>NC_067468.1:6535000-7135000 GCF_025434085.1 Hippocampus zosterae
GTGTCTAATATGGCAGATGTCTGATCATTTCCCTGCTGATTATCTTGAGGACATAATCTGTTTACTAATGAAACGAGCAGCATTGCCGCGGTGTACATTACGCTATGTGACGCTCCATTTAAAAAGCAATTATGTAAATGAGTGCCGCAGTTCAACACTTGTGGTGGGCGGTGCACTTTATTAATTGCTGACAGTGGAAAGAATGCCTACCAGCATCCATTCACAGAGCAGAATCAGTAATGAGTATTCTCAAAGTGTTTTATTACCTCATAATAGATCCAACAATTCACTCGGTTTCTTTTTCCTGCAGTTTGTTGGACATCCGAAAGAATAAAACCGAGTTCACATTTCTGTTTTATTCCCAGCTCTTAAATTTGAAATTGTAAAAGTTATGATCGGTTTAACACTTTTCAGGGATTGCAGAGGAACTCATGATCCAGATTATCATATTACAGCGTGTCCTCGGTTACCGACGGTACCATCTGATGTTTTGAGATCACAAACAGCGTACGGTGTTGCAACCGCAGCGCAAGAATAGGTCAAGCTCAGTGACAGTTCTATGATTACTGTTTTTCATTTGATTGTTTCATATTTATGTCCCGTAATGGTTTTCATTCCGATATTACCTGTAATTACGATTTAATACTGCATGAGCCTAGTAAATAAATCAGCATGTATTGCATTGTATTGTAGTTCGTGACAGATTCCGAGCTCGAGTACATTGCATATTTCTACACACCTGCGACGGGGGTCCAGGAAAGAGCGGGACGGCACTGTAGAGGAAGAGGGTCGCATCAGTCTCCTTCTGACTTTCTCCTCCATGATCGCCAGTGTCTGTCATCCCATGATCCCCCATCACCACCAAGAGAGTGTCATTCTGTATATGGTTGATCACAGACCTGCAGACAAATATGAAAAGCACAATAGATATGATTTCCCCTCAGATGCTTGAAACTTATGTTACATGTTAGAATGAAGTTGAAATTAAAAAAAAAAAAATAATTAAGTGACCGCCATATTATATACTGCTTGTTGCAACGAAACAACTAAAAGGCAGAAACTCTGCTTTTCGACCTAATTAATAATATCTGATTACATTTAAAGTGAGAAACAAAATGGGGGAAAAAAAGTGCAAAGTAATTGTACTAATGTAATGCATGTTGTAGTCACACAGGCACGTTGCACCGTTGTCTGACCTGATGACTCCATCCATCTGGGTGAGCTTGTCAGCCATCGCCGGGTGGTCAGGACCAAACCTGTGACCACAGTGGTCCACCCCGAGGAAATGAGCAACCAATACATCCCACTCGTCACCCACCACTGTCAAAGCCAACAAAGTGACGGATGGAAAGATATTAAAGGACGTACACAACAGGACTGACTACGATTTCCAACGAGCCGTTTGTTCTCGGTGAACATGTGACATACTAGTTGTGTAGAGATTCTGGAGGATGCCGTCGTCCACAGTGTGCAGGTCATGCACGTTAAAAGAAGGGAAAGGCAGAGAGCAGTAGAATTTATTTGGGAAAAGACTCTCCCAAGTGTCGTCGCCCATGAACACCACACGTTTGCCTGTGAAAGAGGATGTAGGAATTGAAAACTGTCATTTGTCGTTGTAGTTATGCCCCACCTGTTCACTTTTTTTAACCTATCCTCTTTTTTTTAGCTGACAGTCTCACCTACAGGCACTTGTATACATTGAAATCAGTGAATGAGACAGTAATAACTGGTTTGTGTATATGGAGTACAAAATAAGACATGGCAGCTCTGTATGGACATTTGACAATAAAGTTGTACTTCACCTGACACTGTAAAAGTAAAGTGCATGTAACCTTAAGCTTGAACAGAATTCTCTGTGTATTATTTACGTATAAAAACTCACCCATTCTCCTAAAAGATCTGATTATGCAGTACTCACCCACTTGACCAAACTGGTGGATGAGGTTGTCATCTGAAATGGCCCGAGATGCAAAGTTACTCCCCATATCCACAAAGGTGGGCAGAGACCCAGTAGTCAATCCCTTGATTCTCTGCATGGTGGTCGTGGGTGGGTCAGCACGAAAGGGGTACAAGCGGCACTGGTCAGGCCTGGATGAGCATGTCTCCTCAAACACAGGCAGCTTGTTTTCAAAAGGTCGAGGCGAAGTGTTGTTGGGGTCAAAACGGGCAAAGTCGATCTTTAAGGCGTCGATAATCAAGAGGACAGCCCTGCGGAAACGTGGTTTTACCCCACAAAAGTCTCTCGGCTCTCCCCCCGGTTCGAGTACGTCTCCGCAGGTGCTGGTGCGGTTCACCTCCAACCGAACCAGCAGGAATCCACCCACAAATAGGTAAATTCCCACAAAATATACTGCGCACATCCAGAGGAGCAAGGATAGCACCCGGTGTCCTTTCATTCTATAAAGACAACGATTTATGGATCAAAACAATATTCTTGGCCATTCCTGGTAATGTCACCCGGTTACTTGTGTCAAAGATCGCCTAGCTGTGGAACACACTGACCTTGTGGAAGTCATTGTCCCCCACCTCGGTGGACCAGGGGCTGACTTGACGATCGTTGTGTTGGCCCAGGAGGTTTCAGGTGTCTCATGTACACACACTACGGCGCAGGCTTACCCGCTGCCCGATTACAACTCTGGTCCGGACAGCCAAGACCACAGACGGGGTAGGAACGTCAGGGCGCATGGAAATTGTGGCGGAAGTCTCGGACGAACAGTTTTCAGTGTGGCACCCAGTTTCATGTTTCGCCCTTATTTTGGTCTTGCAGGAGTATATTGGTGTTTACACTTCAGCGTAGTCACGCCCACTTACAATAGAATTGTGTTGTATTTTGTAAAGAAATACATGTCCAAAATCGTGATTTATGAAAATAAAACCACGTAAAATGATTTGAAACACCCATTATATGTCTGTGATGAATTTGTTTCCATCAATTTTTGGAAAACCTTTGACAAGAAAAAAAAAGTCCAAAATGAAAAGAAAGGGATCATTTGAAGTATTTGATGACATTTTCACCCGGTTGGATTTATTTTAAGAATAGAAACTCGTGTACATTAACATCACTGCAAAAACGCATTTGAAACCAATGTGTGCTGCATATTTATTTTCATTTCGACTTGAATCTCTCTCCATCTCTCTCTCACACACACACACACGGACACCTACAATAGTTTTGAAATATTTACTCCATACAGTACTTATACTGATAAAGAAATGGAATTTGAAGAGAAAGCACAAAATATAATTCAAATTTAATAAGTACGTCCATAGTCAAATGTGAATGCAAATGTGAAGGTTGGACACAGTGTTTACTTCTAACTACAGAACAAAGGGAAAGCATTTCAAATTTAAAAAAATGTTTACCTCTTTTACTGGTCTGAAATTATTTTGGTGCCTGCTATTTTAACATGACAAACTAAATATAATAAACACTGAGGAACTCCCACATAGTGAGACATCTGGGCATGTTGCAACTCAAAACTAGTGCAGTAGAAAAAATGCCTTCATCACTTACAGTTCCACGAAGAAGTGTATGAAGATTGCCTTGCCTGAGTTAACCTAATCACATTTTCGCATACATGAATCAAAATAGCTTGAAAATTATTTCTAATGGGCATAATTTACAGAAAACTAAGATGGTACCCACAGTAAATCATAACCATAAGCAGCATCTAAAAGTCAAATTGCTGATGTGATAGTCGGCAAACAAGAGTCCATGAAAATACCACTCCTGCGACTCCAGGCAATGCTATTTTGATTCGGGTTGATTTGAAATATCTTCACACTCCTCCACTTCTCCTGGTGAGATCTTCGGACTTGCCTTTGCTAATGTACCATAAATGGTCATGGCCTGCAGGCAGAGAAACACAATGAGTAACATAACGATTTCAGAAAACACCATTTTCTGTTTTCACATGTTTACCTGTGTAACCATGCTGCTAATGTCGCCTGTATTTGTCGGGAGAAGGACAGTGTTGGACTCTTTGGCAAGGTTGGAAAACGCAGACATGTACTGCTCAGCCACGCTCAGTGAGGCTGCCGCATTTCCATTCTGTGCAGTAAAATGAAAAAGGAGATTGGATTGACACCTATCACCGAAAAAAAAAATGAAGGAAAAAAACGGAAAACTACTCTTCACCTGCTCTGCGAGGGCATCAGATAGAACCCGGATGGCCTTGGCTTTGGCCTCAGCTTTGGCTAAGATTGCTTGGGCTTCACCTGGAAGCAAATAGTTTCGTTCATCGGCAGTTATTTAATTTGATTATTTTAGTCATTGGGCAAATTGTGAAACAAACAAACAAAAAAAGGTCATTTCAAACCATAACACTAATACAAAAAATGATTTATTGAATGCACCTACCAGCCGCTTTGTTGATCTGTTCCGCCTTTTCACCCTCTGAGGCAAGAATTTGAGCTTGTTTACTCCCCTCTGCGACATTAATGGCCGATTCCCTTGTCCCTTCAGACTCCAGCACCGTGGCTCTCTTCTTACGTTCAGCCTCTACCTGCAGAATATTGTCTGCCAAATTATTGCACGTTACATTACATCTTTAACATAGAACTCATGTGTGAGGAAAATTATGGTCCTTAAAATGATTGTGTGGGATTTTTTTACTTCTTGTTAAGGGAAGAAATATGTAAATGAAAATATAATAGAAGTTTAATTGCATAAGCACATGCGACGAAATGTGGAAGTTGACCTTATGCATTCCGTGTTATTTAAATTAAGTGTTGATGGTTTGACATTTTTCTATTTCGGGAGGCCCACTCCTTTTGATACTTGCATGGTAATTAAAAAACAAAAGCGGGAGTTAGCACATTTCACAAATATACATATGGATCTCTAAAGCTCACCTGCATCTGCATGGATTCCTTCACACGAGGTGGAACATGTATATCTTTAATTTCATACCGCAAGCAACGGATTCCCCACTCATCTGAAGCTTGGTTGATGGAGTGAACAATGTTGGAGTTAAGGGACTCTCTTTCCTTAAGAGAAAACAACATACCGTTTGATGGTTCTTATATCCTTGTTTATACACAAGATACAGACAAGGTGAGATCAAACAGCATGTCATTACCCTGAACACTTTGTCCAGTGTCAGTTTGCCCAGTTCTGAACGCATGGTGGTCTGTGCCAGCTGTGTGACAGCATATTCAGGGTCCTCAACACCATAACTAGCCTGCAGTGAACAATGTACATAAAGCAAAAATCTGTGACATAGGAGCAGAAAAATTGCAATTTATCACATCAATTTGAAAATCTTACTTTGAAAGGGTCCATGATCCTTAAATACAGAACTCCATCAATCTGGAGTGTTACATTATCTGTCAAACAGATTAAAAGTACAATTGCAAAAGATATCCAAACGATTTAATTTTAACTTGCCTTGCGTGAGGACTGTTGGAGGGTTAATCGTTTTCACAGCGTAAACACATGACAAAATGACTTGCCTAAAGATACTGCAGACTGCTCGGGGACATCGATGACAATTTCTTTGAGACTTTGCACATAGCGGATTCGGTCAAGTACTGGGATGAGGAAATTTAACCCCTAGAGGAGGTCAACCAGGAGAGTATGAGCAAGTTCAGTGCAAAAACGTTTTCATACCCGTTAAGTTTATGCTGTAACTAAAACAAAACCAAAAAAAACCATACCGGTTCTAGGATGCGATGGAAGCGACCCATTCTCTCCACCACCCACGCTTCCTGCTGCGGCACAAACAGGACCACCGTGTTCATAGGCAGACTGGAGGCCCATCGCTGCTGAAGTGGGGACACCCACAACCTTGGCACCGTTCGTCGGCTATGCTAGAAAAGACATATACAGTACTGTATATTGGGGTGTGTTCTTAAAAATAATTAAATGTACATTTACACATAAAAATAAATGGCTATCTATCAATCTAGCCAACTTTTAGCTGAGCTGCTTATCCTCATGATCGTAGCAGGCTTGCTGGAGCCTATCACAGCTGACTTTGGGCAGTGGGCGGTGTAGACCCTGAACTGGTTGCCAGTCAATAGGGCACATATAGACAAATCACACTCTCAATTTAGAGTGATCAATTAACCTATCGTACGTGTTTTTGTTATGTGGTAGGAAACCAGAGTAGCCGGAGAAAGCCCGCGCAGGCACGGGGAGAACACACAGGAAGGCAGGGGCCCCGAATCGAACCTTTGACCTGATCACCATACCGGCTTATATTTATACAACTGCACAATTATACACTCAAGTTGGTACGACAAGTTCTGTTCCAATAGCGACACGTCTGAAAACCCGCAAAGTGAGTGTGGCACATTGAGCACAAATTATTAAATAAAATAATAAACTATTAGTCATTGAGCATGGTCACAAAACGGTAGTGGGCATGGTCACAAAATGAGTGAATTTATTTATGGATGGGAAGTGCGTCTCCTGTACAAAATGAGTACAAAAATGAGTTCGCATCAGAAAAATAAATGTACAGTAAACCGCTAATGCACTATGATTTTAAATTACCTGAAGGAGAGACCCGCCGGTGCGAAACAGTGTTCGGATCATCATGTAAACTAAAAGGGAATGAAAGAATAACGCTATGTGACAGGAATTGTGAATTGAAACTAGATTCCACTTACAGGAACTCCCCACTCTTCTGTGTGTGTGACCTAGCAGGAAAGTTACATCATTGGTGCAGCGGTAAAACGGTCGCCACTGTGAGCAGCAACAACAACGTGGCATCTGTAGTTCCGTTACCTCACAGCAAACACCCACAACTGGGAGCCAAAATAATAATAATAATAATAATAATAATTAATAATAATGGAATATAGATTGCAGCAAAAACAATAAATGAAATTAAACAGCAACAAATGTACTTATGCGTCAGATTTTTTCAACTTCTGTTGTATTTGTTATGGAAAATAGCAAAGCAAATGGATCTAAACAAACATTTATCTTCAAAAAAACACGCCTGTAATGACAATGAAATATTGCACGTGTAAAGCGTGTCTGAAGTAATAGCGGCCACGGCTCGGCAAAGATTAGAATGCAACTTTGAACTTTGAAATTATGACACGTCATTTTAAACGTAGATTATTTAAATCTATAATTGTATTAATGTTATAATGTATTGCAAAGTTTAACATTCATATTGTGTTATATTTTTGGCCTGTGTGGTTTTATGTGTGTGGCTTACGATTTAATTTTCTTTCTAAACAAACAAATAAAAAAACCCATGTGTTGGGTTTTTCCCCTTCTTTTTTGTTATTGTAAAGTGTCCTTGGGTGTCTTGAAAGGCGCTTATAAATAAAATGTATTATTATTATTATTATTTCTGTTTGGAGCTGAGAATAATGTAGTACATTACTAGATGCACATGGAGGCGCCATTCGGTATATTTTTTACACACCTGAGTTTTCAGGCATATCTGGAGATTTAATACAGTACTTTTTTATGTTATGGCTTTTGAGTCTCGTGGGTTAATAGCATAGTTAATCAAAACAATGTTTCAATTGGGTGTATAAATCCAGATTTATTCAGAACTTGCTTATGTCTGCGTCATCAGTTTCATACCCGAACCATCCCTTGGCTCATTGGACAGAGTTATTTGTCTGATCACGCCTATTTTGTAAATACTGTGTTGCCATTGGCCAAATAAGACGCTAATCGCGTGTTCTGATTCGCCCGTCCCCTCCCACTGTTTGCTTAATTTGGCACCGACTCGGATGGTGATTTACGGTGGTTTTTATCGACCTGCAAAAGTCATGAGTCATTTGTCGGGAGACAATCTGCAAATTTCACACTGCCAAAGTGTGTACGATTACGCGAATTAATTAGCGGGTGTCATGTCACCACAATCGCTCAACTATTATCAGGCATCTGCTGTCTTTCCAAAGTGAGTGAAACTACCGGATTGTTGTTTGGAAGCGCTCATGTCGTTACTTTGTGTAAGAGGTAAGTTTTGCTTAATTTATTTCGAAAGTTAAACAGTTTAAAACTGGCTTTGTGCGTTAGAGGGGCGCTGAGCTTCTGCATTTAATTTTGAAATGCAGATAAAAACTGCACAGATTTTGTAAAAACATGCTTGAGGAGCGCTAGAATACTATTTATGGTGTTTAAAAATATATTATTCTTGTGTTTTCTTATTGTTTTTGCTATGGGCAAGCGTCCATATTCTGTTGTTTTGAGTAGAACTATCACGCCCCTGTATTTATGTTGGCAAAGTGAAATTGGGTTTGTAACGTCATGAACAGTTTCGGGACACATCAGTGTAATTCTTGTATCCAATATGTCTAAAAAATTTAAAACGATACTATCCGAAATATTCATTCTTAGGTATACATTATATGTTGTATATAAATAAGTTTTATTCATAACTTAAACCAATTCAATATGCAGCGTTCAATTCTATCCCAAACTCACTGCACTTTAAATTGATCCACTTCCACCAGAATGCCAAACAAAAGTACTGTATGGAATATAAAGGTCACATTGAATAGAAGAAAAAACATTGTAACTACAAGATTGTAGTTGTGACTTTTACTCGAACAAAATTGTGTATTCATTTCGGGAAAGTACTATAAACAAAACATTTGATCGTTCTGCGATTGAAGTTTTTTTCCATACATTATCCAGAAGAAAGTGCCATAATGTGAGAATAAAGTCATACTTTCACGAGATGAAGTGAATTGATGAGTTCAGAGGAGCAATTTGTGTTTGTTAGAAGTTGATGCATCAACATCTGTCTGGTTGTTTCCCACCAAGTAAAAGTAAACGATAAAGTGTTTTGCTTAATTTTTGGTGAATATTTTTGTCAATGTAGGGCTAGGTTCATTCTTGAAATGACCCCTACTTCTCCAAAATGATGTATAGAATTTAAAAAAACAAACAAACTGAAGTGTCGTAGTTAGAGACCTGCCTCCCTTTACCATCTACTGCAGCAGTCACAGTAAGAAAAGCTTAATTGATTTTTTTGTCAATATATTTTTGTCAATTTATGACAATAATGTGGTGATTTAAATGCCTCCTATTTCTCCATTAGATGAGAGCTTTTCAGTTGGAGTTAGTGGTCTACCAAAACAAATTGTTGATTAGAAATGTTTCAAATACACTTCTTCGTGTCTTCATTGAATTGAACACAGAATTGTAGTATTACAGTACAGTATTATATTGACTGCCAACTTGAATGGCTGCTCCTTCTTTCACATGGCAGCATGCAGGGTGAAACAAGAGTTGTAGAAAAACATACAGTTGTTTGGTTGTTGGCATTCGTTGGACGAGCCATCCTTACTGGGTGAACCATGTGAAGGTGGCCATCTTTCACCCCACCGACTATTCATGATGGGACATTTGGTAGACTGTCACCAAGGGTTCGTGTTTGTGCAACATGCTTGGAGGTGAATCCTTGTAATCAAGAGCCATTGTCTGCAGTGGGACCATGTTCTGTATTTGAGCATCACCAATTGATTTATTGTGTCCGCAAATGAAAGGCGGGAGGTGTTATGCTGACCAAGATGACCAGAAAGATGTCGATTGAGCCAGGCCAGTGTGTTCAGCTGACTTGGTGACTCACCCTGTGATAACAACAGCTTGACAATGTTGCTGCTTTTTTTATTTTTTTATTATCGTTGGGTTAAGATACTCCATCTCCATGGCGATGTCTTACTTAACACACGAGTGGTTTACCACAACAAGAGGACATGTGGGTGAGAATCCGAGCGTCAATCAAAGACAGGGCTCAGTGGACGCACATTGTTGTAGGTTGCTGTGTCTGGATTCTGTCTCATGGGTGAGCACTTCACAAGACACGCATCCATTGTGAGAGGTTCCGAGTGGGTACTTTATTGTCAGTTCAGCTGCAAGTAATGTTGCGTTTTTAGTTGTGGTTACTGGTGGTGGTGAGTGATGGGTGGGGGGGCAGCATGCGAGGACTGTACTAGCAGTTGTGCCTTTGGAGATATATAATTATGGGCAAGGGTTTTTGCTCAATGATCATAAAACATTATCCACGAGAAAAAAAAAAGTGATGGTCATCTTTATAATTCATCTCTGCAAAGCTCCCAGTATTCTGCCAGTATTCGCAAGGCTCAAATTTAAGCATGTAATTTGTCTCTGTTCAATCTTTAAATTACTTTCTCGCAAGTAGTGCTGTCGGCTCTACCGCACACAGAGGTATGTGCAACAGTCACACACACACATATCCTATGTTTTATTTATTTATTTTCTTTCATTCAGAAAACTTTGGATTTTAATGAACGTTTTCACGTGACATTCAGCATTATACAGATAGGACACCGCTTGCTTAAAACCCAGATCGGTAAGATGTAGTAAAATAATACTGAGAAGCAAAACAAAGAAATAATGCAACCGCACATGGGGAGGTTTAGTGGGTCGAGCAGCAGCATAGTGGAATTATGCGAGAACGAGGCAGGGAGAACGCTTAGAGATTGTAGATGTAATCCGCTGACCATCTGTTGCGCTCTCTATCTCTCTCTCTCTCTCTCTCTCTCTCTCTCTCTCATACTTTCTGTCTGTCTCTTGCCACCTGATCTTGCCACCAGTGAAACAGCGGAAGTACGCTGCTGCCAGCAGCATTAGGAGAGTGTAGTGTCACTTCCTGTTCCAGTTTTCCTGCAAATACAGCACAATTCTGTTTCCCACCCCACACTCCCCCATTTTATTTTTTTCTTCTACATGCTGTGACTGTCGGTAATTGTGCCTCAACCGTTTGTCCTTTGTAAATGTACCAATCGTCATTATTATTATTATCTATTTATCTGTATATTTACTTATTAATTCTGATTGGACCCCATGAAGAATACGCTCTGCACTGGTACAAATTAATGGGGATGCTTAAATAAACAGAAATTAAAATGTGTCATGCGGAACACACATTTGTCAACGTAAAACAAAATGGTCTTTCGTCAATCGATTGCCTGCTGGGATTTCTCCAATGCAAACGCTTAAACGAGAGGATTGCTTCCAAAATAAATACATATCATTCTATAATGAGAGGAGGAGGCTGACCAAAAAAAAATAAAATAAAAGTAGGGGGGTTGCAGAAGCAATGAATTAACTCGGCCAATTTCTGACCTTAATGGATTCACGGAGGCCCTGTCCAGACCATGATAGCCATCAGTTTCCACCATTAGTGCCCGATGGTTTATTGCCCTCAGGCCTCAATGAGGCAACGTCATTCAAATGAGCGCTTATGGCCGCTCTTCATTCAGCTCATGTACTGCTGTGACACAGAGTGAAACTTGTGTTTGGTGGAAAGTTCCCCTCCCCACCCCCGGCCACAATTCTAGCTCTTGGAATTTGTAACTAGTCAGGACTGACAGTTTTGCAGGTGTTTTGGTCAGAGCCACAGTTTTCATCTCAGTTTTATAACATGCAAATATCATCAAATTCAATCAACAACAATACATCTTTGTTGTCATATCATGATTTAAATGGCTGAAAAATGGCACTTCCACACCCCTAACTAACCGTTCAACCTTAATCCCCCCCCTCCCACCTCCAATTATTCATTTAATTTCTTGCAAGGTGTGGAATAAAAAGAAAAAAAGCCAAGTTGGTTATTTTTGGGACCCTTTCCACTCAAATCCGGAACACTTGGAGAAACAGCGTGCAACTGACAGGAGAGCAGGAGATGTTCCATTCACATGTGAAAGTGCCACCATCATCCTGTTTCGACCCATCTGCCATCTAAGGCTCCAGAGGTTTAGTAGGTTATACTGTATGCCTGAACACTGCCAAAGCAATCACAAGTAATCCCCTCTAAAGCACTTCAATCCCACAAAATATTATTCCAATGCTGCATCAAGAGAACAAAGATGGGCAGTCTAAAAAAATAAACAAAAGCAAATACTCTACCCTTTTTCACAGTTAAAAAAAAAATCCTTTCTTAGTATTTTGTTGAGTCTGTTATTTTCATTTATTTCTTTTTCTAATGGCCTTCCGATCCACTCCCCACTGTTTAATGCGCCGTTGTTGGCGGTTTGTTTTTATAACCAGCTGTCTTTTGTGTCACATGGCTCTTTGGGTCTGTCCTAATAGCAAATTAGAAAAAAAAATGAAGTTGGTGTCCTGGGTTCTGCCAAAAGTCTATTTTTGTACTGTATATTGTATTGTGCTATTGTAATCAAGTGTAATCGTTGCATATTAACATATTTTCAACATGATGCAATACCTGAGGGTGGCATCAGCCAAAAATAGATTGGTATCAGGAAATTATCAGTGCGTGAATGACAGAACCCCTGAAGTAAGGGTGGAAAACACCTCGTTTACTCTGAAATCACCGTACCTTTTGTTTCGTTTGTGTTTCACTTAAACCCATGTTGTGATTCAGAAGGACCAAAAAAAAAAAAAAGTCAAAGAGCTCACCTCATCTCAATTTTAATACAGCTGCATATTGAATGGAACGTGATTAGCGATGACGTCGCGAGCCTGGCTTGTACGTCCGCGTGCTTATGTTTGTCTAATCGTGTGAGTCATGGCCTCTTTGTTTGCATATTAACGACATTGTCAAACCTTTGATCGCATTTGCTCCCGAGTCCAAATGTGCCTAAATATGGGCCCCTACACACTAAAACTAGACACATTTCGTTCCTGTGGTCCATTCTAGTTTTGCCTGCAACCACAAATGTCTTCAAAGCAAATTTGCCAATAACAAATATGTTGGAGGACTCGCATGATAGTTCTGCTCTTGCATACGCACGCTGTGTTTCTGATATTCAAATGGCATACACATCGTCAACCTTCACAAAATATGGATTGCCTATCTAAAATTGTTCCATGTTCTTCATTTGCAGTGAAAAAAGCCAAGCTGCACGGACCTTCAGGTGAGTACACCAACGTTTCCTTTCCGCATGGTCACACATTTCCGGTGTTTGCTTTGGGTTGAAAGCTCTTGTTTGCAGGCAGGTTCCAGATGAAATGTGACCCCGGTAGGGTAAAATCGTCCTTGCTGGATTAACACTTGCTGAGAAGCTGGTGTCACACTTACTGTAATAGAGACTTGTAATACGTACATACTATGTGTTTTCTTTTTTTGTTTTTAATATACCGGTAGCACTTATTTTAGTGTAGGTCACTTGGAACGTTAATTGAAATCATTGCTCAAAAGGCATAAAGAGAAAGTCTTGAGAACACATTTAAAACACTGTTCTTGAGTGTACACTATCTTTACAGTTTCCGTGATGACTTTTAAGTGCTTTTTATTGTTAGTGGTTCATTTATTTATTTATTTTTTGTTTAGCATGATGTAGCCTTTGAAGACAGCATGTGCAGCTGACTTAAGATCGCTGCTCACTCTGTCCAAATCCCTTTGCTGTCCACCGATTCCAATCCCTCGTTTAACCTCACACCTATTTTTTAAGCCTTGTGACGTGTCCCACCAGAACAGCCAACAGCGGCGACCGAGCCGCAGCGGCTTCACGTGACATTTTGCTCCCACTCGCAATCCAAATCTGCCTTTGTGAAGGAGAATGGTCTCTGTTGCATAAGGTTATTTAGTTTTGATGATTAGCCAAAGTCTTAGCCTGTGTTTTTTTTTTATGAGCCCCCCATCCCCCATCCCCCATCCCCCGGACCACACCAGGTGTAACACCCGCCCCAAAGCAAACATGTTTAATTCACTTAATCCGTTTGTCTCTCTTAGACTAAATGTAAACATGCAATGGGTATAAAAAGTCTATACACACCACAGTTTAGATGCTTGTTTTGTTTTTTTTGGGGGGGAGGGGGGTTGCAAAATGAAAACAAACAAAAAAATGAGCCCCTGGTGTATCATTTACAAACTTTTTCAAACATCTCCTTCAACTGTTGCTGTCGGCCTTTTGGTAGCATCCCTGATCATTTTTCTTGTCTTTTCATTAACGTTGAAGGGACATCCATTTTTGGCAGTGCCACCGCCGTGCCGTATTTTCCTGATGACTGTCTTTACTGTGCCACATGCTATATTTAATACCTTGGCAATTGCTTTGTATCTTTATTTATCCTGACTGATAGCTTTTGAAAAATTAAGTACAAGTTAAAGGTCACGTTAATGATGGGGGGGCCTTAACTCTATATTTAGCATGCATGTCATATTTAGTTATTATTCTTCCAAGAGCATCCCACTGGCGTTTCCTAAGGACACGTGTGTATCAAACAAACTGTGTTATGCCAAATCATTTAAAAAACTATCACGAGAAAGGAAATGAATTCATGAATTCTCTTAAACATCAATCATGCAGCAGTTCGGCTGAATTGATTATTACCAGTAGTTCGGTCTTTTCTGAAGTACAAAACACTCGTGACCTTTTCTCCTCTTTGCGTACACAGAGATTGTCTGTGACATGTATTTACATTGTACTTTGACCACACCTTCAGTTATGCCTCACTTTGGAACATCGGGTTTCTGGGGAACTGCCTGGCTTTCCGCTCACTCGCTCAGGAAACTTAAATTTGATAAGAGATTTGTGTTGCTGTGTCACTGCATGTTTTTTTTTTCCTCCCCCACCCCCACCAACTTGGAGAATGATGACTTGACCAGCAAATGTTGAAAAGCAGTCTCAGATATGTCTTAGGTTGAATGCGTTGTCAATAAGAGGTCGGAATTGAAAATGTCATTCTTCCGACTCCCTGAGTTTTCCTGACTAATTTATAAAGAAAAAGAAAAAAAACATTATTGATCAATAATGGGTGAAGAGGAGTGGACTCCTACTATCTTGTCAAGGGGAAAAAATACAAAAGTAAGCACAGCATCATGGCACCTTATGCAATGCAGAAATTTTATACTTAAAAAATGGGGAGGAACCTCCAAGATTTCCAATGTCCGTTAGCACCCCGCCCCCCCAAAAAAAAACAGTTAAAAAAATTCCGCAGACAAGTCCTTGCCATCTTTGTCCCAGTTACTTCGAGATGCAATGCATCAACAATAAATTCACCACAATCAGCAAATTTCGTGACAATCGCCTATAGCCCAATAATTTTTTCAGACGTCTTTTCCGATGATCAAGCAGAGTTATAGTTGGCTTTTGAAAGAATAGTTTGAAAGTATTGTTTGGAACCAGAATAAACGTGTTTGTCAAACTATTTATTGTTCACGATCGTTCACAGGATGTCAGGATTTGGCCATTCTCCATTGTGCTCTGTCAATGCTGCTTGTGATGGTGACAGCCAGCCTGTACCTGCCACAATTGCCCCACAGCTACAGAACTAAGTAGCATTCATCTAATCCATACATCTTCTTCCTTTATCTCATCTCGTCTATTCATGGAAAAACAGCTCAAGTGTGGCACAAATCCGAGGCTAATGATATAAATCTAATTAGAAAATTGCTCTGAGCATCCCACTGGTTCCTCTGTAATATTGTATTTTCTTTGGCTTCGGTCACTTTGAGACACTGATTAGGTCTGTGTTCTGTCACTTTTGCCATCGTAGTCATTTCTTTTGTTTCAGGCCGTTAAAAAAACAATCCATTCAGTTGGCTGAACTGGCTTCTGTTTTGAAGGCAGAGTAAATGTTTTGTAAGTGTCTCTGGGGTAACCAGAACATATGACAAGAGTGCAACCAAGCAGCTGATGCCTTGCTTATTTTTCCCATAGTGTGTGTTTGGGTGTGCCTACGTGCATGCATGGGTGTGTCTGAATATTTTTTAAAATTCCTTCAAGGAGGTCAGGTTTGCGTTTACTTTCTCCAAATGGAGGCTTTCTTTTTCTACATGCTGTACGCTAGGCTTTTTTGCAACAGGTAGGCCTTGCCTTGGGCATGGTACACGCATGCCCGTCAGGATTCTTTAGATGCTAAAAGATGTACGGCTCAGCCATTCGTCAGATGATAAAACAAAACCATTCTGGTGTGAATGCTTTGCCAACAGGATAAAATGCGCTCATCTTTTTTTTTATTTTATTAACTTTGACTCATAATAGACTGCAGTAGTTGACTCATGGGAAAATAGCCTTAATCCCTGACCACCGCCCAGTGCTGACAACTGGTGTAGTCATTTGTTGCCTTTCGGTCATACTACCCGAGTGGCTGCAGTCGCTGCGTGTGAAAGTTTTTCTATTTGTATTTACTTAAATCCAGCCTCAATGTCCAAAAGACTTCCAGCAAATACTTGTACTGATATACTGTACTGGAAAAAAAGCCAACTGTTGCACATAACAGAGTTTTTTTGTCTGTAGCTCACCAGTCAGTAGCGTATAGTACTGTATTTTCCACACTATAAGGCTCACCTAAAAGCATTACATTTTCTCATGCGCCTTATAATCCGATACGCCTTATATATGGATCAGTATTATGAATTCTTGGACGTAGTTTTTTAAATGTTCTATAAAGCGCTTTTTTTTTACGGCTGCAGCATTTGTGAAAACATACTATAAATAAACCTGTATTGTATTGTATTCCTTTAGCGTAGCTCCATCTAGTGGATGCATAATGCAATCCTAGCCACTATTGTAGCTTCTATTCTAAGCGCTTTATAATGCAGCGCGCCTTTATATATGAAACCTGTTTTAAAATAGGCCATTCATTAAAGGTCCTTATACCTCTAAATGCCTTATAATGCGAAAAATACGGACTTTTAACTATTCCAGTACTATCATGTAGCATGACCCACTTCCATAAAAGGGCCTTTGACTCGTTGAAAAAAAAATCTTTGCAGCCCTCCAAGTCTGAGAATTGTTTGAGTAACCCCATGTTGTTTCAATCTTATTCCAGACAAATTCAACACTTATGTTACACTGAAGGTGCAGAATGTCAAAAGCACGACAATCACCGTGCGAGGGGATCAGCCCTCCTGGGAACAAGATTTCATGTTGTAAGTAAATTAACTTGTAAGATATTGAACTGGTTATGTTTTTATGCTGTACTATATATGCTGTATCGAAAAGTGGTCCGACCGACAGATTTATTCTGTATTTTATCTCCTTGTTATTCAACTCTTTCATTTCCTCGTCATACATCATGAAAGGTAGCCATTGTGGTCAGAGAGCTAGGGCGAGGTCGGACGGGTGTTTGTTTTTTGTTAAACACCCACATTGCGTCAGTGTTTGTTGTTCCAGACCCGCCGATACCAGTAACAGTATAGCGTGTGTGTTCTTTGAAAGCCAACGCGTGATCACCTGACAAAAAAAAAATCTAATCAAATAAACGATGATGTCAGATCTCGTTTATGCGGAAGTTGTATATTACATGCACCACGTTAAGTATTCATTGCAATAGTTTGCAGTCATGCAGAAAGGCAAAGCACCATACTAAAAGGTGTTCCTGATATTTCAGTTATCCCATGCCTTGTTGCACTGTGCATTTTCCCCAAAAACCGTTTTGTGTGCAACAAACACGTCCATGTCTAAAACGAACTTTTCTCATTTTTTTTTCCACTTTTGAAAAGTCCTTGCACCCTTAAGAAACAATAATACATACAGACAGAACAGAATGGTGATTTTATTTACTTGACCACCATATACTGATTGCAGAAGCCTTGTTTAGAGAAGCTAAAAGGCTCTAATCTGTCAGTTCAAATTATTCTCCCTGCACGACTAATTGATTCTATTTTGTTTGAGCCTATGATACAAAAAGCCTTTATGTCTGCACCTGGACACCATGGAAACCTTTTTTTTCTTCATCAATTAGCTGTTCACTTTGATTATCCTTTATCTCATCTTCCTTTTGATTGGCCCAGAGATGGCTCTGAACTACCGCAGATGAGAGTATGCAAATGATGTTGTTACGTGGCTCCCTTTCAAAAATTAATGTCCAATTTCATTGCTCCCATCGCGCACTGTTTGAAGCCTTTGAATATTAAGCTGATTGTAAATCCAGGCCCGAGAGGACTGCACTTTTGCGTAACAAAAACCGGAACAGTCTTTTGTGATCGTGGTTTGGTTCTTTTCGTGATTCTTGTCAAACCGTAAAGGCTACATTTCTTGTGACATTTGTTCCCCTGAACTTAGTGCACCTCATTTTGCGGATGTTATGTATTTATTTTATTTATTTTGTGTTCTGCAGTGAGATCAACCGGTTGGATCTCGGGCTCATTGTTGAGGTGTGGAACAAAGGTCTCATCTGGGACACCATGGTGGGGACAGCCTGGATTCCTTTGAAGCGTATTCAACAATCAGAGGAGGTTAGAATGTAATTCGGCATCCATAATATGAGCTTGTGTGAGGGTGCTGTATTGTCGGGCCGACGGTTTGTAAGTGAATAGAATCGTTTTTTTGCAAAAATCCAAATGTCTCGTAGGAGCTCTCCATTGGCATTGCACATGTTTTCATTTTCGAAATACATGCCTCGACATGTTCATTTTGTTTAGCGCTACTATCAAATTTGGAGTTGCTTTATGTAAAATGCTGTTGCCTTTAAGTTTTAATGTATGTATAAAGTCACCTTTTTCACGTGCATTAGAAGGCAAGGTTGCATTGCACTGCAGGGTGTGTCAGGCAGGGCCCCAAACCACCATCCAAGGGGGGTTAAGGTAGTGGAGAGAATGAATGGAACAGTGCTAAGAATATCGCATGTTGTCCCACTACAAAACACTATAAAGCGCTACATGTACTTTAAAAAAATAAAGTGCATACTGAATGTTCAAGTGCTAGAGAAATTGCACATAGAGTTCACCCTCCTATTCCACACTGCTGGGTTACATCTTGTTTATGTACGCAAGTCATTACACATGCTTTCAAATTCTTCAAAATGCAGAGATTCTCTTGCCTGAGTTTTTGGTGACTCGCCTTCTCCCTCCTCAATTGCAGGAGGGCCAAGGTGAGTGGCTTCTCCTGGATGCAGAGGTCCTGATGAAAGCAGATGAAATATATGGCACCAAAAACCCGACCCCTCATCGACTCTTACTGGACACTCGCTTTGAGCTGCCATTTGGTGAGAAAATCCTTCTGAAAGTCATCTTCTGAGATTTTTTTTCTTAAACACTTAGATTCTATTCCGGACCTCCTTTGAATAACTCAGAACCTCATTATTATTATTATAAGAAATTCCAAATGCCAGTTACACGCTACAGAAAGTATACATTGTAAAATAGGTCAAACACTTGCTATTCGTGTTTACCTGGAGCAAATCAACCGTGACCCACACAATCTTAGTGGACCCGAAATGTCAGCACCTGGTTTTGAAATCGACTGGGGCATGACTCACAGATTGAAGACGTCATCAATGCAGCCTGGTGTCCTAATGACCAGTGAATGAATATAAAGTGTAAACTTCTTTTGTTTGTTCTGTCGGAATGGAACATAACCGATTGATTGGCATCATGTTAATTGAAGCTGATGTTGTCAGTATTTATTTTTTCATTTTCTTGTGCCTTTCGCCACTAGACATCCCAGAAAATGAGGCACAGTACTGGACAGACAAACTGGAACAAATCAATTCCATGGAAATCCATGATGAGGTATGACACTGAATAGGTTCCGAAAGTGCATTTTTAAAGGGTGACAAAGAATTACATGCTGGTTGTCATCCAGTTGTAAATTACCATTTCCTATTTTTGCGTACTTCTCGACTGACAAATGTGCTTGTTGTTGTGTTTTTCTCGCATGCAGTACACTCTCGCGGATGAAATCGACAGTCCTCCATTGCCCCCCACAGCTTCGCAGTGCTGTGAGTAATTTCTACTTTTAGCCTCCAGATGGAGTCATTTCTACTTTTTGGACCACACAGGCTTTGGCATGTATTTGTATTCTTTCTTTCCTGGGGGATTTTTTTTCCATTTTAGCCACACATTTTCTCATTATTAAAACTTTTGTTTGTCATGTTTTTTCCCACTAAAATCAATTCATTTCTAATTGTGTTGGCCTCATCCTATTCTTAAATGTCTGCTTGCGTGTCAGTTTGGTTTCAGAAATCTTTTACAGCCGTTGGAGGGTATTCACAATTCTTCCATCATTAGTAAACTCAGAGACACCACCATATTTTCTTTTCACTTCCGCTCCCTCCTTGATTTCACCCCTTATTTTTTTATATTTGCACTTTCACCAGGCAGCTATTTCGGATGGGCTGACTCACTCCGTATGTAATGAAATTATTCCCTAAGCCAATCCTCAGTGCCCTGTGCATGCCATTATTCCATATTACCCAATAATATTTTGTCCATATACAGTGGATTCAACAAGTGTACACATCACTTATCAATTGTGTGAATTTTGTGATTTAAAATATGAGACCATTATACGTCATCCATCCATCCATCCATCCATCCATCTTCTATTGAGATTGTCCTTATTAAAAAATATATTCATACATATCCACTGTTAATGTGACGAAAAACATATTTTTTAGAGGGGGAGTGAAACAAAGTCGGATAAAGGGGTTGCTAAAGTGTGCACACCCTCGTAACTGGAAACATGGCTATGTTCAGAATAAGCAAATCACTGTCAAATTCTTGTCAATTGGGAGTCAACCAACAAAAGTTAAAGTACCTCTGAGGAAGCCCAAATAAAGTTCAACTCTTCTCATGGGTTTTCCTTTTCGCTTTCTCGCAGAAGCCTGAAAGTCATGCCGGCTAGTATTTGGAATGGTTCATTTTTCCCTCCACCTTAACAAAGGTCTCCCGTTCCAGCTAAAGAAATTATTGCCGTGCCATATTTTCTCCACTTGATGATGACTCTCCTCTCTGTGTTTCACACTACACGTAATGCCTCGGAAATTCTGTGGTACCCTTCTACTGACCGATACCTTTGAACAACAATGATGATGGAAGCTTTCTGCAGGCCATGGCATGTGACAGCAAAAATGGCAGGAAATCACACGAGAGATGAATGTTATTAACAGAGTTAAACAGAGTGGTTTTACCGTCAATGGCGACAGGGGCGGGTGCTGGTTTACATTTGACATGATTGGTTCATTCTGAGCATAGCTACATCCTCCAGTTATAACAGTGTGTGCCCACTGGTGCAACCGTGTTTTATCAGTTGTTTAGTTGTACTTCCCCTTGAAAATATGTATTGTTTTTTTTTCCAAATGCATTGCACACTACAGTACGTTTTTTTTTTTGTTCATCAAAAGCACCTGGCATTTGAACAGGGGTGTCTAAACTTTTTATGGCCACTGTCGTTTGGTTACCTTTGTGTCAGTTTTTCCCCTTTTAAACCTATTCCTCACTACTTCAACACCCTTATTCTCACCTTTTGTTCGATGTATCTTCCCTGCTTTGTGCTGAATAAATAGATGATTGTTTTCGTATATTTCCTGCATTTCCACCCTTTTTATACCACTTATCCCATTCAGGGTCATAACTGAGCAGGAGCCTTTGCATCCTGACATTGACAGACATTGATTCACACTCAAATGGGCAATTTGAACTCATCATCATGAAAATGTCTCCAAAGAAGGGTGATAATAAAAGGATCCAGATTACAATTACGTTGACAGCCGGCACTCTTTACACTGGTACACTATGGGGGGAGGTTTATCTCCTTATCGCCTGCATTCTCCAATTTTGATTACAAACTATTGAAAGGCTGGCCATCATTGGAAAACAAATATTTCACTTGTGCTTAAGCAAATAAGATGCTTCCTTTTCTTGCAGCTTTGGATGACCAGGACAGTGCAGTAGATGACCGGGATAGCGACTACCGCAGTGAGACTAGTAATAGTTTGCCGCCACGTTATCATACTACAGCTCAGCCCAACTCCTCCGTGCACCAGTATCCCATTGGGCCTCGGCCACACCACCACCTAGATTCATGCACCGACTCCCTACACAGTTTTGAACTGGATTACCGAGACCAGAGAAGCAGGTACACATCACTCCTCACATTTACTGTTACTTCATATTTATTTTAAATGGCTTTATACAATTATTGTATTGTTTCCATAAAAGCATTATTATTAATAGTGTAGAAAATGACAGTTTTCTAGCAATTCGATAAACATCACACTGGATCAATTAGTGTAATCTACATTCACTTTTAATCTGTGTTTTGACAGATTGTTTTTGCATAAGAACCTGTCTTCATTTTTCCATGAAATGCTTGTTCCATTTTTGAAACTTATGAACATATTTTGTTTGCTTGCTTTGTTTCTTGTTCTTTTTCTTCCTTCTTTGTTCTTCTGTCTGTTCCTCCTCCCTAATGCTTTCATCCCTGAAATCTATTCACCTTAAACTACATTAGATCACTGAATGAAAAAGGGCGCGTCAGAATTATACCAGTAGATTCTGGCATGGGTTATGACGATTGGGAACCTAAATACAAACGCCGAGGAAAGCCTCAGCTCAGTGACTTTTTTGATGATCAGCGAAACACTGCTCAAATGGCAAAGCCTTACCGTGAACCAACAATCTCAGCCCTTCGAAATACTCCACAAATGCCCATAATGTATCCTGAGGGCTATGACACGATCGATCGGCGGAGAAAGAAAAAAATCAGGGACACGGGAAGTTTTCTCAATAGAGAGGCACAACAATTGGGCGAAGAGGCTTTCCCCCTTGATATTGGGATACTCTGTGGGAAAAGAGCGATGCAGGAAGAGGGGCAAGGCATGGCATCCTGTCCCCAGCAATACCGAAATGGCCTTCTCTATAAAACAAGAATGTGGGCTAAAAATGAACTGGATGCTACCTTAGAAAATTATGCGGCTTACAAAAAGAAGCAAGATGAAAGTATGCAATCACAGTCTGATTTTGATTTGAGGTTTTCTATGGACCAGCACAATTTTTTCAGGGCAGAAAAGGATTTTGATGAAAGTCCGTTTTCTGCAGAAGAAATGCCCACAGTGATATCAAGACACAGAAGAGACAAAACATTCTCCTACTCTAATGAAATGGACAATTCTCCGGGATTTCAGGAAAAGTGCAGAAAATCTAAAACTGGTGGATGGGTACCCGAAGCAGTGCTTTCACCCGTAGAAGAACCGAGTGAAGAATATGTAGACCCAATGGATGAGCTACAGTGTCTAGTCGAAACAGTTTCCGAATATCTTGCTGAAAAAGAAGAGGAAATTAGTAAATATGGTTCTCTTCCTAAATCAAGCAAATCAAGGCTATCATCTCAAGGAAGCAACAAAACGGATTCTGCTGGAGATGACCCCAACAATTTCAGCGATTCCAGAAGTGAAAGTCAATCACACACTCCTGCTGGAATTTCAGGTGTTAAAAATGCTGTGAGCTCCCTATTCAGTCATCTCTCGGACAGAGTTGTTGGGGGCCCCAAACAGTCTGCCACTGATACAAAACCGTCGTCTGTGCAGCCGCCGCAGTCTGGCATAACAAAACTGCTGTCCTTTATTCCTAAATCAAGCAGCTCTACTCCTGTAGCTGTTGTTTCTCCAGTGGAGCCAGTTTCTGAAAATGTGTTCCCGCTGCCTTCACAACCACCCTGCAAGGCCAAGATGCAAAGTGAAATTGACAGACAAGCTTATGCAGGTACTCCTGATATAAAGGCGCCCAAACACGATTTAGGATCAAAACCTCAAGCTCCAGGAATCTCTGTTTTGGAAAAAATCAATCCTTTAAAGCTGCTTTCGTCAAGAGATGGTCCAAGCTCAGGTGAACATAAGGGACAGGCAAAGCCAACATATTATCAAAGTGATTCACATCTTGATCATAGTCCTGTTTATCAAGATACACCACCTATGGAAGGCAGTCTAACAAAGGACAGTGTGTCTTTTGTTGAATCTGCAAAGGCTAATGGTGAAATACAATCCGAAAGCACCAATTTCTTTAGTCTAAGAAAGTCAGTGAGTTCACTGATATCCCCTTTTACCCCCATCCCAGCTCACAAAGCCCCACCTGTGGCAGTATATCCAGTATTTAGGCCGTCCGAGGAGCCGGGACTTCAGAAGCAGTGTAATGGTCCATTATCAAATTCGAAGCTTAAACTGCCTTCGCTGTCCTCTGAAAATGTATCAACACAGCAACAAACAAAAACAGACAGAGGAGTGTTTTCTGGATTTTTAAAGTTTGCATCCAGTGAAGATGTCTGTTCTCCCGGAAACACAAAAAAAACAGAGCAATCACACCAACAGTCAACTTCTTTAACATCTACTGCATTTAAGCAAAATTCAGCAACACCACAGAAAAACGCAGAAAAGGGATGGTTATCAAGCATATTTAGCCCTCCTTCTGATCCACCCAGCTCAAACCAAAATACTAACCGGAACCCTCCAGACCAGAGCCATGTGTCACCCACCTCACATTCAGAACACGCGTCAAATGTGAAAACAGAAACACATAATCGGATGCAGCAGCAACCTCCGAATCAAAGTTTTTT
Source organism: Hippocampus zosterae (assembly GCF_025434085.1). Taxonomy (NCBI): domain Eukaryota; kingdom Metazoa; phylum Chordata; class Actinopteri; order Syngnathiformes; family Syngnathidae; genus Hippocampus; species Hippocampus zosterae. The sequence continues at coordinate 6,559,187 of NC_067468.1, forward strand.
CTCTGTTTTTTTTAAAGGGAGCTCCCCTGAGGATTCTTTTCTGAGCTGTACTCAGCCGAAGCAAGTAGGAATGCTTGATTCAAAGGTATCAACGCTGTCGGACAAAATGTCACAGCAAGGGCCGCGAAACCAACAACTCACCAAAAGTGGTTCATCCTCAGAAGTATCTATTGACGCTCCCCCACAACAGAAAACGGCAACTTCAAAGATGGGAGGGCTTCTGTCCGGTATACTGAAGTTTTCATCAACAGAAAATGCATTTTCTTCTGAAGAGAAGCATCAAGAAAACCTCCCTTGCAAGTACCCGTCCAAGCACATCACCGCTGGTGAACCTGAGAAAATGCAGCATCAGCAAAAGAAATTAACAGAGTTGCTTCCATTTGCATCGGAAGAGAGTGATTCAAGCACCCAATCAGTTCAGCAGAAAACCAGTGCTCATTGTAATTTGACCCAACTAGACACGCAAAGTCCAAATCAAGGAACAGACTCCAGGAATCAAACAGCTGGATGCAATACTCAACAGGAAACAAATAAATCAAGCTTTTCGCGGCAACAAACAGTTCCTGTTAAGCAACCATCCTCCAAACAAGCTGGTATCTTTGCAGGTCTTTTTAAATTTGCTTCTGCTGATAGCATAAACTCCCAACACCCCCCATCAATACAACCTCATGAACATGTCAAAAACATATCAAGCAATGAGCCAGCTCACTTGGAGAACATTCAGAGTTCTGAACAAAGTCGACTACAGGATCACACGACAGAAAATAGTCAAGCAGGTGGGTCTTTTAGACCATTAAAGTCCTCCACACAAGAGAAGCTTCAGCAACTATCAAAACTTCAAGTAAGAGGAAAATTGATCAATGTGGACAATGCGCAATGTTATCAACAAGACACAGCGAAGGCAAATCAATCTGGAGGACTCTCCCATTTTTTTAACAAGTTATCAAAATCATCTAAGGATGATGTCACGATCCCCCATATATCAACAAAGCAACTGTTGTCTCAAAAGGGTCATAACTATGCTGGTCAAAATAACACACCATTGCAGACACTGCCAGATTTTACTCAAAAGGCTTCACAAAACCGCTTTGACGACAAGAAGACGACACCACAAACTAACCAACAGAGTGTTCTTTCTGAACTTGAAAATAAAAAAATTCTTATGGACTCTTTTGCCTATCCACAGCCTGATATATCAGGCCAGAGTGCTGAGGAACTATATCCCTCATCTCGATTGACAATGTGTGCTCAGAGAAGTTTGAGTCAAAGTAGTGGTACAAATTACTTAATTCCAAGACCAAGTAGACATGATTTCAAAAGTGCACCTGTGTCAATTGATTCTGATAGTTTGGACTTAAGAACATCAACTACTTTTGCAAGATCACTTCAGAGTCATGCAACATACTCATCATTCAGTGCTGGTAACTTACCTCAATTATATTGCTCTCCCTCTTCTCAGACAAATTGCTCACTGAAGACCATCCAACCATATATTTGTGGAAGCATGCCCTTGTTGTATGAAACAACAAGCCAAAACATTTATAATGGTCAACTGTCTCCTTATCAAACACGTCTCTCTTATGATGAAAACCAGTGGATCCACGGAAGTACAATATGGCAGCAGTTTCTGAATGAATCTTTGAATTCTCAAATGCAAGGAGAGGACTCGGGATATTCTCAGAGCAACGAAAAATTGTCATTTCAAGCTTTTCCTTGTGGCTATAGTCCTCCAAAGATCAATCAACAACTTACTTCCTCCATCACCTGGCAAGGTGATATTTGTCCTGAGGATCAAATAGAGCCATATTTTTCCAATGGAAACAGCAATGAGGGGTTTTACCCCACAAACGTTTGGAATAGCCGTGAAGAGTCAGGAAACCTCCAGCATTCATCCAGTGAACAGGGAATATTGAATTTAACAACTAAACCTTGTACGGCAACCCTGGGGAAATGGAATTCATGTCATGACAGTAGCACTTACAGCTTGAATGGAATTACGTATCACGAAGGTTATTATGAGGAGACCGCACCAAGCTTGTCTTATTCTGCGAACTGGCAGCAAGGGATAGATAGCAACACGTTCCAGCAAAGTCAACGTCATTTTAGTCGTTCGAAATGCTCAAATGATGCTTCAAGTTTGAATCATGACATGGACGATTCTGTATACCTTGAAGACGCAGAATGGTATCAGCAGTGGCTTGCGTTGTTGGAGCAAGGAATGTGGTGGCCGGCCGAAGATGGTGACTGTGGATACTTTGTTTATACTGATCATGAGTACATTTATGCCTTGCTCACAGATTCAGCAGGTGAATATGTGTATGCATGCGCTCCTGAAGAGAATACTTCTTCAAACGCTTGCGGTAGCTTTCCCAGTGCTCTGCTTTTCGATGAAATGGTTTTGGTATGTGGCTTCAAAATTCCACTCTATAATGAGGATGAGCTTCTGTGGTTGCCTGGTCAAGATCTGAATGAATCTCAACTTCTGAATGCCCCTTTAGATTTGTCTGCAGCTTATAGAAAAGGGAATCAGATCATGAACCTAAATCTTGAGCAGTTTGCACAAATGTTTGAAAATTCTTTCTTGTCACCAGAGCAGCAAGGTATTGATTTTACATCTTATACATTAAACAAAGTTCGTATGGATCCAAGCCAATCCAACCGCATGCCAGAAGACCAATTTAAGTATGTCATTGACCTTTCATGTCACAACAAAGACTCTCAGGGTCCTCAGTGGAATAGCCAAGTAAATAGAAGATTTCTGGCTCAAAAGGTTGCTGTTTCCTTGAATTCCACCGCTACTGTGAGATCAAACCAGCAGATACTTTACAAATGTTATCAGCCCAGCCAGCAACGTCGTCCATCCACTGGTGTTACTGTGAAACATGTTGATGATGTGTCAGAAGAAGACTGGAGGAAGATAGTTGCACCGGGAGAAGCACAACCAAATCGTCAGGTCAAAAAGATTTCTTCCCTCCTATCATCTGCTGTGGGCAAAAATACTTCAGTTGAATCAATACGGACTATCTTATCTTCTTCTAATCAAAGAGACCCTGACAATACAACAGATAAGCATTCTAAAAATTTGTTTTCATCTGGCTTACAAAGTTTGAAGACAAAGTTCATCAAAGAAGAAAGTACATCTGGAAGTTCACCAAAAGATGCAGAGGGACGAATTCTCCCCACACTTTCAACGGCGAATCATGTGACCACTTCACCAAAACAATCTCATACCAATTCACAGAAACCTAGGTTGCCACGGCAAATCTCAACAGAGACCCCCACAGTGCCTTTGGGATCAAAAGAATCTCAAATTAAAGATGGGATCCCTCAATTTGCAGCTGAGAAACCAGTGGATATAACAGTTGAGAAAACCTTTGAGCAACCAGGCTTCATGAATTTTCTAAAATCTGCAGTTGGCATCGAGGAACCCAAGCAAGAGTCGCAGAAAGTTTCACAGACATCTGTCAAAGGGCAAATCAAAATCGGTAACGCTGCTTCTACACAAGCAGGTGCTGGCCCAAATAAAGAGCCTACAGGAGTATCAAATATATTTGGATCAATTAGCAGCTTATTTAATAGTGATCCCTCTACGCCACAGAGCAAGGACACACCCAGGCAAACTGCAGCAAGAACGAAGGGTATACAGAGACAGCAAACACTGAACCAAAGCAGCGGATCTGGTCCAGAAAAAGAACTCCCCTTCAAAAAATCTGAAGCATTCACTTCCACTGTCAAGGACATTTCTGTAACCCAATCGGAAGCGACATCACTATCTGAACGGACAAAACAAGAAAGCAAAACAAAACCCTCTGGTGGCCTGTTTGGATTTTCAATTGGAGAAATTTTAACAGGAACAACAGCAGCAACACAGTCTGGATCTACAACTCAAACAAACAAGTCAGCTCCAAAAGAAGAGTCATTCAGTAAAAGTTTATTATCAGTGTTTAGTGGCTCAAATCCACCACAATCTCCACATAGCACTGGGCCTTCTCAAGCAAATGCCCCAAACACTACTCAACATTTTCCTCGAGTCGAATCTCCTGGTAAAGGTTCATCAACAATTTCTGGAGCCTCACGCTCCACACTCCCTCCTTCTCAAAGAGAGCCCAGTGATGAGGTGCCACAACAGAAAAATAGTCTTCCAAAAGAACAGCAGACAGGTTTTTTTTCATTGTTTGGTGGTACAAACACTCAACAGTCTCAATCTCAAACAGGATCTCTTTTAGGGGGAATTATTTCTGGATCATCAAGTTCAACCGAAAACCCAGTGAAGGGCCTGTTTTCAATATTTAGCGATTCCAGTCCTTCTGCGGCCCAGTCCCCAATTGCCTCATCTCCACAACAAAAAATAGTTCATCCGCAAGCTCAACAACACAGAGGAGCTCAAACACAATCAAAGCACCAGCCTCATGAACAGGGGCAACATTCCACATCTGTTCTGGGAGGGTTATTGGATGGGTTGTCTACCTCAAGTGAAGGTCCCAGAAAATCATTGTTCTCCATGTTTAGTACCCCAAATGCCTCTCAAACACCAAGAGCAGGAGGACATACAGCTGCACCAGCCAAAGAACCTTGTAAAACCAAACCTGCTGTTGTATCAGACATTGGGGCACCTACACAATCAACTCCTAAATTGTCACCTATCATTAAGTCTTCCAGCAAGGAGCCACTGCAGTCTTCGCAAGGTCCATCTGTGTTGAGCACCTTGGTTCGAGAAAATATAAGTGAAGTTTCAAGTTCAGGGAGCAATGAAAAAAATGACTCAAACGAACTCCAATCTATTACAAGGAAGGCAACTTTGAATCACAGCACTTGTGCTGGTTTTGAAATTGAATGCACTGATATTTCATCAACCGACGCAAATTCTGAATCTACAGCTGTCCTGAAGCCAACAATCACGAATAGTGCACCTGAGTACCTTGCTCGCCTTGAGGAACCGCCAGCTCTGTCTATGATCCGGGAACCAGGTCAGGGATCTTCAAAAACAGAATCAATTTCAGACAGTCCAGCGAAAGGCTTGCTTTCATTATTTTCTGGTCTTACTAGTGAATCTACTAGTGAAAGCCAAAAAACTCCATCTCCTGCAGCAAAAACATCTGAGCCCAAGGATGCACAAGCTAAAAGTATATTTTCTGTGTTTGGCACATCCACACCGCAACCCGGATCTCCGTCAGGAGGTTCTCTATTAGGTACTATGTTTGGAGGCTCATCATCTCAAACTGCTTCTTCTCAGCCTGGAGGATCATTACTCGGCGGTTTATTTGGAGGCCCTACTCAGCAATCTACTCAGCAGACTGCACCAACTAAGACTAGTGGTTCTGTTCCTCAGACCGCAGGAACTCAAGCAGGGGAATCCTTTATTGGAGGTTTATTTGGTGGATCTTCTACTCGGACAGCTGGATCTCAGACTGGAGGGTCCATTTTAGCTGGCATATTTGGAGCTCCAGTAGTATCATCCACAGCAACACAGGCTAGTGGGACATTGGGTGGACTCTTTGGTAGGGCTACCACACAAAACATTGTACCTCAAAATAATAGCTCTGTAGTGGAAGCTAGTCTGGGAAGATCAGCTACTGAACAGACTACTGACCGTTTTCCTGACGCCTCAGTTCCAGCTGAATTAGTCAGAAATTTGCCTTCAACGTTGAAAGATTCTCTTCCACCTGCATCGTGTGCACAAACAGTTACCCCAAATTTAAATAATAGCAAAAACCCCACTCCTGTTTCTGAACCTGCTCCGTGTGGATCATTAACACAAAGAGATGGTCATGACAATAACACAGTCCAAGCTTCAGGTTGTGACGAATCTTCAACAATTGTCACTGTCCCTCAAATTGAAGAACAACCAGAAACATTACAGAAAACTACCATTACAGACTTGGTTCCGGTAGAAAGGGTACTTTTAAAACATGGCAACATAGATGACCATTGTGATAAAACAGACAAACCAGCAGTAGCAGATAATGCTGCTGAATATGAAACTTGTATTCTAAAGCAAGAACCTGCAGCAACTACCATTGTAAAAGATAAGTCTACTGAAGATAAAACGCCACCTAAAAATGAAGAGGAGATGTTACTTCCACCCATGATTGAGGTACAACAAAAGACAGCAGCGGTGGACAAACAAGTTGGGAATTCATCAACAGAAACAGTCACAAGCTTTATGTCCTCCCTTTTTAAACCAGTAATGTCCTCTGATGCAGGGCCTCAGCCTCAAGAGAAAAGTTCCCCTTTTGGATTCGGAGGATTAGCTCCCCAAGCTGCTGCTAGCCAACATGGAGCTTCACTATTTGGGAGTATTTTTGGTGTTTCCACTACTCAGTCAGCACCTCCCCACTCAGGTGTAAATGTATCTGGAAATTTAAACAAGGGCCCTGATCCCCAGTCTAACACTGACAGTCGTGCAACAACTTCTGGAGGGTCGATTTTTGGAATGTTCAGTGGACAAGCCACTATAAAGCCAAATGTTCCAAAGACTAGTGGGCCATTACTGGGTGGGCTGTTTGGAGGGACTGCCAGAGCAGCACAGTCTGGTGGTTCTTTCCTTGGAGGAATGTTTGGAGGGCTCACGGCCCAGGCTGCAGGATCACAAACTGGAACAGCAGTTCTTGGGGATAATCAGAGGGCTACATTTAAGGGGATGGGACAGCCACCCAAGACACCCGAATCACTGCTAAATGAGCAGAAACCAAAACCTATTACTACCCGACAACCACATGTTACAAAAGACAACTTGGCAACAAATGGTACTCTGACAGATTCAAATCAAGTTGTCGACTCCAATCAAGTACATTGCACTAAGGAGGAATCCAACACCATTTTAAGTAACAATGAAGTGTCACCTGAGGCTGCTCATCCAGACACCACAACACCCACAAGTAAATGTGAACTCATTTCCCAAATTGATGACACAAAGAATGAAATGTCAACCGTTACGGAAAACATTCAAGAGAACCCCATTCTCAACAAGGAACAGTCTCGATGTGAAGGTGACTTATCTGTCCCAAAAAATAATTCAAATACAGCCCAACCTGTTCATAATTTTCAAAAAGATGCAGAACCAGCTCAAGCGAAGTCTTTGTTCGGTTTCACATCAACACAGAGTGATGCAGGAAAATCAATTGGATCTTTATTTTCACCAGCAGTGACATCTGCTTCTTCAGCAAGTCCTCAAACAGAAGCAGGCAGTTCTCTTTTTTCAGGATTAAAAACATTATCTGGTGGTCTTTTTCAAGAAGAAAAAACTATTACTCCTTCATTATTTCGGACAAAGATGGGATTTCCCTGGCAAACAGAACCAGTAAAGCAAGCCACTCCCTCAGTAATAACATCTCAGCCAAAGAATAGTAGCAAGCCAACAAGTGCTGAAACGCCTCAAGCGCAAAACGTTTTGACATCTGATGCCCCAAAAGGTGAATCGGTAGGTTCCGCAGATAAAGTAGCCAAACTCCAGATATGCATTTCCAGCCTCGAACTAGATTCCCCACCATTCTTGACCTTAAAAGATACCAAAATGCTTGTAGAAACAAACCCTTCTGCAGGTACTACTAATGAAGAGCCATTGGACAACCAGTCAAAGAGGAATCTGTTGAATTCAAAAAGGCTAGTAAAAGCATTGTAAATGGCATTGTTCCTTACCATTTATATGTAATTACACTCCCCTCCCCACCCAAAAAGGCTTTGCAACCCCGCCTGTCATTTTAATGTAAAAAGCCTTTGTTTAAATTAAGAACAGGACATATTCATATCATTGTAAAACACGACTCCAAGGTCAAACACATTTTACTGTATTATTTTTGAGCATTATAATTCAGAGCCCCTAAGGTAACATGGAAGGAAAAAGAAAACACCATGTTCCCTCGAAAAGATAACATTCCCTGGCATTTTTTTTTTCAAAGGAATATGCCAGAATGACTTCTTTTATCTTTTACTTCTTGACTCGTGTTTGTACCCCGTGCTGGCTGTGGTAAATGTGTCACCTATCGCTTTGGCTCAGCAGGGTCGATCATTTGCGCCCTAATTTGACAACTCTTTTCAAATTGTCTCATAAACATTCCTTTATTTTGCCAGACTTCTTAAACTGACATTTCAAGCACCCAATTATTACCTGTCCGTGTTTCAAGAATTGAGGGTACTGCTTGAAAATATTAACCAGAGCACAGAATCGACCATGTGCGCGGAAGCTGAATTTACCAGTGCATTACAGACCATTCATAAATCAAGATGTTTTCTGTTGCAATTGTTTCTTAATTATTCTTTTTACAAATTGAGGTCATCCTTTTGGAGGGCTTCTGTAAAATTGCTTCAGCAAATGAATTTTTATACTATAATACTGTCATTTGCTGTTGATTGTTGACAGCATCTGTACGGAAAATGTGTTTGAGCATGGGAATCACTTTTGGTTTCCATATTCCTAGTAGATACGATACATGCTTTGGTTTCCTTTTTCCATATTTCATTTGTGAATTATTTGTACCCCTTTTGTACATAAATATACTATCATTGTAATTATCAACTCTCAATTTTTAACTGTCAAGTTGAATGTCACAATTACATAGATGTATACAAATGATACATTATTCACACCTATGCATATTTCATTCTTAATTCATTTGAAGTCATCTATGAAGATTGATGATTTGTGATTCACGATTAGGGCTCTATGCGATCTGTTTTTACAGTGCTGTCAAAACATAGCTGCCCTCTTCTCAAATTCCACATTTCAAATTTATTTTGGAGGAGGTAGAAATGTTTTGGGGTCATGAGGCGATGCCCTTCAATCTCCTCATTTCATGGAGATATCTACTAAAGACATTGAGTCAGTGTCGCGCGTAATTAGCACGTGGCTGAATCTCCACTCTAAATTTGGTACATTGTTACTCATTGAAGTATATCATTGTGCATCTACTGTAGTGTACTGTACTGTTGCTGTGATGCAGATCAAGTGCCATCGCTGTTTATATTTTGCCCACCATTTTAATTACGCTAGGCATGTAAGATACACGCTTAGCGTAATTAAAAAAAAAATGCAGGCAATCAAATGAAAACAATGAAATGTGCAGAGGTAATTGTGATCAGCAGTATTCATTATTAGTAGGACTTCAAGAGCATGACTCCCAGAATTTCAACATAGCATCTATAACTTGTAGGAGCCATAGTCGACACTTTATGCAAATGCTAACATATATTTAACGTTTCTATTTCGAAATTTTTTCAACATGCCACAATGTCCCTTCAAGGTTTGGTATCTTTTTTAGGTTGTGTGTTGTGTCTATACAACACTTGTTTTAGTTTTTAGAAAGATTTTTGAGCAAGCAAAGCAAAAAAAAAAAAAAAAAAAACTTGATCAAATCGGATGTCATGTAATTCTGAGTAGATCAGTGGGGCTCACACACAACATTATTCCAAATTCAGGAATTTCATCAATGTTTCAACAGCATTGAACATGTAAAGGCAACATTCTTGGAAAATGTTTACGACAACAATCCCCACTTATCTAACCCCGCTAGAAAAGCGATCCAGAAATATGCAGTAATCACAAATGATAGAGACATTGTCATTCTTTAATTGAGTCTGAATTTGTTTTTGTTGTTTTAAATTCTAATATTGATTATTTCCCTCTATTTCCCATTTAGTCCAGCAGAAAGTAGTCGGTTTGGGTCATCAGGAAACCTAAGTCAGACCAGCTCTCAGCTGAGTGAGATCGGTCACGAAAGCACTGGAGGCTCTGAACTCGAAGAATCCTTCCACTCCTATCACAGCACGAGCATCTATCCCTCCTCAATCGGACTTTTGACAACCAACGCACAGTCTGCCGTTGGCCAAAAGGTTCTAGCTCAGCCGTCCTTCGACACGCGACAACACTTGCAAAATGAAACTCCAACAGAGAAAGTGTTCTCAAAACTTCAAAGGTATGGTTTTCTTCAACAACAATATTTAACGAATACCTAAAAAAAAAATGTATTTGTCCCGTAATCGCTCTTATTCACGCTCATAAATTCCTGTGTCCCAGGTTTCATGATGAAGGGTCACCCTTACCGTTTTCTCCATCCAGAGTTCGTTGGTTGAGGGCGATCAATAAAGTCAGGGTTCAACTTCGTGAGGTATGTTTTATTTATTTTTTTAATGCAAGTATGTCATCATTCTTCCTCTACCATTCATACTGCAATGAAAAAATTCACTCTTTCATTATTCCATCCATCTGTTTTCTGTACTCATCGAAATTATTTTATGATTATTCATTATAATCCTTCAACGATAAAATTTTACATGTATCCCACATCATTCTTTTGACAGTGTAACAGAGGTTACATTTTACTGTACATTGCATCGTACTTGCTCTAAAAATTATCAACTGAATTAAAAAAAAGTCAATATGAAATACAAACTCATGAAAATTGCAAAATGATTAAAACTTAAGTTTCCGCACCATACATAATGGGGTAGGTTGCAGGAAGCGTAACTACTTTGTACTCTGTAAACAAAGACAGTGCAGCTCAGCCTGTGGCTTGCAGACGTTATGGCTCAAAGGAATACTTTTGGTTGTGTCTCAAGCCCAGTTGAAAATAAATATCAGCACAGCACGAAAAAAAAAACACACACACCACAGAGCTACTTTCTTTCGAGTGATCGTTTTTATAAGATAGTAATTCAGAATGTTCAAACTGTTATTGTTGCAGTTGTCTGGATCTTTTATTTCATTGTTTATTTATTAAAAAGAAGGCAAACTATTGCTTTCCTCAAAGGAGATCAGAGCCGAGGCGGTGTACCTTGACTGTATTGTATGCAAATTGACATTTAATTTTACTATAAATTGTCATGTCCATCCCTAGTTGCTTAATGACGTAGTCTGAAAGCCATTTTTATCATTTGAGCATCAGATTTTAAAATATGATCCATGTCTGCAAAGGCCATTTTTGAACAAGATATTTTCCGAGCCATTACTCAACTGTTTCAGGTACAAGAAGAATTAGTATAAGTATTCTCGATTCTCGATGATTATGGCACACTCATACAGGTTTTCATGGAAAATGAAGTGCCGGTACACATGCGACGCTGAATATAAATAAGAAATGTGGCAGCACCCGATACAGCGATAAGACTGAGACTCAACCTCAAATCTTCTCTGTGCTGAATTACACTGCCAGAGGGAAGTGAGAAAGCAGCGAGAGCATCCAAAAGGGTGGGGAATCTCGGGATAGTGTCATTATCATGTGATGTGTAAACTGCTTTCCCCAATCATCTGACATAACAATCCAGTAGGATCAATGCGGAAACTCGATCCTCAACAAGTTTAAGAATAGTCTTTAAACCGGGCACACCAACAAATCCATTGTACAGCTGTGGAGGATACCGTCACATCATTTTAATGGATCCGCCGTGATGAATCTGAATCGGGTTCTTCTTCGTTTACTTTTCCACCTCCCAGTAGAAGGTAAGGGTTTTTTATGTATTTATTTATTTATATAAGTTGCAGATGTTCAGATCAATTGTACAGTTATATACTTATTCAGTATTATTATACTTTATATGTATTCGTGAATAAGGTCTTTTATTTATCTGTAACATATTAATTGTTATTGTTTCATACAGAGTCTTCTGTAAGCACAATATGAATCACTGGACATATGAATTTAAAAAAAAATCACCATTCCAAATGTCATTTGATTGGCTAATGTAAGTTGGTTATTGTGACTATTTAATGCCATGAAATATATATATATATATATATATATATAAACTTTTGTACTGATCAATGTTAACTGTGGTATCGAAAAAGGGTTGGGCCAGAGCAATCCAGTAAAGCAGCTGGTAGAGCTGAAACAGGACATGAAGCACAGACTTTTGACTTGTCATCTAATTGCTGTGTTCCCAAAGCGTTGCAATTACAGAGATCAAAGCAGCTGCATGCAAGTTGTGTGCATGATAGAATGTATCTCTACACTGCTGCCAGCCTACCCTATTGGAGATTGTCTATTCTAGGAATTTCCTATTTGATTGATTGATTTATTTATTTTTTTACTCTAGAGACCTGGGAATTAGGACTTTGGTACCTGGCAAGATTAAAATAAAATTTGTGTTGCCCAGCATCTGCATTGCATACATGTATGGTAAAGAATGTGAGATGTTGGAAAGCCATAGCTTGTTGATGATCAACTCATCAGTTTCCAGCGTCTTACTCTTAGAATTCACCCACGGCCCATTTTGGGTGCCTATCCTAGGTTTGGGGCACTCTGGTCTATACTCGCTAAGGTACAATTAAAAAAATAATAAATATTGGCTCTGAATTTTCTGAAGTAAATTGAATTTTGTTATACTTGCAAACATCGAGTTTAAGTCAATTCTTTAGTATTGTTACTATTTTGCTAATAATCAAACTGCTTTTCTTTTGTCTGACCTTGCCAGGCGCAGAAGATGATTGCTTACATTAATCGGAAGATGTATTGCTGTGGAATCACAGTGTTTTTTTCCTTCAAGCGGACATAGCTAAGCAAGAGCGTCACTTCATGGAGATGTTCCCCAAAGGACGCCTCGACGGACAAGATGAGCACAACATAAAAGTAGTTCACGTTCTTCCGCAATCCCCCATGGGTCTCCTGGTGGAACAAAGTTTCAACATACCGCCACAGAACAAAAGACTGGAGGCCAATCAGTCCTTTACTCAATCACGAATGAACAGCTGTTCTGATTCTGAGTCTGGGATTTCTGATGTGAAAGATACTCATATACCTCATGTAATAAAAAATATCCAGATTGAGGAAACTAAACAAGACGAGGACCAAGGCTCGAATAATATAGTGGACCATATCCTGAAAGAGCTGAAAGGCATAAATAAGATCCAGGAGGAAATATCAGACCTGAAGCAATATCTAACGTCTGTACGAGGTTCAGTGGATGAAGTGTCTTGTTGTGTTGATGCAGTGCTAAGTGAAATTGATGAGTTATACTCTGGAGCTTCTGCTGCACCTCACTGTAGTCCAGTTTCTCAAACGCGCAGAACCAGGCGAGGAAGCCTGGGAAGACAGAATGCTGTAACGTCACCTCTCAAAAGAGACACTGCTCTACCGCCTGATTGGAAAAAACATGGAAATATTCCTGGTGGTTTACCATCTCATAGAACTTCCAAGCAATCGACTCTCAGTCACCTTGCCCACCAGTCCAACCAACAACCAGTCCAAGAGATGGCGTTGCAAAGCTCAAATATACAAGTTCTTTGTGCTGCAAAACAAGAGCTCCTTTGTCTTCATCAATGTCAGGACTACAGAAGCAACCACACTTTGTCATCCTGTCCTTGCTCAGATGCAGGATTTCTTTGTGCTAATCCAGAGCATGACAAGTGGCCTGCTGATTATCAACAGTTCAATATCTGTGGGGAGGGAGATTGGATTGAGGGTGAAGTCTCCTCTGCAAACAGTGAAGAATTACATGTTTGGGACTACTGTTGTACAGAAACACAAAGCAGCACACCGGGTCATTCTTCACACGCTAGTTCTGAACACCTCTCATTACTTTTTGGAATTCATTACAACTCTCCGTCATGTTCTCCTAGTTTGGACAACAGAAATAAAGGACTACAGAATGATGAAACAGATTTGGCATGCGTCTGTTCCGTTCAGTACCCCTACTCACAGACGTCAGGGTACGACGACATGGATGGATCCAATGAGCTGTTGACAGACAGTGAGGGTGGTCACCTGGAGCCTAATTCACTGTGCAATGACTATCCACCATCTGGTGACACTCATGAACTGGGATTAGCAGAGAGTTTGGAGAGGGACTGGTACTGGACAGATCACAGCATCTCAAGAGATGATGGAGGAGAATCTTTGTCACTACATTCTGTTGAGATTTCTCCGAGGTTAGGATTTGATATTCCAACTTTTAGCAAGGCGGTACTAAGTTTTAGGTCTTCTTTAAAGGGGGCGCTGAAACAGTTTGACGTGCTCAACCCTGACAATTTGAAAGATGATATCTCAGAAGCATCTCTGTGCCTTATTACATGTGCCGATGAAGCAACAGAATCGATCATCGCTGCTTGTCACACAGAAGAAGTGTCCAACAATCACACTTCATGTGTCCCCACCAGTGACGACAGTGAGACCTCAGACTTTAGGGATTATGGACAGATACTGGAGAAAGAGTCATGTTCACCTCAAGCATTGCACCAAGAGGCAGGCCACACTCTGTCAACTGAAACAAACGGAAGGGATATTGAGGTTTTACAAAGCAAAGAAGAATATAACATTAATTTGGAAACGTCAGGGCTTTACCTGAAACCAAATTCTTGCCTGGTCATCCAGTGTGAGAGTCCATTGGATGCATCGCCCGGTTCAGACAAAGTACCCTTCGGTTCTCCAAGTGAAATCAACAACTTTGAGGAGGTCGGAAAACCTACCAATGCCAATCACAAAGCACGTATAGCGAAGTTCCAGCGCATTCTTCGAGAAAAGAGGCAGATTCATCAGAAGCTGTCCCAGTCTATGCAAGTTTATCAGGGGTCTTGTGGTTCTCAAGGTTCTCAAGGATTCCGATCTCTGGAGACATGTATTAAAGGTAGTTTTATATATACAGTCAAACCTCGGTTTTCGTCCATAATCCGTTCCAGAGGGCTGTTCGAAAACCGATTTTTTTCGAAAACCGAAACAACGCTCTTTAAAAATTATTATTTTTTATAAAATCTTGAACTCGTCTGCTCACAATGGGAAGCGTCACTTCCTCGTCTACACGAGGAAGCATCATTTCCTTGTGTAAGGAAGGCGAGAAATCAAGTGGTGCATTCAAGTGCGCTCAGTTTGTTCGAGAACTGAAATTTGATTGTCATCCGAGGTATAAAAAATTTGAAATTTTTGGACCAAAAACGAATTGGTCGAGAACCGAGATGTTCGAAAACCAAGATTTGACTGTGTGTGTACATATAATATACATATATACACAGTATATATGTTTGTGTGTGTGTACATGTTGAAAATGAAATGCATCTTAATGCCACACATTGAAAATGTACACATTTGCCAATTTTGATTTAAAGTAATGGGATTTTCCATACTTTCTCCACAGAAACAGTGCAAGAAGAAGATCAGGTTGCTCCAGTTCTATTACCTCTGTATTAAAGTTGAAGCATTTTTCTTTGTATGCCCCATTTTACTTTTTATGCTAACCCCCACCCCCCCCCATCAACTCTTGTCACTGCGCTTATTAATGGATTACACTGTAGAAAGTCTTTACATCGAATTTAAAGTGTGGAATCATTTTGGTGACTGTGAGGAATCAATCTGTTTGTGAAACCGTTTCAACAAATGTATAGTCTGTGCAAATGTCTTTCATTATTTATTTAATCATTAAACATGCTTATACAGTTGAATGTTTTTTGTTTGTTTGGTTGTGTTTTTGTGTGGTATTCCATCTAAAATCAGAAAAGTGAAACTCAACCAAATGCATGTTTCATTCCTCCCCGTCTCAAAACTTTATTGGATTTTTTTAACCTTTGCAAATGTTCTCACTATTCATATTTTAAATCTCGCAGGTTTGTCATGACGAATCCAGTGTAAGACAGGCCTGGGTAAAACCAAGGTAAGTCAAACAGCGTTGGAAACATTTGTTTGAAAGTCTATGAATTTTAGCCCTATATTAAATTAAGTGCATTACGTTTTGGATTTTGGCTGTAATGATGTACCTTTCTAATCTAAAAGTTGATAATAATAATAATGATCAAACTCCATTCGCAAATGTGTCTGACAACAGTGGTGGACCGGGGCTTTATGGGATTGACAGCATGCCAGACCTTCGTAAAAAGAAGCCTATCGCCTTGGTTAGCGATGTGGTCAGTAGATACATATTTCTGTTTTGGGGTTTGTTTGCTTGTCTGTTTTTTTTAAACTTGTCTAGTGTGTGTGTGTGTGTGTATCCTGCACGTTATTGGTCTTTTGACTGCATGGTTTGTACTTTTTGTGAGTTCATTTTCATGTTTGGGAGCCCAGCTATTTATTGGTTTTGAGATTTGATGAGAGTGTTATCATTGAAACGCATATGAAAACAAGCTGCTAATTTTTCTCTCCCTCCTCTCTTAAACCTGAAACTATTCCCCACAACTCTCTTGAATGCATTCTATCTGCCTGGTCAGGCTATGGTAAGTTATTAGAATCAAGTAAAATATCAAGTTGGATAAACAAAACACGACTTGCCTCTAACCAAAATAACTGCAGCATGTTTTTTTTCTCTTTAATTGGAGCCTTCGTGTGATTTAGAAATTAATGCATTTACATGCGTCTTTTCAATGACACTGGATAACGTCTTTTTGCCCCTAAATGACTTTTTTCATGACAATTAATTTTTTTTAAACTTTTTTCTAGCACATCAGATGTTTGAGATTTCTATTTTGAGTTTGAAGTTTTTAAGATTACAATGCTTCGTTTAAGCAAGACAGATTTTGCTATGTGCTGTAATTTAAAACTATGCTTTTTTTTCTTATTCTTATTATTATTACCATTATTATTTTTTAATAGACATCTGATGTGTTAGAAAAAAAACAAGGGCAGATTCTAAATTGGTGCAAAACAATAAAGAAAAGTTCAGAAAAAATTGTTGACCAGTGTAATTTAAAGATGCTTTCTCACAAAAAAAAAAATCCACTTCTCCACACCTGGGCAACATTTTTGGTAGCCTCGTGTTAAAGAATTAAAAACTTACTTTGGTCACTGAAATAATAACAAAAAAATTGACAGTTGTGGTAATTGCCTAATTGCATCGTGCAAAGCCGCAAAGCCCCTTGGACAATATACTTAAGACAGACTAAATAAACAAAGCTGGGGCTTTATATTTATGTATTTATTTTAACAAAGTCACATCATCTTTACATGTCAACGAGAACATTCCAAGAACAGAATACTGTTCCTAAAATTAAACCCGGAGGAGGCACTGTTATGTTCCGGGGCTGCTTTGCTACTTCCGACCGGTCTTTGGTCTGTGCAGGGTATAATGAAATCTCGAGACTACGAGGGCATTCTGGGGCATTCCCCGTGTCAGAAACCTTGGTCTGAGCAACATTCCAGGATAATGGCCCAAACTCACTGTAAAACTCACCAACAAAGGGCTAAGAACAAAACATTCTGTCCTAGCCATCTGCCACTCCAGATGAAAATCCAATTGTGCATCTGCGGAAGGAGCTGGAACTTACATCTAGGCGAAGGCACACTCTGTAACCTGAGAAAGCTGGAGCAATTTGCACAAGAGTTGTTCCAAAACAACGACACATGTAAGGCACATTAAGAGTTACCAAAGTCATTTGATGATTGCATTGATCTCCTAAAAAGGATGTGCATCAAAAATTTAAATTAAAAAAAAGGCTAAAAGCAATGCCAACTGTTTGCAACTTTATTTGTAGTGTTTACCTTTGTCAGTTTATTTCAGTGACCACTGTATTTTTTAAAATCGTTATTATTGTTATTTTTTTTCTGTCATGGCATATCGCCAATTTTGCCGATGTGTTTATGGGCTTGCATCGTTCCTCAAAATGAACAACAATGACCCCGAATAAACTAACACTCTCATGGCTCTTTGTTTTATATATCCAACTTAACACTTCATCGTAATCCTCATTTCTGTAGTTCTTTTGACCTAATATTTGTCACAGTGGCTTTCTGACCATTGGGTAATGCCCTGGGGAAAATGACAAACCTACCCTTTCAAACTTTTCACCTCCCTCAAAACACTGGCCTCCGTTTTTGTAATCTCTCACAGTTTGGTTTTGTTGTGGGTTATGAATATATATGTTTATAAATACTGTTTGTTAAATAATTACCATAACATTCTCCTTGTTCTCCAGTCCCTTGTCCAAGCTCGTAAGGCAGGCATCGCATCGGCGATGGCTGCGCGATCTTCCATCAAGGATGAGGAGCTGGTGAGCTCGACAAAAATGAGATTGAGGTTAAGAGTTTCCACCATCATTCTGTTAAAGTTACTATTTTCTCCATCTGCTTCTGGAACAAAACAGAAAAACCATGTGTACAAGAAAACCCTTCAAGCGCTGATCTACCCAATATCATGCACCACACCACATAACTTTGAAGTGTGGACCGCCACAACACCCACATATTGTTATGAGTGTGAGGGGCTGCTGTGGGGAATTGCGCGACAAGGCGTCCGCTGCTCAGAGTGTGGTGTCAAGTGTCACGAAAAGTGTCAGGAACTGCTGAATGCTGACTGTCTGCAACGTGAGTATGTGTACAATTTACCATTTTCGCTTTACATTTCCGTACTCACAGACTCTTTAACTGGTTCATGATTAGGCGCTGCCGAGAAGAGTTCTAAACATGGTGCTGAGGACCGCACTCAGAATATCATCATGGCAATGAAGGACAGAATGAAGATCAGGGAAAGGAACAAACCTGAAATTTTTGAACTTATCAGGGAAGTTTTTATTATCAGCAAAACTCTTCATTCTCAGCAGATGAAGGCAATCAAACAAAGCGTACTAGATGGTACGTCAAAGTGGTCTGCTAAGGTCACTATCACAGGTGAGCCCATAACTAGAACTAAAATAATTTCACCAGAAATGATGAAAACATATCATGCAATAGAAAGAACTGACAATGGATTATTTTCTTTTCGTCCTCATCTTTTTTCCACCAATATTCTAGTTGTTTGTGCCCAAGGACTTCAGGCAAAGGATAAGACAGGATCCAGTGATCCGTATGTCACAGTGCAGGTGGGCAAGACAAAGAAGAGGACCAAGACCATCTATGGCAACCTCAATCCAGTGTGGGAGGAGAAATACCACTTGTGAGTAACAATTTTATCTTGGTTAATCCGGCCAAATGAGTGAATTTGAGACATTTTCTTTTGTATTTATTCATTCATTCATTTATCTTTCCATTAGTGAATGCCACAATTCATCAGACAGAATCAAGGTGCGGGTGTGGGATGAGGATGATGACATCAAGTCAAGAGTGAAGCAACGTCTTAAGAGAGAATCTGATGATTTCCTTGGCCAGAGTATTATTGAAGTCCGAACACTGAGTGGAGAAATGGATGTCTGGTACAATCTGGGTCAGTGTATTTACTGTACATTGAAAGAAAATGGAAGATTGATTGTTGAATTGGTGCTTGTTTTTTTTTTTGTTGTTTTTTTGTGAGGGGCTGAGCAACTTCACACAGTTGCCCATTATTTTAAGTCTCTATGTAATATAGAGTATTGAAAGAGGGGGCTCACTGTCATTCACTCGAGTGGACCCGGTGGGGTGCTTGCTACTTGCAAAAAAAAAATTACCACAAGCTTTACTATTTCATCCAATTGGTACATATGAACTTGTAAATATGGTTAAGTGTTGCTGTAAATCCTAATATACTGTATGTATGGTGTAGTTTTATGACGGCAGCCGGCTCGGCCAGCTTTCTTGCTCGCTTAAAACCACAAAATGGCCTTGTGCAGTTGAGTTACTTGCTGCATCGCTTAAAGAAGGGCCGGCATCTGTCGGATAATCAGATCACAGTAAAGTCCGGCCCCTCCTCAGCCTATGTTTTCGAACCAGGTTGGGAGAAGTTCAGAGGAAAGATTCCACTCTCACTACATGGCTTTGAAAAAGTGTCAAGGAAAAGCGACCAATATGGCGGAAACAGGCTGTTTCAAGGTTGAACCTGTACAATAGAACCAAACACACACATACAAATAAATAAATAAATAAATAAATAAGTAAATAAAAATTGTGATAAAACAGGCATGCTCCCGAGCTTTAAAATTAACATACTCAACCAACTTAGCAGGACACTAGTGCACTAATGCCATTTATATTGGCATAATTAAGGTGGTGAGAAGATTTTGGAGCAGGAAGAAATGAAGTCATTCAAATACTGATACATTTAACAAAATTTTCCTTTTCTTCATCATCTGGTCCAAAATACGCTAAGAAATCTCTCACCCCCCACCATCTTTCTCCTCCTTATGTGTGATTATCAAGTAGCCATGCTCGAGTTAGAAATCGACCGTTCCAATGACATGTATGAATTACCCTTAATGGTGAGCTTGTCAGAGCAAATTGCAGGGTTGAATCGCAAGGCGCTCCGCCTACAGAAAACCCCCCGCTCACGTCTTTGGTGAACAGACACAAATCCATACAGCCCACCACTTCTGTATCCCCACCTCCGTCACTCTTGAGAGCTTTTATTAGAAGCGACCGCATGCTCAATAGCTCCATCAAAGTGGAACCACTGACATGCCATGCAAATAGACTTTGAAGAGCTGAGTGTTAACCAGGTTTTCGTCTGGCACCACATTTGTTTTATATGACCTAGTTTTGTGTTAAATTACAGAGAAGAGGACAGACAAGTCAGCCGTGTCAGGGGCTATCCGCCTGCAAATCAACGTGGAGATCAAGGGGGAGGAGAAGGTGGCGCCATACCATGTGCAGTATACCTGTTTGCATGAGGTAATTTAATAATTCACAAAGCAGTCAATTTAAAAGACTTCAGTAGTACATCGTGGACACCGCCTGTAGAGTATTCAATTTGTTTAGCTTTTCGAAAGGTCACCGTGCACAACCTTGTTACAACAACTCTTTTGGGGACGAGTGTTGCCTCTCTATGCTTGTTTGAGGAATCAGAACAACAAACCTGCACACACAGCACACATCCTTAGCAACTTCACACAAGCAAACTTCATTACAACTTCAAGAAAATGTTGTTCAATCAGTTTTTGTCTTTCTTGCGAGTTTCAATCAAGCATGAAATGTACCTTTGTAAAGGCACTGTTTTTTTTTGGGGTGGGGGCAGATAAAGCCTTTGCAATTAGAGCCTCTTTGATTTTGCACTTATAGCTGATTTAGTGGCAGAGGAGGGAGTAAGTCACATATATTCAGATCTCAAGTCATAATCTTCAGACTCAAGGTACTTTGGTAAAAACGTCAAGCAAGTTGGGTCAAGTCATTACATTTTAATGCGCAACACACACACACAAGTGCACACCCACACACACAGGCACACACCCACACACACAAACAACTTCCAGGAAAAAGACTCATTTCTCATATGGGCCCTTAACCGAAAATGAAAGAAGTTGATGGTGACTATAAATTAGGCCATGGTCCAATACAGTTTGGGAAAAGTTCCAGCTAAAGTCAGAGTAGCAGCATTCCATTCCTGAGTACATGAACATTGCCCTATTTGTCACTTAACTGAACCCGCTGATTACACTTGGCTCATGCACTGAAATGCTTTGGGTTGCACTGTATTTCCCAATGGTCTTCTTTCAGTTGAGAACGTTTCCTCCTTTTTCCTTCTTAAGAATGAAATGTCACAATAGAACATGCATACAATGACGACTAATGGATTGAACGCTTTTCATTCTACCTAGAACCTGTTCCACCACTCTACAGATATCCATGGACATGGTGTGGTGAAAATCCCAGAGGCACGCGGAGACGACGCATGGAAAGTTTACTTTGATGACGTGCCACAAGACATCGTGGATGAGTTTGCCATGCGTTACGGAATCGAATCAATTTACCAGGCCATGACGTACGTTTGAGATCACAAATGTGCCATCATTTCACACGACATTTAGTTCATCCCTCCTCGGCATTGAATATTAGCCTCCAAATGAATTAAAACTCTGTAAATTATTTGTTGGGTGACTGCATTCCCTGGTGGCTTGCATCCGTCAGCCGAATGCTGCTTGGTTGCTTCTGCATGATGACTTGAGTAATTAATGATGCAGATATTTGTGTTGAAACAAACCTCTTGATGGGTAGCGGACACACATGAGCATGAATCAGAGTAGTAAGATGCTTTAGCGTTGAATTTGTCATTGAGTTTCCTACTCTGCTATTTGTAGGCACTTTGCTTGCCTGTCTTCTAAATACATGTGCCCCGGGGTTCCTGCGGTGATGAGCACACTGCTCGCCAACATCAACGCCTTCTACGCTCACACAACTGCCTCCACCAATGTGTCCGCCTCAGACCGTTTTGCGGCCTCCAATTTTGGGGTTTGTACAGACACACACACACACAGACACAAATACCGTATTTTCCGCACTATAAGGCACACCTAAAAGCATCCGGTTTTCCTATCCAATGCGCCTTATATATGGATCAATATTCAGAGTTCTTGGACACGTAGTATTTTAAAGGTTCTGTAAAGCGCTTTCTGACTGTTGCAGCGGTTGTGAACGTGCGATATAAATAAAGCTGTATTGTATTGTATTGTATTCCCTTTAGCGTAGCTCCATGTAGTGGATAACGCAACCGCAGCCACTATTGTCGCTTCTATTCTCTACGCCAGGGGTCCCCAACCTTTTTTGCCCTACGGACCGGTTTACGTCAGACAATATTTTCAGGGACCGGCATTTAAGGTGTGGCATAAATAATACAACAGAATAATATGGTATGAGCTGCATGAAAACTGTGGTGTTTTCGAAATATAATAATAAAAACAAGGAGTGTCTAATCTGGCCGCAACACTCTGATCGCTATGGTAATGTTTATGCCTTCAAAATACGATACAACGCAAATTCAAAGTGCATGAAAATGACGACTCACCACAGCCCCAAGCTTGATTTTCTGGAACCAGACCGTCCCATCTCGGGATAATAGGAGACAATGACACCTCAAGTGTGTGGTTTATGTCCAGTCTACTTCGTAATTTTGTTTTAGTCGCCATTGCTGCAGAAACACCCCACCTCACACAGGTAGGATGTCAGAAATAGCAGCAGTGCTATTGTGGCGATCTGACTATTCAGCCATAACTTTAATCCAGTTGTCTCGAACGTACTTTTAAGACCGCCGCCATTTGCGATCTCCAGCAGTTTTTTTACTCATTTTGCGAGCTCCGGCGTTTTGTTTTTAGCGTAATCGGTCGCGTGACGGAGAAACGTGGCTTGACGTGTGTCAAGCGTGACACAGACGGATCTAACGGAGAATCCGGTAATTTCTCAAAATAAAACATAATTCGTATTCCGAAATAAATAAAACGGAATTAAGGCAAGTTATTTCTGTGAGGCTCGGCACCAAATGCCCTGCGGACCGGCGGTTGGGGACCCCTGCGCTACGCCTTATAATGCAGTACGCCTTATACATGAAAACAGTTTTAAAATGGGCCACTCATTGAAAGTGTGCCTTGTCGTCCAAAGTGCCTTATCGTGCAGAAAATATGATACGCCACTCACAAAAAGTTAGGGACATTTGGCTTTCAGGTGAAATATCAGGACGAGCCTAAAATGCATTCAAACCTTTACAGGTGAACTTAATGTGACCTTTGCTAAGCATTTGACTGTTAAATGTTTCAATACTTTTTGCACAAGTTGCTGTTCAATAAAGGGAGCTTAACGGCAAAATTCACAACAGGCTTTTGATCTTTGAATGGACCAAAAATGTTCTGGTTCAATTAGAGCTGGTGTTTAAACAGTCATCATCATGCTGTTCACATTTTGACATCATAAGACCAAGACGACACCTAACAATGGATCAGCAGTACCTCAAACAGGATGCTTTCAGACAGAAGTGGCCACTGAGCTTAGAGTGTCACAGAGTGTCATCAGCACACCACTCAACTCCAGGAACGTTGAAGGGAGATGAGAGGCACCCAAGTGTCACATCAGACCATGAAACCCAAAACGTTTATGTCGGTGTGGTCTGCGTGCTAGACCACCTGCAAGGGTACCTGACCACACCACCAGACACAGGCGTCACCCTCTTGCATGTGCTAGGGAGCATTTGCAAGGAATCAGTGGGCCGCAGTGCTGTTCTCGGTTGAAATTCTGCAACCCAAAACCTCAATGACCCGAGAAACTTTTGTTTCTATGAATCCGTCAATAAATTTCACCTGAAAAGCAAAATATCCCTAAAGTTTTGTGAGCAGTGTATGTTTTCACTTTCTATTCTGTTTCAGCTGCGTACAGTATTGATTTGGCTTACACGTTTATGTTCAGTCCGTGTTCATCTAAAAACCCTCTCAATACGATCTCCTCTCCAGAAAGAACGCTTTATTAAGCTTCTCGACCAGTTGCACAACTCCTTGCGCATTGACCTCTCTACGTACAGGGTAAGAAATAATGACGTGTCATTTTGGGTTTTTTCCACCTTATTTGACTGTCTGCATGTCCAAACTGACAAAGCAATGCATTGCAACATTTTTTGAAACCATACCAAATAAAACTTAATTTCCTCTCCAATGTTGCTACGTAGCACATTTAGTGAAGTACGGATTTACTTTCAACCAAAATATATCTAAAACATGTTTTTTTCTTTTATAGAACCACTTCCCTGCCAGTAACAAAGATCGCCTCCAGGATTTAAAATCCACCGTGGATCTTTTAACCAGCATCACATTCTTCAGAATGAAGGTAAGCGGCCGGCACTAACACACAGTTTTATCTGTCCGTTTTTCAACATTCTGACATTGTTGACGAACCTTTTGGGCACTGAGTTTCAGTTCAATGTTTAAATATAGGCTGAAAAAAATAGACAAACTGAACATGGTTTTGTGTGAGGTATTCTCACTGCCAGTGCTGCTTACGCGATATGGTGTTCAGGTCCAGGAGTTACAGTCTCCACCGAGAGCCAGCCAAGTTGTTCGAGACTGTGTCAAGGCTTGTCTCAACTCCACCTATGACTACATCTTCAATAACTGCCATGATCTGTACAGCCAACAGTACCAACCTGTGGAAATGGTGAGTCACACATTGATTATTAGTCCTTTGTCATGCAATGATCCGGAATGTCTCCGTAGTGACAGTCGAGTGTGGCCTTTATTTGTTCTGTTTTTTTTTTATTCAGAGCAAGGAAGATGTCTCTTTGGAGGATCAAGGTCCGAGTATCAAGAACTTGGACTTCTGGCCCAAGCTCATTATGCTCATTGTCTCCATCATTGAAGAGGACAGGAACTCCTACACCCCAGTGCTGAACCAGTTCGTGTCTAACCAGTTGGTGTCAGAATTGATTTGAATTCCTCTGTTCGCCTCTTACATTACTTGATGTGCATTCTAGGTTTCCTCAAGAATTGAATGTCGGGAAGGTATCAGCTGAAGTCATGTGGTCATTGTTTGCGCAAGATATAAAGTATGCTATGGAAGGTGAGCGACTCTGGGGTTGATTAGCAAAGTTATGCTACCTCGATTTGCTATATCATGATTCACAATTTCGGCAAGATAATTATTTTAATTTGACTACAGTACACTGTATCTTCTTTGACACCTACATTGCAACATACGCAACCAGTGGCCTCATTTGACACCTGTTTGGTCAACTCACATTGTTCGTAACGGATGGACTTACTCAACAACAGCCAAAAAGGAAGTGCGGAGAATCCCGACGAGAAAGTACACGATAAAATCAAAAAAGAATGCAGTCGCGCAGTAATTTTAAATGCTTAACCTCTTATCCCAGGACTGTCCGAGCAATTTTCCGCCACATAGCAAAGCCGCATCATTCCCCAAAGTGTGTGACAGCTTTTATGTCGTAATTGAGCTCATGTCCCCAAGAATAATATCTGTCTCGTACATTAAAGAATCAAAATGGTGCTCCCTTCTTTTGGCTTTTCGTCTTACCCCTAGTCAGCTTCGACAGGCCGCGGTCTTCCATAATCCCAAACAGGAGAAGCACAAAAGCAAATTGGTTGATGGATAAAATGTGTGTGTCTCAGGTGCAATGTCGTTACTTCAAATGTCTTTGGTTTCAAAGAGCTCCCTGGCCAATGAAGTCAAATTGGAAACGATACACCAAGTTAATGGTTCTGTGGATAACATTGACGTATTTCTATCCTATCTTCTTGTTGACCCACTACTTTGCATCGCTTGCTTCTCAGCTGTTGAATTCTCATGCCACCATATCAAGCATCTGTACACTTGCTGTCTTTTTCCTCCTCCAGAACATGAAAAAAACAGACTGTGTAAAAGTACTGACTACATGAACCTGCACTTTAAAGTGAAATGGCTCTACAATGAATATGTCAAGGAGCTACCCAACTTCAAAGGCGTGGTTCCAGATTACCCATCGTAAGTAATCAATTCACTGATTGGGCAATGCAAAAACAAGTTATCGGCAGGAAGAAAAAAAAAACATTTTTTCTCGGTCTAGATGGTTCTTGCCATTTGTGCTGCAGTGGTTGGATGAAAATGAGGATGTATCAATGGAATTTATGCACGGAGCCCTTGAGAGAGACAAAAAAGATGGGGTAAGAGGGCGCAGAACCATTTCGGAATATTTGAGTACAAACTTCTAATCCTCATGCGGAATCTTGACAGTTCCAGCAAACGTCTGAGCACGCTCTCTTTTCCTGCTCTGTGGTGGACATCTTTACCCAGCTCAACCAAAGCTTTGAGATCATCAAGAAACTGGAATGCCCCGACCCTAATGTCATGGCACAATACAGCCGCCGCTTCTCCAAAGTAGGAAACCGTGACTTTATTATAACATGCTGAATTTCAACTCGGCAACAGTATACAGTGATCCCTCGCTATTTCGCGGTTCGTTTATCGCAGCTTCGGTGCATCGCAGATTTTTTTTTTTTCAAACATATTGTGTGCCAGAGAGGGCGGCCCGGTAGCCAAGTGGTTAGCACGTCGGCTTCACAGTGCAGAGGTACCGGGTTCGATTCCAGCTCCGGCCTCCCTGTGTGGAGTTTGCATGTTCTCCCCGGGCCTGCGTGGGTTTTCTCCGGGTGCTCCGGTTTCCTCCCACATTCCAAAAACATGCGTGGCAGGCTGATTGAACACTCTAAATTGTCCCTAGGTGTGAGTGTGAGTGCGAATGGTTGTTTGTTTCTGTGTGCCCTGCGATTGGCTGGCAACCGATTCAGGGTGTCCCCCGCCTACTGCCCGGAGACGGCTGGGATGGGCTCCAGCACCCCCCGCGACCCTAGTGAGGATCAAGCGGTACGGAAGATGAATGAATGAAATGATGTGTGCCAGAGAGAGATAGAGAGAGAAGGCTTATAAGAACAAAAGCAGGTCTCTTCCATCCTTAATTTTCTAATCATCCTTAATTGACCAATCATAAACACATCTACTGCTATCGCTGGTCTGTGTGTGTGTGTGTGTGTGTATATGATTGTGTGTGACTATATTGTCTGAGAAGCTGGCAGGAAATCTCTCGATATAATTTCATTTTCTTAAAAGTTTATTTTTTTTGTTCCTTCCCTTTTCAGACGATTGCCAAAGTTCTTTTGAAGTACAGTGCCATTCTTGACAAGAGTTTTCCTTCCTACGTTGACAAAGAGAAAATCGTAAGTGGGCATTTTACAAAAAAAAATTAATCAGGATTGTTTCAATGTTAATCTTCTGCAAAATTTGGAATCAACTCAAATCCATGATTGTAATCTCACCCAAGTCTTTCCTCGTGTGCAGCCCTGCGTCCTGATGAATAACGTGCAACAATTGCGAATCCTGTTGGAGAAGATGTTTGAGTGCATGGGTGCCAAACAGGTACGTGGCTGAGATGGCGCTTAATATAAAACACCCTCCTGCTCTGTCATAACAACAAAACATTTCCCAAATGCCAAACACATTTGAGTCAAACGGGAAAAGACATGAAGAATTTAGGTGTTACCACAGAGCGATCGTTGCTCCGAACAGTATTCGTCAAGTAATATGGTTCCATTGCTCTTTATCATTTAGAAATTTCTTGTTGTGGAAAAAAGATATCGAGATTATTTCCTCCGGATTTGAGTTCCACATGTACAGTAGCTGTAGGACGGATTGTGGTCGACTTCCATCTCGTTTTGGCTTCCTGTTTGAATCCCTAGCAAGTGTCGTTCTCTAATGTAGAGTTTCTTGTGGCTGCAGTGGTCAGTTCCATGCGAGTCGGTCAGCCATTTTGATTTCAACCAGTGTGTTCAATCTACTTTTAAAGCAAAAGCATTTGATAGAAGAGGAAGAGGAAATAGCCAAAGAAGAGGTAGGTTGTCAGCACTGTGTGGCCATGACGGAAAGGAAATTAAAATGTCTTGTCCCATTTTTGTCTGTCTTAAACAGCAGGCGATCACTGCCCATGAGGACGCAGTGGCTCTGGTGCGTACTGTGCGTAGAGTAGTTATTAAATAGTTGTGGTCGGATTGACAGATAGTGACTTATTTGGAGTAAGTGGACCATAGTGATGGCAATCGTGTACGTCATGTGTGAGAAAAGTAGTTGTGGTCGCTGCGCTGTGATGTGGGGGCGATGAACGTTTTTTTTTGTTTTGTTTTGTTTTGTTTTGTTTTGAGACCGCCAGATTGGATTTTGCCGTTAGTTTACAATTTTCTGTCAAGATGGAGACAGGCTACCCACTTCATTAGGAGATACCCTTGCTCAGTTGAATGAAATTCAATACAAAGGCTGTACCAAAAAAAATAATAATAAATGTACTGTACTGTTAATTTTTTATTTCATTTCATTTTTGTAGTTGGAGTTTGCAGTTTGAACTGTGGATTCAAAAATGAGGCATATTTATGTTTGATATAGCTCTGGTCTTGGATCTCATTGAATTGGGCGGGTGCATCGAATGACATGAGCAGTGAATGGGCTGCGTAGAGTAAATCAGTGATTGAAAATGGACATTTGTAACGGTTTTTTTTTGGCTGGGGGGGTCTTGTGAGTTAATTCATTTGGAATGTTTTTGAAATGAAGCCCTTTTTTAAGCTTTCCTCATTATTCAGGCTGCCGCCACTTCCATGGAGATATCATGAGGTTTTGTCACTCCCCCCCCCCCCCCCCCCCCCCCATAGTGCAACAATAGAATGCAAGCATGTCAGGCAAGTTAGTGTACTGCATATGCAAACGTGTGTGTGATCCATGTTTGTATTGAATTACATGACTCCCTCCCATGATGCACCGTCTTTTGATTCTGGTTTTGGCATTGAGATTTAACATCATCTTTTCACTGCCTCAGTGTCAGTTTGCGGAGAGTGAGGACGAAGAAGAGGAAATAAGGGAGGAAGGGGACAATATTCAGGTTGAGGTTTGTTGCGGTCTTAAGTGTAGCTCAAATAATTCATGTGAATTGTTTTCCATCCTATTTCTGCTCCCAGTAACATTATTACGTTGACAGCTAAACCTCTTGTGGAATTTCACCGTGTGTGTGTGTAATATCATTTCTGATGACAACAGCCATTAGTCAATCTGTTCCAAGGCCTTTCCTAATATCGCTTCACTCATTTCCTCTGGAATAGTTTTTGCTGACTACTTTTTTTTTGCCTTTTTTTTTTCTGTGCACCCTCACCCCCTCTCAACTATATTTTGCAATAGACTGACAGGGAGAAGGTGGGTGTCAATATGATTAACTTGCAGCATATTTTTTGAAATGATTAGTCTTTATTGATGTACTAAACCATTGTCTGACATTGCTACCACGTTAAGCTGGATACTCCAGTAGAGAAGGTAAGAAGCACGTCGATCCTTTTTGTCACTTCCATTCCGCCCTGAAGCCTTCCCTCAGTGCCACCTAGCAAAAAAAAAAAAGTTTGGATATTCCTTCAGTGGTCCTGCATAGTAACTCTTGATTTCAAAAAACACCACATTTATTCAGACGATGCCTTTGGATGGCCGGCTTAGCTCTGCTGTAGAGACATTTTCCTCTTCCTTTTTCCATTCCCGCAAATGGAAATGTTTTGTAAAATAAAGCATTATTTTCAACTCGTCGATGAAGATGTGTGCCGTATGTGTTTGCATTCTCTCTCGCTCTCTCTCTCTCCGTTTAGCAAATACTTGCGCGTTTTGTGTGTATTCCTTCTGCAGATGGACACTGAGGCAAGTGATCTGCTGAACAGCCTGCAAGTGAAGCTCAACAGCGTGCTGGATGAGCTCAGCGGTACATTTGGGAACAGGTAGAACCCCCCACCCCCACCCCCACACATTTCCAAGTACACACGTTGGCCTCACGCTCCATTCCACATGCATCGATGCTGACTTCCGTGCGACACTTCCAGTTTCCAGAGCCGCATCAATGACTGCGTGCGTCAGATGGCGTCTTTGCTATACCAGATAAAAGGGCCGCTCAACACCAACACGAAAAGCCAAGTGGAGGCCGACTCTGATAACATGCTCCGGCCACTTATGGATTTCCTGGATGGGAAGTAAGTGGTTGCACTTTCCTTGCATGATCACCGTAATGGGACGAAACATTTCATCACATTTTCCTGCATGGCCTCGATTCTACAGGTTGACGCTGTTTGCAACCATTTGCGAGAAGACTGTTTTGAAACGTGTGCTCAAGGAACTGTGGAGGATTGTGATGACCAATCTGGAGAAGACTATTATCCTGCCCCAGGGCAATGACACCTTCGTAAGTGTATGATTTGCGTTTGGTTAGAATGCGTTATT
Organism: Hippocampus zosterae; assembly: GCF_025434085.1. Classification (NCBI taxonomy): domain Eukaryota; kingdom Metazoa; phylum Chordata; class Actinopteri; order Syngnathiformes; family Syngnathidae; genus Hippocampus; species Hippocampus zosterae. Next base: position 6,589,468 of record NC_067468.1, read on the forward strand.
AGGCTGATTTATTTGAGTTGCGGTTGACAAGAAAATGTATCTTGTGCATATTTTTCAGGGTGCGCAGATACTCTCAGCTGCAAAAGAGCTCGGTCAACTTTCCAAACTCAAAGTAAGGCTCCTCCTGATATACTGACTCAATGTGATGACTTTTTTAAAACATTTTTTTACACTAGTTTGACTTGCCTTTTTCTGTAGGATCATATGGCGGGGGAGGCAAAGAGCCTGTCTCCGAGGCAGTGTGCTGTGATGGATGTTGCACTGGACACGATTAAGGTCAGTTTTTTTTTCCCAATGCATTTCATTGGTTCTCAATTATACATACAGTATATACACATATTTTGCCCATATTCAAAATGGCATTTTTTCCCCCCATTCATCTGGTTCAGAAGTTTGTGGTCCTACATCGCCCCCTAGTGGCGATAATGAAAATTGTAGCCCCATTCAGCATTTACGTTGCCCATCCCTGGTATCAATATAAGCAGTAGTAATAAAAGAGTCCGCATTTCTTTCTCTGTGCTTTTTATCAGAACCCATTGCCATGTCTGTGCGCTCCGCATAGTGACATGCCCCCCTGCAGACATCATCAGTATCAGTTCATACCAAACAGCAACATGGGAAATAAGCTTTGACTGTCGCTTTTTTTTTGGTTTGGTTTTTTTGCAGCAATACTTCCACGCGGGAGGGAATGGTCTGAAGAAGGCCTTCCTAGAAAAGAGTGCCGAACTGTCTTCACTTCGTCACACCCTGTCCCTCTACACTCAGACCACAGACACACTCATCAAGACATTTGTGACCAGTCAACATGCACAAGGTAAGCTATTGGAAGTAAGATTTCCCCCAAATGAACCTTTAGATGGTGTTGTGACGTCGAGATTTGGTCGGCGTTTTCTAAAAGCTGTTTCCCCACACTTGACTCTTTTTGCTGTCTTCTCTTTATTTCCCTTTGCTGCGTATTTGCTAGTGCACAATGGAAAGGGTATTAGGTTAACTCCCAATGAAAAAATACAGCCCAGCAGGGGTAGGTTTCATCACCGTAAAGCATGTGACCTCTCTCACCGCGAGCCCCCCACCCCCCCATCTCTCTGTCCTGATGCATTTGTTGACATTAAGTGCCACTGGAGTATTTTGACCACAAACCTCAAAAAGCATCCACATCTTATCCTAACTCAATAGTTGAAATCTTTTTATGTTTATTTTTTTCAATGGGCAAAGTCATTAATACGCCATGTGTGTTTGCATTGAAATAGGTTCAGGTGTGTCCAACCCGATTGGAGAGGTGTCCGTCCAGGTTGAGCTCCACACTCATCCTAAAAGTGGAGAACGCAAAGTTTCCGCCAAAGGTCACAAAGCACTCACTGACCAAATGGCATTATGGCATTTCAGAAAAAAAAGGTTTTGGCCCATCAACTGTCAATGCTCACTTGTTTTGTTTTGTTTTTTCTTTTTGTTTTTTTGCCTTCATTTGCAGTTGTGGCAGCCACTGATTTGAAGTGGCAGACCACTGGAATGTTCCGGCCCTTTGTGGAGCTCACCATGATCGGACCGCACCTCAGTGACAAGAAACGTAAATTCCAGACCAAATCCAAGAACAACAGCTGGTCTCCCAAGTTCAACGAGATCTTCTACTTGTGAGTAGAACCGCGGTTCTTGTTTTTGTAGCTTTCGAACCCTTTCTGCTGTCTACTGTATTAACCGCTGCACCTCTAAGGGTTAATAATGAAGGGAATGACAGTGAATGAGTAAAAGGCAAAAAAAAATTGAATCGTGTTACTTGCCCCAAGGCGTAAATGCATCTCTCTATATACCCCCCCCCCCCCCCCCCCCTCCACAGCATCCTTGGAAACCAGGATGGTTTTGAGTGCTACGAGCTGCAAGTGTGCGTCAAGGACTACTGCTTCGGCCGAGCCGACCGGGTGGTGGGCTTATCGGTGATCCAGTTAAGAGACATCATGGAGAAGGGCAACTGTGCCTGCTGGTGCCCACTGGCTCAGTGCATCAACATGGACGACACAGGCCTCACCGCCATGAGGATCTTGTCGCAGCGCTCCAACGATGACGTGGCGAAGGAATTTGTACGCCTCAAGTCGGAAACCAGATCAGCTGAAGAGGGCAAATGAACTGAATCTCCCATTAACAGACTTTTCTCAACCGTCAACGTCATTGACTGTTTGGTGGCACCTTAGCAAGAACACGTATACGCGTTCCCATTGGGAAGGCATACAAACACACTTTGTGTTCCTCATCCTCAAATGTTTCACTTAATTTAATCAGCCTTTTTTTTTTCTTTTTAAATCTCTCTCGGTAGCTGTTTGTGCACACCATATCCTCAAGGACTCCCATCTCCACAGTGTTCTCCCAAAAAATAACGCCCAGGCCTCTGCCTGCTTTGGCCGCCAATTTTGATGCCTTACACTCCAAGTCCAAAACTGTGAATGTGTCAAATGAAGTAATTTGAAATGCTCAAAAGTCCACGCTGGTGCTTTTGAGTAATGTGAAGATGACAATCAGTTTCATCTCAGCTCGGTGAGCAACTGTTCGGTGTCAAAGGTGATCAAATTTGAAGAAAAGCTCATTTTACGACTGGGTGACTTGAATAGGTGCCTTGTGCCATTTGGAAGTGTTCAGACCACAATATGAAATATCCTTGGTTCCCTTCAGTACACAACAATCTCATCAGTAGTCGACTGAAAGTATTTTTAAACTCCTCGTATAGATATGCAAAGTGAAGTCACTCTTGGAAAGACGTTTTATTTATTTATTTTTTTAACTATTTATTTTTTTATGTGTCCATGTTCCTAAGGATATGTTCATGAACTTTGCACAGTTTTTGCTGCCGCCGTGTTGTTACAAGTTATTTATAGTGTGTGTGTGTGTGTGTGTGTGTGTGCACATAATTGATATTCAACAGAAAAAAAATAAAACTTCTGAGTTGATTCTGAAGTGTTTACGAACTGATGGTTTACATGTAGACGGGTGATGAATTACGAAGAGTCGGAGTGCGTAAACAATAAACTGTAATGCTTCCATACAGGAAATATTTGGGAGACATAGTCTTTAACTTTCACAGTCCACCTTTTTCAAATCAAGGAAAACCCGTTAGAAAGCTTCCAGGTTTACAAAAAAAAAAATGTGAAGAGTCCATATAGGTTTCCTCTTAAGTTCGTCGGCCAACCCGATTTCTTGTTTTGTTCTGCTCATGCTTTCTCCAGTTGCCTTACTGTGATTGAACATTGTTGTTGATATTTTGCACCATGCGTTTTCTTTTGCTTCTCCGCTGTGAGGTTTTCTACCTCTTAGCCCATTCCCAAGTTCCAAGTGATATTCCGCTCTCTTTTTGTTTTGTTTTTTACCTTCTATTGTTTCTATATATGCTATAGCTACATATGTTTCAGTCTATTAATGGTGTGTGTGTGTGTGTGTATTTTCTTTTTAATTATCTGGAAACAATGCGAGTGCCAGAGGTTTTTAGTTTGATGCTAACACTAATCCTCGTGTGCCATCAAGACGTTTTTAAAATGGCAGTCGTAATGAAGTATTTTATTACAATATGGCAACCTCAACATTTGAGGCGCCTCAATTTTTAACGATGACCCGTAGAAAGGAAATAGATTAAATATTTTATGTAATACACTGTACATGCTCCTTGTGCCATTTTTGAAAATTGTGTTTTCCTGCATGTGTTATGTTATGTTCACTCCTTTGTGTGACTGCAAGATTGAATATGTACAGTCCAGTTTATGAATTGAATGTGGGAGATTTTGTCATTTTGTTGCCATTGAAACATCCCAATTCGTTTTGTATAAAGTACGTGTCTCTTGAAACGAGTCCCTGATTTTTGGTGATTCATCACAATTTAGTACCAAACTAACTTTTAGGAATATGCATCATGTCAAAACTCTCCAGCGCAGAAGCCCAATTAATTGCATTCAAATAAGCAACAAATCTATTCGGTCTACATGTCTCATAAAATACAATTTGAAATTTGATGCTTCTTGATTGTCCGAGAAGTAAAATGATATATTAATGATGCTGATAAAGCTAATGGGACTAATAATTTTTATTGTGATTATGCACACTCACCTGAAATGTCGACCTGCCAAGATCAGTTTGTTGCTTTTAATTAACAATGGCCATTCATCGCAACTGTTGTTTTACTGCCCGTGCTGTGTCACCATCCCGGTCCAAAGATTGTCTCATTGTTTACACGCGCTCTGCACCAGAAGCTCACTAGGATCCCAGCTCCTCATTTTTGAACCAAAATTCTTGACTTGGTGGCTCATATCTCACCACTTCTTCCATCCTGCCCGTCTTTCATCCAGCAGAACCGCCTGGTTCTCAACTCTGTACCAGGTTGGGATCTGAAAGTCCAAAGTGAGTGCACACAATGTTTTCTTTTTTGTTTTGTTTTATAATTATTCCATTTTTTTTATCCATGTACCATAAGTCATCATGCAAGTCCTGAAATGACACTGATTGAATTTTGAATGTCGTGATTTTATCTCTTTGGAAATCAAGAACAGAATCCAAATGTAGGCTTTGCAACGGTTTATATTTTTGGTTTAATTTATAAATAGGAAATAAAATGTCCTCAATATCATCATCCAAAAATATTTAACAAAATCGGTATTATCAACTCATTGGGTGCTTCAGTAAGTATTGCACAGGGGGGAAAAAACAAGAAAGCCTGCAGTCGTATCAGCAACATTATCTTTCTGGCTACATATCTTGAGTCAAAGATTTAACTTTGGTTCAAAGGCTTGAGTAGGGAGTGGCACAACATTAGTAAGGCATCCGTTACATTGTCAAGTAATAGTTGCAAGTCCATCGTATGCTCTTGTTTTTTGTGTGTGTGTTGAATTTTCAGTTGGTTGTGAAGAGTATTGGATTGGATAAACTTTAATGTTAAATGTACTTTATGTAAAACATGCAGCACAGATGAAATGTCTTCCCTTTCAACACAAAACAAGAGGAGCCGCTGCGGGCGTCCGCGCCGCCATCAGAAGAAAAGTTAACAAAAAAATGACAAAATAATACAAAACAACACATCAGGAATAACCCAAGTTAACAGAGTTCTGGATTGTTTTACCAGTGCAACAAAAATAATTATGTTCCTCCACATATTTCATTCAGAAAAAACAGAGATAAGATGGGTTCAGGAGTGTGCTGCTTCGGGCAGATGTTTGGGCAGCAGAACAAGCGAGGTGAGTCAATTGTTTGACGATGTTCTTGCTTGCGAAAATATTTGGACGATGCGGTGACGTGCACTCGTTCGAGGTGCCTCACAGTCACTTGGCTGCAAATGATTTTCAGTCAAAGATTCCAAATGCTGGCTGCAAGTATGTCAATTTACCACATGATTCAGACTTAGAAAATGCAGGTATTCAATCCTGCTAAATTAAAGCCGAACGTCTTTAATTTTCACATTTTATTTAAAAAAAAAAAGAAAGAGGAAAAATAATACAAATTAACTGTCCATACACTTCTTGGCCTAACTGTGTGACGTTTCTGCAAGTTGTGTTGTTTTTACCCAAAACATTTTTTTTTGTATTTTATCTTCTCAACAGAGGCGGAGAGACGATTGCGAGCTAATGACAGAGCGTTCAACCTTTCTTACCGTTATGCTGTGAGTACAGAGGAAATCACAATGCACTTATTTTATTTTAGTTGATTTTCACATTTGACTTCTTCCTTCTTCAGGATAATGCCATCAAGACATCCAAATACAACATCTTCACCTTTCTGCCGCTGAACCTTTTCGAGCAGTTCAGGAGGCTCGCCAACTGCTTTTTCCTCTTCCTCTTTACACTTCAGGTAGACTTCAGATTTGTTTTCAGTTGCTCTTCTGATACAGCTCTTGATGTGGGCTTAAGATACGACAGGCCTCAATACTTCCATTGAGTTTTTAGGATTCCATTTATTTTCAGTTTACACTGTATATACAAAATATACTCCCTTTTGAAATAATACATCATATATTTGCCATCGGATGTTGCAATTTTGATTCCAATTTTGGGTGTTTGCATGTGCATGTCTTTTGACAGCTCATCCCACAAATCTCCTCGCTCGCCTGGTTTACCACAGCCGCTCTCCTAATTTTGGTGCTCTCCATCACGGCGGTCAAAGATGCCTCTGATGACATAGTGAGCAGATTATAATGTACTTTTTTTTAAGCAAGTAAACAGCATCATCATACTTTCTATGTCTGGACTCCTATTTTATGAACAGAACAGACACAAAAGTGACAACCAAGTGAATAACCGTGAAGTGAGCGTCCTCGTTAATGGAGAGTGAGTCATTTGGCTCTTTTTAAATCTTCAGTGAATATTGCATGATAAATTAGAACATCTAGTTGTTAGAGTGAAGTGCTTGCTTTAATATTGTCCCGATGCTTTGATTTTATCAGACTGAGAACTGAAAAATGGATGAATGTTCATGTTGGAGATATTGTCAAACTGGAAAATAACCACTTTGTCACAGTAAGTGCCACCGCATGACATGATATCGGAAATATCACTTTTTAATCCTTTTTAGTGGCCTATTTGGTGTCATCCTGCTATGTGTTTGTTTTCTAGGCAGACCTTCTTTTGCTCTCCAGCAGTGAGCCTCTCAATGTGGTTTATGTTAAAACGGCTGAATTAGACGGGTATGTCCTTGTACGTATTAATTTGAATTTGTGTCAGGGTTATGGTCCGTTTGTGTCTGATGTGTATGTCTGTGCGCACACATCAGTTGAAGATCACATTTATTAAATGTGTCATTTTTTGAACAATGTACACATTATTATAATTAGAGACAAAATATAGCGTGGCGGCCCGGTGTCCAGTGGTTAGCGCGTCAAGCTCAGTGCAGAGGTCGTGGGTTCGATGCCGTCTCCGGCCTTCCTGTGTGGAGTTTGCATGTTCCCCGGGCCTTCGTAGGTTTTCTCCGGGTTCTCCGATTTCCACCCACATTCCAAAAACATGGATGGCAGCCTGATTTAACACTCTAAAATTGTCCCTAGATGTGAGTTTGAGCGCGGATGGTTGTTCATCTCTGTGTGCCCTGCGATTGGTTGGCAACCGGTTTAGGGTGTCCCCCGCCTACTGCCCGAAGACGGCTGGGATGGGCTCCAGCACCCCCTGCGACCCTTGTGAGGATGAAGCGGATCGGAAAATGGATGGATGGATGGATATATACCGGTACATTAGTGTCAAGGAGGCTAATATGCAAAAATCGTTGACTCCACAGCAGACTCGAAGTAGAGCAATAAAACAGAATTTATAAAAGCAGGGATGCACAGCAGTGTGAGGAACAACCCCTGAATACAAAATGAAAAACGGCAACGACCAAAGGTTCCTGTGAATAAATATTTCGGAGTATACCAAATAACAAAAAAGCAGATGAATGGAGCCACAGAAGAGGAAAGATGCCGAACAAATGACGCAAGGAATCTAATCTACAAGCAAAGAAGTGCTTATGCTAATGCGCCCAAAAAAACAGCACAGGATACTCCGCCCAGTAATGCTCATCCAAAATATCTATATATATATTGAACCACAAGTAGAACTGCATAGCATGCAGGGAAAGAAACAGGAATGTGACAGTCAGTCTACTATGAAAAAAGTTTTTTTTTTTTTTTTTGGTGAACATCCTTCCATCCATATTGTAATTTACTTCCCATCGTTAGGGTTATGGCGGAGGTGAAGTCTCACCCAGAGGTCTATGCCATTGTCAAACACCAGCATAATGTTAGAGGGTCTAATCATTAGAAGGATGATTGGAATCTAATGTGCTCATGGTTCCCTCCCCCTCCTTCCCCCAGTGAAACCAATCTGAAGGTGAAACAGGCACTGACTGTCACTGGAGCGATGGGAGACGACACTGAAGCACTGTCCAGCTTCAACGGTGAGAACTTCAGTGGGCAATTTTGGTAATGTTCTGACTTTTCCAAATATGTGCACAAACATAACCCCATATGTTTTCCAGGAGAAATTAAATGTGAGCCTCCAAACAATCGTCTGGAAATTTTTAAAGGGACACTCACAGTAAATGGGCAAACATATTCTTTGGACAATAACAAAGTGCTTCTGCGTGGATGCACTCTGAGAAATACGGAGTGGTGCTTTGGACTAGTTATCTTTGGAGGTAAATGAAGATCACAAAGTATTTATTCCCTTGAATATTTTGGTCAAATTTTGACTTTTCAATTTTGCTGTCATGTGTCACAATGAGATCAATTTAACATAAGTTTCGACCATTGTAGGCCCAGACACCAAGTTGATACAGAACAGTGGAAAGACAACATTCAAAAGGACTAGCATTGATCACCTCATGAACATCTTGGTGCTTTGTGTGAGTTCCAATCACGCCTTTACTTGTCAGAAGCAAAGAAAGTTTAATGATAATTAGGAAAGTTATGTTGACCAGTCCGACGACCTGGTGGGCAGATTTCGCTTCATAAGCTCTTTTCTTTCACCAATCAGATTTTTGTTTTCCTGCTGTCCATGTGCTCCGTTCTGGCCGTTGGCCATGCCATTTGGGAGATGTCGGAGGGCTCCGTTTTCAGTGTGTTCCTCCCATCAGAACCAGGCATCGATGCTCCTCTCTCATCATTCCTCTGCTTCTGGTCTTATGTGATTCTCCTGAACACGGTTGTGCCCATGTCTCTCTTTGTCAGGTATTTCGTGACGCAGATTAATTACGACACTGTCAGTTTGAATCACACGACCCGTTTTCTTTTCAGCGTGGAAGCCATCCGTCTGGTGAATAGTTTTTACATTGACTGGGACAGGAAAATGTACTACCCCAAGAGTGACACTCCAGCCGAGGCGAGGACCACCACTCTGAATGAAGAGCTGGGTCAGATTAAATATATCTTCAGCGACAAGACCGGTACCCTGACGCAGAACATCATGACATTCAATAAATGCTCGATCAATGGCAAACGTTATGGTGAGCAGGATATTCAAAGCTCCACACATACAGTAAATGAATACTCTCAAATATTGATATAGCGGGTGTTCAATTGTTTTAGGGGAGCTCTTGGACTTTTCAGGACAGAGGATTGAAATAACAGAGGTGAGATGCTTTGAGGAGATTACATCATTTGGTACACCCGCGAATCAAATTCAATACAACAGCAAACTCGCACCACTGTTTTACGAGACCGATATAGAACCAAGTCAAAACAAGTGATTATCAATACAATGGAGTTGTTGTAATTAAAGGCAGCTCTGCGTTTTTTTTTTCTTCTTCAACAAGCCAGTCCAGCCAATACTGTCTAATTGTTTGGCCTGCCCAGCCCCATTTCAAAAAATGTTTGGTTCTTGTTTTTGCTAGCTTGCGGGCATAACTGAGATGGGTGTTTTGACAGAAACACAGATGGATTTTCACCTAATATTCTAATATTCGGGCGCCAAAGCAAATGTGCCATGTATTGGTACAAGTCCAAGGCCTGGTGCTTGTGGACCCCTGTAAGACATGTCACATTTCCGACAAACCTGCCTTTTCAAGGTTCGGCACATCTCAGTTTGAAAAGATTCATTTTTCTTCCTGTAGAGTACACCGAGGGTCGATTTCACGTGGAACCAACGAGCCGATCCAAAGTTCATTTTTCACGACCACAATCTGGTGGACACTGTCAGGGACGGCAACTCGGAGGCTCAAGCATTCTTCCGTTTGTTGGCTCTGTGCCACACAGTGATGACTGAGGAAAAAACAGAGGGTCAGCCAACTTTTCCTCACTGCATGGTCTACTGTTAAAACCCATGTTTGATGTTCTATCCGCTCTCCTCCAAGGGGAGCTTCATTACCAGGCTCAGTCCCCTGATGAAGGTGCTCTGGTCACCGCTGCAAGAAACTTTGGCTTTGTGTTCCGTTCACGCACCCCAGAGACCGTCACAGTGGAGGAATTGGGCACACTAGTCATCTTTGAACTTTTGGCCATTTTAGATTTCAATAACGTGCGCAAGAGGATGTCAGTAATAGGTGAGACCTCTTTCTGTGGATGGTTCATAGGACTCAATTTTAACCTGGTCTCCAGAATGTCCGTGGTCTCGAGAATGTCCGCCTCATGGTTTAGAACAGTGACTTTAGAACAGAGGGTGATCATTTTACATTTTACATTGTGGGCCACATACGGACTCGGTAGATGCCAAGTGGGCTGGACCATTAAAATTACATCAAACTTTGCTATAAATAACCAAAATATCAAGTCTTTCCTTTGTTTTGGTATAAAGAAGCATTGGCGCATTGATAGCATCTGCTGTGTTGGGTCTGTCTCAGGAACAGATTGAGACTGCTGTTTTCTTCTCTGATCAAAACAATGTTGTCTTCTACTCTCTTATAATCCATGAAGTGCACTTTATTATGTGTCTTTAATGCATTTTTTCACTTTTAAATTTCGCTGCGGGCCAGATTGAACATCCTTGGGGGCCGGTTCGGGCCCGCGGGCCGCATGTTTGACACCACTGGTTTAGAGGTTCCTTCCTACATTCCAAAAACATGGTAGTTAGTTTAGTTGAAGACTGAATTGTCTGATTCTGAGTGTCTGCATCACTCATCGAGAACTTCACATCCTCGCTGTGCCTTCCAGTGCGCAACCCTGAAGGGAGGCTGACTCTTTACTGCAAAGGGGCAGACACCGTCATCTACGAGAGGCTGCACACCTGCTGTACCGCACTCAAGTGTGTCACCACCGGACACCTCAATGTAAGTTTTTATTTTCTCCCAAATGGATAATCAATTGTTGTGATAGCTTTTCTAAACCTCAACTGTAGGAATACGCAGGTGATGGTCTCCGCACCTTGGTTCTGGCTTACAAGGACTTAGACGAGAGCTATGTGGAGGAGTGGATGCGGCGCCACCATGAGGCCAGCATCACTATCGGAGAACGAGACGAGAAACTTCATGAGCTGTATGAAGAGATTGAGAAAGACTTGTTGGTTAGTTCACCGGTTGACGACTTTGCTTAAAACTTTGACTGCTATCTGACATGGGATGATAGAGGCAGCTGAGGTCGAATCGGTTCTTTTCCATGGCATCTTCCTTTCAAGAGAATCTTCTTTAGTTAGTAATAGTAAAACTTCTGTCTCACAGACATATTCTTACTTGTTTAACATTTGATTTAGCTTCTGGGAGCAACGGCGGTGGAAGACAAGTTGCAGGATGGTGTGCCTCAGACAATAGAGCAGCTGGCCAAAGCTGACATCAAAATCTGGGTGTTGACCGGAGATAAACAAGGTTATTTTCGGCCACATACAGCAATTTTTTTGTGTGTGATTTCATAAATTCATGTTCGCAAATTCTCATTTCTGCTAGAGACGGCAGAAAATATTGGCTATTCTTGCAACATACTGCGAGAGGAAATGAAGGAGGTTTTCACCGTGTCCGCAAATACAGCAGAAGGAGTCAAAGAGGAGCTTCAGTATGTAAAATCTCAAGTTGCTGCATATTATATTGAGCATGACATATTTAGTCAAGCACTGTCATCATGAACCAAAAGCGCTCCACAAAATAGCAATATCTCCATCTCTGCATTGTTCCGTTTTTAGAAGTGCAAGAAAGAAAATGTGTCCGATGGCAGCAGAAGAACCAAAAGTGACCAAAGCTCACTCAGGCCTCTTGTGGATGCAAAGAACCGAAACCGTTCAAGATGATAAAGTGGATGGGGAATATGCACTTGTTATAAATGGACACAGTCTGGTAAGTGGGCATTCACACTCCTTATATTTGTGAAATCCAAAAAACATTTTACAAAGAAGGAAGATTTGACTACCTTTGCCTCATCTTCCTCTTGGTCCTCAGGCCTTTGCCTTAAAGAAAGGCCTGGAGTTGGAACTATTAAGGACGGCATGCATGTGCCAAACCGTGATCTGCTGCAGGGTCACCCCACTACAGAAAGCCCAGGTTGTTGAACTGGTGAAAAAATACAAACAGGCCATCACTCTAGCCATTGGGGATGGGGCCAACGACGTCAGCATGATCAAGGGTCAGTAAACTCACTGACAGCCGCGCTAAGAAAAGCTCAGCATCCTTTTGGCCTTATTGCTCTTCCAGCTGCACATATTGGTGTTGGAATCAGTGGTCAGGAGGGCATGCAGGCTGTTCTTTCCAGTGACTTCTCCATTGCCCAGTTCCGCGATCTGCAGCGTTTGCTGCTGGTGCACGGGCGCTGGTCGTATCTGCGCATGTGCAAGTTTCTACAGTATTTCTTCTACAAGAACTTCACCTTCACCTTCGTACATTTCTGGTACGCCTTCTTCTGTGGCTTTTCTGCACAGGTGAGGAATGAAAGAATGATGAAGGAAAAATAAACTCAAGGTTTCATGCCTACACCTCATGTACTATTTGTCAGTATTCCAACAACCATGTTTGTGACATGTACTGATAAACGCAGTCAATAAATTAAATACATGATCCTGTTCATTTTTTCTCATCTAATTCATAGACCGTGTATGACCAGTGGTTTGTCAGCATGTACAATGTCGTGTACACAGTCCTCCCTGTCCTTGGCATGAGTTTTTTTGACCAGGTATGCAACTTGTAGCATCACACACGAACGGGATTCGATCATGTCATAAGAGATTGCATCACTTTTCTTTTTCCCCACCGTCTGTTTCACTAGGATGTGAATGATCGCTGGAGTTTCCAGCATCCTCAGCTCTACTCTCCGGGGCCTCTGAATATTTACTTCAATAAAAGGTCCATGGCGTGCTGCATGATCCACAGCTGCTACAGCTCCCTTGTTGTTTTCTTCATCCCGTGGGCGGCCATGCACGACACGGTCGCAGATGACGGCAAAGATATTGCTGATTATCAGTCTTTTGCTTTCATGGTGCAGACATGTCTTCTTCTTGTCGTCAACATCCAGGTAAGGAAGGGCATCATAGCAGCACATACTCAGCGATCCTTTTGTCCCAATGACACATCTCAGACTTGGAGTGGGACCAAAGAAACTGTCACACTTTATTCAAATCAGATATCTCAATAATTATTTTTCAAATAACCAGAGATTATGGTCATATACCTTTTCATTATTGGGCTTCCCCCATCAGTGATGACTCATATGAAAAGTTTGTCATTTTAACAGGACTGAAGTAGGGTAGAGCAAGGACAGGATGATTCTAAGTGGCAATGGTTTCCAAGTGCCCCACTTCAAAAAAAAAAGAAAACGATTTTGACTCATTTTGGGGCGGCACGGTAGTCGACTGGTTAGCATGTTGTCCTCACAGTGCAGAGGTGCACGGTTCGATCCCGGCTCCGGCCTTCCTGTGTGGAGTTTGCATGTTCTCCCCGTACCTGCGTGGGTTTTCTCCGGGTACTCTGATTTCCTCCCACATTCCAAAAACACGTGTGACAGGTTAATGGAACTCTCTAAATTGACCCTAGACATGAGTGTGGGCGTGGATGGGTTTTCGTCTGTGTGCCCTGCAATTGGCTGTTAACCAGTTCAGGGTGTACCCCTGCCTACTGACCGAGGACAGCTGGGATAGGCTTCATCACCCCCGCGACCCTTGTGTAGACAAAGCGGAATAGAAAATGAATGGATGGATGGATGGATGGATGGATGGATGGATGGATGGATGGATGGATGGAGTGACTCATTTTGAATGATGACTCCTTCAAAAAATGGCAGAAACTTGGAGTCAAGGATCTTGTTCACCGTGTCAAGGGGCATAGTGTGTATCGACAGTCAATCATTTGTTTAACATACTTTGGGCTTTAATTAATGTGCACGTTATTAACGAGTGACAATTACTGATTCATTCAAAATGCATTCATGTTTTTTATACAACATAATAACTATTTTATGCTTAAAAAATAGTCATAAATCAACTCTGATTTAAATCCTTTAAAAATTAGATTCCCCATACAACTGAGAGTGGCAATTAATACTGAATGTGTTCTCATATTTATAACATTTACTTTTTTTTGTGTCACTGTTTCAGCTTTGTCTAGACACAAATTACTGGACAGCCGTGAACCAGTCCTTTATGTGGGGGAGCCTGATATTGTACTTCGCCACCACGTTTGCCATGCACAGCAACGACATGTTCTCCATATTCACCTCTGTATTCCCTTTCATCGGTGAGGCACTTTAAGCTGGAACAAGAACTACTCCAGCACTAGGTTGCCGTTTGATTGTCAAAGAATAAGGCCGGTGTTAAATAACATGTTCAGGAAAAGGTTTAGCGTCCTGTCGCATGTCATGAAGTGGCCCATTTTGATCTCTTTGGTTGCTGTGCTTTGCAAATTGTGACGTGTGTCGTCCTGTGTTTGGGGCTGCAGGCACAGCAAGGAACTCTCTGAGCCAGCCGAATGTGTGGCTGACAATATTCTTGACATGCCTCCTCTGTGGTCTTCCGGTGTTGGCCTTCCGTTTCATTGTCATTCAACTTCGGCCTACCGTCAATGACAAGGTATGACAGTCCTAGGTGCTATATGACTAGCTAGGCTAGGCGAAGATCCAAAGACACTTTCAAATTGAGTACGAACCATTACCATGCAGAATCTCCCACCTCTATATTGGTACGACATCACTGCTATCATGTCAAAGCCAAAAGGTAAACAGAGCTCGATTCTGCTTTGTTGGAAGCACAGATGATTGTTAGCTGACACCAGCGGCTTCAGATAAGTGGCACATTTAATCAGTCAATGGAAGTAAAACCAAGACTGGTCCTTTTTGTGGCACGTGGCTAACGCTAGCATTCTTTACTGCCTGGACTTCAGGCCTCAAAATCTTCACCATGAGCCATAGTTTTCCCAAAACACAAATACAATTTCCAATTTGTAGCTCTGTCAGGGTGTTCAAATTTTGAGGTGTGACTTTGTTATCTACAGGTGAGATATAAGGTGCGTAAGGAGGGGCTACCAGGTCCTGTTCCTTGCCGTCCGCCAGCCAGGCGAGTCAGCACTCGGCGGTCGAGCTACGCCTTCTCTCATGCTCAGGGCTATGGCGAGCTGGTGACATCACGAAGATTCCTGCTAAAACGTTCTGTCAAGAGTCGCAACAATGACACCAAAGAGCCACAGCTCTACCGTATAATCTCAAAGGATTCAGAGCATCAACCGCAGAAGCACTAATTAATAGGTAGCAGCTCACTGAGACCATATGTTACTTTCTCATCCACTACCCATTACTGACACCGTGGAAGTCAGTTTATGAGGAAAGTAATACAAAATCTTAATTTTGTCTGTATTTTTATTTGCTCGTGTACAATGATTTTTGTAAAATTTGTCAAAATTTCTTTTGTCAAATGAGTGCCTTGGCTCAATAAAGGATGGCAAATCTTGCTCTTGTTTTTCCAAAAAGCTCTGCTGGTTTAGAACTTGTTAAGTGCAAACTTTCACATTCCAAATACGCAATACACACCTTTGAAATATTTCTCCATTTTGAAAAACCACAATGCACAGCAAAATTAATGGCGGAATTGAAATCTTCTGTGGCATTATATCACGTGGAAACAGCATTCAAAAAATGGTGGATGTAATGATGCAGATTTGACTTGGCCTTCCATGTGTACCTTTTCACAACCACCGTTTGAAGACAACGGCAATGCTAACTTTATCAACTTTACTCTCTTATTGACTACGTGGAAGAGCACGTAACTAACAGAAATCCTTCTAGCATAGCATAAAGGCAGCTAATAAAACATCCCTATCAGCAGCCTTCTTTCTAACTCTTACCTTTTCAAGTGTCACTTTCAGGCATGCGCATTCACCGCAGGGGGTGTGCTGCATACCTGCTTTGTCAAGTCAAACCCACATTGTCTGCTCTGATTGGTCTGAGTCATTCATTTCTGCCGTTGTTTTACTGCCCAGCCGGTATCACCATCTAGGTCCAAAGATCACTTTATTGTTTACCCAAGCGGCTAGCAGTGACACTCACACCCAGGTGCAGTTCTTCCTTTTTGAACCCAAAACCTCGACTGGCGTCTCCTCTCGAGACACCTGCTCCATCCTGCGTAGCTTTCATCCGATAATTGGGGGTCTCAACGAAACCATCTAGGTTATAAATCTGTACATAGTCTGGAAGTCCAAAGTGAGTGCGCCCAAATGCCAGCCTTTATTTAAGACAGTCCAGAGAATTGTCTCTTTTTTTCGGCCATGTTTCTGTGAATGTGGAAGACCCTAAAGGACACCAGCCTTGTTATTGTTTAAGGTATGTCTACAAGCTCTTGTTTCTCTGTAATCTCTCGTTTTAACCTCACAAGAGTGATAGATGGTACATAATGAATAAGAAGTTTAGTTCTCACCCTATTGGAGCCACATTGTTCATTCTTGCTGTCAGAAATCAAATTAAAAGAGTTCTTTCCTGCATTTTCCTTAAATGTGTTAAGATAAACCATGACATCACGGAAAATCATCTCAATCTCATCTTTTCAAGTGGATAAATTTGAATCCAATTTGATTCATTGTGCACACAAAATAAATAAATAAATATGCTTCTCATGCTTCAGACCACATTTTTCACTTCCTTTTAGGTGAGAATAAATATAAGCGCTACCATCTTTGACTCGTGATACAAGTGAACTAAAGGACCATGGTCATATCACCATATAATCTTTGTGGTTATAAACTATCCGTCATATAGTTTTTACTTCGGTGCAAAGGGTTGAGTAGGGAGTGGCTGCCTTTGTTTGGTCCTGAAAACCTCAAGTTTTGCCCACCGTAGATTGAGATGCTTGCTCTTGTGTCGTGGTCAAAAGTGTGCCAAGTTTAACCGTCTCAGTCTGGAAGTTTGGCAGTGGTTCTTTCTTTTTGTGTCATTGACAGGTGCTTGAGCAAATGAGAAGTGAAATGGAAAATGCACGTGTTTGTCGGCCAGTCACGCCACAGCATTATTATTAAACGTTATTAGGTGAGTGGTGAACATTAGAAAATGCTAGAAATTCTAACAATGAAAATATTTCATGATGAAATCTAATTTTCCGAAGCTGGGACATGCCAAAATACTATATTCCATTTTTGTTGTTGTTGTTTTTAATTGTTTGCATCAAATATTGAATCAGATCAATATGTTGAATATTTCACTAAAAAAAAATGGATTGCACCGTACATCTTCACAGCTTTTATACCTATTATTTCCTGGAGACAAAAATTGCACCGATTCGGCGTAACGGCCCTCGTATTTGAAGACAAACCAAAATACATTCAATACCTGTTAGAATACACTGTTGTCATCTAAGGCTGTCATTATCTTTGCACAGTTATAGTTGCTGATTTGAATTTTGTATTTCACGAATAGTGTGCGCTGCTTCAAATCGCTGATACCATAGCCAAACAGTTCTCAGGATGCCGCCATCCCTTCCTGCAAGTACAATAAAAGGTGATTTTTTTTTTTCAGCTGAATAATATGCAGTAACAGCGATACAATGGGATCGGTGGAGTCCTACTTTGGTCAGCTGTGTGGGCAGCAACAAAAGAAAGGTAAGCACAAAGGGTTTTTTCAATATAAAATAACTTAGAGATTTCTCTTTTTTTTTACCAACAGAGGAGGAGAGACGTTTGCGAGCTAATGACAGACCTTTCAACCTGTCCTACCGCTATGCTGTGAGTACCCAAAGTTGAAAAAATTAAACCAGGAGCAATGGCGCTCGTTTCTCACTTACTCCCTCTTCAGAATAATGCCATCAAGACGTCCAAATACAACGTCTTCACCTTCCTGCCACTGAACCTTTTCGAGCAGTTCAGGAGGCTCGCCAACAGCTACTTCCTCTTCCTCTTTATACTTCAGGTAGGCCTAATCAGCGTGATGACGTGATTGTGCAAACTAGTGACAACCTGAGATCCACATGCAAGATTTCAATAAGAAGTATGCATGTTTTTAATGTCATCACCACACTGTAATTCACCATTTTTTTTACATTGTCTATCAAGCAAATGTCTCTCTGTCCACGTTCGCAAAGCATCTTATCATCACACACTGACCTCCAACATGGCGGCTGCGGGTATGTAATGCATCACTGCGACGTATCTTAATTGTGTAGGCATGTTTTTACAGCTCATCCCACAAATCGCCTCGCTTTCGTGGTTCACCACAGCCGTCCCGCTCGTTTTGGTTCTCTCGATCACAGCGGTCAAAGACGCCACCGATGACATTGTGAGCTGGCATTACTCAGTGATAATCTTTAGAATACAAAATCAGGTTTTAGCAATACCCATGTTTCATTGTAAAATGTTAAAGAGCGTTTTGTGTTTTTTCTGCCGACTGTACATCAAACAGAACAGACATAAGAGTGACAAACAAGTGAACAACCGTAAAGTCAGCGTCCTCATCGACGGAGAGTGAGTCGTTCACATTTTTTTTCGTGATATATTTGTTTATTGCACATTGAATACCAGAATTCAGCCTTATACTGCATGTTATAATGTATATTTAACCCTGGAGAACCCAAGAACCCTTTTCTTCTTTGGAAAATGATGAATTATATATTAAATGACTGCTATATGTTCACTGAACACCAAAACGCAGTATTCTTTTTTCAAATATTCAGTGTTTTAATCCTACTTTAGGATTAGGGCCAAATTTGAGCCTTTGGGATTTAAGGGTAGCATTTGAGTAGCAGAATTTATAGGGGCCAAATTTGACCCCGTGGGTTCTCCAGGATTAAATAAATAAAATGTGTTGAGATTTTTTGTTTTCTTGTGTGGTCTTAAATTAAAAAGCATGTGTTTTAACCCTATCACACTAAAATAAAAATGTATATTTGTTTTTGTTCTGGTAGACTCCAAAGTGAAAAATGGATGAATGTTCAGGTTGGAGATGTCATTAAATTGGAAAATAACCAGTTTGTCACAGTAAGTGTCACAACAATAACATTCAAGTATTCATCAATATCCTTTGCCGCTTTAAAAACGTGTTTGTTATGAGGCTCGGACCTCAAGTCATGTTGTAATTTTGGACTTGACTATTACCCTTAGGGTTTGAAGACTTTATGGAATCTAATGTTTTTTTAAATTTCTATTTATTTTTTCCAGGCAGACCTTCTTTTGCTCTCGAGCAGTGAGCCCCTAAACCTGGTCTATGTGGAAACAGCAGAACTGGATGGGTGAGCGGATGTTTCAGTACATATTTGTTTGTTTTGGCTGTTACTGCAGTTTGGTTCTTTCCCCATCATTCTTCTCATGTGCTCATGGTCACTCTAGTGAAACCAATCTGAAGGTGAAACAGGCACTGACTGTCACTGGAAAGATGGGAGACAACATCGAAGCACTGGCCAGCTTCACAGGTGAGAACTTAAGTAATTTGTTATTTGAGAGTGACACTTCTTAACATACCGGATGTTCAAAGATCATGATGCGTCACTTCAATGTTTCGCAGGTGAAGTCAGATGCGAATCCCCAAACAATCGCCTGGACAAATTCAAAGGGACGCTCGCAGTAAATGGACAAACATACTCTTTGGACAATGACAAAGTGCTTCTACGTGGGTGCACTTTGAGAAACACAGAGTGGTGCTTTGGATTGGTTATCTTTGGAGGTAAATGACTGCTTACCGTTGACTCATTCTGGGTGCAAGTAAAATGGCATCAAACTCGTCATAATTACGTGTTTAGGGGCCTGAGAATCTGGACCCACAGGGGGCTACATGTGTTTCACTTTTTTTTTTCTTTTTCTTTTTTTTTTTTAAATATCAATCCTAACTTGAACTTCATAATGATTAGTACAGTATACAACCAGGTCAGGGTGTCCTCCGCCTACTGCCTGAAGACAGCTGGGATAGGCTCCAGCCCGCCTGCTACCCTGGTGAGGATAAGCGGATTAGAAAATGGATGGATAGTACAGTACAGCAATAACTGTAAACATTACAAAAGCCTCCCTCTACCATTCACATATACACGTAATGCAACTGTAACTTTGATAATGTTCTCACGGTTTAAATCTTGGGTACATGATGGCTTCTTTTTTTTTCTTTTTTGTTGTCATTTCTGACATTAATGCAAGAACTGTCATTGAAATTTCTTTTGGAAATTTACAAACATTTTTGAATGCGCACAAGTAACAGTGTGATCCTACTTTTGCAGGTCCGGACACAAAGCTGATGCAGAACAGCGGAAAAACAACATTCAAGCGCACAAGTGTTGATCACCTCATGAATGTCTTGGTGCTTTGTGTGAGTTTCTCTTTTTCACAAAATGGTATGCAACTGTGTTACATAAAATACCGTATTGGCCCGAATATAAGACAGTGTTTTTTGCATTGAAATAAGACTGAAAAAGTGGGGGTCGTCTTATTTTCGGGGTCTCGACATTATACCCATTCACGACGCTAGATAGCGCCAGATATCATTGAAGCGAATGCTGAACTTGACTATCCGGGCCAAAGTGAACCCCTGTCACGAAGAATAAAAATAAAAATAGCGTTAGGACGAAGAAGAAAAATAAAAAATAGTGGTAAGAAAGAAAAGAGAAGAAAATGTTGGAAGATAGAACAGAAAATGGAGAAATGTAGCGACAATCTGGAGAAAAGTGGGTTGAAGATCGGCCAGGTTAACCGGCAGCTGAGAAGTTATGATGTACTTTACATTTCAAAAACCAGAAGCCATTCATTTATGAATGTGATTGCACTTTAGTGTACATATTTAAATGTTCAGATATTAAGATTTGAATGAGGCAAAATAACATGGTTTTTCCTCTCAAATATATTGTTATAATCATTTGTTTCAGATGTACTGTAATTATTTTCTGTATAAAAATTAATTTGGTGTTCAAAAAGTATTTTTTCAAACCTGAGTCTTAAAAAAGAGGGTGTCGTCTTATAATCAGGGCCGTCTTATATTCGGGCCAATACGGTATTAGAATATACCCTGTGGGACTTCAAAGTTTGGTTTATCATAATGCCCGGCTTATGAATAACCAAACTCAATGGGAACACTGGCACAGTCTAATGAGATCAATTACGGTACCTTCAAACCTGATCTGATCTCGTCTCACTCATGCACAAAATAAAGTGAGTGTGAAAGCCACACGTTAAAATACTTTTCCTCCTGTAAATAACCATTTCTGTCCCCCCAATCAGATCTTTGGCTTCCTGGCTTCCATGTGCTCGGTTCTGACCATTGGCAACGTGATCTGGGAAGTGAAGGAAGGCTCTGCGTTCACTGTGTTCCTCCCTCGGGAGCCTGGCGTCGATGCACCTCTCTCATCATTCCTCACCTTCTGGTCTTATGTCATCGTCCTCAACACGGTGGTGCCTATATCTCTCTATGTCAGGTATGTATGTATTCTGGCGCATGTGGAGCTACGGTGTTTTTCCTCACAATTCACTTTCATACTTCAGTGTGGAGATCATCCGTCTTGGGAATAGTTTCTACATTGACTGGGACAGGAAGATGTATTATGCCAAGAGTGACACTCCGGCTCAGGCGAGGACCACCACTCTAAATGAGGAACTGGGTCAGATCAAATATATCTTCAGCGACAAAACTGGCACCCTGACGCAGAATATCATGGCATTCAATAAGTGTTCCATCAATGGCAAAAACTACGGTGAGCAAATGAATGAAACTGCACAGAATTTTTTTTAAAAAGATCAAATATAAATTGACTGTGCCACCTTGATTTTTCAGGTGAGCTATTCGACTATTCAGGACAAAGGATGGAAATAACAGAGGTGAGTTATATCCATGGTTCATAGCATCAGAAGCCGTGAGCAGAGCAGACATAACTTGATCGGGTCTCATCTGACTGATTTGGAATCATTACTGACATGCATGAGTCTTTCTCTCGGTAGAAGACACAGAGGGTCGACTTCTCGTGGAATCGGCTGGCCGATCCAAAGTTCATTTTTCATGACCACAGCCTGGCAGAAACTATCAGGGAGGGCAACTCGGAGGCTCAGGCCTTCTTCCGGCTGTTGGCTCTGTGCCACACTGTGATGCCTGAGGAAAAGAAAGAAGGTGAGCTTCTTCATTACTGCAGTTTATCTGTGATCCTAAATCCAGCAATAGAGCCATTTTAAATGTCTCCTTTGCAACCAGGCGAATTGTACTACCAGGCTCAGTCCCCTGATGAAGGTGCTCTGGTCACTGCTGCAAGAAACTTTGGCTTTGTGTTCCGTTCACGCACACCGGAGACCATCACAGTTGTGGAGATGGGCCAACAAGTCGTCTATGAACTTTTGGCTGTTTTGGACTTCAATAATGTGCGCAAGAGGATGTCAGTCATAGGTAAGACCAACAACAACATATATTACCGTAATTACTCTGATTTTATTTCCTCTTGATATGCCGGATTTTTATACAGTACATCAAGGGCCACTGATGATATAGGGAGCCGCATGCCTTCAATGCAGGCATCATGGGTTCGTTTACACTTTGTAATGTGAGTGTGAATGGTTGCCTGTTTCTATTTGACCCTGTAAATGACTGGCGACAAGCAGGGGTGGAGCTACATAGTGGTCAGGGGTGGCACTGGCCACCCATTTTCACTCTTGAAAAACCACAACACTAATGGGATTTTTGTCGTTGTTTTAATTTTTGCGTACTTTTTCACATGGATGCAGTATTTTTCGACCCATTGATACTCTGCCACAAGTTGTTTATTTTAATGCATTACCGTATTTTCCGCACTGTAAGGCACACCTAAAAACATTTCCTTTTTTCAAAAGCCGACAGTGCACTTTATAATTTGATGCACCAGATATATGGATCATTATTCTGATTTCTTGGACGTGGTATTTTAAATGTTCTGTAAATCACTTTTGTAATGGGAATTTGACATATAACAGTGCTAAATTAAAGATCAGCAAAGTTCCTGCCCATGCACTATTCTGTACTCTGTGTCGCTGATGAAAATGCTGATTGTGCTGACCTTTACCACCTCCAAACAAGATAAAGTGAGAGCGCAAGACGCGGAGAGAGAAAGGCTCCCTTGACAGATCTGTGAACAGTGTCCCTCCATGTTTTTTTTTCTCGTCTTTTTCTTTCTTAAATAAATCTCATCATTTTTTTTATAAATACTTTTGTTGTCTTGGTTTCCCTGGACAAGACACTTTGTTACAGCTGCAGTTTTTGTGAAAGCTCTATATAAATTAAGCTGTATTGTATTTGCACCTTATACTCCGAGGCGCCTTATAGAGCGGAAATTGTGGTCATCATGTAAAACATGAACTGCATGTAAAGAAAAAATATACAATTGACCTGAATCCACACTTTAACAGAATCTGCCTTATAGAAAGAACATTAGATTTTTCCAGTTGGCAAGCAAGCCACGTATCTGAGAAGACATAGCTAATCATACCATCCACAGTCATTGTTTCATCTGGTGCCCAGTCTAGGTTGCACTCTCCCTTTTGCCCAAAGGTCAAAAGAGAAAGTTTTCAGCTCCTTGGGAGCCTGAATGTAATAAGATGCATAGAAAATGCTGGGATAGATGTGCACTTTAATTTTATCATTGAATCACTATGTGGTGGGGCATCAAAGTTTTGTCAGAAATACTGAATCAAAGATGTGAATTACTTGGGAACTTCATATTCTCGCTGTGATTGCCAGTGCGTAACGCTGAGGGGAAGTTGACTCTATACTGCAAAGGAGCAGACACCATCATCTACGAGAGGCTTCACTCCTCCTGCAACAAGCTAATGGGCGTCACCACCGGACATCTCAATGTGAGTTTTTTTTTCCTTCGAAATATCAGACATTGATCATGAATGATGTTTTTACCCCCTAATCCTAGGAGTATGCAGGCGATGGTCTCCGCACATTGGTTCTGGCTTACAAACATTTGGATGAGCACTATATGAAGGAGTGGATGCAGCGTCACCACGAGGCCAGCACCGCCCTCGACGGAAGAGACGAGAAACTTGATGAACTCTATGAAGAAATTGAAAAAGACTTGTTGGTTGGTACACTTACTCAGTTACTTACTTTATACCGTTTTGTTGCAGATTAAAAGTGAGTGTTTTTATTTCAGTCAATAATCAAGAATATGAATCTTTTATTTTGTTATATGACACAAGGGTTGTTTTTAGTACTCAAACAGCATGAGTGGTTCTTCTGAAAACTAAAAACAAATGATTTAAAACGTCATACTTACAATATTACAAACTTTTGATTTAGCTTCTGGGAGCAACGGCAGTAGAAGACAAGTTGCAGGATGGTGTGCCTCAGACAATAGAGCAGCTAGCCAAAGCTGACATAAAAATCTGGGTATTGACCGGGGATAAACAGGGTTGGTATCATTTTATTATGTGATTTTTTTTTATACCTAATTTATCCGTAATCTCAATGTGTCCGTAACCTGGGGAACATATTTTGCCCGGGTGTTTTCCATAACTTGACAATTTATGTTTTGCTTCATTGATTGTGCACAAATCTTAAATTCCATCAGAGACTGCAGAGAACATCGGCTATTCTTGCAACATGCTGCGAGAAGAGATGAAGGATATTTTCACGGTGTCAGCAAATACAGCAGAAGGAGTCAAAGAGGAGCTAGTGTAAGTGAGTTAAAATATGTCAATATTTTTGTTCACGGTCTCTTATCATGAATTTAGTTATTTTTTTACATGAGTCACATGCTCCATGCTGTACTGGTTTTAGGTGTGCCAGGAGGAAAATGTGTCCCTTGGCAGCAGAGGCACCAACTGTGGCCAAAGCTCGTGCAGGTCTCTTCTGGCTTGAAAAGACAGAAACCGTGCATGATGACAAAGTGGATGGGGAATATGCACTTGTTATAAATGGACACAGTCTGGTAAGTGGGCGTTCACCCCTCTTATATTTATGAAATTTGACTTCATTTCTCCACCCATAACCGAAATCCTTGGTTTCATTATCTTCCTCTTGGTCCCCAGGCCTTTGCCTTAGAGAAAGATCTGGAGTTGGAACTATTAAGGACAGCATGCATGTGCCAAACCGTGATCTGCTGCAGGGTCACCCCACTACAGAAAGCCCAGGTTGTTGAACTGGTTAAAAAATACAAACAGGCGGTCACCCTAGCCATTGGGGACGGGGCCAACGACGTCAGCATGATCAAGGGTAAGTAAACTCACTGACGGATGATACTGCCACGCTAAGAAAAGCTCAGCATTCTTTTGGCCTTATTGCTCTTTGTCTTCCAGCTGCACATATTGGTGTCGGTATCAGTGGTCAGGAGGGCATGCAGGCTGTTCTGTCCAGTGACTTCTCCTTTGCCCAGTTCCGCTATTTGCAGCGTCTGCTGCTGGTGCACGGGCGCTGGTCATATCTGCGCATGTGCAAGTTTCTACAGTATTTCTTCTACAAGAACTTCACTTTCACCTTCGTACATTTCTGGTACGCCTTCTTCTGTGGCTTTTCTGCACAGGTGAGGGACATTCAAGAGCTTTAAGTTGACGACTGTAGTTGTGCACCACAAATGATGGCCGTTTCCGTATTGCGACCGTACGATACAGTTCATAGACTCACATTATTGCAGATTTGTAGAAATGTCATGCCTCTCCACTATGCAAACATGGGCTTACTGTACAAGTCCCACAGTTGATGGCATCCACTTAAAGAATACCTTCCAGCTCCCATGCCAAGGGACTCCAAGATGTACAATAGAGTGGACAACAGAAAACTAGACCACTAAGTCAGCTTCCACTCAAACACTCCACTAAATATCACCATACTCCAGTTTTCCTGCTATTAAAAACAAGAGGAGTTGGTCCCAAGTGACTGAACTCTGCCAGGTTCACTGAGTGAAAACATGATCACTTTGCAGTGACCCATAATCTCTTTGCCAGTCCTGGGTGTGAGGCCTCGGTGCCTCCTGTCCAGATGGGGTACAGCACCTTTGTGTAGTATTATCTAGTGATGGGAAAATGAAGCTTCATGAAGCACGTGGTATTTCATGACTTCTCTAGATGGTGCCCTTGGTTTAAAGACATGATCTTGTGCAATGGAAACCAAGAGTGCGATCTAGAGGGGTCAAATAATAATCGCAAGTGCTTCATGAAGCTTCATTGACCCTTCATTAGCCACAGAAATATTTTTGAATCACCCTCATAAGTCTCGACCGTGGATCAATTTGCAATGGGATCCCGGGGGCATTCTCAGGAGGCCCCAACATAATAGGCTCCTAGGCTTATCTGATTACTTTAAGCCCTATGCCACAATGCGATTACCGGTAACAGATTTTGGTTTACAGTATATACTAATATTTTCGATGTTGACCTTTTGCTGTTATAATTCATAGACTGTGTATGACGAGTGGTTCATCACCATGTACAACCTAGTGTACACAGCCCTCCCTGTCCTAGGCATGAGTCTTTTTGACCAGGTACGCATCAATCACAGGAAAGTACATTAGATATGTCTGCATAATACAGTAAGATCTAATGTAAGTTTGTTGCTTCTCTCCTCCTCCTCATCCTTTTTGTTTTTTTTTTTTCAAAGGATGTGAATGATCGCTGGAGTTTCCAGTATCCACAGCTATACTCCCCGGGGCCTCTGAACATTTATTTCAACAAGAAATTATTTGTCCATTGCATGATGCACAGTTGCTACAGCTCCCTCATCCTCTTCTTCATTCCATGGGCGGCGATGCATGACACAGTCCGAGACGACGGCAAAGACATTGCGGATTATCAGTCCTTTGCTTTACTGGCACAGACGTGTTTGCTTGTCGTGGTCACCATCCAGGTAAGGAATACGCTTTTCCTTTCATCGTTTTTTCATCTAACTCCATTTAGCCAATGTTGCACACCAATCATAAATACTGTAGTGTCATATCGTCAATCCTGTCTTAGTATGCGCAGTGCAAATGAATATGTTAATGAATAAATGTGTAATTTATATGTACTTTCAACATGTCCCAGCTGTGTCTCGACACCCATTACTGGACAGCTGTCAACCAGTTTTTTGTGTGGGGCAGCCTTGCAGTCTACTTTGCTACCACGTTTACTATGTTCAGCAATGGCATGTTCCTAATCTTCACCTCCGCATTTCCCTTCATCGGTAAGTCGCTGCAGCTTACTGCAGAAATCACGCGAGGCTAATTTACCGGTAATATAAGAAGTAGTACATAAAAAAACAAAACTGTTGTGACATTTTTACCAATTGGTTTGGGGCTGCAGGTACAGCGAGGAACTCTCTGAACCAGCCTAATGTGTGGCTGATTATACTCTTGACAACGCTCCTCTGTAGTCTGCCTGTGGTGGCTTACCGTTTCACTGTCATTCAGCTTCATCCAACTGTCAATGACAAGGTATGAAATTATTAGTTATTGGTCAAGTTATTAGTCGGCGACTCATGTAGCAACTTTCACTGTGAGCAATTCATCTCAATTTTTTTCTTTTGTTGGAAATAGTGTATTAAAGAAATTAAAGAAATAATTCTCTCTCTGACAGGTGAGACATAAGTTGCGGAAGGAGGCGCTGCCAGGCCCCGCGCCTCGTCGTCCGCCGGTCAGACGAATCAGCACCAGGCGATCGGGCTACGCCTTCTCTCACGTGCAAGGCTATGGCGACCTGGTGACATCGCGAAGATTCCTGCGTCCTCGAAAGAACCGGCCCGCCTTGTTCAAACAAACTGACTCCCCTCTGGCACAGAACCAGCCACAACACTACCGCACCATCACAGAGGAGCCAGAGCAGCCCATGTGCCACTAGATAAAAGGTACAAACGTGATGAGGTTTCGGAAGGGTGGGGGGGGGGGGGGGGGCTCATGAGAAAAATCGCTGCATGGATGGGTTATGAGACAAACTGTTATACAGTTATGTGTACTGTAAAAGTACAACAACAACAACAAAATAGATGTTTAAAAAGAGCATGGATTTTCTTTTCCTTACAATTTCAGGTTAGGTTGGGGTTGAATTACTTATAACTGATTATCAATATTTGAAACTCATAAAATTATATCACACCTCAACACTGTAAAAAAAAAATATTGCCAGGACTCTCTCGACCGCACTTCATTCATTACAAACGCATATGAAAGCTGCCTCACGTGAATTTGTATCTCGGGCATGTTTGATGTTTGCATGTTCTCACTGTCATTGTGGAGGTTTTCCTGCAGATCGTCCAATTTCCTCTTACATAACCAAAAACATGCGTGTTTGGTTCATTGAGAGTCTACAGTAAATTGTCCATAAATATAAATATGAGTGTGAATTGTTGTGCCTGGCGATTCGCTGGCAACCAGCTCAGGATGTACCGTGCCTCTTGCCCAAAGTCAGTTTGGATAAGCTCAAGCAGACAGGCAATACCTTTCTATCTTTTTATCTATCTATCTATCTGTCAAGTGCTAAAAGTGGTAACTGTCTGGCTTGCTCCCTACGAGATTTTTTTTTAACGGAAACATGTCAGCCAATAGGAGAAGGGGGTTCCCCGAGTAGAAGACGAAACGAAAGGGTCGAGGAGAACGTTGAAAAAATTTGAAGTTATACCCTTTTATGCTAATATTTCGGGACTTTTAGCCTGATTTTCAAGAAGGGAAAGGCAAAAAAAAACCCTCTGCGTTGAAAGCCATTCCAAACAGGGCCAACATTTTGAAAGACTGTCATTTTGTGGGAAATCTTGAAGCCTGTTTACCAATTAGTTTATAGCGTTCTAAGAAAAAACAATAACAATTGAATTTCCTCAGTCAACCACACATTTTAACGTGCATTTTAATTGAATTATGTCATGTCGTGATCTGCTTTATAGTTGGTATACACTAACTACGGTGTGAATTTTACGTCATATTTAGGTTTTGCTTTGTATTGAACTACCATTGTCCCAAGTGTCATTTTTAGTGCCTTTTGAGTTATTTTCGTTGTGTTTTATTTGTTGTTTACATGATTATTATTTAGAAGCTTGTTAAACATATGTTGTTATTATTCTGCGTTCATGTAATGGAATAATTTGTTTCTTCATATGACTTTGTCCACAAGGAGCTATTACAGTGCGATGCTACCAAATGACCACCAAGGGACAGTGTTGTTTTTTTTAAATACTTTTACCTGAGAGCCAGTAAAGTTGGTATCTTGAAAGGAATACTGTACCCGTGGGCATTATTTCACCGAACCGTTCTAATTTGTGTCTAATCTATGGATGGATTGCTTGGTATTGACACAAACTTTTTTTTTTCTGGAATGATCATTAGTGTCTCCCAAGGGACAAAACAATGTGAGGGAAAGACAAATACTCAAACTACAGTGAGGTGAGATTTAAAAAAAAGAAAGCCATGAGGGTGTGTACAAAGTAAATTGCTTTCTTATTATTCTTGCAGTTGAATGCAAGAATTCGATATGGCTGAATGCATATGTGAAGTGTCGTAAAGGAATTATATAATCTATTTCATGAACATTTCATTACAGATGTGTTTTTTTAAATGACAGATAAAACAGCAAGGAACTCCACTCTAGCAAAGCTTTGCCTGAGTGCACCACGTGGTCAGGTCAGTCATCCAAAAAAAATGTTAGTTTTTTTTTCCTTAAAAAATTAAAACAACAAATACATGAAGGGTTGTTAGAAATAATAGAAAAGGGTGAAGTATAAATACAAACAGATTTATAACATGTAGGTATGTAGATCACTTTTGATGTCTAAAATAGCTTCATATCACATGAACCTCTTTCAGCATGTGCATGGAGTCGCATTGTTGACTCAGCTGCAATGTCCTCTGGGACCGCAAGTGATGACATCACTTGTTGCAATCCCACAATGGCACAGATCCAGAAGAGCTTTTGGTCCGTCGACGAACGCGAGGGAAATTTTCTGCAGGAATATAATTTCAAGCAATCAAAATAAAAATACTTAAAAAAAAACAAAACATTAAAATCATGAGAAAAATTAAGCATATCTAATTTGTTTAAAAGCATCCATGAGATAGTTCAAATAAAAATGGTACCTATAGCTTAATCTTTGAATGTCATTTGAAATCCAGTGATATTAGTAAAAATTCCATGCATGTTCCTATCGGGCCAAGCTTTCTGTCAGATGGGTCACCATCCTTCAATGAAGGTCACCGCGTGATCCTGCTGCATGGGGGAGGAAAAGAGCGTGGAAGGCCTGTTATAAATAGCCTCATTCTGACCACAAACATTCTACGAATGAAATGCTCTCTCCTTTTTGCCAACCAAACTAATACTGTATTCTGAGATTATATTCTTGCCGACAAGCAAGGCTACAGGAAGCATTGACCAATGAATGTGAAACAGAATCAAGGTATTGAGTGTTTGTTTTTTTTTGGGGGGGGGGGGGGGGGAGGCCGGGTTGATGTCGTCATTCCCTAATTTTTAAGCCTGTTGTCCCATATTTCGCGAAGCAAGCTAGTGCGGGAGAATCAAAAGCAATCAACATATATTTTAGGTAGAACTGGTGATATTGTATCATAAATGTAGTGATGGGAAAATGAAGCTTCAAATTTGCTTCATGTATCAGCTGTTTTTTTTTTTAAACTCCTCGAGATGGCACTCTCTGTTCAACTTTGGTCTTAAATTGCACTGATTTGCTTAAACCCCTTTATTTAAACCACCAGTGCTACCTAGAGGACTCAACAAATACAACTGATTCAAAAAGCAAATTTGAAGCTTCATTTTCCCATCAACACTTAAACGCGTGTGGCTTAATTTTTTCTTCAAAGTGCTCTTCTGTCTCATCATTTCACCATTTCATAAGGTCTCAAAGATTTTTTTTGTTTGTTACCAATTTCTGCCTGTTCAATTGTTTCGTTCAGTTGTTCCGTTTTTGTGCTGCTCCGTACCAGTCCGCGACCCGGCAGTTGTAGACCACTGCCTTCGAGAGTGTCAGAAAGCTGCCAAGGGGTTTGCTTTTGCACGGAGCTTTCACAGACACTGGGGTCAGGGTCTGCGTTAGTCATTTGAGTTAAGATCAAACTATGGCAGTGGCTTCACAGTCAGCATGTTTGATCGATGAGTGTGTCTGTGTGATACTGACGGAGACGAAAGACTAAGGGGTGTCAGTTGTAAGCCTCAGATCTAAATAAAGGATTACCCTCAACCTTAGAAAGTGCGTGCACTCGGTGCTGACACATTAGCAGGCAAGGGAGTGAGTTGCATGTCAGACGACCCAAGGTATCATGTGAAGAGCTCTGAAGCACACTTATCAGCAAACACTGGCAGTGATTACACCCATCGCTGATCTTAACCTTAGATTACGGTACACTTGAAAGCACTCCACTAATCATAAATGTTATCAGTTAATCCCATCATAAATGTTTTTGGCCTGATCAGAGTAAAGCTAAAGGGTCAAATTGTTGGCCTCGTCGGATCATTTTTACATGCTGGTGTATTGATTTATGTTATTTGGCATTGTGGATAAAAATGTCCTGAACTCATGTTTTCACTCGAAAAAAAAAAATAAACAAACTGCTGGGCAAAGTTCTGCTGACCTGCTTTAAACTAAGTCAGAACAAGCGCCAAGGTCCATGCTTGGCAAAATTATTGATCCCACAATCATTCAGTGTCCAAAACCAACGGGGAGTCCCACGTGTGTATCACTTACACCAAACAGGGGGGGTCTCCCAAATGTCGAAGTGCCGCTGGGATCCTATTTCAAGGCGTTTTCATTTAAAGTTACAAGTTCAGAGCAGATTAACATTAAAATACCCACAGGTAAAATACATTGTGCAAGCTTTTTTTTGTGTGTGTGTCATCTCATTCAACCAATGAAATTTGATTGAGTTTGTGAATTGCAATATTTTTTTTCCTTCAGTTCCATGGGTGCTTTCAGTCATGAAACAGTCTTTTCTCAGACTACAGATTCGGTCTTCTATATCCTTACTTTTAGCCTTCTATAGACCCCTGTGCAAAAGCAGCAGTGCAGATTAATGATTTGCAGAGTTGACCGTAATAAAAAAAAGGGGGGGTTGTTTAACTTTGAGCACAAAATGGCATAACACTACTTGTAATGTTTTCCCAAGTCAATTGCTATCTGGATTTATATGTTTAAAAGATAAGGTCCTGACCTTTTGTTTTTCCTCAGGGAAGAAAAAAAGATGTGTGTGGGGGGGTGGGGGTGGGGTTCACTAGCCCCAACACTGGTCAACAGCAAATTTAAATCAGAGGTGACTGTGTGTCCCTACATGCATTTTTGACTCCGACTTCTTAAAAGGTCTACTTTTGTCCTGGGATTTAATCCAGTACATGAAGACTTTTACTTGATTCGATATTTTAAAATGGCCTGTATTATTGCCGCCCCAATAACAGAGGGCATGCGTGCACGCACAATATAACATCATTCAATTAATGGAGGAACACTGGCTGCTATTACCTCAAAATAACTAGCTTCTTAACACATGGAAAGTGTAAATTAAATTGTGGCCAGCAGGCACCAATGACATCCACGTTACAATACAGCAAAATAAATATTTTAAATAAGATAAGGGCAGACAAGCAGTCGGTGCACTTTCGCGAGTCTTGTTGACAGGAATTTTTGTGATGTGAAAATAAATAAAATCTTATTTTTTTTTCAGAAACGCAACGAAACCAACTCCATTCTCATGTTAACAAGCACTCAAAAACAGGACCACCTGAAAAATCAAAACTGGCACAGGAGCGTTCAAATAACTGGCCTTTAATAAATGCATTGACTGCCACACAACTATGAAATGTCTTTAGGTACATCCAGTAGTACTATCACAAGATTGCATAATATGTAGAATAGAGAAGACATAAAAAAGACATTTGAGGGGGGGGAACAAGGCACTAGTATATATAGCCACGACGGGACATGCATTTGGTCAAAAGCAGCATCACACGTGTAGTATACAATATCAGGCCATTGGTGCACATCGGTTATTGCGTGAGTACAAAAAGTGAACTGTACGTTTTCACGTGGGGCGTCTTCCATCAAAAGTATTAGTTTCCAAAATAAACTTTCAATGCAATTTGCCCAGTTAAAAAAAAAAAAAGCTGCTCATTGCATAAATCCCAGATATTGCTTTTGAACTAGAGTGCTATAGTTAAGCCAGACAGTTTTAAACAAACATTTTAAATTTTTATTTTATTTTCGGGAACCCGTGTTTGAAAAATACTGGCTTGTCGACACGAAAATAAATTGCTAGTACCGCCGTTCATTAGCAAAGAAACTGCATGCCGAAGTGGACAGAATGTCCATCAAATTAACCGGAGATGCACATGGATTTTTGCAATGACGGCCAATTGTACACAATGACATTTACTGAATATATGACCAAAAATATTAGCTAGTTGAATGCAGTGCAAAATGCAACATTTGAAGCCAAACAATCCCACTGGTGCAAAACTAACATGGTGGTGACAGCGTAGAAAACATTATCATTTCAGTTCAAACGCACCATGGTGACGTACTGTACGTGTGAAACCCCTCAAAAGGCGTGACATCGGTGGGAGTACGCTTCTGAAATTGTGTGACCCATCCTCTATAGCCCCATTTTCATTAAAATAGTCCATGTTAATCATTTTTATTTCGTATGAAGACATTGTCACAAAGTTAGCATTTCAATATAATGGAATATAGCTTTTACATTTTGGTGCCAAACTAAAAGCCCGAGCCATCACGCCTCACAGGAATCCCCAAAATTTGTGCACAAGCAGGTCTTCGCCACATCCTGTATCGAGCAGCCGGTTACCGCATTCTTCCCAGCGACACACTTGCCCCTGTTCGACAACGACAAACTTCCATTGTACGTGATTGTCAGCCGGAAGGCCCACCACGGCCTCCCAGTGTCCATCCTTGGCGCTCCCCAAAGGGATGAAGTCCTTCCAGTTCCCAAGCTCCCGCCGATTCCCCGTTACGGCCAAAATCTGCATCGGCGATTTGGTGATGTAGTGGACGCAGAAGGTCACGTTGACTTTTTGACTTTTCTCATTTTCGTCAAAATCACACGTAGCAGTTTGTTTGGCACGAGGGACATATTGCAGATGTGAATCTGGGTGGTTGCATTCTTGTTGGGTTGCTTTGTGGTTCTCGCCACCAAAAGATGGCGTGGCGAGATTCATCCAAGGGAAGTTTGGATTGCCATCAGTGATCCACTCATTATGGTCCATAGTCGCCTCCATGATATTTATTTCAGTCTTCACAAAGTCCATCGGCGCCTCTCTGTTTTCTGCGCATTCCAATTTCTCACTTGAAACCTCAGCCACCTTCACGTCTGACAATCTTTGCCATTCATCACTTTGGACCGGCATCGTAAACACGTCTGATTCTCTTTGGTTGCCGAGAGAGCCCAACACGTCCTCATTTGTTGCCAATGATTCAACGTGAGCGCATTCTGCGTTCTGACTGTACGGCTGCTCTGGCAGTGGAGCTGGATGAGGCTCATACACCACTCCATCTTCCTCCAAGACTGATAAAGTTGCGTTGTCAGGCAAAAGGCAAGTTGGAGGCTGCAGCCTGGCCTCAGCCTGTGACTCGTGATCTATCGCTGGCATCTCAGTGGTGTCAAAGTAACTTCCGGGCTCGAGCATTTCAGGACTGACGGCCATGCTCGAAATGCCGCTTTCTTCACCCCCTTCACACGTGTTGTTTTCCCTCAGCTCGCTCGGCTGAAAGAGCGGCAGGCAAATTTGAAGTTTAGGTCGTAGGTTCATCCTGTGTCCAGTCGGGACAGGAGCAGCGACGGCGACGGGAAAAACGACATTCGGATCAGTTTGTTGGTCTTGAGCGGAAGACGTAATGGCCGCATGAGAGGGGTCGTCATCTGCGGAGTCAAACCTTGGCTCCGCGAAGGTTTTTGACTTCTCTCCGTTGTCACCATACTGGTCTTTGTCAATGGACACCCCTTTGTCACGAGCTGGGTTTGGAATGAGAACCACTTTTGCCTTTTTCAAAGCGGCGTGGTCGAGTTCTTGAACACTTGGTTGCTCTTTGTGAGAAGACAAAACGCGGGGTTCGCACAAATGGTCAACAGGTGCCTCGCCCTCGGTAGTGAACGTCTCTTTTTCGGTAACGCCAGAGAGTTTTTCGGTCTCATCTTCAACAGTTGGGAGGTCTACTTTCTGTTCTGGTTGATCATGAGGTGACACGTCAGATTCAATTTGGGCCGTCGCTCCGGAAATGATATCTGGCATATTGGCGTCAACCACGGGTGGGACTCCTGAACTGCCATCAATGTTGCAACTCTCTCCTCGTCCACCATCAGGAAGGAGATTCATCTCTTGGTGGCT
This sequence comes from Hippocampus zosterae, assembly GCF_025434085.1. Lineage (NCBI taxonomy): Eukaryota > Metazoa > Chordata > Actinopteri > Syngnathiformes > Syngnathidae > Hippocampus > Hippocampus zosterae. The sequence goes on from NC_067468.1 coordinate 6,624,502, forward strand.
CGTCAGGATTTGTTCTTCTTCACACTCAGCCTGAATTTCTCGAGTATCTGATTCTGGTGATTGAGAGTCAAAATCGACAGCTGTGTTGCTCAAGCCGTCGAAACCTGCTGCAGTTGCTTCATCTGACACCGTATTGCTGCCGTCAAACTTTTGCTCTTCAGTGAGGCGATCATAGGAATATACATTGGGATCTGCACCATCTTGGTGGTTCATCGCCTCCTCAAAGTCCTCATTTGGGCTCGTCTCTGTTGAAATGACATCGAGGTTAAGCTCCGCCATTCCAGCGTCTGCTGCATTTTTGTTTTGATCTTCTTTGTCTCTCTTTGGAAGGGTTTGCTCAAAGCGCTCCGCGTTACTTGACAAAGGCTCTTGTCTGGTTGTCTTGGAAGAATCCGCATCCGTGTTTACGTTCTGGTCTTCTTCAGGTTGTTCTACCTAAAGAAGAAAACATGAAATTCAAACTTGAGTCATCCGAGTCACTGTTGTCACAAAAAAAGTTTTACATTTGCATGTCCTTGATTGAATATGGTGGGGGGTTGTATTTTGTGCTCAGTAATGTCTGCGGTGACCATTTTGCCTACTTTGATTATCAGGAAAAATTCTCAGTGTGTGTACCCAGCTTCAGGTGAAAGTACAATTTGAGCAACAAACATGAGTTCTTACTTCTTGACACATATGATCCTGAATTGCCTCGGGCTCCTTCAAGTTGCCATCTGAAATATCTTCGTCCTTAATTGTGTAATCTTTTGTTATTGGATGGTAAACGGAAGCGGATTCCCTCTGTATTTCTGACGCAACACTTGGCAGACTCTGACTGGGCTCTTCGGAGTACACGCGAGCTTCTGTGGAAGACGCAGACTCCACTCGCGATGATGTTGCATGTTGGTTGGACCGTGTTTGGATGTCAGTCGCGCAGGGTGACGAGTTCTTCTCAGCAGGAGCAGCACGACGTCTGACTTGGTGGTGAGCCTCAGCGGGATCATGCTCCTCTTTTGCCTCATCATCAACATCTAGGACACAAAAGACGAAGGAAATTAAATGTGTACGCTGCGCTACCTTTGATTTTGTGGTTTGATACTGTCACTTACAGGAGTAAGAATCATTTCTGAAATTGTTGCCGTCTCACCAGAGTTATGATAGTTCGGGATTTTTCTTGAAAGATCTCGTTTTTAAATGTCATTTCACTTTTGTTGTTGAGTTTCAGTTAGTCTTGATTAGCTTTTAGAGCATGCATTGTGTGTGTGCGTTTCTTTTAAATGCTGCCCTTTAGTTGTTTTTTTTTTTAAAATATGGAGTACTTGTAAAGACTGAATATTTTTTAAAACAGAGATTGGTGGCAGAAATAGCTTGCAATACCCCAATGTTGAAACATGAAGTTGATGGATTTGTTTTGGGGGGGGCCTTAAAGAATCATGTTGTGGGCCATATCTGACACCACTTAATTAGGTGAATACATACCACTTGGCAAACATTCTAAATCCAAATGTATGGAACGTAATCAGGATTTTACCCATGAAGTGAAGAAAAGCACTTCGGTGTGCTTACTTCCAGGGCAAAAGCAGATACAGATGCATGAGAACAAGTATTTTGTTTGTCCCCTCTACAGTTTTCACTCAGACTTTCTTCTGTCTGCGAATTTGTCCATTCATCCAAAAGAACATTTGTAAGGTCTGCGGCATGAGACTCGAGAGAAGGCCTAACTCTCAATTTATGTTGAAGTTTCTCCCAAAGGCTCAGGGCTCCGTTTTAGTCCCCCCAATTTCATCCATGCATGGCTTTGTGGACTTTGCTGGAGCATAAAGAGTCTTCTCCAAACTCTTCCCACATACGAATGCAAATGTGAGTTTTAGATCAACCCTGGGTTATTTCAACTGATGGAATAAATACAGCCCAAAACATTTCTTCATACAAGGAGCATCGCAATAAGGTGCTGGAGTACAATTTTCCTATCTAACTCAGTTTGCAGGGCTGGGAAAATTAACTTTTTAATTAATTTTATTGCTTCCATGTGCAGCTCTCCATGTTAGAATGGATAAAGTTTCTAAACGTGTCATCCAGTGTTGCATATATGGATTTGCAACATTACTTGAGAAAAGACCACATGAGAGCTGAGGCTCTGCGTCATGGACAAGCCAAGACATGCACGCAGTTTGCTTGGTGATTTTGGACAGAACCTTTCGATGTTAAATTGTTAATTCAACGATGATCGTGTCTGGATATATTTTGGACAAACATGTCACACCCTCTTCAAAATGTTATGAAGAGGGTCAAGGTTATTTTAATTGATGTCATTTTCTATAAACGAACCGGGAGTTTGATTATTATGAGAAAATAAAGACTTCGCTTCCAAGCCACATCTCCGTGCAACCCCTGGTAATATTACCCCTACAATCATGCTAAACGTGACCATGACGTGAGTGGTTCGCGTACCTGTTGAAGTCGCACACGCTTGCGGTTCTAGCTCTGATTGCGTCACCGCCTCGTCGCTCTCCCCGATGCTTCTCTTTCGGTCCGTCTCGCTTCCTGCGGCGGTCTTCTTTTTTCTCCTCCTCCTTCCCCTCACGGTTCGGTAAATGACAAAACCCGCCAGTACGGACACCACGGCGAACACGGCCAGAGCGACGGCCGGACCGTGTCGCCCGATCATGCAGAAGAGGGACGCCAGATCCGCGCGTCTCTCCACGGCCACGCCGTTGCTGCCTTTAAACGCCATCGTGTTCGAAAGGTCGTTGGGACGTGACGTGACGTGATCTGTCCGCGCGTGGGCGAGCGAACCTGGAGCTGGTCAGATGAGATTGCTGTGTGGGCTGCGCACGAAGGAGCGCGTACGTGGGCGCACCTCTTGTGGTTGCGGACCGCTGCAGGTGCGGCTCATTGGCTGATGGCGTCACGAGGGACAGCGCCACTCATTCATACAAATAGTTCAAGGTTCACGTTCGCATTCGTGTTGAACTCTTGTCACATTTCAGAGGATCGATTATTTCATCGTGCACGCGTTGTTTTGGTTGTCATCATTGTGTCGGTTTCTCAAATTGGATTTTTATATAACAACAACAACAACAAATCATAAACAGGCCCATAATCTACAAAAATGGGTCATCACAGAATTGCTGCACAGACACAGAAATGCGCACTCGTTAGCAGCCGCAGCAATATGCAGCAACGTGATAAAAAAATATATTTACAATACCGAAAAACCTTTGGCCACTACGAAGAATGGATGAAATGTATTCTGCAAATGAATTTGGAAAAAATCGTCGGACCCATTCATTTCCACGTCCGTCTGTAAAGACTAATGCTGCTATCTAGCGGACAGTCACGGTAGTGTAGGAAAATAACTGCTCTAGTTACCCATATTACAATACAATACAAGAACCTTGGCTGTGATGTGTCGGCCCGGAGCCAGACCCACGCCTACTCCCGGAGACCAGGGGCGCGCCAAGGCGTTCCGCCTCTTCCCGGGTGTCGGCTGAGGGATCCTGTGGGCCGACACAAAAAAGTCGTTCCTTAATCGAGCCGCAGATCAGGGAATACGCCAGAAGTTTCTTTGAGCTTGAGGCCGGGATCGTTCAAAATCCAAGTACAAACTTAGCCCAGAGGCCAAGGTGCAGGTTGGTCACAAACGAGTTTTATTCAATCAAAACTAAAACAGTACCAGAAACCAATTTGTAGGATTGACATAAATTTGACATGTGTCTCATAACAGGGCGAATGAAAAAGTCTTAAAAACCCATGTCCAAAATTGAAAGTGAAGTATGCCATTTTGTTTTGATGCAGCCATTTGGGTTGAATTCCAAGACACAAAAGTTGTTCTGTAGTTTCGTAATGTGAAGTAAATCAACACTCAACAGGGATGACATGGCACGGAAGACAAGTTGAGAAATGACTTTGCATAGAAGTCAATCACTGAGTTCAGAAAAAGCGGTAATCTCCGCAGTGATAATAATACAGTTTACCGGCAGCGAGTCCCAGGGACTCGGTGATCAAAAAAGTATTGACTATACACGGTCCTTTTTTCGGCTAAAAATGCCTTACTATAAATTGTCATTTTTGACGCTAAAAATTCCTTACTATACATGGTCGGTTTTTTTCGGCCAAAAATGCCTTACTATACATGGTCGTTTTTGACGCTAAAAATTCCTTCCTATACATGGTCGTTTTTTGGGGGGATAAAAATACCTTACTATACATGGTCGGGTTTTTTTTTCGGCTAAAAACGCCGTAGTATACATGGTCGTTTTTTTGGGGCGCTAAAAACACCTTACTATACATGATCGTTCTTTTGGGCTAAAAACGCCTTACCTTACATGGTCTTTTTTTCCGGCTAAAAACGCCTTACTATTCGTGGTCGTTTTTTTCGTCCCAAAACGCCTTACTACATACACATGGTCGGTTTTTTTTTCATCCAAAAACGCCTTACTATAATTGGTCTTTTTTTGGTTTGTTTTTTTGTTAAAACGCCTTACTATTCATGGTCGTTTTTTTCGTCAAAAAACGCCTTACTATACATGGTGGGGTTTTTTCGTCTAAAAACACCTTCCTATTTCTGGATTATAATGGTATCACAATAGTTTTATGTTTAAAATATAATAGAGGCCCCTGCCGGGCCTTTGTGTGATTGCATGTGGGGTTCAGGTGTTACCGTATCCCTGCAGTCATGGTAACTCAATGTATGCGAATCTTTAGATTTGATTGTCTTCGTCGGCTTGACAACCCAATGTAATTACTGAAAACGTACAACAGTCATTACCGATGCGCGTTTTGCTAATCCAATGGATCCAATCTAATGAGGACCATCGCAGAATAGCTAGCAAGCATCATCAGTACACATGTTGTTCTATTCTATTGGGGGTGGGGGGGTGGTAAATTTTTTTTGGTCTTTATGGGTTTCGTCTTTTCATGACATGTTGACGCTTCAAAAAAGATTTTCAAAGCAAAAATGCATTTCAAGCATGAAAAATTGGAGAATAGTTGAAATACTCACGTGCAAGTGAGCAAGAGGTTTTCATCCTCAGCCCCCGCGTGTTTCTGCTTGCTGGTACGATGGAGAGTACGGATTTTGTGAATATGACAATAACTTGGAGCGGAACGAGGAGTATCTGCATTTTGACCCCGATTCTAAACAAGCAACTGCGAAAGCGAAGGACACGCGAGCAACAACACAGCATTTAATACAGTACAAAATTACCCTTTGGCAATAATGTACTGTAATTACTGTATGGACCGTGAGAGACGGCCCAAGGTCTTAAGTGAAGTAAGCACGTGTAACCACAAGAGGGCGCCAAAGAGCAATCAACAGGATTGAAGCAGAGAGCAGAGAATCATAAAATCTGAAAATAATCTTACACAGCATATCTAAGGTTGCACACTCTTGTTGTTCTCGCCCTCTAAAGTATTTATTCACATTGCTGTTGCAGTTTTTTTTAATAAAAAAAAAAATCAAGATGGCACTGAGCGCACATTTATTCATTCATCCATTTTCAATACCGCTTTTCCTGGACAGGGTCACGAGGTTCCTGGAGCCTGTCGCATCTGAATTCGGGTGGAATACGGACTAACCCTTGAACTGGTCGCCAGTAAATCGCAGGGCACACATAAAGACAAACAACAATTCACACCCACATTCACACCGTCACCGAGGTAAAACCGATCCCACACTGCCCGCACACAAGTTAAAAAAAAACGGCGACTAGTTCAAATTCTTAGTGTTGTCATTTATTGTTTTTTTTTGTAATTTTTAAAATGCCCAGAATGATGTTGACTTTGGTAATCCCACTTGATACTTCACTTGGAATCTTGCATAAATCAGATCCAGTTCATTGTTGAGATGAAAAACCATACACGGTAAGAATGAGATTAACTGTTGATGGGTGAGCAGAGACCCATTTGTTTGAATTTGAAAAGTCGGTTTTCCATAATGGGGGGCCTGGTGGTCCAGTGGTAAACGCGTGGACCTCGCAGTGCAGAGGTACCGGGTTCAATTCCAGCTGCGACCTCCCTGTGTGGAGTTTGCATGTTCTCCCTGGGCCCACGTGGGTTTTCTCCGGGTACTCCAATTTCCTCCCACATTCCAAAAACATGCACGAACACTCTAAATTGTCCCTAGGTGTGAGTGTGAGCACGGATGGTAGTTAGTCCCTGCGTATCCTGCGATTGGCTGGCAACCGGTTGAGGGTGTTCCCCGCCTACTGCCCGAAGATGGCTGGGATAGGCTCCAGCACCCCCCACGACCCTTGCGTGGGTAAGCAGATCAGACAATGGATGGATGTATGGGTTTTCCATGATATATCCCCTTTAAATAACCCTGTGAGTAGCGAACAGTACAGAGAATGAATGGATTAAAATCAGGGTAATCTTTTCCCATCCTCGCTTCCATCAAGTCAAATCTCCCCACAATTCGGTAGGGTGTCGCCACGTTTCACCCCACATCCTTCACTTCTATCTAGGCCACTCATTGGATGCTGAGTTTTGTCGTGTCACCGTTGACATAATGTTCTGTTTACTGACTCATTTAATGTCCTACTTCTATTCACCCTGCCCTATGTTTTGCTGAAAGCTTCACTCCCCTCCCTCACATTTACCCCTCACAGGACGCAGTGAGCGAGGATTAATCAACACGGTGCATTGAGGCATCTTTTATTGCCATCACAAAACCTCAGGATGTAGTCTTGGCGTATTTACATGTGTGTGATGTCTGGCTCTCTTCATTTTAATAGCGTTATAGCGACCATGTCGACATGGTGCCACGCAGCTTCCATGTAAAACGGTCCTTGTCGTAAAACACAAGCTTCTGAGTCATCACACGAAACCACAGTGCTCCTCTTTGAAGACTCAAATGCAGACAATTTTATGCAAAATGAGTCAATTCCTCTCTGTCTTGCTCTCATGATTCACAACACAGTTTTTACTTTTGTGTATTTTTCTCAAGATGAAATATGATTTATACTGTCGCAGTGAGTAACATACAGCTTGCTAATTTTATTTTTCACCAATCTTTTCATGGCTTCTTCTCTGAAATGAGCATTCACAATGATATTCCCGCTGCCGCTAAGTCGGTCGGTTTAAGTCAGGTGAGTGGACACCATCAGTAGCCGAAGCACATTTTTTTCCGATTGCAAATATACCGTTTGCGTGATGTTTCTTTACAGTCACAGTAAATCACATCACGATTCCAACACTATAAAACCAACATGCATGTGGGAGAGTTGTTGAGAAAAGGTAAAACCTGACAAACCATGTGGGAATCACTAAGCGCTGGAACTGAATCGCAACCAGCTGTTTTTGTTTCTGTGCTGACTTCTACTTCATTTTATATCCAGATGCTCCTTTGACTTTGACGTTGACGATTTGTCTTCTGGGCAGTGGAGAATTATGTTTTCATTCTTGAGTTCTTCTTGGGGGTTGGGTTCTGTTGTCACATTGACAATAACGCTGAGAGTTCTAACCATACTTCTGTTGATTAAAATAATTAGGCAAATTGTACGATGCTCGAGCAACAATGCTATTGTTGCTGTTGTTGTTTTGAGAATCCGGACGTTCAACGTAGCTGAAGTCAGAGGTCAGAATGCAAGGTTCAGATAAGATAAGATATCCTTTATTCGTCCCACACTGGGGAAATTTACAGCCTCCAGCAGCAAGAATGTATGTAGAAAGAAGTAAGAAGAAAGAGAAAAAAAACAACAAACATCTTTCAATTAAATGCAATATGAACACAAAATGGATAAATCGCAGTACTATTTACAATTTTCCTTCACATCATATAATAATTATTATTATTATGATTGTTATTTTTTATTCATCAGCCTAACAGCAGTCGGTAGGAACAAGCGTCGGTATCTCTCCTTCTTGCAGCGCGGGTGTAACAGTCTCTGGCTGAAGGAGCTACCAAGTGCTGTCAGGGCGGGCTGGAGGGGGTGGCCGGGACTGGCCATCATAGCTTTTAGCTTAGCTAGCATCCTTCTGTTGCCCACCTCCTCCAGAGTGTCAAGGGAGCAACACAGGACAGAACTGGCCTTCCTGACCAGTCGCTCCAGTCTCTTTCTGTCCCGGGCTGAGATGTTGCCTGACCAGCAGACAATGCCATAATGGATGGCCGAGTCCACCACGAGTTATAGAACGTCTTAAGGAGTGACCCCTGAACCCCAAAAGACCTGTTTCCTGAGTAAGAAGAGTCGTCTGTCCTTTCCTAATCAGGGTGTCCGTGTTTGTAGACCAGTCCAGTTTGTCGTTCAGAAGAACACCAAGGTACTTGTAGGAGGTCACCCTCTCTATGTCCATACCCTGGATGTTCATCGGTGCTGGTGAGGACTTTTTCCTGCAGAAATCCACAACCAGTTTTCCTAGGGTTGATCTGGAGGAGATTCTGCTGGCACCAGTCCACAAAGTCCTTTGTCAGTCCCCTGTACTCCCGATCGTCCCCTTCTGTAATGAGGCCAACAATCGCAGAGTCATCGGAGAACTTCTGAAGGTGGCAGTTTGGAGTGACGTGTCTGAAGTCCGAGGTGTAGAGGATGAACAGGAATGGAGCCAGAACAGTCCCCTGCGGCGCTCCAGTGCTGCAGAGAAGCCGGTCCGACTCACAGCTCTGCAATCTCACGTACTGCGGCCGATTTGTGAGGTAGTCTATGATCCATGCTGTGAGATGGTGGTCCACTCCGGCGTTGTGCAGTTTGCCTCCCAGCAAATTGGGCTGGATGGTGTTGAAGGCACTGGAGAAATCAAAGAACACGATTCTCACAGTGCTCCCAGCCTTCTCCAAGTGTGACAGCACTGAGTGGAGGAGGTAGATAATGGCGTCTTCCACGCCGATGCCAGGCTGATAGGGAAACTGCAGCGGGTCCAGTGACGGGCTCACCAGCGGTCGAAGGTGGGCGAGGATGAGTCTCTCCAGCGTCTTCATCAGGTGAGACGTCAGCGCCACCGGTCTGTAGCTGTTCAGCTCCTTAGGGTGGGGGGTCTTGGGCACTGGGACCAGGCACAAAGTTTTCCACAGCTGTGGAGCTCTGCCCAGCTTCAGGCTCAGGTTGAAGATGTGCTGGACAATGTTACACAGCTGGTCAGAGCAGATCCTGAGGAGCCGGGAACTGATCTTGTCCGGACCTGCTGCCTTCCTCACATTCATCTTCCTCAGTTGGTTCCTTACCTGCTCTGTTGTGACGGACAGGCAGGAACCAGGTGACATACTGGGTCGATGAGAGCTGGTCGAAAGAGGACGGGGAGGAGAAGAAGTCCTCAGTGAGAGAGGTTGCAGTTTGTGGTTGGGGGAAGGGACAGACGACTGGTCGAAACGGTTGAAAAAATGGTTCAGTCCATCTGCCCAGTCCTTCAGTCAGTTCATGTTCCTTGTCAGCGTTGTACTTGCAGTGCTTCCCTATTGCAGCAGGTACATGACAAATCTCCCTCTGTTACTTACTGTGGGCAGCTGTTTTACAGCATAAGGTCAATTACTTTTAGAAATCATGTACACAAAGAATGGCTTCTGTCGCACGCGTACACCCATGCGCGCACACACACACACACACACATTTCCTGCGCGACTTCGAGAGTCTCTGCTATTTGAACAGATGTGGGCAGACTGAGCATGCCTATATCCCCCCCTGACCCGAGCCTGCACTTCCTGCTCCGAAAGTTAAGACCCAGAGAGAACAATCACAGTCTGTGCCCTCAAAGCATGCATATATCGCCACAATCAATCAGTGCAGTGAAAGTTGTGCACTTTAAGGTCAGCATGCGAGCAGTAAATAGGAAAATAACCTTTAAGAAAGGGCTGGACAAGTTTAGTGGACTGGGAAGAATATTTAAAAATAAATCACTGTGTATGTATAATGCTCCAAAAAAAAATCGAACACTGAAACAACACAATGTAACTCCAAGTGCTCCCTATATTGTCTGGAGCACTTTTTATATTTCGAAGTAGTTGTCATTATGAGAACAGGAAAAAATCAAAATTTAAAAGTTGCAATGATGCCTTTGGCAGTAGTGGTTTTGTCGTCCTTTACTTGCAATGGTCCCTTTGGTGTAATTCACTCTATCTACTACCTAGCTAGGGAGCTAGCTTTAAATACCGTATTGGCCCGAATATAAGACGGTGTTTTTTGCATTGAAATAAGACTGAAAAAGTGGAAGTCGTCTTATATTCGGGGTCTAGACATTATACCCATTAACGACGCTACATGGCACCAGATACCATTGAAGCGAATGCTGAATTTTACTCCCCAGGCCAAAGTGAACCCCTGTCACGAAGAAGAAAAAATAAAAAAAAGCGGTAGCACGAAGAAGAAAAATAAAAAATAGTGGTAAGAAAGAAAATAGAAGAAAATAATAGAAACGTAGGGACAATCTGAAGAAAAGTGGGTCGAAGATCGGCCAGGTTAACCGGCAGCTGAGGAGAAGTTATGATGTCATTTACATTTAAAAAAACAGAAGCCATTCATTTACGAATGTGATTGCACTTTAGTTTACATATTTAAATGTTCAGATATTAAAATTTGAGTGGGGCAAAATAACATGCTTTTTCTCTCAAATACATTGTTATAATCATTTGTTTCAGATGTACTGTAATTATTTTCAGTATAAAAATTCATTTGGTGTTCAAAAAGTCTTTTTTCAAACTTGAGTCTTGAAAAAGAGGGGGTCGTCTTATAATCAGGGCCGTCTTATAATCGGGCCATCCAATCCGTATATGGATAGGATGTTCAAAAGCAAACAATTTACTTCTATCTTGTTATGAAATTTATTGTAAATAAGTAATTTCATTCTTGGAAACAAGGACTAACACAACACAACACGATGGGCTTGTGTTATTGTTTCCCCTTCCTGGGGGCTTTCAGGGCCAACCTGTTATATGATCCAGTTCGCAGCTTGGAAACACATTTTGAATGAATGTCACATAAGTCACTAACAAGCAGTGCACAACTCAGGTTCTCCGTGTGTCTGTGTGTTTAAAGAAGCGTGACCCATTAGGAGAATAAAACATGAGAGGGATCACAGAGGTCAAAGCCTGATGAGAAGCACATTCAAACAAAGATTGACAATAGAAAAACATTTGAGGAAATATGAAGCCGTCGGAGAAAAACAGAGGAAATGTGTGAAGAGAAATACGTACTAAAATATAACATATTTTTTAAAAACTATTGCTCGGCGGTTGAAAAAGGGCACATTATTTGAAATGTAGCTGGACAACCAAATGGGAAAATGTACACTTGTATTGGTGACACTTGTTTTTCTCTGATCCTGTTCCTCCACACAAACCACAATCACCACTACTGCTGAGATGTCTTTTTATTTTATTTTCTGTGGAATATTCCACTTGTAAAACAGTCATCATTAGTTTGTAGGAACCACAACTCTCCCTCTGTCTTTGCTTTAACAGCTTTCTTAAAAAAAGAAAAAAAGAAAGAAAAACTCAATCTCAGTAAAGGAAAACAAAAACTGCCTCGCCTGACAAAGGCTGTTTGTGGAAAGATTCCTTGAAATTCACATGCAGCGTTGAATTTACAAAGATTTTAGTCTTTAGTCACAGAACAGTAATTCCTTTTACTGCAACTCATCAAGTTTTATTTACCTGATCAGTGTGAGACGGTTACAGCAACATTGGAAGTTACTACCATACTCTTGTCAGTAAAATGGTTGGATGTGAAGCTTGTTTGGATCTTGACCGCAAGGGCCAAACTGTGGATTCAAAATATTGTTGAGGTGTTGGCCGTTTCTTCTACAGAAAGCGTTTGCCGGTGTGGTCATGATGTATAATTATCCGTGGGTGTTCCTCAAATATTTAGTGAGTACAATCAATCCATCTATACGAGGTTCAAAATTCATAATGGCCCATGTTCTTGATAGCAGTCGATTTTTAACCAACTGCCTTCAACTGATTGAATCAAATAAGTGAAATGCACGTCATTCATTTTCTTCCATTTCCATTGAAATACAGCTGGAAGACCGCAGAGTTGCATGACAAATCTGTTGACACAATGTTGGTTAATTTGTTTTTTTTTTGCCTAAAGTTGCGAAAGCACTGATCCTCTCAAGAGAAGGAGGGGTCAGGGGTTGCCAACATCTCAGTCGGAATGAGGGTTCAGAAACACGTTTGTTAATTGTGATCACGGTTCAGAAGTCTGGATTTAAACGAACAGTATTTATGTGTGTGTATTTGGCGCTGTCATGACATCACTGTTTCCACAGGAATTCTTCTTTCCAAAGAACTGGTTTTCCGCTCAGACGGTAGATTTTCTCATTCTCTCCGGTTCTCTTTGTCCAGCATAACACTCCATAATATCAGTTGCGGACCAAGTTATGTTTCTTTGACTTCCCAGCGAGGGTGAAATCATAATGTTTTTAAACTTCCTGCATTATCCTTCAAAGGAAAACAGCAGTTCATTTCCCCTCCGAACTGGAAGAAGAAACAGAGAGTAAGTGAAAGCGGAGACACGACCATAATGACACATTTGCTGTCATCACAACGCCCAAACTACATCAACTGCATGAGTGTGGTGACCTCATGGCACAGGCGCTCACACGGGAGGCACAAGCACTCTTGCAGCAATCGGAGGTTACGCGGAACCTTTTGGAATTATGAATCCTATTTCGTAGTGCTTGTCCTCATTAGGGTCGCCCGTGAGCCGTTTCTGGTTCATTTTGAGCGAGAGGCAGGCTGCACCCTGAAATCTGGTGTTGACTATATTTAATCCTTTAATTTCACTGATTTTGAATGTTTGTCTGTCTTTGTTTAACTGCCGTCTCAGAATTCCCTCCACTATCCGGCTGGGCATGTTCTATAACAAAATCCTTCCCTGACGTGAAGAGAATAACATGACAGCGAGAGTATTCACAGTAATTGGATTTTACATTCAACGTGGGGTACATAACACAAGGAAATATTGGCGGCTTGCAATGCAAAACACGGCTTGTGTAAATACACCGCAGGGTCCTAGGCAACTATGAATAATGTGTTCTTTACCACCCCGTTGTGTTAGTGTGAAAGGCAGCAGGGGTTGTAAAAATTGAGAGACAGTGCGCGAAAACAAAAGTAAGGTGAGAAATATCAATGGTCCAAATGTGTGCTCAACACATCACACAATGCAAGAGAAGTCACGGTCAGAGAACAAAAAAAAAAGAGCACAACGCCGCAGTCAAATCAAATAAAAAAATAAAGAGGGAACAGATCAGTGAGGCGCAGCCAATGAAATGAATAGCCAGGCCTTTCCGAAATGAGTGGACACATTTTCAAATCACAGCAATGCTTGGGTCAGCAATGCTTGAAACGCGTTGCGCTCCACCAATCTGTCCATTTTGCAATGCTTAACCTGTTCAGGCTCACGGGTTGGCTCTGGTATAGCCTGTCCCAGGTGACTTTAGGAGAACCTTGGACTGTTTGCCAGGCAATCACATAATTGGGGAAAATGTGTGTGTGTGTGTGTGTGGGTCTGTGTGTTTGAGGGATACTGTTTCCATTTGGTCATTTTACAGTTGGGAGGCAAAAGTGAAGTCCCACTTAGAATGCAATGTTCTGGTAACTCTGACCCCGATTCCTTGTATCAGCGGTTCAACCTGAGGTCAGCAAGAATGCACATTTTGTTCCCTTCTGTCAAAGTCATTTGCTGCCATGTTTTTTTTTCCCCGCCCAAACCTCCAAGATGGATTATCAGTCCAACAGAACGTTAATATTTAAGAAATAAAGTTATTTTTCTTAACACCTGAAGCCTTTTCGCATCACCAGGCAAATGAACCAGAATGTGACTCCTCAGCAATTTGGGCAGATTATCATGATTACATATTTTAACGTTTGTATGAGTGTTTACAGCTACTCATGGACCATACCTAACAGAAACATTGCTCCTGCGATGACAACTTTGGAAATATACTGAATGTGAAAATGTAAACATATAAATCATCCAATTGTTGGGGGGTTTTCAAGACTGGTGGCACGCATAACACATTCCGTTAGCATGTTAGCTCTCTGTTAGCATGTTAGCTCTTTCTCTCTCTCTCTCTCTCTCTCTCTCTCTCTGTATATATATACTCTTCAGTTGTTGTCTGTATGGGACGATGACGCCGATATCATTGGCCTTACAGCCGGCCTTTATCAACAGTCAAGTCAACGGTATTTATAGAGCACTTTCAAACAGCCATCGCTGCATACTAAGTGCTGTACATGACATGCACAATAAACCGTAAGACAAATCGGTAATAAAGGCGGTAGAAAGCACTAAACAGTAAAACCAAGAACAAAACTAAGTCATGCTGAGTCGAATGCCAAAGAATACAGGTGAGTTTTGAGGATGGCTTTGAAGATGGGCTTGCCGAATGTTCAGTGGGAGGTCATTCCAGAGAGAGGGACCAGCAACAGAAATGGCTCGATCTCCTCTGAGCCTCAGTTTAGTCCTTGGTACTTCTAATAATGTCTGGTCCACAGACATGAGGCGCCGGGCAGGTATGTAGCGGCGGATGAGCTCAGAGAGGTAAGGTGGCGCGAGATTATTCAGAGATTTGAAAACAAAGAGGAGGATCTTGAAAAGAACTCTAAAATGAATGTGGAGCCAGTGAAGGGATCCCAGAGTAGGAGTTATGTGCTCCCTCTTACGAGTACCAGTCAAGAGACTCACATTCTCTGACAGTACCCTTCCACCATCTCTTTCCATTTTCAAACGTTTTGGAAAAAGCTCCGGGGGGCCACAAGGGTGGCGCTAAAGAGCCACATGCATTGCCTGCAGACGGCCGGGACAGGCTCCCATGCGAGGATGCGCGACTGTTATTCAGACTCAGATGAGCTTGGGAGGCAGATAACAGTGACAGAAGGAGGTGGATGATGGCCGCCTCGGTGTGATTGCTTATGCCTCCTCTGTACATTATATATATATATATATATATATATATACAGAGAGAGAGAGAGAGAGATTTTGAAATGTTAACATTTTCAAATGCTAACATGCTAACAGAATGTAGTCATTAACATATTTGAAAGGTCATCGTGAAGCAAGGCACATTGAAAGGCAGAGCCAACACTGCTCCTTACGCTCTCTCAAACTCATTCCTTCATCGAATCACCCACATACACACATGTGAGTTACAAGTGATATTCCACTCACTGCTTTGACGGTGCGTGGATCCGCTGTGATTGACCTTTGTGTTCTCAATGTCACCACTTTGAAGCGAAAGTACACTTCCCACACGTGAGTGTGAGCGTGTGTGTCATCGTCACTCACAAATTCTTAGCATACCACAGAGAATGTCTCACAGAGCTGCAAAGATGCCGACTTTCTTGTAAAACATCAGTGAAGGCAACCTCAAAACCAGAAATGGGCAGTTTATACCTTTTTTTGCCCATCCGTCCTCAATCCCGTGTCCGCGACCTGGGTATCCTTCCGTTATTGTCCCTCATATAATAATCGTCCTTTGTCCCTGTCACATATGCGAGGTGGTGGTGGACCCCAAAAATCAGGCAGGAGGAAGGAGCAGGGTGAACTTGAAGAAGTGTATTGATAAAACACAGAGAAAACTTAATCCAAAAACAAACAGTCCAAAGTAGCAAACAAAAATAACAAGTGAAGCTAAAACAGAACCGTGACCAAAACAAACATGACAGCAGTAAAGGAACAGCAAACAAACAACCACTACAGTAGCAAGAAGCAACAATGACCCGACACCGAGTGTTCGGGCTGGGAGTCCTTTTAAAGTCCTGATTACCTATGACCAACAGGTGTGCAGCTGCCGGGGGAGTCCCACAGTGCCACCGAGTCCCGAAACCGAATCATGACACTCCCCATGCTGGCGTCTCCAAAATGATCAGAGTGATAGACTTGTTGCCCTTTTTTTATAGCTACCAGCATCAGAAGCACACGCGCAAAAGCTGTGTGTGACTCAAATATGGAGAAATAGCCAATTTTGTTTTGCCTCTTCCACTCATACTTCCAATTCCTTCACCTCAAACTTCATTTTCCAATAGCAACCCTCTCAAATTTTCCATGGTAAAAACCACCGGTTATTTAGGGCAGTCTCCACCAAGTTTACAGCAGCTTTTAATTGCGCCCAAATCTTAGTAAATCACAAGCGTCGCACCCAGCAGGAACATGTGCAGTCTGTTCGTGTGAACAAGCAATTCAATGCCCACTTTTTCAGATTTTACTCGATACGTTTCATGAGGGATCTTAGATGTTCCAATCTACTGTTGGGTCAACATTTACTGTTGCACAACCGAGAAATGCTACAATGTGGGTGAATGTGCATCCCAATGTGTGGCCCATGTTTGCTTATTGTCATTGCTGCAGTAGCTATTGTTCACTCTAAATGGAGTATCTGCCAGTTGATTTTCGTCATCTCATTAACATGTCAGAGAATGTGGAAGGACCGTGTGGTGCTTTTAATCATAACCCAGTAAGGTATGTGACTCTGGTTAGAATTTCATCGTGAAGGTTCTCTTAGCTTTGGGGAATGATGGGTGTTCTTAGGCAGGTCTGGTTTGACTCCACTGTCGGTGGTCCAGCCTCAAAGTCTCACCTCTAATCAAATCAAGACGACTGAGGCCATCTCTGGACAAATCTAGTGTCACTTCCTTCGAGCGAAGTGACAGCTGTTTCATGAAAAGGTCATATTGTGTCTTAAAGTACGGGAACACCCTCATTTAGAGGTCATGACTTGATGACAATCTCTGAAGCTGTTGGATAAAAGTGAAAATGTTCCAGGTTGAGCTGAAATGTGGCTTTGTAAACCTAGACAAGGGATCCTTTTACCTCCATGGGCCGGGACTATTTCCTTTCCCTCCTTTCATCCCTCTCCCATACCCACCCTCCATTTGTCGTCTTTCAAGACTACACATCCTCTCATCAATCCGCCTTTTGCTCTTTCCATCTGTCTCTTCTCCCTTTTACGGATTCCCAGTGAAGATTCTGCCAAAGGAATTAGGAGTCTTTTATTCACAGGTCTTCAGCGCGTGTACGTGCGTGTGCAAGTGTTTGTGTGTGCGTGTGTGTGTGTGTGTGTCTGTGTGTGTGTGTGAGTTAAGTACTGCTCTGCCAAGTGACTCTACAGCTGTAACCTCAAGTCTCTCTACTGGCTCATCTCCTAAATCAAGATGAGCAAATAAATGGGGTGAACACGTAAACACACATACACACACACACACACCTGCATTTTATGTTTCCATCGATGCAGACGTGATGGTTACCATGCAGTTCAATTAACCCTTGCATGCACCATGTAACCTGATGACATGATAAGCTGTCCACTGTAGTAAACACCGTCCCCTCAAGGGTTAAATTGTTAAATTGATTGCTTCACATCTTTCTTGGAAAAAGAAACCAAACCGCTTCGGCTCGACTGGTGTTGAGACGTTCCGTTTTTCTCATGCATTCACTTAACACACAAATACCATTCATCATACCCACATTAAAGACGAGCCATCCATCCATTCATTCATGTTCCATACCCTCATGAGGGTCAAGCGGTGGCCGACAGACAAGATTTGTGTGGCAGATGTGATTACCACAGTGTCGCCGCGCTGCTTGACTCTTACAGGCAAGTCAATGGGAATACAATAAGGTCATATAACTTATTTAGAAAACCTGCTATCAGGAAGTCCCCAAGACACAAACCAGCCATTTTGAGCATGTAATTCTTTTAACATACTGATGGACCTGCGTATACCATGAGGTTCGCAGCAGGAACATAACTCAAATTAGCCATATGCTAATGAAGTAGCATCATTATAATTAATTACAATTTAAATATTTGGCATCCCCATCCTGGCTGTGTGTCGACCTCGAGGCGAAAGAAAAACCATGAAATCCATTTATTTTGAAAAAATGGTTGACGAGATGTGAATAATAGGCAATCATGAAATCTTGAGCAAATTGCTTTTTTTACCTCGCGACTGTTTTTCTTCCTCCACGTGCTCCGCTCGGTTATTTGAATACAGGCTGGAGACAATGAACAGTTTCTTCGAAGGTTTTATTTGCGGAATATTCAGGGCCCGTGAGCTACAGAGAGTAGATCACAAGTACAAAGACAAGACTCGCAACATATTTATATCATCAGAAGGGCGGTATCGAAACTCTTGTGCGACGCCGGGACTTTCGTTTGTGCCAACTCACGGTGCATTCCGATGTCCTGTGCGTCACCACAAAGTCTCCGGTAAGCAGTCTACCAAAATGAAGGATACATCTGGTTACAAAACAGAATTTCGCTGCAGACGTGAGAAAGTTATACAGGCATGACTAAATATGAGCAGAAGACACACTTCATTAACTATCTATCTATCTATCCTCCACATGTTCATTGATTTTGAATGATGAGAATGTTGGTTATTCAAATACATGAACAGTACCTTCAAAGGTTTTATTTGCAGAATATTCCGGGCACCCATGGTTCCTCCTCCTGCGATCACGAGTGCGAAAGAGGAGGAACACATTTCTTTCATCAGAAGGGTGGTATCGAAACTGTGGTGCGACCTCGAGACTTCAGTGTCTCCTAAACCGATTCTTATCTTGTATCAACCCGTCTCCACAAAGTCTCCAGTCAGCAGTGTATCAAGGCTAACAGGTGGCTCCAAGGACGCGCCTGGTTTACTGTGGGCATAAGACTGTTATACAGGGCGGAAGACACACATCATTGCATTATTTCAATCAAATATTGTTGAGAAACACAAAAGACCACGGCAGAGGTTTCACTCGCCACCTGCAAGTGGTTCCTCTTGTTCTTCGTTTTCTTGTTGGCATTGCTGTTTTCAGTGCTTGTATCCTTTCTTCATCATGTTTGTGTTCTTAGAAGATAGAAGCGTTTGCTGGTTGCACGTCCATGACTGTTATATACTCCATAGAAGTTTAAGCTTTTGTGTAAGCTTTGAGTTTTAGTTGGGTTTTTACATCCAGTTTGCTCTGAGATTACGTTTCCTCTGTTTGTTTCTGCACTTGGGCTTAGTTGGTTTCAGATTGTAGCTGGCGAAGAACACATTTACGTGTGTGTGCGTGTGTGTGTCTGTGTCTGTGTGTGTGTGTGTGTGTGTGTGCGTGTGTGTTTGTGTGTGTATTTCTATGTGTGTAGTAGCAGTGGCAAGTCGCGATTAGAATTCCCTTTTTGTTTTTTGGATAAGACCGAACATTGAAGCTTATCAAGCCAGCATCACTGCCAACAGTTAGTTTCTTCACATGTTTGTCATCCTACTTCAATGATTATAATTGCAAACTTTCAAAGACAAATCACTCTGTGCTTGTAGCCGAAACTGTTTGGAGAAGGGTGTCTAATGAGGATTTTCTGTGCTTGAAAACCACAGCAGTCAGCACGGCATCATGACGGGTGGTCGATTCACATCCTCCCCTCAGCTCTTAAAACAAATAAGCTTTTGATCCAAGAATGTCTTGATGTTTTGGTGCCATCGGGAAGAGTCTGTGTGCGCCTGTAAGAGCAGACATAAATGTCTTTATCTCTTCTCACATAATCGGGTGAGTGGGCACATTAAGAAATAACAGAAACAGTATGTGTCTCTGATCAAATTGCCGATATTAGCTTAAGAAAGAAGAAACAGCTGAATTTATAGTATTGGGCAACTTCAACTGTGACATATTTACTGTATTTTTTTATGATCTAGAAAAAAAACTTGGCAGAGAACATTGTACTTTTTACACAGTTTCATGTCTAGTTGAAATCAAAGAAAATATTTTCAGATGGCAACATTTTGCAAGGAATTTGTAGTATGTGTGAAAGGGCAACTGTTTTGTGCTGACATAGTTGCATAATCTTGAAACAATTTGAGTAGACGTGGGCAGCCAACAAGAGCCAAAGAGAAGCGTGCAAAAACAGATATTCATTCCTTCCGAACCGCTTCATCCTCACGAGGGTGCTGGAGCCTATCCCAGCTGTCTTCGGGCAGTAAGCACCCTGAATCAGTCGCCAGCCAATCGCAGGGCACACAGAGACAAACAACCATCCACGCCCACACTCACACATAGGGACAATTAAGAGTGTTCAATCGGCCTGCAGAGCATGTTTTTGGAATGTGGGAGGAAAGCGGAGCACCCGGAGAAAACCCACGCAGGCCCGGGGAGAACATGCAAAGCTGGAATTGAACCCAGTACCTCTGCACTGTGAAGTCTTCGTGCTAACCACTGGACTACCGGGTCGCCACAAAAAACAGATAGCCACGTGTTATTTAATTTAATTTGAATTTGAGGGAGGGGAGTTGGGCGTGGGGGGCAGGTTGCTGCCCACTGATGACTTTTCAAATTATTGATGAAACATTTGAAAAACTAGAGCAGATTTTCATGAAGGCCAGACAATTTATAACCGTTTTATGGCCTTTTCTGTCTTGAATATCACAACAGCTGCTGGTCCATCTGCTGATTGAGTTTGATCATTGTCACATTCGGCCCCAATGCAAGCAGAGTCTAACACAAAGGAACACATCTTTTCTTTGACGACACTCAACATGTATCCATATGCCAGCCTGGACCCTTGCCTTCGTGCCTCTGTGCTTGTGTGGAGGACCTTACTCATCACAATTAGATACACGACGACTTGTTTTCTGGTCAAATCAGATGGTAATAACAACAACAACAGCAAAAAACAAAGATAACCTCCATGCAATGTTCCTTCTCTCACCTTTCGGCTTCTTGCCATTTCCTGTTTTTAAGGGCCAATGTGTGAAGTTCAAAGTGAGTGAGTTGCTGATTAACATGCATTCATAGTGAAGTCAACGCATGAAGTGCATGTGGTCACAAAGATTTCGTGCCGCATAGACATCGGATCCTGGAATCATAATGTAAGTCACTTTCTTACTTACTATCTGAACGCTTGTTGCATGTCAGGTACACTATTACACAGATCTGATCCGCTGGATCTGACTGGCAGATATTTCGTATTGTATTGTCATTTGACCAAATAATGATGACATTGGCCTGATCCGCAAAATAACATGACAGCAAACAACAGTCTGCACTGCCGCGGTTAATAATCCTTGGTTTCAAACTGAATTGTTCTGAATAGGTGGTAATGAAATCTTGAGTACCTGTAGTTGTTTGTTTGTAACATTATCGTCCAAAACATCTTCGTCACAATTTGGTATATTCGCCATATTTTTCACAAATATATACTACGGGTATTAGTCAGTCAAGACAAGGGGGTGTGACTTTTACAAATTATCGATCAATCTAAACGGCTTGCTCTCTTCGATGATGCAATGTTCATGGTTGCACAAACGCTTTTGGGGTCTCCTAAAAAGTGATGAGTTTGGAGGTATGAGGATTCCGTCCGACGCCAGTGATATGTGCCTTGCAATTATCGGGTGTACGTTGACTTGTTAACCGAGAGCCTCGTGAGGACACGGCCTATAGAAGATGGATGGATGATGGATGGATGGAAGTTTGTGTTATATGTTTTTCTGAGGTTGTGTCTCAGTGACAGCACACTGAGTCTGTTAGGTTTGTGAAAATGCGCTCACAGTCATTGACATCAGTTTTTATTTCGACTTTGTGAGCATTGCGAACGTTTTATAAACTGTAGTGGTTGAGAGGATGTAGATGAAGAAAAGATGTCGAGAGTTGCAATGGAAACAACATTGATTGACATTTGCAAAATTGGATTAAACTAAACGGATTGAATTTGGCTGCTGGGGAAAAAAAGTTGGAGAGGAAGACAGATTCAGGAAGCAGGAGATGATGACAAATGATAACAGTGCTCGTAGGATAAAGAGGAGAGAAGGAAGTAGAAAGAGTGTGTGGGTTACCACAAACATGTCACTGACTGCTGTGTTTACGCTCTACTGCATCCCAAGGCTTGAAACCACACCACAGCACTCGTGTGCATGCCTTCTGAGAAGCTGATGTGTGTCCTTGACAGACAGAATGTAAAATTGTTTAAGTTTTTTTTTTAACTAACTGAAGAATATGATGGTACCAACATGAGAATTAAAGCATTTGCATGTCTTCCATTTCTCCAACAAAGAATCTGCTGAATGTCAGCCACCAGTGACGAGTCAAGGTGTGCTTTTTCTTCACAGTACAACATTATCACAATGTTTTTTTTTGGTTTTGTTTTTTTTTTACATTATGCACACTAATCAAGAAGATGAGGTCAAAGGAGATGTGGGAACTTCATGAAAGCTGTGGCGGCCCTGTATCGGAGGGAATAAAGGAGTGGAAAGACTTAGAATGGGTGAAGAAAGATCAGTTGGGGAGGGGGTGGGGGGTTAATGACTAAAGAGGAGTGAGTCAACGACTTTTTAAAAAGTAAGGTAAGTTTGTCAGGAAAGGGTGGGGGAGAAAAGACTGAGAGGATATAGAGACAGGAAGGAAGAGGAGGGTTGGAAAAAGAGCTGACAAGAGGAGAAAGATGGAGGAATTAAAAAGGGAAAAGATGTGGATTGAAGCTACTGGCCCAGGAGGGAGAGAAGAAGACATGTGAGGGGAGGACAGAGAGGAGGTGAGGGGGGGTGTTTCTTCCTTTAGATGTTTTCTGAGGTGAATGCTTGCAAGTAATTGGTTCCTGATGTTAACCTGAGCTTCGATGTGCAAAGAAAAGGGCCCTCTGTAACAGGCTAAAGTTTTTTTTTTTTTTTTGGGGGGGGGGGTTACCCCATGATGATCTATTTGACGCTACATTAGCATTTTAGCCGATAGCTCGTCCCTGAAGTGACAGTATAAAGCTACAATAGACACTAACACAACACAACACAACACAAGAAAAAAATAGAAACTGTACCTATCTTTCAAGAATTTGATATTCCACCTCAGATTGGCTCTTCGGTAAACAAAGTGATTCACACAGAACCAAATGAACCGTCTTTTGAAAACATCTCATTTCATGATGTGATTGCAAGTTGCTCATGTGTCGCTGTTAAAAAAAAAAAAGCATCAGCTTGGGCGTGACGACAACTCTTTCAGGGTGATTGCGCACTCGGGCTGTATTTGCCAGCAGAAATCCATTAGAAAAGGGACGCTATCACAAAAGGTAGCGACAGAAAGCTTTTTTTATTATCTGTCACTGCCTGAGCTGAAGGAAGTCATTGTAGCTATCTGTCAGCTCGAGTTTTTTTTTCCTCTGCTCATTCAGTAGGGGAGAGCTAAGCAGAGTGGGAGACTGTCAACCTCTCATCTTTTGCTCTGTGAATGGGAGCCGCTGTTTATTCAAGTCAAATCGTGTTGATGTAAAAGAAGAGATGAGAGTGTATTATATGCTTGCAAAACATGCAAAAGGCTGCACTCAAACTCAGGTGCTGGAGGGCCGCTGTCCTGCAAATTTTCTAAGTCTCCCTGTTGCAACAGACCTGATTCAAATGAACAGTTTCAATGGCAGGCTTCCGCAGAGCTTGCTGATGATCTGATCATTTGAATCAGGTGTGTTGCAACAGGCAGACTTGGAAAACGTGCAGGGCAGCGGCCCTCCAGGACCTGAGTTTGACACCTATGCCTTATAGCAGGGGTCCCCAAACTACAGCCCGCGGGCCGGATACAGCACATTTGACCCTTCACTGTGTTAAAAATGCCCCAAAATCCCCCGAAATGATAAATTTTTAACTTGAAATTTTATGACTTTTCCTAGATTGTCCCTAACTGCAGAAAATGTTAAATGTTGTTTTTATTCACATTTCCATGGAAGCTGTACAAAAAAAAGTACAAAGGTGGTCTTCGGGGCAAAATGACCCATGACGCAAATAGGGTTGAAATCAAGGTCACAAAGTTATTTACACACCATAGAATGTTTCAGTGTTTTAGTTGTGTCTCAGATCAATTAGTAGAATACGTGAACAAGACGGTAGCAGACATAAACAAGACAAGATAGGTGGCGTTTTCGTAGATGGCTGAACTCTTTTTTTGTGGATTTCAAGAGCTATAAAGAGAGAGAGTTGTTTAGTTATTATTTATTTCCTGTTTTTTTCTGCGAAGAACTCAGAAAGGGTTATTTAGTTATTATTTATTTAATTAATAGTGTTATTATGTTTCCTGACTTTTTTTCTGTAAAGAACCTGGAGAGGGTTATTTGGTTAAGTGTGGCTTTCTGGGAAACAATAAATTTGTTAAGCTCCCATACGATCTTTGATGTTACAAACTGACACCGGCCACCCATCAGAGAAGGGAAAAGTTATGTGGCCCTCACAGGAAAAGGTTTGGGGACCCCTGCCTTATAGGCTCACGATTGGCTGATGAATAATGAGTGGCGTTTGTAGTCCGTTTTTTCTAAATAACCTGCAATAGATGGAGATATTGAAATTAAATGAATGTTGGCAAGGAAGAATAAATGTATTTTATTTTACGTTTTGCCGTTGCAGTCTGCTTGCATTAGGGGCAAATAATGCAGTAACCAACCACATCCAGCAGATAGAGCTCTGCTGAAACAGCTCATGTTTGCCGGTAATATAGTCCTGCTTAGTTCTTTTAGTGAGTCAAAGCAGCTCACAGCATTTAGAAATTGCAGTTGATAGTTTGTCATTTTAGGCTTCTTGGCTCTCGTAAACTTTCCCCCCTCAGCGTCACCCTGACAACCCCCACCCCCCACCTTCCTCATGTTGCGGCTACATTTGTGCCATAAAACTTCTTTGCCTGTCATGTGCTCACTAACTACTTTTCCTCATCTGTTTTAGTCTTGCCTCATACCTCTGTGACAGGCAGGCTGACCAAGTCTGCTTCAAACTAAAACTGGGTTGAAACCGCATTTCAGTCCAGGATTAAGGGAATTCAGGCCCTGTGCTACACCTAGACACTGTACATTCAAAAATGACAGATGGATTTTTTTTAATCTACTGAGCGAAAAGTCAGATGGAGGAGTAGGCCGGAGTTTTAAAAAGGGGAAAGAATCAACATGTTTTCATAAACGCCAGATGCAACTTGCGGTGCATGTTTGTCCTGTTGACAAGGACCATAATATACAGAACAATTAGTCATAACAAACAATACAGGCCAGAAATAGACAACAAAGGTTCTAAATAGATTAAAATAGTAATAATAGCACTGATTTGGGATCAACACTGAATGGTCTGACCTCCCGTTCCAGAAATAAAACTGCATTGCAACCCAAGTAAATATGACCACATTTGAGCCTTGAAAACTCTACGTGACTGTGTCCTTCCAATTATTCCAAACTACCTCTTGAATGTATATGGGATGTTTATATTGTATAAATGAAAATGCAGTGTTGACATGAACTATTTCCACGCTCGAGAAACATCATTGGTCAATGATGCTGGGCAGAAAATGTTTTTAATTGCAATTTTATGCAAGGTTGGCTGTCCTTTTTTCTTTGTGCATTCACATTGCAACATAACAACTGTTATGGCCTAATGTAATGTAATGGCCTAAAATATACAGTATATATATATATATATATTGTACAGGATGGGGGAAAAATACATGTATAACAATATTGGCAGAAACTACAAGTCTTAGTCAGAGCTGGTGTGTCCCCACCAAAACTAGAATCGAGGACACACAATTGAGTCCAAACACAGATCGCACTTTGTGTAATAACTTTGCAGACAACCTTGAGCTCTTCCTTCCTGCTGACATTTTGACTGTCAGGGTTAGAGCAGTGGTTAGGTTTTCCCCTTCCCTCGTGTTTTCCTACTTTTCTATGTGGGCGTCGCATCTGCTTGCTCATCCAAGCTACAATACATCAACAACAGTTCCTCTGTGACACTCTTAGTTAATGTTTCAGTCTCGCACTCTACTTTTCACGTACACACTCCTCAAAATGCCCTCAAAAAGTATTTGGAGTATTAATTCTTTACTGGTTGTAAGGAAGATGGACTGATTGGGCCTTTTACCACGTATACTGAAACCAACTTCAGTTTCATTCGGTCTGCTTTGACAAACTGCAGGAATCCCATAAGGGTTTACCAATGAATGTTGCGTACAGCAAAGAAGGAATAGTGAGTTGCCATTTGATCTCTACGATACCGTTACAATTTTAGTCAGACATGCGGTAATTCAAAATCTATGTTTCTTGCTTTAGCATCGAAAATAACTTGGAAGATAACGTTTGACGTTTGACTTGTTACCATGAAAATCTGCAGCCACAAGCTGGTTGAAGCCAAATGCTGCTCTTCCAAAATAACTTTTGGTGGACTTGAGAAACATGACCATCTTGCCGAGTACCATTTTGAAGTTACGCTAGTTCTTCTTGGACTACTGCTGACATCTGCGGTCTGCTTCTCGGCTCTATGGGTAATTCTGCAAAGGAAGAAGAAGAAGCTAAGATGACAAACAAGTTATTTAAAAAAAGACTTAATTAGATTGTTTTATTGTGTGAAAGTCATAAATTAATAATTTCACAAAATGAGTGAGAGACGCCGTCAAGAAGTTCGACCAGACTTTTTTGACAGGCCAAGAAAAATGCAACTTGAATGGTTGCTGAGGCAAAAACGCAATCGTTGAGCTCACGGAAAGCCAAGGTGATTGAAAATGGCCCTCGGGGACAGGGCGCTCGGGATAAATTACGTCAGCCAAGAGATCCCAACAGCTCTGGATGTTCAAGGGGCTCTGTTGTTTGACCCACCTCTGAAATAAAATGTGGACATAGGAGACCATGCCTCTGGACTAATAGACCAGGATGGTGAACTACATTTCCAAGAGCGAAACTGTAAGATCTATGCCAATAACAGGGGAACACAATCCTCAGCCTCCCTGGTAAAATCTATCCTGTGGTTCGAAAGAGGAGGATCCATCGTGTAGTTGAATCTCTGATATCTGAAAACACCCACCATGGACCGGCATAGGTGGTCATAACATATGCTGGTTTTATGCTGTTTTTGCTGGATCAATATCCAATCAGCTTGCTTTGGTGCGATTCAGCTACCAAATGGCATGCATGCATAGAAGAGATCTGCGAGGATACGATGTGACTAAAATGTATTAATCAGTATTATGGTCCTGAATACATATCTTCCGTCGGCGCTCCCACATATTTCTACAAGAAACAAAATTCAGCATGGCTTTACCCGCTGTCTCGTCTCCCATTGCTTCCTCCTCTGCTCCGACTCCAACAGATTGTAGAAATCATATTCGGGTCTGAGGATCAGCTCCTTTGGACTTTCCTCCATGTTGCCGGCCTCGTCCCTAACTTTCTGAGCCCTTAGGATCTTTTCGCGCTTCGTCTCACGTTCTAACATCTTATAGCAGCGAGACGGATACAACGTGTTCAGCATTGTGATGTAAAACATATTCTGATGTTAATTTCTCAAGTAATTATAGAACATTTGGTATGTCTCACCTCTCCCAGGAGAGCCTGCTCATTATTCTGTTGGGTGCACAGTCCTTTTGAGATTTCCATTAGAGAGATAACACCCAGCTGAGAACCGCTAACTACCTTGCACCCAGCCTCATGCACCTGGACGCAACACAGAGGTTCATCACGCACCTGAAAAAAAAACAAAAAAAAGCATCTTGTTGATTAAACAAGAGCAAAATGCTTTCACGGAAGCATCAGAGAACTCCTTGACACCTTGATACTTAGAGTGGGGTCATTCTGCTTAAATAAGATGTCCCAGATGTCCAGCACACCATCCATCTTCACGGTGAAGAAGAGCGAGGGTCTGACAGGACTCCAGCAAGCATCTGTTAAGTATGCCGACTGGTGCCTGCTCACAACAAAGCCCGGTCATTTACCGCTCCTCAAATACATCCGAGATTGAAGCAACCAAAAGAGTGTGAAAAGTAACGACAATGACAGACCGTAAAACCAGATGAAAACAGATGAGAACAAAATAAAATTGTACCTAGTCCACATGATCGATGACTCCTTGATGTCCTCTGACCAAATACGAGCGCCCCAGTCTCCCACGGTGAGGAAATTTTGGGAAAAGAAAGGGTTCTTCTGGATGGCATAGACAGGTCCATGGTGGCCATCGTATGTACAAACAATCTTCTCAGCTGGAGTCTCAGCCGCTCTGTTACAGTACACAACAGCCCCTTGTTCCGTTCCCACTATGAATGTATCTGGCTGTGGGTACACAGGATGGTTATTGTGAGCGCTCCAAAGCTTCACGTATTTGTAAAGATTTTATTCATCAGATCGAAAGGAAAGAATTAAAACAATGCAAGGTTACTGTAGATGTTAGGCACCACGGAGACAGGATGTGTTTTGGCATATTTTATTCCAACAGTCTAAATTGATTATCTAATGCACAGGTGTCAAAGTCAAGGCCCGTGGGGCAGATCTGGCCTACCACATCACTTTATGTGGCTCGCGAAAGCAAATCAAGCATGTCAAGTTTCATGATGATTGCTAAAGTTTAAATCAAAATTTCAAATTGTCACGTCATCCCCAATGACAGTCATTATTCTTGATTTCCGATTTTAAAACTAGTTATTCATCAAATTGTTGTGCTGTGTTTGTAATATGTGGAGGTGATTAAACATTTACAGTATATGATTTTCAAAAATTCAAAACGGCCCTCCAAGCCAAACCGTAGCTACAGTGTGGCCCGTGACAAAAA
Organism: Hippocampus zosterae; assembly: GCF_025434085.1. Lineage (NCBI taxonomy): Eukaryota > Metazoa > Chordata > Actinopteri > Syngnathiformes > Syngnathidae > Hippocampus > Hippocampus zosterae. The sequence goes on from NC_067468.1 coordinate 6,652,913, forward strand.
TGAGTTTGACACCCCTGATCTAATGTTTAACAGGTAACAATTTCCGAGCCCCAGGACGGTTTGAAGAAGTCAGTATGAGAATGCTAAACGAGCTAAATCCCCTACACCCAACATGAGTTGGCCAAATATGAGCACTCCCTAACATTGTGACCCACTCTTGTTTTCTCTCCATCCAATTCAAAATATGCTGAACATTTTGGAAGGACAGAAACTAACCACAGTCACGCTGTACGCCATTGAGATGGCTCCTAAAGCATTGTCTGGGTTTTCCTTCCTACTCAGGTCCAGGATCAGTCGCTCTGTGGGCTCACTCATCTGACGCACATCCCACCACAGTATCTGTTTTAGAAAATAGTGCTCACTCAGTTTTGCTGAACCATCCAAAAAAAATGTATGCTTTGTCAACCTGTCCATCGGTGGAGGCAGAGAAGGCTTCTGTCTCAGTAGCAGATTGCAACCAGATGATCTCGTAAACAGGGTCCATGTGACTCTTCTCTAAAGGGGAAACCTTCGTAGGGTGTTGGCCAGAACGAGGGTCCCATAACACTGAAAGAAAGGACACCTCATTGAGGATAAGCATGTCTCAAGGGAATCATCAAGTGTACTCTATTCATTTGTTGATGTAGTTTTTAAACCAGAACCCACTGATCTGTCCATTGAGGCTCCCACTGACAAGAAAGTTAAGGTCGTGGGGGTTGTAAGCCAGACAAACAAGTTGAGATGTCGGTTTGAGAACACTCCGCGGTTTGTTGGGGCTCTCTGCAACACATACACAGTAGTGAGAGACTGTGCGATTCTCAATCCGTCTTGTCTATTTTACCCACCAATGTCCCAGATGTACGACTTTTTGCTTAAGTCTGCTGTGGCTTTCTGCCACTCAAGGCAGGAGTAAGCCGCTGCCAGGTTTAAGCCGCCACTGGGTTGCCAAGAAAGACAGGTGATGTTTCGTTTGACCTGATTCGGGTCTCTGAAGAAATATTTTACAGTGAGAGGCAGTAATTACAGTGTAGGGTGAAAAATTGGTGGTAGATCCTTTTGGAACAAAGGGTCAACACTACCTGTATTTATTGACGATCTTGACCGAAGGTGCTTCCTGAATTTCATCCAGCAATTCCTCATCCTTAAAGTACTGTTGGTAAATGTCCACAGCATTGTTCTGTCCAACACATTGTGCTATAAGCTGAATGACAGAACATTTTGAGATTTTTTGGGGGGTGAGGGTAACTGGTTGTAGTAGCAAACCTCTGTGTTTCTTGAAGAAACGGCGGACTCATTTGTGAACTTACCTCGCCGAGCACCTGAATGCTATTCATGTACATTTCATCTTTCTCCACCTTTTTTCGAAAACGAATAGTTTGCTCCATCTCTAGTGAGTTGATATCTTTGGGCCACCCTCCTTCCACGTGATTTATTCCCTGAATGTCATACTCGACCCTTTCTGTGTTAACCTGGAATCAAACATTATCAAAAGGCCTGTTTCAAGAAGTGCACCGACATCTCACCAGCAGCCAGTGGGTTTGAATCGTATCTTGACATTGAACCCTATTTTCCACACAAAAAGGTGCACTGGATTATGAGGCTCACCTTCAATGAATGGCCTATTTTGTAATTTTTTTCACATATTGGACGTACCGCATTATAAGACGCAATTTACAATGCATCCACTAGATAGAGCTATGCTCAAGGAAATGCCAACAGAACGTTCAGATATCAGTAAAACTTATTTAATCAAGCAGCGACACAGTTCACTTAACCAACAGCAAGTTAAGCCATTGACTCGTTAACGTTGAACTCTCTTGCCGCTGCTCTATTTCTATGTTCAACTGTGTAACCCGATCGCCTTAAATTTGAACTCTGTTCTGATAATCTGATGTTAGAGAGTGGCGTTTCGGTCACCTCATGCTCCGACATTTCCCAGCAGCCTTGCACTCCCAGGTCTCTTGTCTCCTTCAGAACGAACTGCATTGCCAGTTTTGGGTTCGGAGGAATATCGACTAGCAGCTCCACATGACGGTCTGAAAATAGACACTGGCGACCAAAGTCACTACGCAGCTTCACATATTCATGAACGATCTCCATCCCCGCTGATGGATGACTTTGAATAAGGTCAGAAAGGTAGGAATGATTGCACTGAAAGCACAAACGGGAGTGGGAAAGAAAAAGAAAATCAAATGTTGTTTGCTTCTATCCTTGTTGCTATAGCTACAGTAACATTTAACTTGATAAAGGAATTTAAAAAAGGCAAAATCACATCCAATTTAACTAACCTTCGAGCTAAACGATTATAAATAACTAAAGCGTTGTCATCACAAAGATTATAACATCACGTCAAAGACAGGAACTATGACATGTTGTGATGTCATTTTCAAATAGTTTGGTTTCAGTTGCCCCACCAAAGATCCCAGACATAGATTATTGATGTACTTGAAGAGAGACTCCAGATGAAGAATGTCCAACGGGAGGATCTCAGATATTTTGTCACTGAAACATGTTCAACCGCTGGCAGTTGATTGATGATTGGGGGTGTCGAAAGACTGCGTGGTTGCAAGACTTTAAAATTAAAATAATGTAAGCAGCATGTCTGGTTGTTCTGAAACAAATGAGAACAGCACATTGTTCAGTGTTTTGCGGCTTTAACACTTCATTATATGGGAGAAGCAGCAGGTTAAACACCTTAGTAAGTGCTCGCAGATGGTGCTGAGTTGGCAGATGTAAATGTCCCTTTGGCAAATACTTTCTCATGGAACGAGAAATGGAATGTGAGACCATTTTTAGGATCAATGGCACGCCCGCAAACATAGCCAGCATAGTCAGACGGGAGGAAATATTTTGAAGATAATATATAGAAGGGCCAATAGGTAAAGAATAAAGTCTCTCTTTTGGGTCTTTTTCCCTGTTTCTCCTTCACTGTAGACCTCACGCCCTTCCTGTTTCCCTCAAAAAGTTATAGAAAAAAAATGTGTTTCCAATTAAGCACTGGGGGGCGGGGGGAGCAACTCACAACTGCTGGGCGCTTTTACAACTTCCCCTCCCTCCAAATAGCTCATTCAAGTGTACTGTTAGTTTAAAAAAACACATACAGTAAGTAGGCTTATGACACATTTGGAACTGTGCATATATTATTCAGATATTTGACTCGTGGAATATTTAGTTGCATTGTTTTTTTGTTTTTGTTTTTGTTTTTTGTTTTTTTACACAGGATGGACAGGAATCAAGATTCAACTCAACTCAATCATATTTTTAGTGCACTTTTAAAAGATTCACAGCAAGATGGTTTAAACAATACGATAATAACAAAGAGAGTAAACACAAGAACAACTGTGCAGAGTCTCATGCTGAGTCAAAAGCCAAAGAATAAAAGTGTGTTTTTAGATGAGTTTTATAGATAGGCAGAGAGGGAGCTTGCATATATTTAACAGAAGCTCAATCCATAGGGAGGGACGGGCAACGGAAGAAGTTCAATCCTCTCTGAGGCTCCGCTTAGTCCACAATACCTCCAGTAGTGTCTGGCTCGCTGACCTGAGGCATGGGACAGATGTGTAGAGGGACAGGTGAGGTGAGACCATTTATAGATTTAAGGACGAATGAAATAATTTCAAAATGAACTCTAAAATGCACCCGGAGCCAGTGAAGTGAGGCCAGAATTAGAGATATGTGCTCCTCCAACGACCAACCATTTAGGAGGCAAGTAGCAGTATTTTGGACCAACTGGAAACATTTGGACGAGATTCCCACATAGAGCACTGTAGTCTGGCCGAGGTGTACCAAAGGCACAGCTGTCTCGCAAAGAAAAAAAAAGCTTCATTTGACAAGAGCACAAATTTGCCAGTTCAATTTAAAATCAGGGCGGCCCGGTAATCCAGTGGTTAGCACGTCAGCTTCACAGTGCAGAGGTACCGGGTTCGATTCCAGCTCCGGCCTCCCTGTGTGGAGTTTGCATGTTCTCCCCAGGCCTGCGTGGGTTTTCTCCGGGTGCTCCGGTTTCCTCCCGCATTCCAAAAACATATCGTGGCAGGTTGATTGAACGCTCTAAATTGTCCCTAGGTGTGAGTGTGAGCGTGGATGGTTGCCCTGCGATTGGCTGGCAACCGATTCAGGGTGTCCCCCGCGACCCTAGTGAGGATTGAGCGGTTCGGAAGATGAATGAAAAGGATTAATGAATGAATTATAAAATCAGTATTCAGTTTAAAAGCCAAAATAATTTGAGACTGTTGGCTTCAGGTAAGATGCGAGAGGGCCCAAGTCAACAGGGTGTACAAGAGCCACTGGGATCAAACACTTCAGGTCAACAAGTTTGAACACAGAGTTCAACAAGTTTATTGTCATCAAGGCTTTGATTAATGAAAACTGAATTGTGTTTTAATACGTACACAAATTTATTATAAGGACATTCACTGCTTAATCAGTGATTTTTTTGGTCTAGGAAGTTTACTTCTGTAAGTGAAATTTAATAGAACTCTTTTTTTGTATGGCTTTTTCAAAAGCACCACATGACTCCTAATTTATTGATCGAATCAGTTCTGTTCAGCATTAAATACTGAAGCATACAGGAGAAATATCACATTTCCAAACAGTTTGGGGCAAACGCTCACATTTTTGTTCGTTTGCACACACGCAGCAAACTCGAGCGCCTCACATAACGTCACGTACACACGCACGCGGACCCACTGTAGAAAATGACGGCAAAATCTAGTTTTGTATGTTGTTGTTCAATCAACAAAACTAGATTTTGCCGTCAATTTCCAAAGTGGCTCCGCGTGCGTGTGTACGTGACGTCATGCGCAGAAATCAAGGTCCCTTCCTGGCGCGTGCACGCAACGAGGAGCGAGAGAGAGAGAGAGATAGAGAGAGAGAGAGAGAGAGAGAGAGAGAGAGAGAGAGAGAGAGAGAGAGAGAGAGAGAGAGAGAGAGAGAGAGAGAGAGAGAGAGAGAGAGAGAGAGAGAGAGAGAGAGAGAGAGAGAGAGAGAGAGAGAGAGAGAGAGGGAGAGAGAGAGAGAGACGCAGTTAGAGCGGCGCGCCAGGCACCAGGAGGAGAGCATCTAGCGACTTCATGTTGGAAGGAGAACTGCAACTTTCCGCAGAGGAAAAAAAAAGTGTTGCGCATTTATTTGGACATACAATGCGACTGCCCGGCTTCATGTTGGATTTTGACACCTCACCACTTTGACAGGAGTGCAGCCCGAGTCTGTATGCTCTGTGGGAGGAATTTCAGGATTTCCCGAGACAAACTTTTTGGTGTGGACATCTAGGAAGCCACTCGGGAAGTATACAAAAGCATCTTTCTACTGCTGTCTCTCTGGGAACATACATTGTAAGTATAACATACTTCTTACTGGAGTAATGATAAATTCACTTAATTGACAAAGCAGGAAGAATAGTGGATTGTGTAATGAGCGTCAGCGCCTTTATTTATGCATGCGGGTATTTTTACCTGCCACGTAGACGTGCTTGACAAAGTATTAGTTTCTGGCAATCGATTGTTTGATCATGGCATTAGCAGATGCCTCAATGTGCTTGCCTTCTGCTCCGTTATTGGGATTGATAAAGGGAAAGGGACACAAGCAGCGAGGGGCTGACTGCGCCACGGAGGTTGGGAGCTTCAGCTTGGAATCAGATAACTGGTCTTAATCACTCAAACATGCCTGTCAGGCTTGTTTTCAGTCCGATGTCATAAATTAACCCCCCCCCCCCTCAGCCCCCTCCCCATCCCCAGCCCTGAACTTTTTTTTTTTTATTACATTTTTTAACCCCCTCAGTCATCATCAATCAAGATGATGCAAGGCAGAAATAAGGTTGTCTTAGTGAAGCTGTTTAAATCCAAATTTCTGTCAACAATCTCCATCATCATGGATCTCAGCATCAAGCTGACACACCTTTGCATAGACAAGTCAAACTAGGCAAATTAACTTGTGTGTGTGTGTGTTTGTGTGTGCGTCTGTGTGCGTGTGTGTGTGTGTCAGCACGGCACTGTTTACTTACCATTTATGATCACAACCCACCGGGGGTCTTTGATGTGATGGCAGAGTGTGAAAAGCATTTACACTGTAGCTCGGGGTGAGGGTCAGTGCTTTTTCAAGATGTTTTAATTATGGAGACCCCCTCCACCTTCCCAACCTTCCTCACACTTGTAATGTCAACAATGATTTGCTGGCTGCGGCCTGTTTGCCCCATTCTAAATTGTTATTGCATTAAATGAAAAGACTATGTGGGTGATTCACTCCATTCAATTACCAAAAGGTCACAATCATACTTTTTTTTTTTTTAGCTTTAACTGTGAAAACAGATAACACAGACTTGACTCGTGATAATGCATCCTTTGCGGTAATTTGACCTCGTTATAAATATTGGCTGTATACCGTCAATGATTTTATGTAATTCAGCTTTATTATGTTATCATGACCGCTTGAGTGGATACACACTATATCACCGTGGATGTAACAGACCGGCGCTCAAAATATGAAGGGAGGTTTGTTCTCAGGGGCTTACCGGTTTCCTCGGGAACGAGAGAAGCTGCACAGACGTTATTTCGACTTAAAAGAGTCGCGCCAATTGAAGAGTCATATGTTCAAAGAAAAGCAAAAGTGACGGGAGCATTTCATGTCTCTGACTTCCAACACTCACGGTCATCCAAAAAGCCCTCACAAAGACTCTGTATTTTGTTTCCTGACATGAGCACTGACATCCGTCGAGAAAAAGAAAGTGAGTCCTTGAAACATCTGTGTTGTGATTATTCCAAGCCTCCTCCTCCTTGCATTCCACCCATTCTTCATCTCAAAGTGCAGATTGCTTTTCACATTCGTGCAGGTTGTACACAACTTGTATTTCTTGGCCTTTTTCAGTTACAAAACATCAAAACAAAAGCAAGCAAGTTGTGGAACCAGACGTGTGTTCCACAATATAGAGAGAGATCTTGAAAAAATGACCGTAGTGTACCTGAGCAGGCCTGCGCTGAGTATTTTGTTGGCGACGGTGTCCAATTCTGAAGCAAATAAATTTCAATTGATCTTCACGTAAAATATTTTGAAAGTCAACCAGATCAAACTTGGACCAGCTTCACAGAATGGATTTTTTTTTTTTGCGGGGCGGGGGGGCGTCTAACTTTGGTTGACATTGGATCAGCCAGTGATTTCAATGAGCATTTTTTTTGTAAAACCTCCAGATCCTGAATAGCATGTTCGTTCTTTTCTCATCATTCCTAAAATATACACAACACACTCTTCAGATAGCAACAGTGTTTTCCTCACCAGTAAACAACATTTTTTTTCTCAAAATTACTTTCCAACAGCCTGCGGGATGTCATCATACACGTTTAGAAGCTGACCGATGTCACGTCTGCTCAAAGGAGACTTGTTCCGATGGAAAATGATGACTTGTGTGGCATTGTTGGATGAGCATTACAAAGATGTGCTTTCACCCTTACGTGCACCCTGTCACCTGATAACACGTTAAACTGTCCACTGTCGTATCCGCTGTCCCTGAAAGGGTTTCAAGGTAGAAAGTCGTGGCTGTTTAAATGGATTAAAAAAAATGGTGTGTACATGATGCTCCCACATTCTACCTCCTCTTAGACTGTGGCAAACTTTAAGAACTTTAACAACTTTATCCGAGGCCAATTTGGTGCTTTTCTGCTTTCTACCACTCACAAATTGCAAAATTCATCTTTGTGGTGTTCAAACAATTTTGGAAAATATCCAGCTGCGATACATAAGTGTATACATTGTTATTTATGATTCCGACAGTCACAACTGGGTAGGTTAATCATAAAATACAACGATCTGCATCTTGAATTTGAAGTATGTTCTAACATCATTGTGAAGCCTTTTTTTTTGTGAAGCCTTTCCTGAATGTGGTGTTCCTTAAAAGGGGAGCACTGGTTTACTGTTTGGCACATAATGATTGGAAGCAGACCAAGAAAGCACTCTAGTGCCTTCAACCTCTGTCCCTTTAGTGGTCCGGCGAAAGCCCTTGATAGACACTTGCTGTAAAGTGCTTAAAAAAAAAAAAGCCTTTTAGAAAATCCCATCCTTGTGTCTGTTGAAGAGATGCGACGAAGTACTTTGTGATGTGCTTGCTTGCCCTCAGTCTGCACTCCAACACGAAAAACCCATGTTGACTGACAGACCGGCTGAAGTGAGCTAATTGGACCAGCTAGCCAGGAAAATTCCACTGCCAGTTCCTGACAAGAAGACCCTGCTTGTCTTCTATTTGCAGTTCATTTTTGCAAAGTTAGTCTGAAAGGTGTAATCTCGCTCTAAAGCTGACACATACGATGGAGTTTATCTTGTTAAAATGGCGGCAGATGCGGAGTTGTCACAATGCGGCCATTTAAAATGGAAACAATGCAGATGGCTTCGGCCGTTTGTCAGTCTAACTGGCAATTAGGGTATGACTCTGTGTCAAGGGGAGGACACTCGCTATCGTACTATCTTGCTACGGGGAGTTTTTTTGACAATGACAACCTCCATATTTCATCTGGGGTCTGCGCAGCGTCGAACTTTCACTCCTTTTGCTTTGCAATCGTAAATCAGAATGCTCGTGTGTCGCGTTTGGAAACTCGTCTGGTGGAATTACAGGCATGCTTTGGGGAATGCTTACTGGCATCTCAATTTCTTTAAGGGGAAATTAATGTCTGTTTGTTTTGTTCGATGGTGTCTTAATTGGAATTTGAGCATCCTCCTCCAAAAGTCCGGCATATTATCTAGAACAGGGGTCGGCAACCTGCGGCTCCGGAGCCGCATGTGGCTCTTTTATACTTAAGTTGCGGCTCTGCGTGGCTTGGGAAAATAAATCTGTCTGGTTGAAATCGATGTTATTTGTCTCAAAAACCTGTATCGCTTCTGTTATGGTCTCTGAATGGACACTAGGTGGCAGTGTTGGAGAGTAGAGAAATTCTGTTATGGTGACCATAGTGAATTGTATGAACTTCCCAGCAGCAGATTTTTGTTTATATTGATTGATTATTTATCAATTTTTCCATCCATTTTCTGATCCGCTTCATCCTCACAAGAGTCGCGGAACATTTCATGATGGCTGATTCATTTGCATTTACCTCTGATGAAAGATGGTCACCAGTATGGCGAATTTGTGGTGGACAACTGGCCAGCAATAAAAGGTCAAATATAGAAAGACATTTCCAAAATAAACACACAGCCTTTGCTGAAAAATATCCGGAATGAGAAGAGAGAGAAAAAAACTTATTTCAGAACTGATGCCAAAGGCTGATCTGCATAAAAATCTATTCAAAAGTTGGATGAAGTCTGCAAATTTAACCACCTACCTGCAAATTTTGTGACTGCTCAGGAAATAGCCATTTATGAGACGCCGTTCACAGATGGAGAATACATGAAAGAGTCATTCATTAAGATTTCGTAAGCGTCACAGTAGTATACAAGTGTGAGATTTATATATAGATTTATAGATTGATAGATAAAGCCTGATATCATCGAGACCAGGTCGACATGGCTCTTTGAGTATAAAAGGTTGCCGACCCCTGAACTCGAAGTTTCGGCCACGTACATGTTGCCACAAAAATAGTTGAATTTGAAAGAATCATTGTCATGTTGAAACTTTCCTTAAATCCCCAAGAGGCTGCGTTCACTTACTTTGCACGCCAGCTTTGTGTTGTGTTATCATGGGAACTTTTGCAAACAATGCAAAAGCAGCACTTTTACCCCCAATGTGATTCTTTCATTGGCTCGAATCCATCACATTGTGTTGTCATGGGGCAACAATGGCAGGATTGTTGATTGTGGTTCTTTACGTGCCCTTTTCTGCGATGGGAGAGTGGCAAACTGAAAATGTGATGAAATGCAGTGCGGGCAGTTTTAATCTGAATTTTGTTGAGAAAGACTGAACGTTTTCTGTGTGTTATAAGCCTCAAGGAATCAATCAATGCAAGAGGAGATCAGAAGGAATGCTGTTGAGCACTTTTTTAGGAGGGTTGAAAACTGGGAGGTCTGAATTAACACATCTTGTCCCCACAAGTGACATTGAGTGAGGATGGGAAGTTCAGTCCACACAATATTTGCTAAACACATCAGCACATGCTTGTTCTGGCCCAAATGTCTTCAAGAAAAGCTTGGCTTTATAGTTTCATGGGTTTCTATTATGTCGCAGTGGTTGTTAATAAGAGATTGGCCTGAAAACTTTGAGTACATTAGCAAGTTGATCACAGAAGCAAAAAAAAAAAAGTGTGAATACAAAATGAAAGGCTTCGTCTTTGGCTTCTCCAAAACCCCCATCGCTCAGATTGCGGCTGTCACTATAGCATTTTCCAAGTTCTCATCTTTGAAAAAAAAATGTGAAGCTAAATTAAAGGGTGTACATAATTTATGTGTGACCGTGGAAGCTGTTGAGAAATTAGACAACACCGTTAGTATTTCTGGAAAAAACAGAAGCAAATGTTCATTTCACAAACTTCGACAGGTTTTCTGCTGCGATCGTTCCTCGATGTATTAATGTAAAGCAGACATGTGCAGTTTTACATGCTTTTGTCTGAACAAAATATGGCATGCTTTCCTCAAAAGACCCCAAGGACCTTTTGACGTTTGGCTCTCTCCTCTTTTACATTTACGGCGGCTGACTGTTGCTTCTACTAGCTCAGGCAGAGGTGTGGACGAAGAAAGCGAGACCATTATTGCCCTGTCATTGGTCACACCCAAGCATAGCCCACCCTCGTACTCTTAAATGAACTGCCGTGACACTGAACACAATTAGTCGCGATGACGGAAAATACTTTGTTATAAGATACTGCCGTTGACGATTTTCCAGCTTCAGATGAAATCAGATGACATGGTCTCGACCATGTGGCTACTCTTCACGCGGGCTATTGAAAGAACTGCATGTCGATGTCGTCGCTGGCAGACGTAGTCAGAGGTCATCGTATGACGACAAGCTGCGAATCCCGTCACGGTTGCAGGCATTCACTTCATGATTCACCTCCGACTCTCAATCCATCCCTTGTGCTGAGCTCCGCCACTAATCAGCAGAGCCAATGTGCGAGCGTGAGGGTGTATGCGTGTGGTTTAGGTGTGCTCGATTTGGGAGAAAATCGGAGAATGAAAAGCCTGTATGTACGTACTGTATCCGTGTGTCAGTGTTTGTGTGTACTCGGGGGTTGTTAGACGTTGCCGTTTCTTGGCTTTCTAGAGTGGGGGGAATGTGAACAATGTGCGCATTGTGTGGAGGGCCGAGTAAAGGGGGGGGGCTTCAGGCGGGGGGAATGCCACGGAGTAGCAGAGGGGGAGAAGGAGGAAACACAAGGAGAAAGTTAAATACAAGGGAGGAGATTGACATAAGGAGTTTGTCATGCTGAGGTTAATGGTATAAAGAGTACACGGTGGCAACATATGAGAGAAGTTGGGGATTCGAAGGGTCTGTTTGGAAGACGGCGACCTGGTAAAAGTAGAAGTGAAGCTTGATTTAAAGCACTCCACTCTCATGGTTCAGCAAAAAAAATAACTGATCTGTAACATCCGTGCCAGGCCACGAAGTTGCCAACGTCTTTGTTTCGGGGTCATACCCTAACCGAGTTTAAAAACCTCGCATCAGCATAGATGTGAGATTAGAAGCGGTCTTTGAATCACCTCTCATCTCTCTTCTGAAAAGCAAAAACAGAAAAAAAAGCAACATTATGGGACCGCCCCCGAGGTGACAACGTCAACAACAAGTGAGGAGAGCCTTCGCAGATGGGAGCACAAGGTTACACAAATCAGAACAAATGAAGGCAAAAGGCTGAGGATACATCAAGGGAAGAAAGCCAGTGAAAGATTGAAGACATATGCTTAGAATTCTCAGTTGCATTTGTCATGCATACAGTTCGTTGTCCGCTCGGTGACAAAATGGTCGAGGTGAAATTCACAGATTCGACTCGCAGTTAAAGGTGCAACTCTAACAGGATGCAAAGAAAACTTTAGGTAGAGTACAGTAGTCCAGTGATAATATTTTAAATGCAAATTTTGGGGGTCAGTAAAATAAATGAATTTGAATTTTAATCAAAGCTGATTCACAATCTCTGGTTTAGTTCATCCAAAAGGTATTTGATGATTCACAAATTTTTCCACACGAACGCTGACACTGGACTGTTGCGGGGGGAGAATTCGCCCAAAGGTCTTGGTAGAATTAATGATCAACGTTCAGAGTTGAAGGGGCCACAATTTTTTGTCAGTGCTACTCAGGGTCCGCATTTGAATATGGACAAAATATATGCGTAGTTGCAATGTAACATATTCCATTTTTTGTGATACATTTCTCACTGGATGTATTAAAAAATCCACTGTTTAACAACAAAGGATTTGAATCAAACAGCAAATAATCCCCTTTTTTACCAGTGTGTAAAGGGCTTTCTTGCATCAAAATGACCACACAATAACTCATTTTGTGGGGGGCGGGGGTTGTTTTTTTTTTCACAAAAATGACTTCACACAGTTATAATTTTATTTAGGTACTTTCCCTTGTTCTATGGTCATGATCACATTGATCACATTTCTCTTCTTTGTCTCTGGTGTCCTGTGGTAATGCCACATACAAAAAAAAACAACAACAACAAAAAACCATGGTCTTGTGAGATATGCTGGAGTTTTGTGAGAAATGCATAGGGATCATGTGACGTCGTGCACCTTGGCCTTTTGAACTCTGGGGTCTCGTGAGAAGCGGAAAAATGTTCCTCCCCAATTTGGAGTGCCATTTGGAACCGTACAAAATGCCGTGTTTGACTTTCAACCTCCACTGTTTCTGATGTTGGACGTGCATGCTTAGAAAATGACCTAATGCATTTTGTTGGTGGTCCTTTAATTTTCCTCTGTTCGGCATACACGCATAAACCCCCCCACACACACACATTTTAAACCCTCCCTCCCCCCACACAGCAGGACCTTATCACACATTACTAACAAGCATGCAACGAGTGTGTCGACAGACTTGACTCACACTTGGGCACAGTGAGCATTTTGTACTCTGTCTTTAACACTTTGGGGTCAGACTCTGCACACACTCACGCACGCTTTTTCCTCACGTTCTTCTCCGGTTGACTCATACGAAACACTTGAACATTCAGTTCAATTCACAGTGATGGGTCTGTCTTTTCGGGGTAAAAAGAACCACCCTGCAATTGTTGCCTTCAAACACACACCCGCGGACATACAATGTCACACTCTCTCACCACAGCCGCCGAGCGTGAATCAAAGTGGAAAGTGTGCTCAGATGTCACTGCCACTTCCTCTTGCACTTCACTCCTGACAACTGGCCTCAGGCATCTTAGAGCTAATTGCTCCCTCCAGATACTTAATGGCCGTAACCCGCAGATGACAAGTGGACGAGATGGGCTTTCATCCGCGGTGGTAGTAGTCATAAATTCCACCTCATTATGGATCTATCAGGCATGAGGGCTACTGCTGTCACTCAGTCTCTCCTTTCAGCGCTTTTAATGGCCAAGCCGCGGCACCGTCTTGAGGCACCGGTGCAATTGACAGGAAGTTTGGATATTTAAGTACAGTTCCATAAAGTATCCGAAATATATGGAGTGTATTGATCTCAGTTGAAGTACTGTACAGGTGTCCCTATTGTCGCGGCCACTCATTTGTTAATGATCAGGAAACAATCTGTTCCAACATCCAACATGCAGGACATGAAATCTGTACTCACAATACATGCCCTATTGTGATGGTAATATTTGTTGAGTGAATGGAATAGGATTTCACATCCATCCCCTAACCAGACACAGCCGACAGAGCTCCATATTGACCTAAAAGGGAAATTGGACACATAAACAAGCACGAATAAAGTTTATTTCATTGATTAGGAGTCCTTTATTGTTATTGGTAGACTGACATGCCTAACACGCACCCGTTTTGGCCGAGGGATACTGGGATGTGGTATGCTGCCAACATTCCCAGCCAGTATATCGGTCAGTACTATATTGTCTTTGGCATGAATTATTCCTAATAAGAAAGCTGAAATTGAACATTATTGTGCAATGTGGGCAAGAAAATCCATTCAGGAATTATGTTATGGGCTTAAGCTACCCATAAAAAATGCACACTCTATGGAGTAACATATAAGGACCTTGAGATTTTTTTGTTTCTTTAGCAGTGAATATGTAACAAACAAGTACTGTATGAGGTCCATCCGTGTCTTTCAACATGGCCTCATTAGCCTGCCTTTTAATGAGTAAAGTATTTACAATTGTGTCCGAGGAGGGGGATGGGATGGGACTGACTCTTTTGTTTACAGATGAGTGGAGTTTAAGAGAGTGAGGATTCCCACCAAAAAAGAAAAACATAAGCACTTTATATTCTCCATCCATCCATTTTCTAATCCTGTTATCCTCAAGAGGGTCACGGGGTGTGCTGGAGCCTATCCCAGCTGTGTCCGGGCAGTAGGCGGGGGACATCCTGAACTGGTTGCCAGCCAGTTGCAGGGCACACATAGATGAACAACCATTCGCGCTCATAATGTCATGCAAACTTCACACAGGAAGGCTCGCACCGGAATCGAACCCTGCACCTCTCCACTGTGAGATGGACGTGCTCACCTGTTTAACCAGTCAACTAACATGCCAGTCAGTTTATATTTTCATTCATTATTTTTGCTTTGTTTAACATTTCACCACATTTAGTCTTATTTAGACACAAATCACATTGTGGTGCTTTCATAAGAGCGACCGAAGGCTTTATTTTCGTAGACAATGTATTTGTGACTGAGCACAAATGCCGATCCTAATTTTTGTTTCAGCGCATGGCTCGTTGCACGTGTTTGCCAATTTGGCAGACCGGTCTCAGCTAAGATGGGTAGGCCCATTTCAGCAGAAAGGAGTGTTCTCGACAGCTGGTCAAATGAGATGCATTTCATTCATACATATGTGAACAGCGGGCATCAAACCCTCTGAGTCATCGTACGATATTTTGGAAATGCTCTCACTAGGCGGCACAACTATGGGGTGGTCATGTGTGTGTGTGTGTGTGTGTGTGTTGGTGGGTGGGGGCTGTGAGTGTGTGTTGGGTTCACTTCGAAATGGGGCACATAAACGATCCGGAGTAGAAGGCGGTCTCCATGTCATGTCCGCCATGTAGATACGCTCATGCACGACTAGCATGCCGTATTTGAAGGCAAAGACCTGCTTTGATTGGCCATGATTGAAGCCAGCTGTGATCACTCCCACAGCAGCGCAGCCTTCCCTCCAACATGGGGTTTAACCAGCCTCAGATCCGCCATGCAAGGTTTACACCATTCACAAAAACGGAGCCCTTTGTGGCATCCGTATAGCTTTGTCTTATTCCATGTGGACGCATACACACACACCCGTGCACAATATCTTCCTCCCGTGTTTGTTTGTATGTTCTGTGTATGGGTTCACTCAAACTGTCCTGTTGCTGTTCCTTAACTTTCTTAGTTTCTGAGTTGTTTTTTTTCTCCCCCAAACAGGAAAACACAATAAACTGTACCAGATGGAGTAAAAGCGGAGTTCCGTCTCATATCTCGTAAACAAGCCGTGCTGCTTCTGTAACCTGTTACTTTCTCGACAATAGGAGCTTTGTGTCGCCTGTTCTTGAACCTATACAGTACATGGCTGTGCTGTAAACTAAACTAAGCGCCGGTTTACACATTTATCCATGACTGTTTTATTCATGTGAAGTGCGGCCATGTTTCCTGCAAGGTTCTGTCATTGCAGTCTAAAACCTAAAAAGTGTTAGGGCGTCTAAGTAAAACGTGACCGCTGAGTCAGTGTTTCATTTATCACTGACAAAGAATTTGTCACTGTAGTTGCACGTATACTGTTTCTTGTGTATTGTGGAGAAGTTGAACCAAATTGTTGGGATAGGAAGCAAGATTATAAATGAGTATTAGCTGTCCTTGTTTCAGAAATTTGACTTCTGTGTGCCCCCTTTGAGTTCCCTCCGAGCAACTCTGTGTCTATGTTGTCCCTCTGTCAGATCTCATTCCATGACTCCAATCCTGAACAATCCCAAAGTGATCCAAATGAAATAAACATTCTGAGCATTTAAACATGGCTTTTCTGCTGATGACATAATTACAAAAGTCAAAAGGTGAAACTCCACAAGGAATATTTACCTTAGACTGATACTTTATTTTCTTGCAATGTTACCGTTCGCATACCGTATATTCATGTTGTTATCATTTCATTCTGACATAGACCCCACTGAACTGACATATACATGGACTGACAAGCATACCTCCAATTCTCTTTTGAACATCCCGTTGTGTATTCGATGGACTTTGCACGTTCTCCAGTGAGGACGGAGGTGGACAATTTTCTCGAGGAAAAAGGTCCTGGCTCCAAACATGCGCCCCCGATATGTTAAATGCACAGAACCCCAATTGTCTGTGACTCTTAACGTATACTCTTCATTTCAGGAACTTCAAAACCGCGATGGATGAGGAGCAGTGCTACTACAATGAGACCATTGCCTTCTTCTACAACCGCAGCGGCAAGTACCTTGCGACTGACTGGAATACGGTCAGTCGGTTGGTGATGGGCCTGGGCATCACAGTCTGCATTTTCATCATGCTGGCCAACCTCCTGGTGATGATCGCCATCTACGTCAACCGGAGATTTCACTTCCCCATCTACTACCTGATGGCTAACTTGGCAGCTGCGGACTTCTTTGCCGGACTGGCCTACTTCTACTTGATGTTCAACACAGGACCAAACACGAGGCGTCTGACTGTTTCTACATGGCTTCTCCGGCAAGGCTTGATTGACACCAGCCTGACAGCCTCTGTGGCAAACCTCCTCGCGATTGCCATCGAGCGCCACATCACAGTATTCCGCATGCAGCTGCACACACGCATGAGCAACCGGCGCGTGGTGGTTGTAATCGTCATCATCTGGACCATGTCCATAGTCATGGGAGCCATTCCGAGTGTGGGCTGGAATTGTATCTGCAGCATCAAATCATGCTCCAACATGGCACCGCTTTATAGCAATTCCTACCTAGTCTTTTGGGCCGTCTTTAACCTGGTGACCTTTGTTGTCATGGTGACGCTCTATGCCCACATCTTTGTCTATGTGCGCCAAAGGACAATGAGGATGTCACGTCACAGCTCCGGACCCCGACGTAACAAAGACACAATGATGTCACTGCTGAAAACCGTGGTGATTGTTTTGGGTAAGCATCCTCCTCCTCGTTCTGTCTGTCGGAAGAAGTTGCTTGTAGGCTGATTTTAAAATAGATTTGGGGACTTCTCTGGAACACTCGATGTTTATTTGAAATGGAATACTGTTGTACACAAGACATAAATGGGACACGCAGTTCTGTCTTGTGCAGTGGTCATCAACATGGTGCCAGGGGGCAGCAGGTATAGCCACCAAGGAACACATAAGTGTAGTGGAGTGATTATTTTTAAAATTTAATCGTATGCCGAGACCTATAGAACAAAAGTATTCTAAATTAAGACATTTCTACCTTACAATACAATACAATACAATACATGCTGATTTATATAGCGCTTTTACAACAGCGGCAGCTGTAACAAAGCGCTTAACACAACCTTGTTGAACACTTATTTGTAACAGTGAGAAGTCATTCACGTGATCAGTGTCTTTATATTGGTGAATATTATTACAGTATTTATAACATAACTAATGGAAATTAGATTTTTTTCTCAAAAAGTGTGTATCTAACACTCGTTCGTTTTATTTTATTTTTTTTAAAAAGCTTGCTAATCGCTAATCCATGATTCAAGTGTGTGAAATAATAAGCTATTTTAAGCTAAATTATTTGTAGTTTCTACACTTGATTAATATTTAGGTCCTCCAATGTTCTTTTAAATGCAACGGTCAACCTAGAATAAATTTACAATGTATTGACTAGGGGCGGCCCGGTAGTCCAGTGGTTAGCACGTCGGCTTCACAGTGCAGAGGTACCGGGTTTGATTCCAGCTCCGGCCTCCCTGTGTGGAGTTTGCATGTTCTCCCCGGGCCTGCGTGGGTTTTCTCCGGGTGCTCCGGTTTCCTCCCACATTCCAAAAACATGCGTGGCAGGCTGATTGAACACTCTAAATTGTCCCTAGGTGTGAGCGTGGATGGTTGTTCGTCTCTGTGTGCCCTGCGATTGGCTGGCAACCGATTCAGGGTGTCCCCTGCCTACTGCCCGGAGATGGCTGGGATAGGCTCCAGCACCCCCTGCGACCCTCGTGAGGATCAAGCGGTACGGAAGATGAATGACTGAATGTATTGACTAGTTACAGAATGTACCGAATGTGATTTTAACTTCTGGAAGACTCCATCCACCATAGCATATGATAAACTCTTTCAGTGTATGTCCAAAGCTCTGTGTACTGTACAAGACGGGCTTTATATCCAATTTCAGTTATTTGTGGCTATGCTTTGGCATTGTAAATTGTCAAGGCCTATACTATGATGGGGCCTGGTTTATCTTCCAACTGAGCAGGGTGTGAAGTCTGACAGTTTTATGTTGGAGCATTCCAGAAAGATATCTCTCCCACTTTGCAAAGTTCCAGGATCCTCCGATTGTGCGATAGTTTATTTAGAAATGGAGTCTTACTTGCCTACAATGCTCTCTAGCAAACCTCAGTGAGCTGAGTGAAAACCGAATTCAAGTGTGAATTGCGGGAAAAAGGTGCTTGTTGATACTTTGAAGCAGGATGTGTTTGTCCTTAGACAAAACATACCAGAGGATTCCATGTGATTTGTCTCTGATGTGAGTTCTTTCTCATCCTTTTGTCACAGTCTCCTAACAAATCACTCAGTGGGTGTAAGCAAGTGGGTTTTGATTGGAATGAAACTCGCTGTACTGATTGATCGTGATTGCGCAATACTAAGAGTCACATTTTAGGTCAATTGGAGCAGAGGTTCAAGAGCTACGGCCCACTGAATATTAATGTTTGGCAAAAAAGGGGCGTGGCCTTCTTGAACCCTTAAATTTCAGGAAGTACTGGCTCAATCTTCACAAAACGGGTGTTGTTGGAATGGGGAATTCAACAAGGAATCCAAATATGTCATTTAAAAGATTGGTCCAAATTTGAGTGACTTCATATTTCAACTTCTAATTTGACCTTGAAATTGACCTTGCGGATCACATGAATTTTAAACATTTTTCTTGGAATGTAATTTCCCACATGTCCATGGGGTATGGACACACCATATTCAGATGAGTGACTTCGTCTTGATCCAGCAGAGGCTGAGGCTGAGAATGTTTACAGAAAAGTCCCACCACACATTTGTCAATACAACAACCAGTCGGCCAAGGGCGGCCACAAGGACAGCGTCAAAGCTCCAGTTTGAGAACAGCCTATTGATTCAAACTGATGTAGAAATTCTAATGACTGACCGGTTTTAACGTAACTATAACACAAAAAAAGAAGAGTCATGAGGTGCGACTCAAGGGCTTTCTTTTATAAACTCTAAAGTGAGTTCTGACTGTAAGCTGCTTTTTTGAAAAAAGTTATTCATTCGTTAGTCATTGTTATGGGGTTTATTCATACAAAACATTTAATCACATCCATTTGACGCTTGGGTTGTACATGCAAATGTTTTTTTTTCTTCATGATAACCTAGCTGAAGTTGAACTACAATGTTCACAAGTCTTTCCGTCTTCAGATGAGTTGCCAAACATTTCGGTTGAGCTCTGGGTTTTGCAGGTGTTTGTCTTTTGGGGGGAAAGGTCCAGAAATGCTTGACAGTATACCCCTTGGAGATGTCTTGTCATGCTTCTCCCATCTGTTGGCCAGATGATGGCTGTTTCCCTGCCAACTTCCCCCGCTTGTTCCTTTCAGGATGCTGTAAAGAGAACCATGACGGATTTCTGTCTCTGAAGCAATGAAAGAATGGGAACGTAATGGGTCAAAGTTGATTTGGGCACTTAAACACATCTATAAGCGTAGAGACATATGCTGTAGCTTTGCCTTTTCACCGCTCTTTTGGGCTTTATATGGAACTGTGGGACAACGGATTTACTTCTTTCACATCAACTCTAATGCGGCTGTAATGTTGCCTGGTGGTGGGAACACAAAACCACTTGATTAGTTTAACCACAGACAGATGAGTGTGTATCTTTTATAGAGATAAGCTGATGCAGTCTTACAAAATGAACACACTGGAACCAATTTTTCAAGACGTTTTGGGAAGCTTTTTTTTTTTTACACAACTGTGTATAAAATTAGCCAAATTCATCAAATTCATACATCGTCTTAAACTTGACAATTGGCACTTTCACTTGAATGGGCACTCTTGCTCAAAGTGGATTCAGCTGCTGGTCTTAATACAACTGGGGGGGGGGGGCAAGTTGGAGTGACACCAATAGAGATGATTCCTTTCTTGTTTCTCCTCTGAGTCAACAACTGTGTCCAAGAAAAGGATTCATCCATGTGTGTGGTGTGCGCGTCAGGTGTTGGCTCATGCAGTTGGCCCCCCTCTGTCACGTTTGTGAGGTGGTGGTGGACCTCAAAAAGCAGGCAAGAGGGAGGAGCAGGGTGTATTTGAAGAATTGTATTTAAAACAAAGAAAACTAAATCCAAAACACACAAAGTACAAAGTATCAAACAAAAACCATGACTAAAGCTAAAACATAATGATGAACTAAACACGACAGAAACCAAGAGCAAACGGCAACACACATGACAGTAGCAAGAAGCATCAAAACTGAGTGTTCGGGCTGGGAGTCCTTTTAAAGGCCTGGTTACCTATGACCAACAGGTGTGCAGCTGCCAGGGGAGCCCTACAGTGTCACCCGTTGATCCCTAAACCGAATCATGACACCCTCTGTGTTTGAATTCTCTTGATTGTCCCAGTGCTGGATGCATGATCAGATTATCGGACCATGTGGCACACACATTTGGTACATGGCACAAGTGTATGAAAACAAATGGCATGAAAGCTCTGGCATTAGTATTCAAGGGCTTTTGAAGCGTATCCACTTTCTTATGGAAAGCAGAACCAATCTGACAGGGTGACAAGCCAAACTCTGCCATCCACTGTCCGAGTGGAAACATGTCTGGTATGCGGCTCGCGCAGTCACCTGTTGTGTGTGTGGGGGCATGTATGGCTTGTCTGATTCTTTTTTTTTTTTTTTTTTTGCATGGGATTTCTGTTCACACTGTGGCTTTTTCTAATCAGACACAATAGTGTCCTTATGGTTTGTATTTGGGCATCTAAGCATGCCGCAAGTGCTAATTTGCAGCACACTCTGTAATCTCTTTTGAAATGT
Organism: Hippocampus zosterae; assembly: GCF_025434085.1. Classification (NCBI taxonomy): domain Eukaryota; kingdom Metazoa; phylum Chordata; class Actinopteri; order Syngnathiformes; family Syngnathidae; genus Hippocampus; species Hippocampus zosterae. The sequence goes on from NC_067468.1 coordinate 6,674,099, forward strand.
AGCATTACCGGTTTCCCCCAACATATTTTTCCTTTTGTTTATAAAATAGAGTAATCCTGCAACTTAAAACAGCAACGAGCTGTTATTTTTATTACTACTAAAATAGCCTAAGTATATTTCAGGAAATTCCTGAACACCGTACGGCTTTTTTAATCAAGCACAATAGCGTCCTTATGGTTTTGGTTTACGCGTGTCTAAATCGCTAATTGGCGGATATACGATATAATCTCCTTTGAAATGTATTATTAACGACTTTGCCCCGACTTGTGAGTTGTTATTCAATCCTGAAAGTATCCGAAAGCATGAAAAAGGATGAAAAGCTTTATCATGATTAACTTGGTAAATGAAAACCATCATTATCTTGTGATACAACCGAAAATGTCAGTGATATGACAGAAATGTACAATAGCTCTATAATTTGCAAAAGATACATAGACATAGAAAAAAAAATATATATATACAGTATATAGGTAATATATAGCCTAATGTTGATTTCACACAAAAGTATTATTTGAAACCTCAAAACATTATCCAAGCCGTTGCTAGCGAATCTAAATTTTGGACATTTTCTGTATTTTTGTTACGGTGAAGCAGAAACAATAACTTTCTACCCATTTGAAAGAGTTCACTGTTCTTCCAGCCTTCGGCATGCTTCTCTGAGCATGAGCTCACCGTACTCACACCACCGGCCTCTTTAACAGTCATGCTGAAGACTTAGCCACCTTTTGTGATTGTATCTAATCGACAGTGTGCATGTGGAGAAAGGGAGAGCAAAAAGAAATCTCTCTTGGGGACAAATAGGAAACCACAGAGCCATTTCAGTCTGCGTAGAGTAATGGTTTCTGCTGACTGCTTTATTTCAATGGCCTCACGGTCGCGACCTCAGATGATTGCTGGCTTAGGAAATCACAGAATGAGATAAACACAGAAAGAGAAGGCTAAAGGGGAAGCCGAGTGAAAGATTTAGAGAGGAAAAAGGCAGATTGCTGGAAGTAAGGCATGACCAAGCTTGGCCAAGGCAAGTTTAAAGAAAGAAAATGAGATGCTGACCCTTCATGTATACAATAGAAAATTGTGAAATGGTCTCTGGTAAGAAAAAAAGTCAAATAAAATGTGGACAGTAAGTCTTGCGATGCAAGAACTGTCCAAATGTTTCCACATTAATCGGAAATCTGATCACTTCGGTCAATGATGATGTAATCAAGTACTGGCATGTGTTTGGCAGCGCACGTGTTTATCTTGTGCCCATGTGTGGATTCATGGAAGTATTTGATTCATTTTATTTTATTCTTTATCCTATTCTTATTTTATTGTAAGCCAAAGGAAAAATGATGATCATAATTTGGAAAATGAATACTTTTAAAATACCAAAGTGTATTCATTCATTCATCTTCCGTACCGCTTGATCCTCACTAGGGTCGCAGGGGGTGCAGGAGCCCATCCCAGCCATCTCCGGGCAGTAGGCGGGGGACACCCTGAATCGGTTGCCAGCCAATCGCAGGGCACACATAGACGAACAACCATCCACGCTCACACTCACACCTAGGGACAATTTAGAGTGTTCAATCAGCCTGTCATGCATATTTTTGGAATGTGGGAGGAAACCGGAGAACCCGGAGAAAACCCACGCACGCCCGGGGAGAACATGCAAACTCCACACAGGGAGGCCGGAGCTGGAATCGAACCCGGTACCTCTGCACTGTGAAGCCGACGTGCTAACCACTGGACTACCGGGCCGCCCTACCGAAGTGTAGTTTGCAATAATTAAATGATCATTTGTTTCAGCGGCAGGACAAAATTTCAGGCATGCATTGGCTAATCAGGATGATTAATCTTGACTCATCAATTCAAGTGATCTGATTCAGTTTTAAGTATTTCATTTGTTAAATAATCCAAAGGGCAATGCCCCTGTCCGAATCTGTTGTCGCAAAGGCAGACAAGACCTGCAAGGTTTCAAAACAGTTTTCCAGACATTTCAAGATTTTCCAGTCACTGCAGAGGAGCTGTGTTTATTTACATTTCTCCACGGACAGCCTGCTCTGCTTTTCCACTTTCTTTCCGCTATACTTGACATTCTATAACACTGACAAGGCAAGCGGGTTCACTTTGGTCCGCCCAAAAAACACATATCCCTTCCTTCCATCCACCAAAATGGCTTTTTGGAACTTTGAGTTGGATTCCTGAGGCTGACGCGATGGCCAATTTGCGCCATAGTCCTTCTAATGAACATTATCCGAAGGTGTTACCAACACGGATGTAGACTCGCCCAAACTCTGCTGGGATAAGCTCCAGCTCACCTGCGAGCCCGATGAGGACAAGAGCGATGGAAAATGGATGAATGCCGATGGGATTATGTTTCAATTGCTTTTCAGCCATCTGCTGCTGTCATTTTTGAATTTTTTGTTCTTGCAAGATTTCATTTTTGCGCGTTAGGACTCTGTCTATTCCACTGTGAGTACGAGCGATCTCTAGGGTGCCCATTACGTTGATTGCGATCGACCGTTAGATCGCGGACTGGTCCCAAGTCGACCGCGAGTGGTGTCGAGGAGAAAAAACAAGCAAACAACCATTTGTGTGTCATTGTACATGTTAGGGGCGGCCCCGTAGTCCAGTGGTTAGCACGTCGGCTTCACAGTGCAGAGGTACCAGGTTTGATTCCAGCTCCGGCCTCCCTGTGTGGAGTTTGCATGTTCTCCCCGGGCCTGCGTGGGTTTTCTCCGGGTGCTCCGGTTTCCTCCCACATTCCAAAAATATGCATGGCAGGCTGATTGAACACTCTAAATTGTCCCTAGGCGTGAGTGTGAGTGCGAATGGTTGTTCGTCTCTGTGTGCCCTGCGATTAGCTGGCAACCGATTCAGGGTGTCCCCCGCCTACTGCCCGGAGACAGCTGGGATAGGCTCCAGCACCCCCCGCGACCCTAGTGAGGATCAAGCGGTTAGGAAGATGAATGAATGAACTAATGAATGTGCATGTTAGTTAATGTTCACTGCACCCTAATCATCCCATCAGTCCTAATTTCCCAAAAAGTATTCAAAAAATGAAATAAAATAAAATAAAGCAGGTAAATCTTGAACCTACGGTGACCTACGTCACCACCGAAGGAACCACTTTAAAATGATATGTGTGAGCGATGATAGTTAATGGGCTGCAAAAGTGCCACATGCCTCTGTGTCGGGCTGTTGCTCATTATGGCGTGCATGTGTATGTGCGTGCGCGTGTGTGGTAACGGGATCGATTGCAGGAGGTTGGTTGATCGAAAAGTCGATCTTCGTTCCAAAAGGTTTCGCCACCCCTGAGCTAGCTTGATTTACTAAGGCAAAGTGTAACAAAATGAATAATTAGGGGTTAAGATATACTGTACTAATGTTTTACTTTTTACAACTCAAAACAAAAATCATCAGGTGCAGGTGTGGTCTTAAAACACAACAGCTGATTGGTTGCTGGATGTAAGGGAATTCCTCGCGGAGAAGGAACGTCAGGAACGCACGTCAGTCTTTATGACGTGACTGAAATGTCGTGATACCTTGAATGAAACTAAAGGGGCGTGGCTTGTGGAGCCATGTCCAGTCTTCGATGAATCTTGCACGAGCGACGTTCCTGACTTCCCTGTTAGATGTTCTTCTTCCGAGAATGTCGCACCTTCACCTTTACTTCTGTTTGTCATATCCGATGGCAGGCACTGAAGACTAACATTGAAATGGGTTTCAGACTGATATGATTTAATTACTTTGAGATAAAGCTACTGTGACCTCCAATATGAATGTTTTAGTTGCAATAGTAATGTTGTTAAGCGTGACACGTTGATTGTGTGACAGTAAAAGCCATATTTCTTGTTACTCTGATAAACAAGCTGTATATTTCCCGCGCCAAGGCTTGTGAAGATCAGAGGAGGATGTTGAAAGAAATGATTTAGACAGCTTGGACGTAAGACATTCTGGAAAACGAACAAACTCCCAACGAGTCAGCCGGCATTGCTGGGAAGTGAGGTCAAGCCCTCTTGCCTTCAGCTGCTGCCTGCAAAAGCCGAACAGATAACAGGCAGCGGGCCTGCTCATCAAGTTTGCTGTACTCATATCTCATGAATCCTTTTTTAAAATTTTTATCCAGCTGTCTCCAGGGGTAAATGTGCTAGTGTTTGGTCCTAGTTCGGACAAATGGCCTCTGTTGATATAATTCACTGCACTTGACCTTGCCATTCATGCAGAATGACTCAGAGGCCATTGCTCTTCACTATCCATCACACATGTCACCGAAATTCCTAAGGAATTGTACGTGTGTGATGTCAACATGTGAAAGAGCAGTCGCGTCATAATTATTTTGCAAGTCTGCAAAACGGATGTCATATACTGTAGAATAATTTAAAAAAAACATGATTTGGGAAATTAGTACTTTGCATTTTTTTTCTTTTCTTTTCAATGTGTTCCAAATGTTCCTTGGTAGTATTTACAAAGTTTTTTTTTTTATCTGGTGGGTTAACGTATTGTGCACCTGACATGTTTTCTGTATTTTTATTTTAGTCAACCCTTTTTGTCGTTGATATGGAACTTTGATTTTAGAAGGTTAGATTTGTCAAAGTATCAGTACATCAGTATTGTCGGTTACAGTTGGACCTTCCTGGGAATTTGATTTTTTTGTGCAAGTGCATTGAAATGAAGATAATTTCAGTAGAATTCAATTGATGTCATTTGAGTCCATTTGTTTTGATCAATTAAATACAGAATTTTAAAAAGTGTAGCATCACATTACTGTATCGGTGAAAATAATTATTGGATTTGATGAATTTCTGGTCTGCAATTTGGCAATTCTACACATTCTGGCAACATATACTAATGCACACCAACAACTGAAAACAGTGACATTTTTTTCTCCTTTTTTAATGTCAGCACGTCTGCCTCACAGTCAACAGGTTCAGTTTTCGAATCTTGGCTCAGGTGTGGAGTTTGCATGTTCGCCCTGAGCTTGTAGGAATTTTCTCCAGTTCCTTTGACTTCCTCCCACAAATAAAAAACACATACTTCTTACTTGCCCATAAGTATGAGTGTGAGCCAGGGGTCTCAAACTCATTTTTGCCACATTTTAGTTACCATTTTCCTTGCAGGGCCGTTATGGCTGAAACCATATAACCAGTCAAAAATAAATGTGAATTCGATTATTGTTTAAGTTACTGTAATGAGGGGTTTGGTAATGAGAAAATGCTTGCAGTATCAGTCTTATTTATTACAAATAAGAATTTGAAATTTTGGTAGCGGTATTAGCAAGCATCATGAAAGTTGCCATCTTTGATTTGCTTTCGCGGGCCACGTAAAATGTTGTGGTGGGCCAGATCTGGCCCACGGACCTTGAGTTTGACACCTATGGCATTCGTGTTTGCTTGTATGCTCGCTAAACTTCATCTCCCCCATGGGACAGGATAGAAAATGGATGCATTTGTGCTTTCAAAGTCACTCATCACTTTTCTCATACATGCTGCCGAAGATGAAACGTAGCCCGTGTTGCCCCATGTTAAACTAATCTTTATCGTGTCTCTCCAGGGGCATTCATTATCTGCTGGACCCCAGGTCTTGTCATCCTTCTCCTTGACGTCTTTTGTGCCAGCTGCAACGTCCTCACCTATGAAAAGTTCTTCCTGCTGCTGGCCGAGTTCAACTCCGCCATGAATCCCATCATCTACTCGTACCGCGATAAGGAGATGAGCGCCACTTTTCGGCAGATCCTGTGCTGCCAGCGGCAGGAGAACGTCAACGGGACGGCAGCAGAGGGGTCCGACCGATCGGCGTCGTCCATCAACCACACGGTGCTCAGCGGCGGCATGCATCACCATCACAACAACGAACACTCGGTGGTATAAAGGCTCGAGGGGTGGCTGAACTCTGCGTGAGTGAGAACGACGGGGAGAATGTGGGGAAGCCATATGTGAAGGTCAAGCGACTCCAAACGTGATGTGAAGACACAATCCCATGTAAGGGATTGTGGAGGGAAGATGGACACTTTAATGGTGGATGACAGGAGAGCACTAGGATGACGGGCCATCAGACATCCTCAATGACTCTGAAATGCTGTTCATATTTTTCATTGATGACATATTTTCTATTTGTGTTGAATGTGTTGCTATTGGCAATGTTAATACAAACTGTTGCGTCTGTGAAATTACCAGAATGCCAGTATAACATACGGCCTCTCTTCAGTTTACTCTTAACGTTATATTCGTTACTTACCAAGCACAAATGCGCGGAGGCCAAATTTATCGTTTTGATTGTGTTCGTTGTTTATGGGTGATATTGCAGGATTCGGTAAAACAAAGTTTCGCCCCCTGCCCCTGACTGGAAATTGTAAAGTCCCATTCACTTGCACTCGCCACCACTTTAGCACCAGTCAGTTCATATCCATCCATTCATTATGTCTAATATCAGCTAGCTAGCGTGCTAGCTAATAAAACGACAGCTAAACACAATAAGGCTGTTCACTTGTTTGTATTTGAGAAACCGTTCAGCCTTGGCAAAAGTCTCTGCCTCACTGAGAGCCGTTAGTGACAAGATTGGTTTTGTCCATTGGGACCTAAAGGGGTTCCATGACATCATCCGTATGTGGTAGGAAGCTATAGCTCAGCGAAACAATAACACTGAAGATTACTTCATTGATTCGATGACTCACCTTTTAAATTGTAACCAGACTGTTTGTCTCATTTTGATTTTCCTCGGCCGTTAGACCTAAATTGACCCACCATGTGAACTTCACTAATCTTACGCAACCATAACTGAAATCAAATTTGGGCATCTCAAAGTTGATGGTAACATATTTCCATACAGTCGAAACATATTTAAACCGTTTCATGCACCCCTGTAACACGATAAGCTGTCCACTGTAGTGACCGCTATCCCTGAAAAGGTTAACATTCCAAGGAGCATCCAAAAGTGATCAAGTGAACCGCTTCAGACTGTCAGCTAACTTGAAAAGAAATGAATCAAATAGCTGCAAGAAACCCCACAGCTTGTTTATTTCCCTTCTAAGGGATTAAAGATAACTTGTTCTCGGATGTGACCAAAGAAGGCGAGGAGGTTGTTTAGCAGTTTACCACATGCAGCCTATGAGCCGCTGTGTTCCACAGAAAATACGGCGAAGGTCATCTTCGTGTTGTGTTAGCAGAGCACATGAGACGTAATGACTTGTGTGCCTCTTGGTGTTTTATCTTTTGTTTTTGTGTCCATGAATCAAAAAAGGCCTCAGGTCACAATAGTGCAAAACAGTCAAAGTATCTCATCGTCAGTGAGATGAATTTCGAGACTCATCCCAAAAAGGAGAACCGTGAAGTGGGTTCTGTGAAAGTCTTAAGTTTGAAATCCACAGTATCTGAGGTCCCACAGCCCGCCAGTCCCGATGTTTGATTTCCATTTTAATGAAAGCCCTTTATTTGGGGAAAAGGTCACTCTTATGAGATCACAGTCTGGCTTTGGAAAACAAGAGCTCTGAGCTGTGTGCTCACTTATCCTTTTGACCCGAGATTGAATGTTACACACACAGTATTGTCGAAATCAAGTTGAAGCTTGATGTACATAGATGCATAAGTGATGAATTTTATCTATTGAAATGATTAAAGTCATGGTATGGTTGAGCTTCAGTGTTTACGATACTCCAGCACTTCTACAGGTCACTGACAACAAAAACATCAAAAAATCATCTTCAAAGTTTCAGAGTTTTCCGGACAAGTATAGCTACGTTTATTTGTCCACGGTACAACTTTGATCGGGCTAAGGTATCCACTGCAGATGGTGCAGCAGATCAAATAGTCTCCACATTTTTTATTTTTTTGGGGTTTTCTACAAGATAATTAGTAAGACAATACTAGCACAATTCTCTGTTAACCAAACAATGATGAGCAGTGTATATGCGTCGCCTTTTTGCAAGCGTACTGAAATGTATCAGTGAGGCGAGTACCTGAATGAAAGATAACTGATATGTGGGATACACAAAAGTTCTTAGCACACCAAACAGAATTGGACTACTTTGTGGAAACGGGAGGCCTTTTATCCCGCTCCTACACAAGTCACTTCACCGACAGCCGTTTGTTTAGAAGGATTTTTTGTCATCTGGGTGTCTGTAAAACGTGGAAAAAAAGACACGGGATATTATGGATCATTAAATCTTACTCAACATTTGAAGAAGTATAAGTGAGTGGCCTATTTAAAAATACTGTTGACTTGCTCTGAATTTTAGCAGTTTCCCTTAAACACTACATGGCTGACACTTAATTGATAGCATCCATCCATCCATTTTCAACGCCACTTAATCCTGAAGTGGGCCGCGGGAGTATATTCCATCTGATTTTGGACAGAAGGCAGATTACCCTCTGAACTGGACTCCCGCCAGTCACAGGGCACAAATAGAGAGAAACAACCATTCACACCCACATCCAGATCGTCACTTAGTGGGAATCAACCCCACGCTGCCTGCACACAAATCAGGCAAGTGTACCATTACACCATCAGAGACTCACTTAACCCCTTTCATGTGCACTGTAACATGATAGCATGATAATCTGTCCACCAGGGGTGTCAAACAAATTTTTTGTTGCGGGCCCCTTCAGAGTTATGGCTTCTTTCGGAGGTCCGGTGCAAAATCTCAATGTTATTTATTACCCATGATAACTTGACATTTCGGTACAGAATTTAACAAGAATCATGATAGTTGACACACATGATTTGTTCCCGCGGGCCACATGAAATGACATGGGGGGCCGGATCTGGCCCCCGGCCTTGACTTTGACACCTGTGCTGTCCAGTGTTGTAACTGCTGTCCCTCAAAGGGTTAACAACAGCAAACTCTCCTTACCCCTCTTTTTCTAGTTAAAATGGTGTGGTGCTGTCTTTCGTAGAAGTAGTCTGCATGGAAATAGGTTAATTAAAGTGGAGCTGTTGACTGAATACAAAAATCATGGTTTAAATTTGCACATGGTTTCAAACTCAACTGCATTTTCAGATTTATTTAATTCATCCCATTTTTGTATTTCAACTAGATTGGCGAATTGCACTTAAATACAGCATGTGGCAAGGAATGAAGGTTTTGTCTGTGTGTTTGGATTCATGTTGCGCAGAGGTACCACTGTTTGAATCCTGCTTCTGAGTCTTTCAATCAGAACTGTTTTTTTTTTTTTTACAATGCAGGCTAACTTTTTTTTCTTTCTTTATATTGTTGAGTCTGTATTTTGAGCACTCTATGGGACAGTCTAATTGTAACTCTGACAACAAATACCACTTCACCTTGACTATTCTACCATATTACCACACAAATTTAAAATGCCTGAATTGAACAGGCACATCATATTTGTAATTCATCCCATATCTCCCCATGTAGTCATAAATTGCTTGTATTATATCTCACATGGGGTGGCCCGGTGGTCCAGTGGTTACCGCGTCGACCTCATAGTGCAGAGGTTCAATTCCAGCTCCGGCCTCCCTGTGTAGAGTTTTCATGTTCGCCCCGGGCCTGCATGGGTTTTCTCCGGGTACTCCGGTTTCCTCCCACATTCCAAAAACATGCGTGGCAGGCTGATTGAACACTCTAAATTGTCCCTAGGTGTGAGTGAGTGCACGGATGGTTGTTCGTCTCCGTGTTCCCTGCGATTGGCTGGCAACCGGTTCAGGGTGTATCCCGCCTACTGCCCTAAGACTGCTGGGATAGGCTCCAGCACCCCCGCAACCCTTGTGAGGATAAGCGGATCGCAAAATGAATGAATATATCTCACATACTCCAGAGGTCAGACGATGGTGTAATGATTAGAAGAGCCAAAGACCAAAATTATGCAACTTTGTGTTCCAGCAGCGTGCCACGCTTTTTCACTGATCAAAATTGCGCATCCCTGGACCTGGCCCTCCATATTTGTTGTTACCAGATATAAAGCACCCTCCATAATTATCGGCACCCATGGTTATGATGTTTTCTTTAGCTTCTAATGACGAAAACCCAACCTTTAAAAGTTGAAGTCTGGCGACTGAGTGACCATGGGAGAGCTTTGTCTGGTGAACCATTTCTAAAATGGCAGCTCCTGCGCTAAAAATCAACATTGATTAGAAAGTTTTCAACACTTCTTTACCAGAGGTGGCGATAATTACGAAGAGCACCGTACAGTCAACCAACAGCACACCAGTATGTTTATTGGTTCAGTGAGTTAGTGTGTGTCTCTAAGTGTATAGTATGTGTGTACAGTATATAAATATTGTATTCAAATTGAATCACCAAAGGGATTGTGCTTTCATGTGTACATTTTAACTGCTATATCCTGTTCAAAAGTACTGTAGGAGGTTTTTGTGCCGTGATCTCTTGTGTAATTAATTTCCTGTAGACATTATTGAAGTTATGAACTTGCTTACTTTGTCTGTGCTTTCTGCAGCCTCCCCTTTAAGCGAGCCTGAAAATTCGCTTCAGTACAACCAGTGATAAATGAATACGAATAATCCAGAGTCCAAGCATGTAGTTATGCCTTTGAGAAGCACCTTTATGATCGAATATGTTCACATCTTGGTTACTCTTAACTGAACTGCACACTAGGTATTTGTAAAAGGGTAACAGTACTTTCCCCTTCCCCCAAATAATCAAACTGTATGTTCCAAAATCAATTACAGACATTTCTCAAGAGTCAAGACAAATAATAGTCTGCATCATAACATAAAAAATAAAACACTTTCTAGACATACTCTTCTTCCCTGTAGGTTCTGAAGTAAGTTAATGTCAAGAGGGGTTATTGAAGGAAAAAATAAATAAGAAAATAAATTGTTGGGTTGTGTTTTTTTTTTGGTTGTGCTCACTAACTACACGAGTACATCCATCCATCCATTTTCCGTACTGCTTATCCTCCTCGGGTTGTGGGTGATCTGGATCCTGTCGCAGCTGATTTTACGAGAGAGGTGACGTAGACCCTCAACTGGTTGCCAGCAAATCACGGGGCCCATAGTCTAAACACAAACGGCCATTCACACTTACATACATCTTCAGACAATTTATAGTCTTCAATGAAGCTAGTATGCATGTTCTTGGAATGCGGGAGCAAGCCGGAGTACCTGGAGAAAACCCACGCAAGCACGGGACCATGCAAATTGCGCAGAAAAAATACAGATGAGAAACATCTGTTGTCCAAAAAAAAAAAGCATGAGAGCTGCCGAGCAGTGTCAGCTTTCAAGTACATATCTGTGACCTCCCCACATGCAAATGGACCCGAACAAGAAATGCAGTCTAGGGAAGATCAAGTCAAAACAGCACAAGCGGACATAGCGTATGAGCTGTACTGTACCAAAGGGAATCTTTCTTCTTCCTGCAGTTAGTGCAGATGATCACACTTAATGTTGCCAGGCTCTCGCCAGACATGGAGGTAACGCTTTGTAGTCTTTTCAAAGTGTCACTTTTTCCACAATTCCCAATTCTCTGAGCCAAAGCACACACTGAACGTGAGATCTAAATCAATCAATCACTGATGTATGAATAAAGTCACAAAATACCAACACCGTGTTGCAAACATAAAAATTTGTAAACATCTTGATACAATGACATTTTCGGTGTCCCCGATAAGATAAATCGTATATGTATAATCTATAATCTAGCATCATGAAATGCAATCATGCAACCAATTTTAAAGTGGATGCCACATTCTTGTGTAACTTTGTGTATGTCACGTTTGCGAGGTGGTGGTGGACCCTAAAAAGCAGGCAGGAGGGAGGAGCAGGGTGTATTTGAGGAATTGTATTTAAAACAAAGAAAACTAAATCAAAAACACACAAAGTCCAAAGTATCAAACAAAAACCATGACTAAAGCTAAAACATAACAATGAACTAAACATGACAGAAACCAAGAGCAAACAGCAACACACATGACAGTAGCAAGAAGAAACACTATGACCCGACCCGGGTGTTCGGGCCGGGAGTCCTTTTAAAGGCCTGATTACCTATGACCAACAGGTGTGCAGCTGCCGGGGGAGCCCTACAGTGCCACCTATTGGTCCCTAAACCGAATCATGACAGCGTGCATGTGAGTGCGCATGCTTGTGCGTGAACTGAAAAACCAGAACGTCTCAAGATTAAAAAGTGTGAGTTATAAAAGTGTCTCACCAACATAGGGTTAAGTCACAGCAAAGTGACTATGTTCTGAATCAGCCATCAGCATGAAATTTGGTTGAACGTCTCTCTAATAGCAACACGAGCATCGGAAAAAATCTCAAGGAAGTAGCTTACCAGATGGCTAATGCAAAATTGCAATGGTTTTTTTTTTTTTTTTTTTTTTTGTTCTTGCACTATCGAGAGCGGGCCAAGTAAAGCATCCGAGTGTCCAATGAGGGTGTTTATGGTCAAGTCGTTCAACCTTAGTGGTGGAGTGTCATTCAACTGAATGAATGTGATGTGTTGTTCTTTAAACTCAAGGCCGTACCCAGCAATGCTGTGAATCCCGCTGTGTTACAGATCCTAGGACGTATAAAAATAAATAAAAATAAAAAGATTAAAAACAAGATTAAAAGCTAAAATGGACAAAAGGTGAGAATGGGATCAAAAGAATGAACGAGTCCTAAATTTACATTCATACACCTAACGTGGCAATCCGCAAAGCGGTCACTAAGTGTGAATAACACTGTGCAGATGTGTGTGCTAAGCAAACTCTACCATGTTTATTGTTCCAGAGAATTGAAGTGTTAGCCTCCGGTTGACTGATATATGCCTTGGTACTTCCTGTGGCTACCCAAATGAGCCAATCGCAGACAGCGCAACCACCCAAACGTGTTCCTGTGGGCAGTCACTGAGTGAATGGGATGTCATATCTTCCTCACAATGTCAATAGAGATACTTTCCGCAGTTCCCAGCATGCTTGCTCAAGTGCCCGGTGGCATGGGGAGATTTATATTTTATTTTTTTAGTTAAATGTTTGCATTGGCCGACTCAGCAAGTCCAGTTGCCAACTAAATCTATTAGAAATGTGAAAAACAAGATATGAGAAGTGAAGCTGTCCACATGCGTTCGGAATTGCTGAACTTTTGCACAACAGTCCTGACGTTTCAACATTAAAAAAAAAAAAAAGCCTATTTGACTTCCTTTGCAACATTGTCCCATTTCTATGGAGGTGAAGACGTAGGCCTATTGTCAGGCAGGAGATGATAAGGGCAAAACAGGAAGTGATTTTTATGAACAATTCCTCTAATTGTTTAGCAGCGACAGCCGGAGCGATGATAGGAAGGTGAGTGAGTCCATTTAGACAGAGATTTGTTTTCAGGAGCATAGTCAGCTAATTGAGCAAGAGTGAGGTTGTGACATATGGCCATTTTGCTAATGGATATGTTATGAGATGTCAATTCTGAGTCAAACTCCACGATTGGCTGCGGCACTTCCATTGAGGTGGACACAAAAAACGGAATTCGGCATCACGCCAGGCCTGTGTCGCAGATCAGAAGATCAAAATGGAACACCTTGCCGAAGAGATTCCATTTGTTCCTCTGTTGCGTGATAGATATGACCTGGCCTTGATGAACACCCTAAGACTGTACAATAAAAAAAGGAGCATCAGCTTTCACGTCTGAATTCCTATCCCGACAATTGGCTACAAATGGTGTAAAATAAAGACAAGGAGAAAAAGGATGGATGGTCACTGTCCAAATTCGGAGATACCGGAGTCAAAGTGCAGACGGAAAAGAGTGGGAGGGGAAAAGAGTGAGGACAACAATTTAGATCCGCGAGAAGAGGCCAAACTGCACCCTGCCAACTCTATAAACAGTTTACGCTCAACATCCTAATTCCCAACCCCCTCACTGAAATTCAAAACACACCACCAAGCGGGACACATGCCTGCCATAAAAAATCACGAAAAAATTGGTTCTTTTACAGCCCCTAAAATCATTCGCATACAGTACAACAGCAATATTTTATCCATATGCCCCCCCCCCCAAAAAAAAACAAATTCACATCCATAAAAGCAGCATTCTTGTTGTATGCTTTTGACTCATGTGAACCATCTTGTAGTGAAAAAAACAAATTCACAAGGTTAAGTTTCTCACCTATTGTACACTATTTACAGTGATCCAAGTTTTACATGCTTCTTGAGTTGCAAGCTACTTTCTTGAATAATAGCAGCGCACCCCCGATGAAAATAAAGCCCTTCTGTGATTTGTTTCCGTAGTATTATGCGCTTGTCTCAGCTCACGCTTCGAATCCCAAAATCATGCTGAATCTAGCTTCGAAATCACATTTTTGCACACGTGTCATTTGCTGTGGCCGTGTCTGTGTATTTAGATGCTTTTTTTTCTGCTTCGACCACACCGACCGCAAAAGCCACACCAGACGTAGCAGCAGTCAGGCAGCCTCTGGTTTCTGTTTACTGAGGTGCAGCCGAGTGCTGAGAATACGACGGCGGCTGTTGAAGGCACGTTTTTCCCAAGTAAACACGAACATTTTAAAAAAATATATACTAGCAGGTAGTTTTATGCACATTGAAGTATTAACGTAAAATTTTTCGAATATAAATGCACACGTGTGCTAGAACAAATATCGATTTAAAGTATGGAAAAACACAACAGGAAATGGTCTGTTTTGTAATATACATAAAAATGCATTGATTATTATATATTATATATTGATTATTATAAATTATATATTATTTATCGTAGTATTTTTTTAACTCTCTCACACACACACACACGTACACGCACACAAAGAACTGCTACATAAAACAGTAAAAACGTAATATTTTCAAAATGTAGGAAGTACAATCCCAACTGAAAATTCAGCTTGATTTTTCTGAAAGGCACTCAATATGACGGCATAAACACTTTCAATCATAACCAACAATTGTGCATTTTCGATTTCTTGTCTACGGGCCATCATCAACGTTGTTCAACATCCTTTTAAGTACCTACGGGGGGAAAAACACGTATGTGCAGCAAACCCATTGGATAATCTGGCCAATGTTACTCAAGCGATAGTTCGCCATCCACACACCATAAATGTCTGGAAGCTGACTGCCGCCATTTTGAGCACCACTTCTTATTATAGAGGCGAAAGGTAATTTATAATCATCTTGTGATGTGGGAATAAATTTGGTGTTGCATTATACATGCAATGGGCGGCCCGGTAGTCCAGTGGTTAGCACGTCGGCTTCACAATGCAGAGGTACTGAGTTCGATTCCAGCTCCGGCCTCCCTGTGTGGCGTGTGCATGCTCTCCCCGGGCCTGGGTGGGTTTTCTCCGGGTGCTCCGGTTTCCACCTACATTCCAAAAACATGCGTGGCAGGCTGATTGAACACTCTAAATTGTCCCTAGGCGTGAGTGCGAATGGTTGTTCGTTTCTGTGTGCCCTGCGATTGGCTGGCAACCGATTCAGGGTGTCCCTCGCCTACTGCCCGAAGACAGCTGGGATAGGTTCCAGCCCCCCCCCCCGCGACCCTAGTGAGGATCAAGCGGCTCGGAAGATGAATGAATGAATGAATTATATATGCAAGTTTTCCTTTTACTGTGTAAACATGATCTTGGGAGTTTCTCAAAATAGCAATATTCTGCTCTATGCCAGTCTTATGTCGTGTCTTATCGGCGTTGTAAGAAAATTAACAGTCCGCCTCGGTATCATCATTTGTGCTCTGCATATTTTGATGCATCCGCTCCAGAATTCGATGTATGCTGTTGAAGCTGGGCCGATCCGGCGGGTGTGTGCTCCAACAAAGCCTCATTAGATTATATAGCTCCAGTGGGCAGTTCTCAGGGCAGGAAAGGATGTGACCATCCCTGACATAGTAAATAACTTCCTCGTGGCCCATGCCATAGTAAGGCTGCATGCCGTGGGAGAAGATCTCCCATAACACCACGCCATAAGCCCAAACATCCGATTCAGTGGTGTAACGGTTGTAGAAAATAGACTCCGGGGGCATCCATCGAATGGGTATGGCGTCATTTTCATTGGCTTTGTAGTAATCAGCTGAGTAGATGTTCCTGGAGAGGCCGAAATCCGCAATCTTCACCACCATTTCCTCCCGGACTAGGCAATTTCTTGTCGCAAGGTCTCGATGGACAAACTTGCGTTCCGACAGGTAGGCCATCCCCGCGGCGATCTGTTTGGACATTGATAACTGCTCGGGGCAAGAGAGGGGCCCGGCTTCCGTCTCTGAAGAAAAACTGCGACCGGATAGGCTCGCGCGGCTGACCGTTCGCACGGATCGTGTTGGAGATCGACGACGCAGGAATTCGTTGAGGTCACCTTGGGCCATGTACTCAAACATCAGGCACATGGGTTTACCCACTGCGCATACACCTGCAGAATGAAAGCAGACAGACTTTTTTAAGTTCCCTTTTGATCATCCGAATCCGCTTTTGAGCTTGGCGATTCCCGAAGGTTTGTAAGAACAAACCAATGACATTCAACCACATAAGCACATTCGTGATGTCATCCATCTAAAGGAGCAAAGTAATTTTCTCTTTACCGGTATATCATAGAATGGGTTCATTCACGGAAGGGGGTAAATAAACATTCGGTGTAGACATAAACACAGACAAAACCATTTGCGATGTGTGCGAGTTCAGAAATAGACACGGCACATAAGTGCATCTACAGTTTTGCATTAAGAGCTCAGTGACTGTAGCCAATTGATAAGTGATCTGAACCTTTTTACACACAGGAAACGCAGAAATTAAAAAGTATTCTTTTTTTTGTAAGCAATCTATTTTATTTAATTTTACTATTCACACACAAAAAAAAAAGTAGGGCCATTTGGTTTCTTGAAATTTCAGTTCTAACTAAAACGCACTATAACATTTACACTTGAACATCTTTGAACCTTCTTTAAACCTTTGGACACACATTTTCCATCTGTTAAGTGTTTCGACAGTGTCGCAGAAGGACAGCAGCAGAGTCACCCAAAACCATAAAAGTTGACATCTGACCACGGAAACAAGAAAAAAAAAATCAAAACTGTCGTAAATTTTGCTGTTCAACTCCTTGTTTCGTGAAAGGCAAGTTGCAAAATGTACTGAAACGTTGAACAGTTGGTGTTCTAATTTAAAAGTTTAGAGAAGAACCGATGAAGTTCACCCGTAATGGTTTTGTGTCTTTTTGGTCCTCCCTTGAGTTTCACAATATGCTAAGCTCATTACAATACAGAAAAGGTTTTATGCGTATCTGTTGACCAGACTTTTATACCTCGAAAATGAAATAAAGTAAACATCTTAACTGAACAAGTCAATTCCACTTTGATTCATGTGCATCTAAAGTGCTGATACCATTAGCGTGAAGTCGTCTGGATTTTTGTTGCTTTTGGAATAAAAGCCTACTGAATAATTGATCAAGTCTTCGAATGCTGACTTGAAATGGAATTATTGTTTTGCGCTGGTGGATTCAGTTTGCGTTGCCCACAGAGAGTGAAGGAATTCGATTTGATCCATACGACTTGATTCCAACATTGAGTATTGAAGTACAAATTGAGAAGCCTTCTGTAGCTCCTTTCAGTGACTCTCGATCTGGTTTTCCGTTTAACTTTCGAGCCCCTTTTCAGTGACTACGCTGTCGTTCAGTCACACAATGAGAACTCCAGGCGTGAACGTCGCTTTTTGAAAAGTCTTGGTTTCATCCCACGCACATACGCTTACCGAGGAGTCGCACGATGTTGGAATGGTCAAATTCAGCCATGAGTGCTGCCTCTCTCTGGAAATCATTCTGCATGTCTGCTGAGGCTTCTTCCTTGAGCATCTTTACAGCCACCATTGTGAAAGGTTCCATTGGTAGCAAGCCTGGGGCTCTGCAACAATTTTATGTTCACTCACATCTTCAAGAATTGATGTATTTTACACATTTAAAAGAAGAAAGGATATTTAGACTGAAAGGTTTTTTTTTCATTTTCTCCCCTTCTGTTACCACATTCAGTTGCATGGAAACATTTGGTAAAATGTGAAGTATGGATATGTATTTTACAAATTAATACACACACACACTGCAGCCAACTTTACAGCATCCTCAATAGGAGATCAGTTCCTTGTCAACGTACTTTGTACACTCGGATCACCTGAATGGACTCCATTGAGTCAGTTTATGTTTCAACCCTGTAGATCAGGGGTGTCAAACTCATTTTTGTCGCAGGCCACTTTGGAGTTACGTCATTCCTCGAAGGGCCATGACAACAGAACCCAAATTAAGTTTTCATCCTCACATCATATTATTAGTTGTACACCAAAAAATGTATGGCTTCCTAGTTTTGAAATCAGTCAACAGTAGAGCAAAATTATAACAAAATCTCAACATTATTTATGATACGTGACAATTTGACATTTTGGTACAGGTTTTAGCAAGCATCATGGAAGTTGACACCCATGATTTGCTTTAGCGGGCCAGATCTGGCCCCTGGACCCTGACTTTGACACCTGTGCTGTAGATCGTGCGCGTCTCCGGCGCGGAATTTAATGGGAAGGAGAGGTGTCACTTCCATTGGCCATGTCATTTGTGTTCTCTCCCACAACGGTGCAAATACCAGTTTCTTAAAATATAAAAAGAAAGAAAACTCTACCCGGTTTGATCGCACTTTGGAGGAGTCATGCCGTGGGCATGAAAATAGGGCCCCACGTGTCCGTCATGTGGAGTATTGAATGTCTGGATATGTTGGAAAGAGAGCGATTCAAGGTCAATATATATGTGTTTGTTCCCTTGGGAGTATCCTGGACTATATGGCAGCTTCGATGAAGGTCATCATATTTTACTCAGTTGAGGGAAATAAAATGAAATACATTGAAGCTAAAGCAATTCAAACAGTTCCATGTTGAGCTCTTATCGAAAATATCAAGCATATCTATTCACGGATATCAGAAGGACTGATCGGAGAGTTCAGTGTGGACTGAATATGACACCTCTCTTCGAAACGTGCAAATGGCTGAGCGAGAGCTCACCCTCTCAGGTTTCATTTGGTTTGCCCATGTTAGAAGCAAATAACCCATAGCTTGTCTCATCTGAAGTGAAATATTGTTACCATCCCTCTCCCCCCCAGCCTCCCCTTTTGCAAGTCCATTGGCATACTGTTATCCTAGTTCCAAAATCGCAATAGATTAATGGCCTTTTGTAACAACATTCTATCTTTCACATTCTACATTTCACATATTTCATCAACAGAACTGTTGATGGACTCAGACAGCCGGAAACTCGCATTTAGTTTTATTCTGCACGTGTGTTATTGCTTTTTTGTACATTTTAAACTGTATACTACAATCCCTACGATCCTCAAAGGTCACGGATTGTTCTGGACATTTTTTGAAAAGCCCTATCAGTCGGAAGCTTGGCAAAATTGGAAGGGATTTGCACAATTCCATACCTGTCCTCTTGTGAAGACCAGAATCTGGTTAGGTTCATCGAGCTTTTCATCACTGCAGCCTTTGTTTTCATCCATTTCCCTCAGGCTCAATCTTACCTTGCTTGAAAAACTCGACCAAAGGCTCCCTCTCCGATATCTCGAACATACTGGATATTATTCCTGGGGTATTCAAGGGCCAGAAGTTTGGAATTGAGGAGCAAAGGAACCCGTTGGTACATAGGGTTTGGGTGCAGTCGGTCCAGTAGGAGCTCTGAAGGAAGAGCAGTCATTGTTGGGCTCTCCATTGCCCTACACAGAGACAAAGTTAGTATTGTGTGTGAAAGAACTCCCTTTTTTGCATTTTGCATTTACCGTTTGTGTTGTCTCCATTGTTTTCTCCGTCGGCGACATGCGACGATCACGACGGTGAGGAAGACCGCGCAGGCGAGTACAGTCAGAATGATAACAATGACCGACATGGAGTATGCTGGAGATGAAGCTGTTGTGGGAGGGAGGTGACGAGGACCTGCTGGCTCTTGCTTAGCCACTGACACGTAGCCAAAAGATGATTAAAATGTAAGCAAAAAAAAAAAATGTTTTTAATGGAAAGCTAGAATATTGTTATCAAATGATGAATACGATTCATTGATGACAATAACGGCGATAACACAAATTTGTTAAATATAGAAAGTAAATATGGCAGCACGGCGTCCAAGTAGTTAGTTTCACGTTCTCCCCATTTCAGGGACAGCGGTTACTACAGTGGACAACTTATCGTGTTATCAGGTTACAGGGTGCAAGAAAGGGTTAATGGATGCCTAAAAGATCGAGACACGGCCATGAAGGCCCTTCTCTGCCAGAAGCAGGAGACGATTTGTTCTCTCCAAAACAATCGCTATTATCGTATGGTGCCTTTGCCGCGCCTACACAGAAACTCAGCATCACCTAAACAATGTTTTGGTATCTTCCCATGTGTTATTGTGCGGTCTTAACTTGTTTCAACTGGTCAGTGTACACGGGCAGAGAAAGACAAAGAAGACCAAGCGATGCAACGGCTTAACTGAAGTCACGCACCTAATTATGTGTGCCAACGAGTAGGTTGGACCAATCGATGTCATATGTGAGTTGCCATAATTGGCCCGGGAAGCATTTAGTGAGTTCACAACATCCTCATCAGTAGTTTTCTGTTCTAAAAGTTTTAAGCAACTAGATCATAGGTGTCAAACTCAGATCCTGGAGGGCCGCTGTCCTGCATGTTTTCCAAGTCTCCCTGTTGCAACACACCTGATTCAAATGATCAGGTCATCAGCAAGCTCTGCGAAAGCCTGACATTGAACCTGTTCATTTGAATCAGGTGTGTTGCAACACGGAGACTTGGAAAACATGCAGGACAGCGGCCCTCCAGGACCTGAGTTTGACACCTTTGAACTAGATGAAATGTTATTCTTGAGAAAGAGAGAACAATAGTTACCTGATTCCGCTCCCGCCTCCCCACACTGTGGTACGGCACAATACTCCCAACGTATGTTCGGATTTGAGGTGTAGCACCACGGCTTGTCGCTGATCCCTGCTGGGTTTCTACAGTTGTTATCTGAGTTTTTTAACTCTGGAACGGCATCCACAGACAAGCGGTGCTGATGAGGAACCTGCGTTGACGCAATGTACAGCGGAATGAGAAGCAAGGCGTGTTTTGAGTGGTCAAGAGAGTCTATAAAGGCTTTAAAACACTTTTAAGGACACTTACACAAAACACCTTTGGAGATAAACGTTTGGTAAGTGGACCTTTGGAGACCTTGTTGAGGGTCAAATGGGGAAGGTTTTGTTTTGATAATGGCAGAGGTTGGAGAAAGTTTCTTCCAAAGGGCCAACTTAAATACTCAACATATGGCACTTTGATACAGCGTGAAAAAAACGGTTTCGCATACCACCAGTTATATTGCAAAAAGGTGTGACATGTTTTCTCCCGTTCTGGCTCATTGCACAGCATTATTGACTCAGAAAATCATACAGTTGGGCAATATCCTGCAGCAACAAGCTCCATATTGTCGAAAGGAAATACCGAACACTGCATCATTCAAGTTGCTATTATGCATTATAGCCCACCAAAATCAACATATCACCACTTCTAATCAATAAAATTATTTTTCCACAAATGCAATAATCATCAGAAACCCCCCCGAAACTGAACTTAAAAAAAAAACAAAAGTTTGAGCCAGTCTTCCATCAACCTATGAGGAGGGAAAACAGATATTGAACTGCTTCCTGAGTATTGCGTCATTCCAGATTGTGTCGTTACGTCCAAACGCACGAACAATCCACACAGAATGTGTGCGGGTCTGTGAGTGAATGAGTGAGTGTTTGTGTTAGTCGGTGCAAGATTTGCGTGTGAAAGCTAATTGCTTCCAGAGGTAGGATGTGACAGTACAAGACCCTCCCTCCCTGCTGACCTGGCAACACGCTCGCACAGACAGACACGCACAAACTACACAGGAGTGAAGCACGAGTTCACCCAAAGAGACTATTTTTACCAAGTAAAGTCTTAAAAAGATAAAGGAGAGATTGCGCCATCTTTCCGAGAAAGAGCCACAAATGTATGATAGAAAACACAGACGGGCACAAATCAGTCTGATTCGCCGTAATTGAACTAAATGGATTTTAAGCTTGTTGCAAATGTAATACTTTGCATCATTGGATGACAGAAGTCGTTCCATATGCATACACACCCTCCCAAAGCTATTCCAAAAGTGAAGCCAACTCCTTGATTTTCATTTGGAGGCTGCAAACATTTGAGTTTGACATCAAAAGAGGAGTACGAAACAATAGAAGAAACAAAGAAACTGAACTCAAGTCACGTGAACATGATGTTCCCCGCGTACTCAATTTGATGGCTTTCATTTCGTTTTCTGATGTCTTAAATAACAAAAAAAACTTACAACGTGAATGTTTGACTCTCAGCATTCCAATTTAAAATGATTAGAATGACCTTTTAATCGTAAGATACCAAAAATAATTTCTGTTGTATTTGTTTGCAACTGAACATTTGAAGTAAACACATTTTGTGCAATCAGCTGTATATAATAATTCCTGAATGTTAAATTCTATTTTCAAATATTTTGTTAATATTCATGTATTATTTACATGCGGTCATGTATTTGTAATTTCAATGTTTCTACTGCAGTACACGCTTGTAGATGAGTACCTGTTGATCCCACGGCTGACAGGGTATGCCGGACCTTGTCACGTTCACGCTACCCTGATAAAAACGCCCTCTGTCACTGTAACATGTTGCTGGTGATACAAAACAGAAATGTAACGAGTTTTTGTTTTTTTTTAACAGTGGGAATTTTCATTCATGTTTAACACTTACTAGTCATTTGATCCGTCTTGATGTCTGAAATACAGAAAAGTTAGATTAGTCATATTGAATCGCAAACTTGAAAGGAGAAAGAAGGTCATTGGAAGAACATTTGTTTGTGGAAAGGTTTAGCATTGCTATATGAACTTACAACTTACCCACGAAAGGAACACGAGTACACGCTTGAAGGTCTGAATGGAGACTAGGTAAAGTTTGACATTTGGGCAACAGCAAACGGGGTGTGTGGAAGTCTGCGGCAGAACCGAAGAGTCCAGGCTGGACAGACAGCATGCTGCCTTCTAGTATCGACCATTCTTTATGGCAGTACAGCTCCTTCACTGCAAGGCAATGCTCCCTGTTGTAAAAAAAAAACAACAACAACAAAGTATTAACCAAAATATTAACTGTCACATCTCTAGGAAACTAAACTGGAGAGAGAACATTGAATTGTCATATTCACTCATCCAGGGAGACTTTCCGCAAGGCTTTGGAGGATGGAAAGGAAAAAATAGGACGCTACACTGGGGTTGTTCATGCTTTTGAAAGACTTTCCTCAATTTTTGCCTGCTGTTCATCCAGAAAAGCATTTCTCAAAGGTTACTGATGTCGAACAAGAGTTGCACTTGCAGGTGTTTCTGAGTTTGATGGGAGGAGTTCAGTACTCGACGCGGGTCATTCATTCAATCAACTTGCTAGCATATGACAGTTGCCTCATGCTGAGCGCCAATGGTTTGCGAAGGTTTGCGCACGGCCTCTGAATGTTTCTTTTTTGTCAGGGTTTGTTCAAGGTTACAAAGAGATTCTCAGAGTTTTCCTTGTCGCAAAGAAACAACCGACATGTTCAAAATGTGATGGAGACTAGAAAAACTGTTTGCAATCATTGGAAACTGTTTGGGAATGTCCATCTTTACAACCTTTTGCAACCCTGACAAAAAAAAATAAAAATAACATTCGCTACGTCCGCTAACACTAGCAAGATACAGGCTCGTCAAAAACAATCTGAAAAAAGAATGACTTTGTCTACTATGCTATTAGGCTAATGATATACAGTCATTGTATTGGTGCACTTAGAAACCGACACGGGAGGATGGAGTATGGATGGATTCAAATTCCTTATGCACAGATTTAATTCATTCTAGAATATTTTTAGATATATGTGCTACGCAAAGGCATGTGCATTGAAAAAGAAATAGGTTACCTGCAGACAGGTTTAGGTGCTGGTCCCAAGCCTGATGGATTACAGTCTGGGAAAGAGGTATGACAGAGAAGTGAACGCACTGCAGGGCCACAGAGTTTACTAAGACCTTCAAACTCCGTCCACCAGCTCTGAATCAGGTACTCTTGCACGTCCTCCGGGTCAGACATGGAGGCGTTGAAGAAAACAAGTGAATCTTCCCTTAAAATCGTGCGGCACACTTCTCCCCGATATGCACTGCAGAAGCCCGCAACACCCTTGTAGAGTCTGTCAAGGATACATGCATTCAGGCTAAATGTTTGCAGGAGCAAACAAAGAAACATTTTTCCAACCATATTTCGGTTTCGGTCAATCGACGAATTTGAAAATGACCTTGGGAGGGGAGTGGTTAGAACTTCTAAATCAAAGTTGGGACTTTTTTTTTGTTTTTTGTTTTTTGTGTGGAGTTGGGATTTTTCCCCTCTTTTTGCATTGCTTTTGTCGTCCTTCCTCCCACATTCCAAAAAAAAAAATGCATAAATTGGGTCCACCGCCTGATGACTACACATTTTCCGTCGGCCTAAATATGCATGTGAATGGTTGTTTTTCTATATGTGCCATGCGACCCTTCTGGGATGTTGTCTGACGTTTAAACATTGTTCATTTACTTTTCTTAAAAAATGTGTTTTTTTCTTAAAAAAGGTGAAAAAAGAAATACTGTAAAATTGCTTGGATAATGTTTGAATAGATTCTATTAAAAAATGTTGGTGATTGTGTAGACAAATGGTGACGAGCGGCATTTGCTTCACACATGATCTCCTTCTGAACTGCCATTGACAGTGACTCTTACAAAGTCCAGATGCTCTCTCCTTCGGGGGGTCGGGGAGGTGGGGGAGTTAACTTATTAAATCAAATCACCAACATAAAACTAACACGTAAATCTAACAAATCCCACCATGACCGTTATCTCCCTAATGCCTTTCCCATGACTCCGTCGGCATCCAGTGTCCAGATGTGGCAATACGTTAGCGAACTTACAAACTCGCTATCCTTTGAGCCCTGATCACACGAACCATTTGTTCCTTTGTTTCCAATTCGTAAACATAGCAGGCAGCTGTACAAAGTACAGTCGCCTCGACACGAGCAGTAAATAAGTCTGACTATTACAGAGAAGGACACGTCTGAATACAGTCACAAAATGTTTCTCTCGCTCAGTTTGCAGTTTCACTGTTCACATGTGGTAACTGTGGTCACGTCGAGTTCCAGAAAAAAGTTCACATTCAATTCGCGCCATATGTGGACATCAGGAGCGGCTCCCTGTCCGTATGTCAATATTAGTGACAGAAAGAAAAGCGTATCGGGATCGGATTCTCTCGCCGACATCTTTACACTAAGTAAAACCAGATGGTTTTGCGTGGGTCATTGATGGTGTTGCGGTACATGCCCCCGACTTTGGTGCACACAGCGTAGTTGAACAGCGTTCAGTTCCCAATGAGTGACGGTATGACTGTAATGGTTTTCCGCCTCCATATGTGCCCTCCTAGTAAATAACGACCAGTTCAGGGTGTAGACTGCCTTTGGCGTGAATCTGCTGGATTAGGCAGATGATTTGGTTTGATACAAGAAATTTGGTTTAATACAAGAAATATTATTTGAATATGATTGAACTTTATCTATGGTGGCCTCAGCCATTCATTAGCCACAGGTGTCATTGTTTATGCTGTTTGTACTGTCTATATCGTCTATATTGTTTATACTGTTCAGATTGCACATTACGTCTTTTTATACAGTGTAGCTGCTATCTTCTGAGCTGTGTGTGTTTAATGCACAGCATGTTTGCATGCATATTTGCACTGAGGAATGAGAGGAAGAAATTTCATCTATGCTGCATGTCATACGTGAGCATATTTGACAATAAAGATGACCTTGACCTTGACCTTGATTATGGCATAGTCTGCTGGTCAGGCAGTAGACAAGTGACAGAGTGAGATTGAACCGACTGGTCATTAGGGCCGGCTATTTCCTGGGCTGCTCCCTGGACACTCTGGAGGAGCTGGGCAACAGAAGGATGCTAGCCAAGCTAAAAGCTATAATGGACAGACCCTCTCACCCACTCCAGACCACCCCAACAGCACTTGGCAGCTCCTTCAGCCAGAGACTGATAGACCGGTGCTGCAGGAAGGAGAGATACTGCCGCTCGTTCCTACCGACTAGTGTCAGGCTGCTGAATAAACATACGTTAAAACCTGGACTCCCCCTCACTCACCCATTTTTAATATGCTTATATCTATATTTTATACCTTTTATTTATTTCTATACTTTTTGCTCTTCTACTTCTCCCTTTCATAATTTTGCTGTTGTAAATTGGGAATTTCTCCATTGTGAGACAAATCATGGCTTTCTTATCTTATCATATCCTCCTGACTACCAGGAAAAAAAATGTTGTCCAATCACATTTATTTTGAAATTCCCCAATCTATGTGAAATAATTGGACTACTCCAAAAGACATTTTTGAAATTCCACTACATTTTTTAAACACCGGAATACTAGGCTCAAATACATTGAAAACAACTCAAACAACACTTTAACATGTTCATAAGAGTCTTATAAATAAAATGGCAACAGCATTTCAAAAACAAAATGTGTTTGATCAAAAGTATTACTTTTCCTCTTCCAATAAAAAATGCTTGCACTGAGGGAAGCCATTTTCTTATTTTTTCTAACCCCTACAAATTTGGTATCATTGGAAAGCACTGAATGTCCTCTTTAGAGTAACAAAAGGAGTTAATGCGATTGGATGCACTGGGTGGGAGATATTTAGGTTCACAAATGTCCTCTGCAGAGGACAAATTTGAACTACTGGTAGTCAGGAGGTAGGTAATTTTTGGCCTACATCAATGTAGGCCAAAAATTAATAGGCGTGTACATATTTCGCTAAGTTTAGGTGTCATATAAAAATGAAACGGCTGGCCAGCGTGGCCTCCTGTTGCATGTTTCTGTACAGGTCAACAGTTTCCTACATCAGATATGTCATATTGGCGAGAGAAAATGAAACTGGACACAAAGGAGAACAGGCTCACATAGGGAGATGAACATTTGAAAGTCAAAAAGTTAAATGTACACTCAGGGGTTTGTCAAAGTAGAAAAGCTAAAAGGGCTTTTGAAAGTCCATGGCTACCCTGGCTTAGATAACACAAGGCACAATTATTGAGCGACCTAAAAAACAGTGAACGACCCAGCACATCTGAAACCAAAAATCCTTCAGAGGTAAGCTGAAATTGAATGAATATTGTAAATGTAACCACTGTGTAAGTAACTTGAAAGGATTAACACACAAGAAGGGTTGCAGCAAGTCCGCATTCCAGTGACTTACCTCCATTCTATCGGGAAATGGCAAGATCCATAAGATGTTGGTTGAAGGTAAACCAGCATGAAAAGAAGAGGGACGAAAGAAAGCGGAGGCATATCATTTAGTCTCGCTTGGAAGAAAAAATCAAACGTGATCCTCATCTGTCCATGTCCTAGGTTTAGCATCTTGGTCTGTGGAGGGACTTAACAACCAGGAAGTGATTTTTTTTAGGTGAGTGTTGTGTGTGTGGGCTGTGGTGAAGTTAAAAAACAAATGGTCCAGGGGGGGAAAAAAACAAACAGCTGAAGCCGCGTCAAACAGCTAACATAACGCTAAGACTCTGTGTTAAGTAGTTGATGCTCCTCAGATAAATCCAACACTTTGTTTGAAGATCCCCATGTAGAATTAAATACTCACCTGCGACAGTCACTCGAGCGGTTGCTTTGACAGTGTTGGCCCCAGCGCTGTGTCTGTTTGAGGCCAAGCACGTGTAAAGAGCTGGCTTCGTCACCGTCACCCGCAGAACCGACAAAATGACTTCTCCCGCCAAAGTCTCATCGACTGATGCGCCGGAGATCTTGAAAGGAACAGAAACAAACAGTCGTGGGAGTACGTCATGATCAATTGTGTTGGTCTTTTCAAATTCATGTATGAATGTACAGTATAATGGTGCATCTTTTAGAAAATATATCCCATCGCACCTATATCCTACCGATCCATTTTTAACAAATCTCCAAGATTATCACATAGCAATGGGCTGCTGTCTCATTGAAATTGGTTGGAAGGGAGCAAATATTATTTATGTCATTAGTTGTTAATCTGTTATTAATATGTTATTAGTTGCTATATTGATAAAACCTGCACATTGTTAGACAGCGTTCAGTGTTATCGAACAAACATCTACATTGTTCTTTTTTTTTTATCGTACAGGAATTCATACCACATGTTTGTAGTGACACCAAATGCGTGTCTTTTATACTGAGAGATGTCTGCAGTTTTTGTGATACGTGGCCTTGTTTTTTGGATCATCTTTAGCCAGCTTTACTGAAGTCAATTAAATCAACAGGCTGCCAGGAAACATTTTCACACACACATATGCAGACACACACTCAAGCCATATTCACAAGCATTACTGGCATTTTTTTAACAAGCACCAAGACTGCCAAAATATTATAAGGTTCATGCTTTGTGCCTTAATGGCTCCATTATGTTTAGTTGCATAGTCAACTTAAACTATGCATGAATTACAATACGATTGACAGTGAACAATGAATCAGGTCAAACCATTCAGTACAGAGTCTCTTCAAATCACGGGTGAACTACAACCCCAGAACCACAACAAAAATCCCAAGAATTGTTACAATTATTGAGTGTTTTATTACCAATTGAAAACGTACCAAAGCATCGTTTTTGTTTGGGTTTTTTTGCCGGTGACTTGGGCATAAATCAGGTCAGAATCCAGCTCACTTAAGTCATTACATACGATTCAGTTATTTTAAATTGTCGTGACTTCAGCTGTGCAGTCATCAACCAGCACTTAAGTGCATCTGCATCCAATATAAATACCTCCCAGAGAGTGCATTATTAGTTTTGTAAATGCTGACACTGACTTGTAATGTATCGTGCAAGCGTACTTACGGGGTCTGTTGTACGGATGCGTGTCGTGTATATCCCAGTGGGACTATCAGACGTAAGTAGATGTACTGACACATCAACACAGAGTATTTCCTTTGAAAACTGTGGATATCCTTTTGGCGAGTCATTGTGAACAAAACGCCCCATCCAAGTTGTTCAATGTCCAAACAAAAACAGCTTTGCAAAATCTTTGATCCCACTTCAAGAAAGATTCAACTTTCAACCGAGGCCAGGGTCCATTATTGTTATTGGCTAGGAATTGGCTAGGCTCGACCACATTTGTATTCCTTAAAAAAAAGGCAGGGCAAACTAGTCCTCACCGGGGCACATTTACTTGGCATGACTTTGTGAACTACTTCACGACAATGAAATTGCCATTAACAAGTTCAAAGTTCAATATCAAATCATTGAGCTTCAATTCAAAAACAAGCCGTTGGCCAACATGTGCCAATGTGTTCAAATTGTAAAATATGCTCAAACCAGCAGGCATTTTACTGCATGCGTCTGGAACTCCGTGCAGTCCACTCACTGTATTCCCGTTTTCTAACCAGGTGATGGTGGGGATCGGATTTCCTGTGGCATTACACTCCAGAGATATTTGGATGCCATATGCTACTCTCTTCTCCTTGGGAACTTTCAGGATTCGTGCTGGAGCTAAAAATGTCACAGAGAGACCACACACAGAAAGATAATTTCAAAAATGGGCGTATAAAAGCGGTCTCCATGTGTTCACGGTTATTTCTTCAGTATATGGAAATGGTTAAGAGACACTTGGCTGGAACTGCCTCAATTTTTTGGCATTGTTGAAAACTTGGCTACACCAGTCAAGGAATAAGCGATGCACCACGTGTCATCTGCTCAGGGTGGAGCCAGAATGAGCATTACATAATATTTCCCAAAAAATTTACCAATGACAGAGTTATAACAATAATCAGTCAAACACAACACAACGCAGTATGCCCATATTTGTTGATAACGACCATAAATAAAATAATTTAAATGTGTTTACTCGGGAGCACGTCTGCCTCACAGGAAAATTTGCATCAACTTATAAGGACACACACACACACACACACACACATATAGATCCATACATCCATCCATTTTTGGATCCGGGTGCTGGACCCCTATCCCAGCTGTCTTTGGGCAGTATGCGGAGGACAC
The DNA here is from genome assembly GCF_025434085.1 of Hippocampus zosterae. Taxonomy (NCBI): domain Eukaryota; kingdom Metazoa; phylum Chordata; class Actinopteri; order Syngnathiformes; family Syngnathidae; genus Hippocampus; species Hippocampus zosterae. Next base: position 6,704,058 of record NC_067468.1, read on the forward strand.
CCTGAACCGGTTGCCAGCCAATCGCAGGGCACACACAGACGAACAACCATCCACGCTCACACTCACGCCTAGGGACAATTCAGAGTGTTCAATTAGACTGTCATGCATGTTTTTGAAATGTGGGAGGAAACCGGCCTACCCGGAGAAAACCCACTCAGGCCCGAGGAGAACATGCAAACTCCACACAGGGAGGCTGGAACTGGAATTGAACCCGGTACCTCGGCACTGTGAGGAATCACCCCCCCCCCCCTCCAGCGACCCCCCCCCCCCACACACACACACACATGTATGTGTATATATACCTGTATGTATATATATACAGTATGTGTGTGCAAAAAAAAGTATGAAACTGATCTGATACGTTTCCATGAGGTTGACAGTTGTCACAACTTAACCAATGGTAGTTTGTGTTATATTTAGGGCTGAATGAAAGTACAAGAGTTTAGTTAGCTTTGATCTATAGGTCACAAAAACCAAGGTTGAGTACTTACCTTGCACTTCAATGGTGGCAAGCTTGGAAAACGCCGAACCGAAGCTGTTTCTTGCCACACATCGATACTGCCCCGCGTCTTCCTTCTGAATATAGTTGAACTTCAGCCCACCGTAGTCAAGAATATTGACGCGCTCACTGACCTGAGAGAGGTTGACACTGTGTTGGACTAACTACGGTACAAAGACAAAAATAGGGCACATTCACATTTACCTGAATAAGCTCATCATCTTTAAGCCAGTACATGTCTGGTTTTGGGTTACCAAGGGCAACGCATGGCAAAACTGCTTTGGACTCAACCAAAAGGGTCACATTTGTCGGATGGCGCTTGATTTGTGGCTCTGATTCAGAAAGGGACAACGTCATTCATTTCAAGGCCTTTAAAAAGGTTCTGCCATCATTGATAGCTTGAACGGCTACGATCAGAAGTGTTTTTGTTGTCGTTTTTCAAATGAAGCGGACGTACTCATTTTTAACTGGAGCGCTCCACAGCTCTTGGCTGGCTCTCCAATTCCGTTACTGGCGAGGCAGCAGTACTCTCCGTTGTCATTTTCTCTTGCATGAGGGATAAGAAGCATTTGTCCCTGTTCTCGAGTAAGATACCTGGAGTCGTAGTACCTAATAGGACAGACAAGGACAACGAACGGCCAATTACAACATTGGCAACATCCCATCACAACAATGTCCTCAATCGGTGGAAACAACTTGAAACGCATGGGATTATGAATTATTCGATTGGTTGAGCACTCCTGCGCCCTTGCCAAGCATTTCGTTTGATGATTCCAAACCTTGTTGAATCCCATGAGATGCCTGTCAAACTTTTGCAATGACGCACCACGGGAAACCAACAGCCACATGTGCATAAAAGCATTTCTCCGCGTCAGGCGTAATTTTACACAAAGGCGATGACGGATGCACATTCGTCAACAGAGAACTGCTTTTGGTTTGAATAGATGATTCACTTGAATTATTTCTTCGAGTGATGCTGGACTACAAAACAAACAAACCCACCCGATCAAAAAAAAAATAGATGCAGATGGAGTGCTGTCACCAAAGAAGAAAAGTCAAACTTACATTATTGGCTGGTTGTTCTTGGTCCATGTGATGTCAGCTGAAGGTCGCGATTCTACCTCACAGATGAACGTTGCGTTGTGATCCAGTAGCACATCCACCGTCTCCAATAATGTAAGTATACGAGGTGCTAGAAAGAGATCCACTGTTCAGTAAATTCTGTATGCAGCTTATGAGACTGTTGTAAAATCAAGCACGTGGGGAATTCGTTTTCCCGTGGCGTATTTTTTGCAACATTATTTCGTTGAGATTTCAGCCAGGATGAAGTCATCGAGAGTGATTTCGCTGACACATTGTCAAACACCTCATTCATAATGGGAAGTGAAAATGAGAAGAAACTTGTCAGGCGAGAGAAAAAGAGAAAGTAACACGGGATCGGCGTTCAGATATTAATTTCTTGTCTGGGGAATATATTGCGAAAGACACCAAGACAAACAAGGACAGTGGTAAGAGCTCGGGGATGAAATTGCATCCAAGTCTATCTGATGGGAGACGTCAGATTTGCATTTTTAAACTTTGGACGAACTCATGAGAAGAAGGGAACGTGAAGAGAAGATGGAATTAATGAAAACAAATTAGAATGTTAAAAAATGAGCACTAAGTAGGAAGGGATGAGATTTTATTTTGTTTGGGATAAACTGTTTGTCAATACTGCTGAAAGGGAGCGACTGCAATTGAAAAGCTGACGTGAAATCACACAGAGTTTTCAACACAATATTGCCTTCCTCCAGGTCAAACCAAAGTCAGTGAGACATATTGCATTGTTAGCGTTAATGTCGCAGTTTGAAATGCATACTGCCTGGAATAATAACAATAATAATCCAAGTAACAACCGAATTTGTGTTTACATGTTGATTTTAGCTTTTTGTGCAACAGTGCAAAATACGGCAAAAGTTGCATTCTCGCATTGGGTGAATCACCTTTTATTAATCTTGGGCTACACTCTCCTGACAGATTGCATTAAAAAATAATAATAATAATTTTTAAAAAAGCAATGCATCCTTCATGGAAAGTAACAAATATTGGTCGAAAATACATAAATAAATGCTGGCGCTTGTTTATAGAGCACATTAATAGCCTTGAACTTCTGTTTCCTTTGGTCTTTGTGGTCATTTCTAATACATCCCGCGGGACTCATTTTTTCTCCCCGTTTTATTTTTGTGTCACATCAGCCATTGTATTTGCCTTTGACGCTGTTATGCAATACGCAGTGGATTTGTTTTTTGTAGCAGACAATCACATGTTTTGAGTACCTGATGGTTGAGTTCTAAAAATCCCGCAAAACAACACAATTAAGTCAGAAAGTACAGATTCAAAGAAACGACAATGACAACAATGTTTGCTCGCACTCTTTTTGAATTACAGCTTGCAAAAAGAGTCAACAAAGTTCAGAAAAACAAACTGGCTTCTAACTAAACACGGAAAATAAAAATCACAACAATTTTCCAAACAAGCATAATATTTTATATTGACTGTAAGAGGACTTTTCAATGCATAATTAAATCTCTTTGCAGATTATTTTTTTGGAGATAAAGTAAAGGATGATTTCACATATTTCACGCTTATTTCCAATGCAAAGCAGAAGCGGCGTTTCCGTGTTAAAACAGTGACGTGAATAAAAATGACACACAAATACTCATGCGTCTGACTTGAGTCTCCATCGGGAAAAGTCAACTTAATTTTATCCATGGCACTTGTTCAGTCAGAAAGCTGGAGGGCTTGTTTTTCTGTTGGAAGTTCCATTTTTATTTATTTATTCTTTTTTTTTTTTTTGGGTGGGGTAATGCATTGATTAAGGTACACGAGCGGGTTTTGATCCTGAAAATGACTCACTTTCAATTTTGCAATCGAATGATGCTGTGGCACTGTGAAAGTTGTTTTGTTTAATACTTTCGTCTTTGAGTCGATGGCAAATAATTGTATTTGGTGATTTTTAAAAAAGCCATATGAGTGAGCAACTGTTCTCTAAAGTATGCGGTAAATATTCTTAACCATGGAAATCATTGGATTGGACACCTTCCCCTCTTGCCCTTGCAGGATGTGGTGATCACCGGGTGATCTCCGGGTGACATCCTGTCGTTTACACGCATTCGTAGCATTTAGCAAGCCAGGGAATAGGGTGCATCTCACGATATTTCCTTTCACGTCTACATTTTGCTGTGATCATTCTAGCATCGCAAGGGAAAGAAATGTAACAGGGTAGAGCTTTGCAATGTTTAACTGACATTGGCTTCAAAAGTCACTTGGAAAAACTTTCAGCATATGGAGGCTCCGCTTACCTCTCTGGATGCCATTACTCAAGCTGACCAAAACCAGAAGAGAGAGGATCTTCAAGACTGAAAGGAGTCTCATAGTCTTCATCCTGGATTGGAAATGAGCCACCTCGGCCCAGTTTTGTGTATTCTAAATGTTTATATTCCCATATCTTCTTGTTTCGTCAGTGTGCATCAGCGTAGTAGTCAGGCAGCCATGTTTAACGCTGACCAGTTCCCTCAATATGTGTTAACATTGTGAGTGACGGCAGCAGCTGCGAGCTATCCTCACAATGCGGTCGCAACAAAGTTTGGAGCCATACTCAAAACTCCAAAGGCTCCGGTGTTGCAGAACCACTCCACGGTTTAGCAGCTTGAGTCATGAATAGTCATCGAGTCATCCTATACCAGGACATTAAATGAAGACCAGACAAACCACAAAATGATGACTAAACTTTACAGTTGTAGAGGCAATAAAAAGTGCATGTTTAAGGCAATGGGACGGATGTATTTCATATGATATGTAAGAGGAAATGTGTTCATGCACATCTAAACAAGTTATACTTCACTTTTGTGGAATGTCGTACAGAACATCCGTGTATATATTCTTCAAAGGAACATACTGGGAAGCATACACCTATTTACGATGTGACACATTGCATATATGGTGCAGGAGGCCTTTGCGTCCACCTGTTGCAAAGGCCTCCACCTGTTGCCTGCAGACCTGATGCTCCGATTTATTTTCGGAAAGGAATGGCACTTCATTGGCTTTTCATCTTTCCTACTTCGGATGTAGTCAACTATTGTTTGTACCATTGAGAGGTTAGTCGGACTATTTTGGTACTGTGCTGAGATACAGCTCTTGTCATTCAAGTGAAGTTTGGAGCCAGGCATTTTATCTGATAATCTACTGTATGAGATTTATATCGTGTTTATTTGTGGGCCTGTCGTCGAACAACATGAAGTATTGCATGGCGTCGTAGGCTATTGAGCTAACAGAGGCCCTCGCAATGCCCTCGCGGTCAAAACATGCTTTAACAGGGTTCAACCACTGGGTGGTGCTGTAGCGCTAAAATTGACAATGCTGTCAACGTGTGCGGAAACTATAGAAGTCACATTTAAAATTTCTATCCACTTATTGAACCGCTCAACCATCCAAGTTGTGATTTGATGAACATGTTCAGAGTGGTGGTGAGGTGAAGTCGGCTTTAAATGCCAAAACCACGCGTACATATAACACACAGGCGAAACGTTATTGTCTTTAAAAAAACATTGGAAGTAACACATAAATCGACTATTTCTACAAAGTAATAAAAGAAGCATGGATTAATACATTGTAGAATACGACGCAAAATTCCGGTGCAAGGTATAAATTCTGACGCAATATAAACAAAGAGGATTATTTTAAAAGTGTTATCGACCTGCACTTGTGTTTGGATACCATGTAAATAAACACAAGCACACACACGTAGCGCAGCACATCCCACTTTCAATAGAAAAGGCAAGTTGGGTTTGATGTCAGTCATGCCCTACCTTTCTTCCCTTCCTCCGGCAATTATTAACCAGTTGTTTCATTTTGATACCTGAGATCCTCGTGCTGCACTCTGGACCTCTCAACACACGCACAAACTCAAAGAGTAGGTCAAACATGAAGAAAGTCATATTTAAACATTGGGGAATTTAATTGCCTGTCAGGTAAGACTGATCTTTATATCATACGCTGTTTTGTACCTTAGTTGACTTAAAAATTGTTCCAGCAACCTTTCACTTTACATACAGTACATGCATACAGTACATCTATTTCTTTATTTCGGTTTAGCATCTCATCTACTTTTGAATAAAACAGGTGATACCCACAAGGATTTGGAAAGTTGAAAGTTGGTCATTCAGTCATGTATGTGCAGTTGAATAACATTTTTAGTTTTTGTTTTTAATTTGCGAGGAGCGAAAGCTAAGACAAGACACTTGTAAGAGAAAGATGAGAGGGGAATGCCATGTAGAAAAGAAAGAGGTAAAAAGAGACTGGGTGTGTCACCATGGAACTCACCTTCTTTCTTTATGTACAGCTTTGCAAACAATACCTTTTATTTAACGGGATAAAATATTGCAGCCAACGATATTGGATCACATCGTTTTGATGGCCAGTTAGGAAAAAAAAAACATTAGCTAGGTATTTAGATTATTTAGTATGAGTTTTACCTAACTCACTCTTAAAAACAGTAATAATTCCACAAAAAATATATTTTATGTTTACCGCCCTGTGATGGCACACATAAACATTGCTTTGTGTAAAGAACAATGATTGTTTTCGATTCTCTCACATGCTTTTCATCACTTGTTTCACACACACTTTTAGCATGTTTGTGACCCCCCCCCCCACACACACACACACAATGTAGGTGGGAAGATTATGGGTGTGATTTATTTGCTCCAGGCCTGAGCCTACATGCTAAGACTTGACAAAGTCCAAATTCACTCTCACGCCATCAACACAAGATCATGGGGGCGGGGCTTTAAATGTATGCACCCCAATTGAACATGTCGACTTTCTGCATTTCATTCAACAATCAAAGTGGAAAAGAGGATCTACCAAAAATCTGAACATTCCCATTTCGACCTGATCCTCTTCCTCCCTCTGCTGACACAACAGGGAACTCGATTCCAATCCGCTATACAGCACCATACAGCAGCAGCCTATAATTATGACAAGTTGACTGCAAATGGAAACATGACAAGTAAGAAAATGATGAAGGGATGCATTTTCCCCCTTTTGTCCTGTTCTAACTGTTCCTTAGTGGGGCAACATGCAGTGACTTAATTTTCTGTAAGCCTTATTTTTCAGTCAAATGCCATGAAGGCCACATGCTCAAACTCAAAATGTTGACACGCTTCTTTTACTCTCAACGAACAATGTTGCTCTCTCTTGCATGAAATGCACATTGTGAAAAAGTCGGTCAAATAGTGTAGGGGGGGGAGTCGTGGGTTGCCGGTGACAACTACTAAATACTTGGGATGTTTCTTAGCAGCAAACGTGCTGAGACAGCACTGAGGATAGTCAAATGGCGATGTTCTAATGTCGTGTCACTGAGGCAAGGGAGAAGGGAAAAAAATAAAGGATTGGATACAGAGAGCGAGCACTGGTGCATATACCAGTACGATTCAGTGGTTCCGGCTGAAGGATAAACAGTCCACACTGTCATCACTGGTTAGTGGGTGGAGTACTGTACTGTTATTAACTCTCCAAGAGAGTATGAGAGTGAAGGCTGTGGCATAGAGAGAGAAGGAGATAAATATAACACAAAAACTACAGAGGGAGAGAGAGAGAGAGAAAAAGAGAGAGTGAGAAATAGTTGACACTCAAAGAGAAGAAAGAACTTCAGACAAAGAAAATCGAAGAAAGGAGCGTCACGTTGGTGGGATACTAAACGTAAGCTGAAATGCATTTTTTGTGTGTGCATGTGGGAATCGATCATTCGTTTTCATCTGTTTTTAGCATCATGTGCAGCAACGACAAGCACATGTCCACTGCTTTTTGTGTGTGTGTGTGTTTGCTTCTTTTTTCCAACCGCGGGTTGGCTTTGTTTTGGCCTGCCTGCCGCACACCTTCCATCTGATTGCCTTTGTGTTTTTGTGCAGTAGTTGATGCTATCAGAGATGAACGAGGCAGGTCTGCTTCCACTGATCCAGGCGGGAGATGGGAGGACTCTGTCCAGGTGGGTTCACTCAGAGAAAGTTCTCTTATGACGGTACGCAAATCTGTTTTTCCACCTCCCTATTTGATTGAATTAAATTTCTTGATGTTGTTATGTTTGTGATCCATTGCTCCCGATTTTAGAGCAGAGTTTCTCTCGTTGATCAACACCTACAATTGCTTCCTCAAGGACCAAACTCAACTGCATCTCAGTTACTTCCAGGTAGCAATCGTCATGTTACACACTCTGCTTGTCTGAAAGTAGAATATTATTTGCTTGTAACATGTATTTGTTGATTATGCCTGCCAGTAATGTTTTGTAAAACTGCACCGTATTGCACTGAGGTGCTTCTGAAATTTTGTCCTTGCATATCTTAACACAACCACAAACTGCCACCACAACAATAAGAATACTGTATTCTTATATTAACCCATTCAGGGACGGCAGTTACTTCAGTGGACAAATTATCAGGTTACAGGTTATCATTAGTTGTGCCTGAAAGGGTTAAAATATACCAGGTTCAATTCAGCAAAATCAAGCACTCAATTGAAGACTCCAAACCAGGGGTGCCCATTATGTCGATCGCGATCGACCGGTAGATCGCGACTGGTCCCAAGCCGATCGCAAGGGGTGTAGAGGAGAAAAAAAACAAACAAACAACCATTGATGTGTCTTTGTGTTGTCATATTTTTGTGTGTGTTAATGTACACTGGACCCTAATCATCCCACCAGTCTCATTTTCACAAAAAGTATAAAAAAAAAACAAAATAAAATAACCCACGGTGGCGCGTGACCTGCGTCACCGGAAGTTGTTAGCACTCAGCAGTCTGCAATTGCAGCTAGTGATCGGAGCTGTTACGCTGTATCTTTTATCAGTATCATTATTCTCATTCAGAGTTTGTTTCGTGTCCAATTCACTGAGGGGACGGCCAAAGAATAGGAATCTAGAGGGCAGAGGGAAGCAAACGCTAAGTGTGAGCTACAGTAGTTAACAGGCTGCAAATGTGCGCCGCATGCCTCCGTGTCAGGCCGTTGCTCATCATGGTGTGCGTGGAGTATGTGTGTGCACGTTAACGGGCCGATCGTGGGAGGTTGGTTCATCGAAAAGTTGATATTCGGTCCAAAAGGTTTGGGCACCCCTGTTCCAAACTAACCATTGGTGCAAATATGAGTTTTCTTGCGTGGACGTCTCAAATCATTTTTTTAGGATCTGCCGCAGGCCACTAAAAATGGATGGCCGGCCACAAATGGCCCTCGAGCCACGATTTGGAGACAACAGCATTCTAAAGTGCATCAAATGCTGGGACCATTTTAATCAGGTGGCATTTTGATATTTGTCATTAAAATAATACCTGATGCTATTGTTTGTTGGTTTGATCCTTCAGCAGCATGATGGCGGGGAAGTGGTCGTAGAAGGCTTCTTAAATATCTGCTGGGGAATCCGACGACCCATACGGCTGAAAATCCAGGATGAGAAACAGATGACTCCTTTTTCTCCCCTGATCTCATTTGACCCAGTCAGCCCAGTCAGCCCACCTGGAAACAGGAGGTGGATTTCAATTTTGGATATTCTTTTTAGCCAATCAATGGAGCAAAGTTGCAAGAGCCATGTTGGTTTTGTACACTTTTTGGACACTTTCAGCCTTTTGGAATACCGGCATTTTGTTCCACTCTGAAGTGCTCGTCCTTCGCAGTACAACTTTGTTGAGATTGTGTCTTGGCAGGGGCATGTCACGATGGGGGGAGTTTCTCGACCTGCACCAGATAGATGAGATAGCTGGCACGGCACATGAAACAGTCAGCAAAAATCCTCTACCAGGTTGACTAGTTTTTGTCACATTTTTTGGACCTAATCTTTTTTTAAATTATAAATTTAATGAAACCTATTACTATAGTATTATTATACAGTTTTAGTCCATGTTTAAAATTGAGTTCTAGAGTACTCTATTTAAACAGTGAATAAGTGAAGGGGTCAACATACCTTTTCAAATGATTATTTCGAGCTATACCTAGACCCATTTTCCGATTGTTTTCCATGCTATGCGTATTCCGAAGGCACCATTTATGAGACCACAACACTCCGTCCTTTGAGGCAGAAGAGCTGCGAGCTGGAGTCCGAGTCCAACCTGTTCCGCTGCATGAGCGATGCCTCGCTGGTCAAGAGGAGGAGTTGCAGAGGCAAGTCAGCGGCACAAAGAGAAAGAGAGCGGCAGCACCGCTTTTCTATCAATGGACACTTCTATAACTATAAGGTACGTCCGGAGTAAGATTTGTGTTGTTACCTGTCACCGGGGTCAGCGAGATTGCCCCTCAATGTCTCTTTGTTTTCCTAGACATCCATCTTCACCCCTTGCTATGGCACAGCCACCAAAGTCCGCATTACGAGTAGCATGACCACAAACCAAGTCATTGAACAGCTACTGAACAAATTCAAGGTGAGTCGGGTAGTGAAATCGGTATTCATCAACAAAGCGTGTTCTGTTAATGTCTTTGGACTGTCATCAATTTGGATTCGATTATTTTATATGACAGACTTTTTAAAAAGTATCTATATTTTCCTTGCATGCTAACCTCACAGATAGAGAATGACCCTCAGGAGTTTGCACTATACTGTGTTCACCAGAGTGGTGGTAAGGTTGGTTTGTTATCTCGACGTCATGTTATAAACGAAACTCAAAAGGTTCCCACCATCAAATGCTTCCGTGGCTTGTTTAAGTTCAAGTTGGGGTTTTTTTGTAGAAAAGAGGAAGATGAGCAACAAGGACCAGCCGCTATGGGAGCGCATCCTACAGGGACCCTCGGACGACACCATGAAGATATTTTTGATGGACATGAACGAAGAGGAAGTCAGCAATGATGTGAGTGCATCACCCTTTAGAAATGCACCTCGACAGTATACTATACTCCAAAACTACCAAATATTTGGTGACAGGCATCCCAGAAGCACTCAATGATTGAAATGATTGGAATTCATCAGTATCATCTTACTAATGTGCAAGATTTCCTACAGAATACATTTTTATTATGTTTTTCCCCCCGCCAATTTAAATTTGCCAGGTGGCCCAGTATTTGAACTTGGAGCTTCCTATCTTGGAGCAGGTTCTTCGGAATTTGAGAGACGAGGAGAACCGGGAGATACAAATGGTTATTAGCAAGTTAGTATCAGAATGTATTTTTTTGTACACTTCCATTCACTTCTTTTGTTTTTTGGCCAAAATCTCAACCCAACTCAACTAATACTCAAAATAATGCATGCTTTGCAGAGTCAAAAAATGTAAGTCTGTATGAACCAAGTTCACGTTAGTTTTGGTTGCATTCAAACCGATATCCAAATCCAGGAACTAATTTTCAGCCATAGATAAAAAAAGAATGTACTCAATGAAAGATATGGCTGCAACAATAGATAAATCTGCAACCAAAATAATAACCTAGTTTTTGTAAATTGAAGCCTCTCGGACATTATCAGTAACAACTGATATTTGTTTTCATCATCATGTAGAATAACTCTTGAATTGGGTCTCTTTAGACCAGGGATGTCAAACTCATTTTTGTCGCGGGCCCCATTGTAGTTACGGTTTGCCTTGGAGGGCTGTTATGAATTTTGGAAAACCATATAAATGTTTCATCACCTCCACATATTACATACACAGTGCACAACAAATTTATGAATAACTAGTTTTAAAATCAAAAGTCAAGAATAATGACTGTTATTGTCGATTACATTATGACAATTTGAAAATTTGGTTCAGACTTTAGCCAGTATTGTGGAACTTAACATGTTTGATTTGCTTTCTTGGGCCACATAAAATGACTTGGCGGGCCAGATCTGCCCCCTGGGCCTTGACTTTGACACCTGTGCTCTAGACTGTACAGCCGTACCTAATTTTGTAATACTATAATACCTTCTAAAATATATACTGTATATATATATATATATATATATATATATATATATATATATATATATATATATATATATATATATATATATATATATATATATAATTTTGTTCATTGTTAATGTGTAATCGGATGTGTGCGTATGTGTATGTATATCATACAGGTACCAAAAGCATCAAAGAGTCCTCACCCAAATGCTAAGCCGCAAGATTTCACCTCACGTTGAAACCAGTGTCTGACAAGACGGAACACGCAAATGGCAACGTGAAGCAAACCGGAGAGAGCTGGGTTGCAACAAAACAGCAAAGGGAAATCAATCTGCTCCCGAGACATGGAGAGAGAGAAAGAGAGAGAGAGAGAGAGAGAGAGAGAGAGAGAGAGTTGTGTCTCTGTAGGCAACTTTGAATGGTGTGCATGTGCCATTTTTTCCATTTCCCGTGTCTAGACAAAATGAGAATACATTTCCACTGGAGTAAGGAGTCAAATCCATCCAAGATGTCTTAAATGGGAGAATGATTATTTTGTTGTGTGCCATTGACGAGTCAGGACATTTCTTCAATCAGATGTGAAAGATTTAAGAAAGTGTCAACTGTATTTCTATCTGTCTCCAATTCGTGTAACTCTCAAGTGTTTTGTTTTTAGGCCACACAAGCGAACTGCTGTAAGCGCAAAAGTTGGACTCGTAATTAGTCATGTGGAATGAAGCACAAGTATAAAGTATAAAATAAAACACTGTATTAAGTTTAAGTGAGTCGCTGATGGTGTCGTGTTACACTTGCCTGACTTGTGTGCCGGCAGCGTGGGATCCGATCCCACTCTGTGACGGTGTGGATGTGGGTGTGAATACTTATTCGTCTCTGTATATACCCTGGGACTGAGTGGCGACCAGTTCGGGGTGTAGTTTGCCTTTCGTTAGCTGGGATAGACACCCGTGACCCTCTTCAGGAAAAGCGATGTTGACAATGGACGGATGGACAGATGGATAAATGTAAGTGTGTCGGTGTATGAAAACTTTCTGTACGGTAGTTGTTGTTTGGGTGATTCTGTTTGTGACCAACAGGTGGCACTGTAGGGCTCATCCTGCAGTGGCACACTTGCTGGTCATTGTGTCATTAGTTAGTGTTTGGTTAAAAGGACTCCCGACTCGACGAGTCGGTGTGGGATCATTGTGTGTGTCTCTGTGCATGTGTCATGGTTTGCTTTTGTCATAGGATGTTTTTGTTTGTTTGTTACTTTGTTTTCTTGTGGTTTTCAGGACTTTGAGGTTTTTGAGTTAGTTTCTCCAGTGTAGTCCTGTTTGCATTTTTTGCTAAATACATCTTGGTCACTCCACCCTACTCCTCCCTGCCTCCCTGCTTTTTGGGGTCCTCTACACTACCGTCACGCAAAACGTGACAGTTGTGTTTCATTGCATTTGAAATATGACTAAAATCTCATCAGACCAGACTCTCAGAATGAGCTCAAGTTCAAAAAAATATTTTATTTTTGAATTGCATCCAAAAAGGCTTGGAAGGGGGGGGGGGGGAGCTATACTGGTGTTTTATAAATTTTTGCATTCAGAACAAAATAAAACAACTAAGGCATACAGCCCTTGATTCATGATAAAGCACACCCTTTTTGATCTCTTGGGTCACATCGTCAGTTGCTCATTACACATGCAACACTTTTTAGTTGTTATACCAAAATGTAAAAAGAAAAAATCATTTAGGCTGGAATGTTGGCCACCGTCTTCTGGCATTTAGGCTTCTGCGATTCATGTTTGTTGTTGCGCGGGCTGAACATCACAATGAACTGGCACTTGAGATGCTGCACAGGAGGAAACAACAACAAATGGATTATCTACACCTTTGCAAAAGGTCACTCATATACTCACAATTTATTCATCATGCACCACTTCTGTATCATTTCATGAGAAGCTGTTGGTGCTGGATTTTTTTTTTTGCCACAGAACGTTGTGTGGTTGTAGTATTATTTGTATTTTCTATTTGATCACATACAGTCGCACGAACAGCATGAATGAAATGTTACATCGACTCTACCATTTTCTCCAGATTGCAGTTGCTCAAGTCATGATTTTCACTCTTGAGACACTTGGTTTTGCGCAGTACTGCATCGATCCTGTAGTTGATGCCGTCGGTCACCTACCATGGCAAAAGCACAGTTAGAAGGTTTTCCAAGTGCGGATAAATAAAAGCTTGCCACATAAAGCTTCTTTCCAGCAGTCTGACCTGAGACCGCGCAGATGTGATGGACTGCAGTCTGAACAACTTCTTGGCCTTTGAATGCGTGTTGAACGTGTCCACAGCGTGCTGAGCCGCCTCCTGAACCTCTTGAGACTCTGGACTCCTCTCAACCCAGCCACCCAATAGTGTTGCTTTTTCTTTGGAGTAATTTAACAGAACAGACGATAAACACTTCAGAGAGAGAAAAAAAATGCAGATTGTGTGGAATCAATTTAAAGATTAAGCCTCAACGTCTTCAAAAACTTTTAAAACCACTCAAATCGTAAAATGCACGCCAACTCCACAGAGCTCCATCCAAACTGGTGCCATTCTGTGTTAAAATCAATGAAAATATATTTCTCGACTATTTTAATGAAGGCATAGAAGCGTAATACCATCGTCTCTTCTTCCGTTGTCTTGCCAACACTCTAATTCCTACTTTCAAATCAATACGGAAAATTTGGACCGCCACCATTTAGTGGTAGCTTTTTCCTCCCATGATTTGATGCAAGAACAAGACCAAGATGGAAATAACTTGCAAATAAGCATAAAGGGGTCCACAAAATACTTCTCTGGTGGTAAATACAGCTGTAACCTAATAAAATATCCAATAAGGGTGCAAAACTGAATTTGAACTGTGAGCTATTATCAACACGTCAATTACATGATCACTATACTGCATTTTGTCACAGCCAATATACCCACATTTATATATATATTTGGTGCTGTTTTATTTTTATTAGTCTTCCTAAGTGACTCCCTACCTCAACTCCCCTCAGCCAACAGAAATAGCAGCTCAGCAATGACAATTTTCTCCGACAGAGCCAAAGGCTCTGAGTCATAATAACCGCATTTTGCCATTGTGTCATATACTGATGCGGGTATAGAGCAATGTTTAGTACAATGTAAGGCATATCGCACATCACTTGTACATGTATACCGGCATACTGTATACGCATGCAGCATAGAGTAAATCAGTCATTGCAATTGCTAGTTCCCCACTGTGACTCCCATTTTCATTAATCCCTCAATTAATGTCTTCTACTGCAACAAAAACATCACTAGTCAACGTGTTTATGTCACATAGTAGTTGATTTATTTTGTTGATGGAAAAGTAGACAAGGATAACAACAAGACTGTTGTTGTTGATTATAAACTAAGTCATTGACGTATTGGGTGGGGAGGAAAAAAAAACAGTGCCGAATAACTTGCAGATGTAGCTCTTTTTTATTAGTCCTGCTGTTGTTCCTCATGCTTATTTGTGATGATCAACCATTTTGGTAATGTGCTCGGCTGAAATGAATCTTCCCATTGTTTGACTATGCGGGACCTCAAACTCCAATTCCTTAAAATGGTAATTTTACTTGACACCGTTCTGTCATGTGTATGCTTTTTACTGACCTGCCACAATGATGTCCTCCGAAACCTGATCCCCCACACACATCTGAACAACTGACAGACATAGAAGCACTGATAGAGGGAGATTCATCTTGACTTGTTGTCCACCTCCACCACCATGCAGAGCGTTTGAGAGAGTTGCTGGTGAAATAATCCGCGCAAAAAATGAATCACCGTCTGTCCCGATGCGAAACAGTAGACGTTTGCTCCTAAAAAACGGTAAGTGGGTCCACCTTGAAAAAAAAAGAATAGTCAAATATATCATTTCAGTAGAAACCAGAGGAGGAGCGCTGAAAAGTAAAGATTGTTACAACTTGCCTTTTTGGGACGTGAAAGTGTGACTTGACCCTCGGGCTGCTGGAGCGACAGTGAAGCAAAAGTGAGGGAGAGGAGAGGAGTGTGTTGTTTGTGAATGGTGGTGGCTTTGCAGAACTTTGCGTCTGGTATGTTTCACAAGTCAGTGATGACCCACCCACTGACTGGAAGTGACGCCATGCACACAGGGATTAAATGGTCATCGGTGCTTTTAGTACCCGTCTGGGCATGTTTGTGTGACGTGGGCGAAAGTGAAATGTCAACTCTCCTGTGAGTACATCAACACTGAGTGTTGTTGTTTTAAACATGGGCAAAAAGTATCTTGTATTGCTAGTGAAAATAGAAGACGATGAAGTTAGTCCCCCTTTGCGGTTTTCACATCTGTCACTCTTCAGGGAAGACTTTCTACAAGAAGTTGAGTGTGTCTATTGAAAAAAAAAGTGTGTCCGTTCATCCAGGGGTGCATTTGATGATAGACAAGAGGACTTGTCTTAAATATAGGTTCCAGTTTTCAGGCCAGAGGTGTTTTTAGTGCATGGGTTGAGGTCAAAGGTCTCAGGTTCTTCCATAACCCAATTTAAATAAGAACAACAACATTCCGTAAAAGATTTAATTCAGGTCATGATGACGTTGCAAGAATTGTGTTTTGCATAAGAAAGGAAATTAGTACATCATCAACCCTGACTGATTAATTAAGATGTGTATCTCAGCGCTTTTGTTGAAACTGTTTAAATGGACGTAAACATTTATGAAGTTGGGTGCATTTCTTTTCAGTTGTTTCTTTTTTTTCCCTCCTGAAAGCTTTGCATACAACACTATGTGCCGTCACAGCACGCATCAACACTGTTATTTTGTCATCATAATAGATGGTCTCGACTATTCAAATGGTGAGATTAAATACACAAAGGTCAGCATCGCATTGAATGAAACTGGTCAATTCAGTTGGATTGTGACATGAACCTGCTTTGAGAATGAAAACTGTGCATGAAATTGCACTTCATGTCTGTTCATCAGGTGACGACTACAATCTGCTCTAACACTGTCATTAAATTACTGGACAGTCAAACTAATTCAGGATTTATCTGACATGGGCAAAACTTGGCATTACTTCAGGTTTGTACAATGCGCATGTGTAAATGGCCAGTATTATTCCAAAGGTTTCTGTAATGACACAGTTATTCCGACAGGGGACGCAACACGCATTCAACAGTTGTAGTAAAGTCAATCAACCTACTGTCAACAGTTGTTGGATGAGAGCTAAAGTTGAAATTGCACGATTCCAGATTCTATTAGGGGTAAAAGTGACTCACCCATGCAATTATTTTTTTTTGGGCAAATCGGAGTCAAATGAAGAATTCATATTTGCTGGAGCCTGTCCCAGATGACTTCGGGCAGGAAGGCGAACGACACCCTGAACAGGTCGCCAGTCAGTCGCAGGGCACATAGAGAGACAAAAAACCGTTCACATTCAAATCCAATTCGACGCTGCCTGCACACAAATGAGGCGAGCATACCGCTACACCATCAGCGACTCTCGACCCCAATGTGTTATAAAGCATGAAAACAAATAATACATATATTTATGAATAATATTTTAAGTCATAAACACGGACTAAGTTGCCATTTGTCTTTTGATGTGCCCCGTTCACTGCTAAATTGTTTCTCATGAGACAAAGGTGACATCCAAAAGTGAATTATGAGGTAAAATTCAAATGCTTTTCTTTAATACAACAACATCACTTTTCTCGAAACGCAGTATTATTTATTGCAAATTGTTCTACTTTCCCAAATTCCAAAACGAATTCCAACTTTCAGGATTTGGGCAATTCAGAGGTCACAGTTCGAGTTGATGTGTTGATTGCGAACCACGCTGTTGTTTTTACCGAGATGAGAGGCACAGGCGATGCTCGTTGTTTTCGACAAATTAGTGACATTAACTCCATTGTGTGCATGAACCGCAATAGCCGGTAATGGTTTTAATGGGGTGATGTTCTCGCATTCTGTAACAGATAAATATAGAAATAGATCAGCGTACATCAGTCAGCGAAGCAATCTTGTATCCTCATATAGACACTGACTCGTGTAACAGATGGACGTCTATTTTAAAAGACGCAAAACGTTTGTGCCAACGACCGAAATGATTTATATACTTTTGATACCCCCGAAGACAAGTGGAGTTTGATTGATGACTTTGATCGAAAACGCATTTGGACGACACAAATATGTTCGTCTATAGACTCTGCGTTTGTATTTAATTGGTTTGAGGCACCCCTCACGTTCTCCCTAATGTTTATCCAATTGTCTACCATTGCGTTATGTTTGCATCATTTAAATCAAAGCGTTATACACTTCCAATACCTGATATTTTGAACAAAAAAAATCAATTCTATCCTTTGTGCTGTTCAGTCCTCAAACCTCTGCTCACTCACTGCTGTTTTTCCCAGACTCATTATAATCGCTTTACAGTCACACCCCGCCCACTCGACGAATGATCGACTGCTCGCTCATCCAATGAGCTTTCCCTTTCTTGACCGGCCCTCTTCCCTTGCTTCCCCCAACCGTCCCCCTTTCACCTCCCTCTCCTTGTCCTACACGGTTACTCTCTCGCGCAGCAATCTCACCTCTCGTCTCCCCGGGAAGCCGAAGAAAGTTCCAAACATGGGCGATCAAATAATAATGTCCGCTTGACTCTTGAGGGAGATTTTTCCAAGGTAAGATGGTTGATTTTGAAGCGTTGAAATCGAGCGAGCGGGAGGAGGGAATTTAGCAAAGCAGGGTGGCTGCGCGTGCGGATGCCAGAAAGTTTATCCGGCTCAACTCTTTGGGACAGCAGGGAAATTACTACAGTGTTTGTCCCCGCGGGGATGTGTCATGCTTCTATGATGTGCATGTACACCGATCGACGAAACCTTGAACATGTTGTCCGTGATTGTTATTTTGTGTCTTAAATAATCGTGGACTTGTTCATTATTGCCTGACTTAAGTGCGCGCACACACATGGAAGCAAAACAATTGTGTATTATCAATTTATGCTCTTGTGTGCACCTATCAACGAAACCTTGGACAACATGATTGTTATTTTGTGTCTTAGCGTACTTGTTCATTATCGCCTGACTTAAGTGCGCGCACACACATGGAAGCAAAGCAATTGTGTATTTTCAATTCATGATCTTGAGGCGCTTGTTACTTATTGCGTTTGTTTTTTTTGTTTGTTTGTTTTTAAATGCATGCATGTTCAATTTTTTGTTTTTGTTTGTTTGGCGGTAAAATCTTCAAACTGAAAGCTGTACACCCCCCCCCCCCATACCCTCTCAAAAAAATAAACAAACAAAATAACAACATCATACCTGTTCTCATTGGGTGGTTGCCACTGTAGAGAAAATAGATGGCAGACAGTGGTCTCGGAACTACAGATGTGCATTCCCGCAGCCAGTGAAGTGATCAAGGCTTTAAATAGAGCCCAACAGGAATGCAAACAGACCCAGTAGAGACACCAAGCCTGGGGGTGTCTGGGGAGCAGTAGAGTAAAGGTATTTTGCTTAAAATAAGCAGCAATTTGTGCCCCACTCTTGAATGTCACTCCAATTAGAAAGGACATGTCGTGCAAGGATGCTTTTGTGCAAGGAGATGTCGCTTTTCTTGTACTTCAAATCAGCTGATGAAGTTGTTCAAGTCTCAAATGTTGCATCTTCAAGTTTAGGAATTGCATTTTGAATGATTTTCGAGTTTTCTCCCTTCATTTGGGTGTTTTCATTCGGCCTGGCCTGTCATCGCCTTGGTGGGTACTTATCAGTGGAGGTAATTTTTTGGCAGGGACGTACACAATGACCATGTGTTGTGTGTTGTCAGTTGAGCAATGACTGGCAAGTGTATGATAAGTTACAAGCCAAACACTGAAGACAAAATGCAATTCTGATTTGCTCTCCCTTGTAGCTTGAGTAAGTTCCACCTATTCTCCAACTTTCTGGCCTAATCAGGAAAGGTTTCTCAATTCTCTCCTTGTTCCAATTTTGTGAGAAAGCTTTATTTGATCCCATTATATAACCAGAAAATCTCTTTGTTATGTGTACAATTTTTTTTCCACCGTTAAAGTAAAAATCCACCAGATCCACTCAGATTAGTTCAACAAAATAACTTCGCTCTCTGTTTTCTTCTTGAAATTCATCCATCGCAAATAAAGTCATTGGTCTATTAAAAGAGAAAAAATAATAAAAATTCCAAACTTAGGTCTATATTTTTGGAACAGTATCAGGAACATCTCACAAAAAAAAGGGCAGACGTCGTGGATTCGATTCCGGGCCAAGACATTTCAGTCACACTTTCTGTACCGCTTATTCTCAGTAGGGTCACAATTGGGCTGGAAATGATCCCAGATGAGTTGAGGTGAGAGATGGGGTACACGGCAAGAGATGGGGTATGCTTTGGACAGCTCACCAGTAGGGCGGATATAGCGAAATCTAGACAAACCAACTCCGGTCATCGAGGTCACCTATCCTGCATGTGCAACGCTCATGATCAGGCTCTTCAGAACCCTGATAACGATCCTGATCATGTGAAGCGGGTATGCTGGTGGAGGGAAACATTTCTAACTCATTCAGTACCAGTCAATTCTAGACCAAGCCTGAAAAGACGTTTAAAAACGTCTGTGGGAGTGAATGAGTTAAAAAGACGCAAAGGATAAGAGCCCTCCAGGAGTGGAGTCTTCAAATAACCTAACACACAGATGTCTGCTTTTGTCAATATTCAGCGAGCAATCGTTTTTCTTCCAACATTTTCTACTGAGGCACAAAACAATAATTTTTGGTCTGGCTAAGTTATTTTTCACAGCTAAACTTTCCTTGACACTGAATCGGGTCTGGTTTGAGTTTCTCTTCAGCTTCCCCCTTAGCTCGCAGGCAGCTCTTACTGGCAGTCCTATCAATCTCTTCTCCAGCACTGGCCAAAACACACATCGACATACTGCATATGTGTACACATACTGGCTACATATGCATGCACAATATACATTTAGGTCATGCGGACCGACCCAGAGGTTTAGAACGTACATCAACGCATAATTAACACATAGCCAGTCCTTCCAAAGTCTTCACTTTTCGCATGCATGTGGGCCTTCGGTAATCAATTCAAAATTAGAGTGAAAGCTGCTCCAAGAACTTTAGCACTGCTTGCCAGCTCTGACTCTGAGGCCGTACTTTTCTTGGTATGTGTGTGTGTGTGTTTGTGAGGAGAGGCAGAGAGAGCCAGCTTTTGATATTGAACCAACTTTGAGGGGCCCACAATGGGGCATTTCTACTCCACTCTGCTTCTCTTCGTGTAGTCTATCCCCCGTTCACTAAAAGCAGAGCTCAGTATTTTGTAGGCAGTACTTTGCAACAAAATAATAATCTTTAATTAAATGTCTACTACAAAGTGGTTGGTCCCTTTCTAGTCCGACGGTACGATCTCGATATTAATTACAGTGCCTTCTGCTCCAATCCACATAGTTAGCCACTAAAGTGGAATCTGGTTTTGTGGCTTCGAGTCGTGGTTTCTTTTAAGCTGAGCTGACCAACAAAAACAGCCATTGTTGTGATAATGCTCCTGTTTGAAAAAAGTTTTACCTACATACAAAATGTGCAGCCAAACCTCGGTTTTCTTGATTTATCCATTCTGAAAAATCAGCCTGAAACCGAATGGAACAAAAAAACTGAAGCAATATTTCACACAGGAAATCATGAAAATCAAACTCGGTTAAATATCACTTTTACCTTCTCTGAAGCCTCTTCGGTTACTGTATTTTCCGGACTATAAGTCATAGTTTTTTTCATAGTTTGGCTGGGGGTACAATTTATGCTCTGTGGCGATTTATGGGTGAAATTATTAACGCGTTACCACAAGAGGCCGCTCTAACCTGTATTGCTAAACCCACGATGAGTCCGACGTAAGCGACGTAGAAGAGGAAGCGCCGCATCTTCTACCACCGGAGTTGGTGGTGGTTTTTAAAAGTGACACAGAGGATGAAGATTTCATTGGATTTAGTGATTTGGAGTGAGATTGATGGTTTGGTGAACTTGTTAGCATGTTCTTTATGCTATAGTCATCTGAATAACTCTTAATATGTTACTTGAACATACCAGGCACATTCTCAATTCGTTGTTTATGCGTCATGTGAATTATTCAGTGTATTGTTTTCAATTTTATTTTTATTTTAAATTGTCTTTCAAGATGGCATGTATGTTCTTTGTGTTGGATTTTATCAAATACATTTCCCCCCCAAACTGCGACTTATACTCCAGTACGACACTATTTTTTTCTTCTTTATTATGCATTTTATGGTTGGTGGGACTTATACTCCGGAGCGACTTATAGTCCGGAAAATATGGTACTTTTATATGCTTCAGGAATCCTGTGACACCAAACTGTCAGCTGTTGCTAACATGCAGCAAGTTATTTTCCAACAAGATGGCCCCCCAGCACATTATTCCCTTGGATTTCATATATTCCTGGATGAGCAGTTCCCTAAATCTTTGGATTGGTCATCATGGTCCCGTGGATTGGCTACTCCATTCATCAAATCTCACTTCAAACAAAGTCTATGAATGAAGGGCTCAGGATCGCCCAGCATTTGAAGAAGAAGCATCAGACACGTTTGTGCTTCAGTGACTCCCGAAAGGTTGTCAGATGTTGGTCAGGCATGCGTGAAACGGTGGCTTGATTGCTACGACAATGCTGATGCATACGTCGGGGCGTAGAGTGACACCTCGTATCTCAAGATTATTTTAACTGTAAAAGGAATAAACTTGGCTGTGCTAAAAATAGCGTGGCTGCTGGCTCGTCTAGGCACTCTTTAGATACCCGCTGCTCGCTATTTTCTTTCTTTGTTATTTAATTTTTTTTAAATCAATCAACCACTGGACTTCCGCTTATAATGTGAACACTGGCTTCTGCAGTTGTCGTGTTAGCTGTGACTAGCATGCCATATTTTTTTTTTCCGAAATGCATTTGCGCATTGAATTTTTCATTACGTCTTAAAAAATGTTTTTTTTATGTTTGTCTACTCACTTGGTCCTGTGATAGAGGAATTAAAATAAGATAAGACAACTTTGTCTCACAATGAAGAAATTCCCAATTTAGAAATACATTTTTTTTGTTTGAGGGGGATATAATGTAAGTCAGCACAAGATAGAAACACTACGAATGTTTAAATCCTTCACCAAACATGAGGCATACTCATGATTAAATACCTTCTGCGACAAAGAGACCATTTTGGTTTGTGTGGTTTACATGAGTTGTAATTGCATCACTGAAGTTTGCATATTTTATGGTCACACTGTATGAATTTGCTCAAGATATGATTCATCAATTGCATACAGTTGGGAGTCTATTTTTAGCAGCCATTAAGCAGAAGACGGCATCTTGTTTTTAAATTTGCTCAATCTGCAAGCCATATTTTAATACTCTAAGATGTATTAAAATGACTGGCATTCTCTGTTTACAGGGATGTTGCCAGGAATAAAAAGACAAAACAATCAAGAAATAATGTTGTGTGGCAAAGCTGAAGAAGTTTTCCTTCCGCAGCAAGGTGATTCCGGTATTTTGGACTCATCGTGAATAATTGATAGACTTGTCACTTTCAATTTTGAGTCAGTCTATCGTGTTGGAGCAAAACACATTTCTGAGAAGGATCTGTCAAAACAAGGTGATGTTTAACCTACCATGGAGCACACCTTTTAAGTTTTGCATGGGCCTTCAATGCTGTTTTTGTGAAGGAGGACTTGGTTTTGAGTATGTCGGTGCTTTTGTCATCGTGTTTGCGGGCGCACGTGAGCGCACGCACGCGATGACATCATTCTGTTGGAATGCCTATTGAAAATGCGTATGAGCCAGCTCCACCTTTTAACTGAAATTTTACTGTAACCTTTCACACAAATTCAAGTTTTTTTACCCATCCTCCTCTATTTATCATTAGCTTTTCATGATTTCACTCTCTCTCTCTTTCTCTCTCTCTCTCTCTGCTTTTGCGCCTCCCGACTCCTGCTGAGTTTGTTGTTCTTAGGTAGCTTCTGTGTTTTTAGAGGAAGTAAAAGGGACCATATGTAGCGTGATGACGATATGAGATTTGGTAGGTACATGACAGAAACTAATGGAAATGAAGTAAAAACTGGCCAAGTGATGTTTTTTTTCAGATTGTGATCACCGTCGAACAAAAGTTATGTTGTTCATAGTTATAAACAGGAAAAACACTTAACTGTCGTCTCCGTGATAAACCTGTAGATGCTCCCCTGTACACGTTTCGAGCATCACAACACTACTGTTTGCTCTCTTTTGCTTTTTTTTATAATTGTGGAATTTGATTTTAGTTCGTCTCTGTGTGGCCTGCGATTGGCTGGCAACCGGTTCAGTGTGTTCCCCGCCGACTGCCCGAATACGGCTGGTATATGCTCCAGCACCCCCCGCGACCCTTGTGAAGATAAAGCAGATGGGAAAATGAATGAATGAATTAGATTTTATTCGTAATCTATAGCTGTTGTTGAACCAAAGCATTGTGATTTACCCAAAAAATGTCACTTTGGGAGTTTAAAACATTTTCTTGAATGTCGCATGCTAACATTTGTTAGACAGTCATACCTCGGTTTTCGACCATAATCACCATAGAAGGCTGTTCCGAAACCGAAACCACGCTCTTTTTAAAAAAAAATATTTTTTTGAACACGTCTGCTCACAATGGAACGCTACACGAGGAAGCGTGACCTCCTCGTGTAAGGAAGGCGAGAGGAGTCAAATGGCACATTCAAGTGAGCTCAGTTTGGTCGAGAACCGATTTTTGGTCGTCATCCGAGGCATAAAAAACTCAAAATTTTTGGTCGAAAACTGATTTGGTCGAGAACAGAGACGTTAGAAAACAAGACGTTGACTGTATTTTTAAATCTTTTGAGAATTAGCAGTCTACCATTTTGTTTTTTGTTTGTTTGTTTTTTTTTTTTTACTTCTGTGTGCTAGCCAGAAAATGAGCACCATAATATAAGGGGGCAGAGACTGCAGTCTCATAGTGGGCGCCGGTTCTTAGCAACACCTAAATGCATTTTCTCTGCTGCCATCACTTAGGTGGAAATGACTTCTAATTAGTGCACCATTGGTCAGGAAGCGGCAACTAAACCAAAAAAAAAATGTTGGTGCTTTAACATCTATCAGAATCATATTCACATTCATAAAGGGTTATCAAATTATGAATGGCTTTGAACAGATGCTGATAAACAAAATATAGAAACTATCTTGCTTTTTTTAAAGCAGATTTTGAAGGTTTGTGAGAAAGAAAGACACTGTCTAAATATGAGTGGCATGATGAGTTCATCCAAATCCATATTTGATTGTTCATAGTTGTCATTGAATATGTCATACATGCTACCAATCACAATCGTGGGAGTGTAATCAGCATTGTAACGTAGAAGTCTTTCATACGACTATTTCTTGTCAGGGATGCGGGGAACAAGCCTTCTCAAATGTCTATTGTTGAGAACTCAAGTTACAGACGCGCGCCCGTATGCACACGTGTCTCAGCGTCAACAAACTTTCAAGTGTCAATATCATGCCATGTTTTTCACTGAGAGCAGAGCAGATGGCCTGTTAGGACTGTTATTGGTCCAGCTCATTGGGCATCCCGATTTGTCTTATTCCCTAACTTGGAGGAGAAATAGAAAAGTTTAGCAGAACTGTCCGAATATCCAGCCCATGTGCATTGTTGTGAGCGAGCAAAACCACAGTTTAGGCCTTGTGTACGTCTTGTGTAAACACACCGTTCCTGTGTCAGCCCTTGTAGGTTAGAGTGAGAATCTTAAATTGGATAAGGGAGTTAATGGGAGGCTAATGTAATGAGAGCAATACAGGGTTGATGTGACGTGACTATTTGGACCTTAAGAGTAGCATTCTCAGTGAGCAAAGGATCTATTTTGGCTCAATAGCACAAGGGTGGGAATCTCTCGCTAGCCCGATAGTCGATTGGGTTATGATTCAAAGGCTAATGGTTTGATTCAAATTGACTTCCTTATTTTCGTGATTAACTCAACTCTACTCAACTTTATTTGAAGAGCAATTTAAACCCTTTAATGCACAAATTACGAATTTTACCTAAGATGTCAACCGTAGTAACCGCTGTCCCCGAAAGGATTAAAACAACCGCCGCTGCATCCAAAATGCTCGAAAAATGAGCCATACAATTCAAAGAAGTGACCGACACAATTTTTTCTTTAAATAAAATGCAAAAGATGGCAAATATCACATTCGAATTCGTACAACGAATGTTTCTCAGCACGAGAAAAAGCCAAGAGGAAACAAAAGTACTGCTATGTGCCGATGGCTAGTTGGCGAGTGTCACTGGCTCACCGGCTGGCAGAAAAAAAAAATCCAAATGGGCTGTTTATGCTTCATGTGGTTCTTCACGTTGGTCGTTTTCCCAATATACTATATTTTTATTTTGTTTCACTTTCTCACTTACTCGCACTGCCGGGCTCTCTTTCTTATTTGCATAATGTTGAGTCAACATGACAGACATAATTAAGTGTTGACATTCTTGAACCATTCAGAATTGCGTACATGTCAGAATTTAATCATGCGTGTGATTTGTAACTCGTGTTATGCAAGCACAAATTGTAAACAAATACCCAACTCGATGGCTAGAGGCTGATGGCCATCTTTTCTCCCTAGTTTCCAGGTCCTTGTTCACGGAGAATGAATTGGCTGTCTCTAAATATTTAAGAAGCGTTACTCCTTGGCCTGCTGTGTCAAAAAAAAAAAAAAAAAAGCCTGACATAACTCCTTTTAGAATCCTTATTGTTTGTTGTTTTACCAAAGGTGTCTTAATACTCGGCACATATCTCAACACTGTTTTACATTGACGAGAACATTGTAAATTTTATTACAGCTATATAATCTGGTTTGCGTCACTGCTCATATCAGCTATGACAAACAAGCATCGCTTCCTGTTTACCAGCAGTCTGCCAGAGAAAGAGCCAGACAAACTGCTCGGAGCTGTATGTAAAGGCTTTGTGTGATGATATGAGCGTCTTGCTAGCAGGGCAGTATGGCGCGATATAAAAGTGCACGTTATTCCTCCCATTCCACAACGTTCTTTTTCGCGTCGGTGAACAGTATTCATTGTCAATCAATACACGCTCATGTCTTTTTTCCATAATGAGTTTCTCCGCGTGAATCTTTTTCTCTCCCCGACACTACTTTCACTCTTCCTCTCCCCTCAGCGTCGTCGGGAGCAATGGGCAAAGAAATGGGATTCCCAGCAGAATGACTCACGTCTCAAGAAATTCGGGGTCGATGTGTGACGGTCACAATGTGTTTTGTGTGGGTGGACGTTGGTGGAAAAGGGGGGGTATGCACTTCACAATATTTTTGCTTCCTGCTTGAAAAAAAAATGGCGGAAGCTCGCGAGCAGACCAATACACATCCACATCTATGGATCTACACTGGGTCTGTGTGAACAAGCATCATTTGCCCAAGTATGATTCATTCAAAACCTCAAACCAAAAATCCAACAAAGAGGCTGCAACATGTTAGACATGCAAACAGATTTGTTGTGTTCAGAAAACTAAAACAACAGGCATTTCTGTTATTCTTTGGAAGCTTTCCATTGGAGTTGTATTTAAGCCTCTGGGAAGCCTTTTGGTTAAAATTCGCATTGTGATGAAATGACACATTCATCAATCACAGCTAAATCTGTACATTCTATTTTGCGTGCATGCATGCATTTTTGATTCTCAGTGTTGCATAAAACGGCAATCTCCAACTGCTTTATGTCTCTATAATTACTTCCAGCAGTAGTGTGGCGCCAGTCAAATACACTTGGAAGCAGCATTTACTCTCTCTCTCTCTCTCTCTCTCTCTCTCTCTCTCTCTCTCTCTCTCTCTCTCTCTCTATCTCTCTCTCTCTCTCTCTCTCTCTGTCTCTCTGTCTCTCTCTCTCTCTCTCTGTCTCTCTGTCTCTCTCTCTCTCTCTCTCTCTCTCTCTCTCTCTCTCTCTCTCTCTCTCTCTCTCTCTCTCTCTCTCTCTCTCTCTCTCTCTCTCTCTCTCTCTCTCTCTCTCTCTCTCTCTCTCTCTCTCACACACACACACACACACGATCAACCAGATCTAGGCAGTTTTTTTTTTTTTGGGCCAGTGAACCTGCTGTCAGATGTACTGGGACAGAGTTAAGTACAGCAATCATCGGTGCGTGACTGAGGGTATTCGCAGTTCATGCATTTGACAAACTTATTTTTTCCGTGCCTTGACAACAAGCCAAGTAATTGGCTGGTCTATTTCTCCCATCTCAGTGGTCCCCAAACTACGGCCCGCGGGGCGTATCCGGCCCGTGAGCACATTTGACCCGGCCCTCTAAGTGAAAAGTGGACCTAAAGAAGGAGTGGGCTTCTGTTTGTGATTCTTGTATGAAGAGGAGCTGGTGAACACTTGTTTAGAACAAAACGTCTGCACATTGTCTCATTTGGTCTGAAAGCACCAAAGAAGATGTAAGTCATTTTGTGTAACTGGGACCAAGCAATGTCTTGCTGCAACAAGAAACACGAGCCCATAACTGGGAAAAAAAAAACATAGACAACAACAAAAAAAGAACCAATCGCTATAGTGCGATGGAGCCAAATTTAATATCCAGTCATTAAGGCTGCCGTAAACAATGATTTTGATCATTGATGAGTTATTGATTATTTTTGTGCTTAGTTGCCTAATCAATCGGACAATACATAAATTGTGTGCCAATCTCACTTGTTCACATTTTAGCAGGTTTTTTTTCATGGCAATCATAAGGGAGCGTCAACTATTCACTGATTTTTGCAGTTTGCAGTTGAGCCTGGTCCCTACCCGAGTTATGATTTATGAATCTTACATACTTGATTTTCTTTTTTTTCCTGCAGTATCTTTGCAAAAAGGCCAATGGAAACTAGACTTGTCTGTGGTTAGCGTTAGCACCTGGCCATGTTTACACTGGCACTCTCGACCACCTTCAAGAGAATGTAATTTAAGCACCCTGCATTCATGTTTGAGTGATATATATATTTTTGTGGGTAGGATTCAATAGTTGTCTCAATGATTCTTTCAGACCTTCCCTCAGAACTCTCACCGTGATGCATCGCTACCCTGTATTTTGATGACCAAGTATCGGCATCACTTCCTCAAACGGATAAGGAGGATTATGAGAAACTTTGTTGATACAAGATGATCAGGGTTAGTTTGAGATTACCCGGAAGACATTCAGACTTTCACTCCTGAGATATTAATGTATAACTTGGTTCACGAGCTAATCCAACACGCCTTACTCAAACTTAGCAGCGCTGAACCAGCAACGTCTCACTCTTGCGAGGATGTTTTGTTGACAGAATGCGTGGGTTATTGATACTGTAACGAAGTACTGTTTGTGTGCATTGTTTGGTTTCAAATTTGAAGTTATACTGTGAGCCAGATAGTGGTCTCCGCATCCAACCTTGTGTGCGCATTTTGCATTGTGTGAATATCTGGCATATGGTAGCCATCTTACGCTGGCGGCTGAGCTGAAGGAAATTCCAGTATTGTAGAATTCAGCCCCCAACATACTGCCGCCACACTCACTCAGTCACTCAAATAAGCAGGCACACACGCAGGCACATACCACAATTCAGGTTCGCGTGTAACAAATTAATTCTGTAAAGAGAAATCATTTGAATAGCTCAAAAAGAAGCCTCCAGAAACTCTGCATGCTCAAATTTCTTAGCATGTCATTACTGTATTCCGAGCTCACTTAGAAAAACTCAGATCGACACTCTGGTCTTAATCTGCACATTGGCTGAGTGCTATCTCTGTATACACATGGCAGCCATTATTTCTTGCGTTTTTAGTCTCTGGGATTTTCCACAGATTGTATATGGCCCAGACTTTTGGAGAAGACTAACTTGATCAATGTCTCCCATTTGGACTTCCATCATACATGTGTTTTTCATTTATACTGAGATTTCAATATCAACCATTGGCTAAACCTCACATTTCTCTAAACCTCAATTATTCTTACATTTCAAAAATAATTTCATATACATTCTCATTGTTACAAGCATTGCACCACTTGTGTGTTAAATAGGATCTGAATTTCATTGGCTTCAATGCCAACTGCTTCACCGAAAAATATATTGAGTTCATTTCAGCAGAAATTCCCTCAGCTAAGCTAATTTTTAATAACAATCATTTACTTAGAAACATTTGCGTCTTGTCTTTTAAATCAGGGTCTCAATCGATCTCAATCAGGCGGCTTAATACCGTATGTGATGACGAGTTCACGTCTCACGCATAAAACACGCCGCATCTTGAACTGTTTCATAAATCCTTTCAAAATACAAATCCGACTCAAATGGAGCGTGTTTGAGTGTGGAAAAGATAAAAGGTTTTTGTTGGTTTATGTTTGTTCCACTTCGCCACACACACAACCCATTTGATGGTGGTGATGGGTGGGGGGTAAGGGGGGGGGGGTGGCTAAGTAGTCAATGAAGCAAAAATGCACACGAAAGTTGTCTTGTCTAAACAAACACCCCCTCAACCACGCCTCCACTGAAGGGCTTCACATATGGGACCATAACGTAAATGTACACACACACTTGTCCCTCGGCAGAGTTGCCGTCGCCTCAAACGACCAGATGAGTGTTGCAGTGGTTGCCGTAGCAACTTGGATCAACACAGGAGCCATTGTTGCGTTGCCCCATTAACATGAGACATTTTGGCTTGACCCTCAAATCTTGTTGTTTCAGTGCTTGTGCGCACACACACACACACACACACACACACACACACATTTGCAGTTCGGTGATACCTCAGCTTGCCAGCTATTTAATCTTGAGCCCATCCTACCTCATTGACATGGAGTCGAAAACACATTGTCCAGAGGTTACAAAATTAAACATCAGTCTACGATATAGTGCAGCAAACTCGAATGTTCAGTGAAAATAAACAGGATATTCTGTCATTTGGGACTGTGTGAGTGATGTTGGAAAGAAACTCAACTGGAAAAAAAGGTGAATCAAACTACCATATTTTTCGTCCCAAAAAGTCACACTTCTTTTCATAGATTGGCTGGTCATGCGACTTATGCTCAGGTTTGACTTGTAACTAATTAAATAAGTCATATTTTGGGGGTAACCCTTGAGTGTTTTGAAAGGTGCTTATAAATAAAATGTTCATTCATTCATTCATTCATCTTCCGTACCGCTTGATCCTCACTAGTACCCGGTACCTCTGCACTGTGAAGCCGACGTGCTAACCACTGGACTACCGGGCCGCCCTAAATAAAATGTATTATTTTTTATTATTATGACCCTGAATAACCAAACAGCACAGTTGAATAAAAATCAGAGTATCCAAATGGTTGGAGTGAAGCAGTGCAAGTTTGGAACCTATTTCGAACGCACCCGTGAGAAAGGAGCTCACCTGTTCTTGGTCTTTGTAAAATTAATTTCCCTGGTGGAGTAACTTACAGGTGTGTGTGTGTGTGTGTGTGTGTGTGTATATATATATATATATATATATATATATATATATATATATATATATATATATATATATATATATATATATATATATATATATATTTTTTTTTTTTTTTTAAATTTAATTTTTTTTTTCTTCTTCACGATTCATTTTATTTATTTTATTTTTTACTGTTACGACTTCTACCCTGGAGCGACGTATAGTTCGAAAAATAGGCTATTGTGCAGCTATTTTTCGTCATTCTTGCATGTATCCCCTTCTCATTTTTACTATTGTCTTCCACTTTCCGTCTTGCTTTTGCCTCGTAAAAATGACTGAATGTGCAGTGGCATGCAGCAGCGTGAGTGATTCAGGGTGTGGGATTGTGCTGCCACGGAGAGGAACGGTTAAAAGTGTGTGCTTTTGAATCAGATTAGTCATCGTGCAAGTGTGCATGCAACTTATTTTAGCATCGAGTTGTTTTTGTTATTAGCTAAGGATTTGTTTTCATGTTTGGCAAGTACATGCTCCATTTTCTTCTGCCTGTTTAACCTCTCGTTAAAATTCAGGCTTTCAAGCGTGAGCTAATGCTTGACCTCTGTCACAATTCCTCAGCACTCATCCCTTGCCTCATTTCTTGAATGGATTTCATACCAATAGCTTTGCTGTTGGAGGTTATATACACTGTTGGGTCTGTTTTATGTATTTGGAAGTGCCACTCTGGATTTGTTTAGCATATTTTCGACATAGCTGAGAGCATAGACATATTCAGATGGCATTCCGGTGACGTAATTCATGGCTGCACAGGGCTTACTACTGTCTCATACTAGGAGAGATAGACAAACCTGACACTTGGTGGGAGTGAGTCGCTATGAAATCCTTCAGTGAGAGGGATAGCTTGTGGAAAAAGAAAAAAAAAATGTGTTGACATTTGAGGAGTTAACTTATCAGCGATCCTTGGCATATTTGCTCTGCTGTCCTTTGAGTGAACAACAACAACAACAAAAACAGAAAACGAAGGCTTAATGGGCTGATTCATTAAATATACTCACAAAAACATTGATTCCAGGGTGTACCCCACCTCTTGGTACCTGTCAGCTGTGTGAAGCCCTAGATCAGCTATTCCCCTGAACAGGATAAGCGGTAGAGACCGGAAGCTTTAAAATGTTTTCAAGGTTTAAATAACTTAAAATTATGCTTTATGTTGATATCGCCCAGTCAATATCAGTTTAAACCACTGCATGCTTGAAATGTAATTACCGGTAGGTTAGTTAGTTTGTTTGTTTTTTAATCAATAACATAAAAACAGCAATTTTATACATTTCTATATATGTGTAGCCAATGGGAGGAGAAATACAAAGTAGCTGGTTCCTCAGATGCCTTGTGATGCAGATTTAAACAATGTTGTTTTTGCACCAAAAAGTAAAATAAACTTGTGGTACACACATTTTCTGTCCTTTCTCAATTCGGCATTTTAAAGCACAATGATTTAAAATCAGCATTTGACCTGGAATGTTGCTTTGCTTGCATATATAGTGTGTATGGTTGACAGAAGTGGATTTTCATGGTTTGGCCCTTGCTGTTAGCTTTGTGGTGTGGAGTGTAGATACTAATCAGTGTTCTGAATACATGCCTGTAAAATATCCACAACTACTGGGCGACTACATTGCAATTGTTAGCTTCCATTTTGGTTTTGGCAGACGGCAGTGCAATTTTCAGTCGTCAATCCAACAGTGAAAGATGAGATTTTCCACTAGTTTAAGTATTGCCAGTGGTGTCGTTTTCTTGGAAAGAAAAAAAAGGCCCTTTTATTACTAGGTGGGCCACCCATATTCAAAACAGTACTATGAACTTTTCTAATGATTTTCATTTTGCTGCATTTAACTTGCTTTATACTTGCTAGCTTTATACATTTCTTCCTTAAGACATTAGTTCAATGAAGACAAAGCATGCTCATTGGCTTGGTCGTGTGGTGTCCATACCACTGCGACAACACGACTACCGTCATACGTTGATGGATGGGTGCTTCAAATTACTTAAACGGTGTATGAACAAAATTCGTGTAAACACCCCAAAGTTTGAACTGAATGTTTTTTACATTTTGACTGTTGTCATTGTGACATCAGTATATGACATGGATGGTCAATACGGGTCAGTAGACCCCGGGCTGTTGTGCTTCGTGTTAGCATTGATAAAGATGACCCCCCCCCCCCCCCAAAAAAAAAGTAAACCCAAAACAAAACAACTTGAGTCTCAAAGGACATGGTGGAACGTGAAAGGTAGACAAAAGTAAATGAAGTAAATGAACCCTCAATTCAAGGTGAAAAGACTGGCAGCCCCCATGCGCATCTAGTGTTCGTAATTCAATGTCACAGTAGTCATGGACGATTGCAATGAAGCATTGAGACTGTTAAGCAATGTTTCATAATGTTACTCATTTTATTTTTAGGAGCTTGTTGTTACTTAGTGATTTGTCCCATTGCCTTTGGCTTTGGCTCTTGAATGGCATATCAAGCAAGGGTTTTAATTTTAATCATCCGTGACTGGTGTTGAATCCAGCTCAAACTGGTGTTGAGTTTGAGCTGTTTGACCAGAGGGAGCACAGAGTAAAAAGAAGACTGTTCATTTAGCGTCTCCCGCTAGCTAACTATGCGCGTGTTAGCTAGCAGTTAGACTGAGGTTAGCGGCCATGTGCTCATCAGTTGTATTTTGTATTTTGTTCCGTTTTATTTATTTTGGTAACATTCCTATCCTAGTCAATCTCTACATGAGTTATTTTTAAATAAAACTGCGAGGTGCATCCGTGACACTATTGTATGTTTGTATTCATTTGTAGTTAATTAAGAAGCATTTTTAGGTGTTCTATTAATGTAATCATGTCATACGGGTGAATGTTGACTTGTACTTGCACATATCAGCGACATTGATACAAATTTGTTTCCTGAACCTTGAACCTTCTGATATCAGAGTCCTGGAAAAATGTTGCTAGGAACTGACTGTTGAGTCGAGTGAAAGAGAAATGGTTTAATATAGTAAAAGGGAAACACTGAGCCTTGTACACCGCACTAAAACGCTGATGCCCTGACTTTGACCTTTTCTGATTCCCATCAAATTGTTCCTAACATTAATTATCCTTTGATGGGCAATCAATTGACTGTTGAACGTATCTGCAGCACATTTGACTTCTCATAAGCCACAGGGGCGTTGCAGCTGAATCGCAGACATAGAATGTCTCATATTTCTTGAGGCTCTCAAGCAAGGTGGCATGGCTGGAAGAGGGGAAGGAATGTAAACACATGAAACTTGAATTTGCTGAGTATGCTGTGAGAAGTTACACTGCCAACGTGGTGAAATGTAACACCACTATGCCAGAACACCACACCGCAATGCAAAGATTTGCAGGGTCTCAACTCGTACACAGGTTTCTGAACTTTTGTGCCCTTCTTAACTTGGATGTTTAGAACTACGGTGAGTTGTGAATTGGAAATAAAAGTGTTCATAGCATTCTCTCTTTCATACAAGTTGCTGCATGAATATTGAGGTTTCTCCAGTCTTAGATGTTATTATTACTGGGCCAGGACTTGGTGTTGGTGCACCTAACCACCTACTACTGCTAAAAAAAGGAATACTGAGACACTTTCAGCGACAGTGGTTACTACAGTGGACAGATTATCATGTGAGCAGCTTCCAGGGTGCATGAAAGGGTTAAGTCCTTTTCTAGTTCTTTTCAAAAGTCTTTGACGGGAACCTCTCAGGTTCTTCCCCACTAAACCTATTGACATACTAGCTCAAATACCAATGAGTGTGCGCATCTTATACTGTAGTGCAAGTTAGTGAAAGAAAAATATATATTTCCACTTTGATGTAACAGGTTTTTTGTTTTTTTGAGTCATTGACCAGAAAATATTTTGCTCACCTCGTGGAAAATTTAAAGTATTTTTCGAACCGTTTTGAAGATATCTTGACAGACAAATCCATATGGTTTCAGTTGCAGATGTGGGTTTAATAGGATTGTGGTCGAGCAGCCTTGGAGCAGTGCTGTCTTCTATTTTCCTTGTATTCTATTTTGTGAAGTCGAAAGTCCTCACCGTCTTGGACTGAAACTGTCATATCATTATCTTTTTAAAAATGTAACTCAACGTCCATTTGGCACAACACCTTTTTGTGACCTTTGATTGGATTCTGGTAGGGCCACCGCCATTCCATGAACCAACAATAATTCTTTATGCTGATGAAAGTTGGTTGATATTTATTTTATCATTTTGGAAACTGATGGGTAGCTGATCGGCCTTTTTTGTGCCAAAGATTCAAACTGCGCTGCAGTTCGTCATCTTGAGTCATATTTTGGAATTTATTTAAAAAACGTCAGCCTGACAAAGAAACCATTGTTTGAATTCTGTTACATGTTTTCTTCATTAGAAAGAAAAAATCTGCATGAAATGTTTTTCACGAAATCAGTTTTGAGTATTGTTGAACTATTGTGTAACAGTTCTTAAAACAGTGCAGTAGAGATTACTGTAAAAGTGCAGTCAGTGGAAGTTTGGGTTCAATGTTCCTGAAAGGCAGGAATGACTTTCATGCTGTTATTTTAAAATAAAACAAAATAGTAAGGTAAACACATGTCTCAAAAGTTGCATCAAACGAGCTCAATCATCAAAGAATTACTTGTATGATTTGGGCAAAGACATTTAACAATACCTATTCTGAAGAATAAGAACGACCAGCCACAACCACTGCATAAAATGTTAAAAGACAACAATTATGCATCACAGACGACGTGAAGTGCACTCATTGAAACATTCCAGCAGGATCCCAATACTTGCCCATTATTTGTTAAGCAAGTTAAAGACAAAAGTGATTTTTTTTCCAACTTATTTTTTAACTTGTGTGATAAGGGAGTTCAAAAAAATTTGGATGATTGAGCAGCATCTCAGCCTCACATTACACATTTGTCATTAATGTTAAAACATGACAATTTTGTGTTCATGTCTTAAGTCGAGCTTGCTTTTATATATAAACACATAAAATGGGGTAGGACTAGATACGTTTTTTTACTTCTTCCCACTCCCTTGAACATAATAATTGTGTTGAATGATGACTGATTCCCTTTCCTTTTTACTATTTTACTTACCTTACTTTCTATCAAATTATTACTGTATATGTTTTATGTTCAATAAACAAACGAAACGAAAACCGAAACTTTTATCTCCATATATATGACAGTCAAGAATGTCAAAATGTGAAACAAAGGATACTTTATTTTTTGGACGATAACGGTGAGACTACAAGCTACAAGTCTGGCACGTTCGAATTATTGTTGGTCTTGCCGCATGATGTTACATGTCCCACGTCGACCTTCAATTGGTTTTATTGGTTGACCAATCGGAAGACAGTGCCCTCCTTCTAAATTTCCCCAGTGTGGGACAAATAAAGGATATCTTATCTTATCTTAATGACGAGAGACTGGACGTGAAACTCGACGTAGCATTTCAAATGATGCTACGTTTGCTAACTGCAAAGACAGTAGCCGATTTGCAAACAGGGTGTCATTAAACAAATTGTTAGTTCTTTTGGGAGAAAGGACAGTCCATACCGCCCTCTCCCCACAATCCATAAACGGGTCCCTCATCTCTTTTTTTTGAGGAGAGAACAAACACACATGCACATAACGCCTCCGTTGAAATGACTTTGACAGGTGCCGCTTAAGATGAAAAAAGCCACCATTTTGGTGTAAGAGACAGCTTTGGTGTCACATTGAAATGAAAAGAAAATAACAGCACTTTTTATGTGGTGTGAAATTTCTCAAAGTATGAACCAAGAGCGTCAGACAAAGCTGCAGATAAACTTTGTAGTTGAAGCTCCTACTCTTCGTGATTATACTTTCTGTGTCTTTCCAGATGCCAGCTCTTTTGTCCAGTTCTGGGAGTCTGACTGTCATCTGGTTTTTATCTTGGTCACTGTGTCTAAGTAGTGCTCAGATTCGGACCAATGAAGGTAACGGACACTTCGTATTCACGCACACCTCCCCTGATCATAAGCACATGTTGAGAAATCCATTTGGAAACGCATGCCCTTTTCATATGCCGTACACTCACATACAAAGAGCGAGTTTTTGACTTATTTTGCGTGCTTTTGACCCATCTCGGTTAAAGGAACTGCTAAAGAAAAGAGGGAGGAAACATCTAGCATTTAGAATAAAACAACCGGTTATACTGTATATTTTTGCTTAAGGAAAATCACCATGAAACACTGACACATTCTGAAAAAAAACAAAAAACATTTCTCATATTGGACAATCACAGTTTTGTTCACTTTTATGATTCTCTTCTCCAAACATTTTTAGTCTATTTTTAAATTCACTTATTTTTTTGTTCAGTTTGCACCACACAAGGCGTTTATTGTCGATGTGTTTTTCTGTATTCGGTTTCATGGGAATCTGTTCTCGAGAAATTGACGTGGCACGTTTTCTTTCTTTCTTACAGAGACATTTTTCCCTTTTTCTTAATGCCTCTCCAATATTTCTCTTCGTG
This sequence comes from Hippocampus zosterae, assembly GCF_025434085.1. NCBI lineage: Eukaryota > Metazoa > Chordata > Actinopteri > Syngnathiformes > Syngnathidae > Hippocampus > Hippocampus zosterae. Next base: position 6,741,394 of record NC_067468.1, read on the forward strand.
TGTCTGCTATCAGAGCCAAGTTGAGGTTCACTTATTCATTTCATTAATAAGAATACTGGCCCTTAGCCCTTTGAATAAAACTGTCACCGTTTTTTTTCCTTTTCCCGTAACCCTACACAACCACCGCCCCCTTTTTTCTTAGTTTCTTGAACTGATTTCAACAAAGACACGCGGCTTTCCTTTAGACTTAAGCTTGTGTGAATGTTTATTTGTGTATGTGGAGGCATGCACTTAAACGCGCATTTGTATTTATTTATTTGTTTATTTTTCAAAGTGTGTGTGTGTGTGTGTGTGCGTGTGTGTGTGTGTGTGTGTATGTGTGGGTACTTGTCCATGTGCTGCGGCCCTTTTGCCAAAGTCAAAATCAGATATGAGTGGAACGCTGCGGCTTTGAGGAATAATGTGCATGTCTGCCAATAAACATGAATACACACATTCAAAGCAGCCGGCCTCTGCACTACTCTGAAGATTACACACAATCACACACACGCTGTACACACACAAATGCATGCGTACAACCACAGAAACAAATTGTAGAGTGCACTATCTGTGGGTATATACAAAAATAAACCAGATATATAGATATATTGTAGATAGATAGATAGATAGATAGATAGATAGATAGATAGATAGATAGATAGATAGATAGATAGATAGATAGATAGATAGATAGATAGATAGATAGATAGATAGATAGATAGATAGATAGATAGATAGATAGATAGATATCTGCCGTCTTCGTATTCGTTGTTTGTTTGTTTTTTGAACACATAAACGGGAAGTAAAGAGAAGTTAAAATAATGCCCCCCCCCAAAAAAAATAGTTATCAATTAGCACAATTTACGTGTTCAGAGCAAGTGCCGTATTGACTCGAATATAAGATGATGTTTTTTGCATTGAAATAAGACTGAAAAAGTTGGGAGTCGTTTTATATTCGGGGTCTAGACGTTATACACATTCATGACGCTAGATGGCGCCAGATATCAATGAAGCGAATGCTGAACTTGACTCCCCAGGCCAAAGTGACACCATGCCACGAAGAATAAAAATAAAAATAGCGGTAGCCCAAAGAAGAAAAATAACAAATGGAGAAACGTAGTGACAATCTTGAGCAAAGTGGGTCAAGATCGGCCAGGTTAACCGGCAGCTGATGAGAAGTTATGATGTACCGTAATTCACATTTCAAAAACCAGAAGCCATTCATTTACAAATGTGATTGCACTTTAGATTTGAATTAAGCAAAATAACATGCTTTTTATCTCAAATATATTGTTATAATCATTAGTTTCAGCTGTACTGTAATTATTTTCTGTATAAAAATTAATTTGGTGTTCAAAAAGTCTTTTTTCTAACTTGAGTCTTGAAAAAGAGGGGGTCGTCTTATAATCAGGGCCGTCTTATATTCGGGCCAATACAGTACAAAGACATACAAAACTGATCTCGTCCTACCTAAATATAATCTGGCTCTATTTTCCTTTGGGAAATTACCTTTCTTTCCACTATGTACAAAAAAGTCAAGAAGGAATCAAGGTCGGATAGCATGTTTCCCTCCTGCCTGAAAGTCTGCGCCAATAAGCTGCCATGTCTATAATAAAACCGTTTATCGTCATATCGCACAACTCTAATTTAAAGGCATACTTTCTGTTGACAAAAGAAAACTCTTCCGTGTATTTGGAGAAACTTGCACTCAGCAAGAAGACTTGCTGAACGCTTATCCGAACGCAATGGAGGACATTCAGAACGTTGACGATCATTGACGTTATTTTTATGCCTTGGTATACATAAATGAGTCTTTCGGGTAAAATTCCTGGAGTGATAATCAACCTCATATCCATAAAACCTGCATTAGCTGTACAGGCAAAGAGGAACCATTTTACCAGTCTTACAAGTGTAAAAAAAAGATATCAGTCATTGTTGATAATATCAATAAAACACAGAGGTGACGATTCACATCGTCCACGTGCCTCAATTTTTTAAAAATGTAAAAATAAATTAAAGTAAAATAAATAAATAAAATGAAATAAAATTTAAAAACCACTTTTAAAATGAACAATTGCTTCACAAGTGTAAAATAAATAAATAAACTCTTGGGATTAAAACAAAATCTGAACACTCAGCCCTTGATTGTTCAACTGTCGCATTTAGAGCAAAAATGGAGAAGATGGAGATGACTGACGCGTATGAAAAACACGAAACTGAAAGCTTGGCCAGATTGGAATATTAACCAAGTAAGAAATGGCCCGCACAGCCCGGCACAGAGGTTTGGATTAATTCGAGTGTGTGTGCTTAGTAGCCCTGCGCTGCCTGTCAAATATTTTTCCACCTGAGATGTTCCACGAAAGCCAACTTTTATATCTTGTAGCAGCCACACTTTATAGTGAAGATATCCTATCCACTTGGCAACTTGGTAAATTCACCACAAATATTTATTCAGGTGATGCACTGCACCTCTTGCGTACGCTCCAATTGAATATGTAACATTATCCTTGGTTTAAAAAACAAAAAAAATATAATAATAATAAATGTATTGACCATATCATAACTGTTCCACACTGTTGGAAATTTTAAGAGCTCAAGGCTCTCACATAATTTGCCCAACTGTCATTGTAATTACAGCACAAATGATCACTTGCTTGAGGACTCTCTGCATCATTTGCACAGCTGTCATTATATGTGCTCGTGGTACATCCGAAATGTTCATCAATACACACCCTAAGTGTCTCTCAAACCACCACAGACAATTACACCGTTTATTTATTTATTTTTTTAACATACTTGGCCAATAAAGATAATTTTGATTGACTGTTATTCCTTCCACTCAAAGCAGCTTTTTGGAGACTGATTTATGTACTTTTCATGATTGCATAATGCAAGAAGTTGAAACACTTGAAGTCGTTTCATTGTAAACAAGCAAGTCAAAGTCTAGTCTTTAGTTTAGTGCCTGAAGGACCGCTAACCTTTTTTGGTCATGTTATTGTGTCCCTACTGTAAACTGTGACACATACGTCACACTCATGCAGAGCACGGCACCACAAAATACGACTGCTAGCCTGTCAGCCAGACAAGCAGTGTACCTTAATATTTTATGTCTGTGTTTGCAGTTTCGGACGTGCAGTACGGGCGCTTGGACTCGAATGTGACACTGGCATGTGGGAAGTCACAAATTAAGTAAGGAATTTCAACAAAAAAAAACTTGCCATCATCTTGTTTCTGTTTTGTATCGGTCAAGACTGGATTCCTTTGCTCTTTCTACAGTATCAGTACATCCGTTTGAAAAAAAAAAGCACAAGATGAAAACAATTTCCTGAAATAGTTTTCGGAACAAAGAGCCACATTTTTGGCTTATATAGTCAATTACCAGTGCTGGCTTCAAAAGGACCTTTTTTATTCCCTCAAACTGGAGGCTTCTGTTCTATTAGCTGATGTGCCTCAATTTATTCCATCATTACCTTGAACAAACATTTAATACTGCAATTGACATACATGCCTATCTATTATTTCCCTCGGGAAATACAAACAGACGCATTACGTGGCTGTAATTACCTTTCTTGTGACTTCTACCGTCACATGTTGCTGAAGAACTCTTCAGCGCAACACAGCAGGCCAGACATGACATTTGTAAAGTGAATTTTTAAAGTGCACATGGAGAGGAAAGTACAGATGTTGGCCGCAAAAATATGTTCTCCGCAAAGTCTTCTTAAACTCAATAACATGTTGCCCCAGTAGGATACCAGTGGTGTGGCATCTTGACGACAGTCAATTGTTACCATGGCACAAAGTAACATCAGATGGATCGTTAGTCCTGCTGCACGTCAACCTTTCAGCCCAGGGCAACTACAGCTGCTATGACAACCATGGGCTCCTACTCCACTCCATCAAACTCAGACTGGGCTGTAAGTGTTGTCATGTCATTTGGAAAGTGGTGCGCTTCCGTTTAGAGCTCTTGTGACACGTTTGGTTTCTTTACAGCTTTGATATAAGCCGCGCTCTTTTATTCAACAAAGGGATGACCAGAAATTCGATCTAAAGTTTAGAAATGTTGATGTTTTTTTTTTTTTTTTTAAAGTTTGGTTATGGAATTGAAACAGTGGCAATCACATCACTGCCAGCAGTCCTCGAAGAAAATTCCACCACAAAAACAAAGACTCCACGTCCTGTGACTGTTTCTAAAAGGAAATGGCTCCCTCAATAGGAAGGGTCCCTTAAAAGGACCCTTCCTTTTGAGGGAGAGGATTTCTTATTGCTAGCACAGTACATGAAAACATCTACTACTACAAGTGCTCCTTCTTTTTCTTTTCTTTATCCTCGGGGACATTGCAACCTCGAAATATTTGTTTAAAGATTTAGCCCAGACTCTTGTTCTTCCAGATCCCCCTGGTCTGCTTAGCATTTCCTGTCAAGTTCCGAATCACACTCTTGTTCGCTGCTCCTGGAAAGAATCGGTGAAGACCTTTCTTCCAGTCAAGTACAACGCCTCCCTCAGGTAAAAGCCAATTACTGCAACTCAATACCATCTTGTTTTGTTTGTTTGTTTGTTTATTGAACATAAAACATATACAGTAATAATTTGACAGAAAATAAGGTAGATAAAAAAGTAAAAAGAAAGAAATCAGTCTTCATTCAACACAGTTATTATGTTCAAGGGAGTAGGATGAAGTAAAAAAAACTTATCTAGTCCTACCCCGTTATGTGTTTATATCTACTAAAACATTTTTATATCAATCAGAAAAGAAAAAGTAAGAATAAGTCTCCATTAAGGCTCATACTTTACCCTTAACCGTGATATTTTCACAACTTTTGGTTTGTATCGGGATTATATACATCCTCACCCTGGCACTCTTGTGTCAATTTTCTCTTGTATTCATAATGGATATTTCAATACCTTTCTCTATTTATCAACTTAGTTCTGATTTAGCATTATATTTAATGTTTAGTTGTTTGTTTAGTTATTTAATGTTTAATTTATCATTTTAACTCTGATTGATGTAGGTTGTTTGTACTATTTTTTTGAATTTGTTTTTGAAATCAGCAAGCGATTTACTCATTTTTAGGTCAGTTTCGAGATTATTCCACATATCTAAAAGTTATTGCGGTGTTTTCGGTGAGGGCCTTAATATAATGCCATTTGTATCATATTTGATAAATGCATTTTCATTATGTAACTCATTCTTTATATTACATTAAATCATCTGTATCAAATTTGATACTGCAGGTTTAACATGTAATTTTTTCAAAATTTTCATATTCAGATGTAATCTACATAATGCTTATACATGGAATACGACAGGGGTGGGCAAACTTTTTGGCTCAGGGGCCGCATTGACTTTTAAAATTTGACAGAAGGACCAGATCAGCACTAGCTATGGTACATTAAAAAAAACTGCATTTGTTGACAGTCCATATCAAACATCAACAGAACAACAGCATGAAAGTGCTGTATTAATATACTTTCTTAAATGACAAGAGTGTTGTTGATGACCTATTTTAGCCTGTGCATTGCTGCAGATGGGTTGTGATCAGACCAGTAGAAGTAGAGCGATACAGAGGTCGAAAAGACCCCCCCTCTCCCTGTGTTCTGAAACTTCATGTCAATGCGCCACCTGGCGGTGAAATGCCTATCATTACAAGTCCAATTGAAATGAATGCAATCATTCACATCGAACCTTAACTGTGGACCAACCTTCGGCGGGCCGGATTAAAAAGACCAGCGGGCCGGATTCGGCCCGCGGGCCTTAGTTTGCTCACCTCGGATCTAAAACAACATGATATGGCAAAAAATGTTTTTGTGGATTTTGTTATAAGGGTTTTAATGAACATCTCAGTTCCCAAAAATCTGATTTTTCTGGCTATTCTTTGATGGGTCAGGCATTAAAGGGTTAATAGAATAAGTGTTTTAAAAATGTTGTCGTATCACGCTTTTGTCTTTTTCAAGGGGTAATGGCAAGGCCTGGCAGCCTTGCCTGGTGGACGCGGCCCACAAGTACTGTGATGTAGAGCACCCATCCTTCTGGCAGACGATCCACACGCTTAACGTCACGGCCACAAACGCCCTTGGGTCTGAGTCCACGGCTGCCCGGATTAAATTGGACAAGCTCTGTAAGTATCGGGATTTTTTTTTGGGGGGGGGGGGTGGAATGGTATCTGGAGAAAATCTGTCATACTGTTCGTGACTGCGCATAATTACCGCATATTCACATGAATGTTTTCAGTCGTTAGCTTATCCAAACACTTTTTTTTTTCTATCTGTCTTTTCAGTGAAACCTGACCCTCCGGAGTCAGTATTAGTTAATGAGGTGGAAGGCTTTCCAAATAAACTGATTATCTCATGGAACTTTCCTTCCTCGTGGGCACTACGTGATGCTTTCCCTCTCGTGTTTCACATAAGATACAGGCCACATGGATCGCAATACTGGTCAGAGGTTCGTAGGGGACGGGGTCATGTATGTTTATATTATAGTCAACACAGATCAGAATTTAGAACCTGTTTTGAGAGTATTTGCATTTTTCTTCATCTTCCTCTCCTTTCTCTTTGCCTCTACGTCAGGTTTATCCTGAGGAGAGTCCAGTCGTGATTTTTGATGCTTTGGCTGGGCACCCTCACCAAGTCCAAGTGCGAGCGAGGGATGAGCTTGACGCTGAGAGCCAGTGGAGTGACTGGAGTCCTCTGCGTTATGGCCGACCCTGGGAAGGTTAGAAAAAAGATCAAACATTGGCAGGAAATTGCAGTCAAATCTACAGCTGTATCCCAAGAAGAAAATTGTGGCCTTTTTTTTATGTACATATTCCAATCATTTACTCTATTAAAACGCTGAGTAAATAAATACAATAATTTCAGGGGAAAAAAAATGCGAACCCTGCCACAGTCGACCAATTGACGAAATCAGCATATTTTATTAGAAAAATATATTATTAATGAATTCAGTTGGAATATCCCTTCTGAAACATTTTCACGTTTAATGAATCTGTATTATACCAAATTCACTCGTTGAATTAAATAGAAACGATTAGGCCGCTCCTTTATATGCAGTCCAAACTTCGGTCAACGTACAGACATTTGTCATATTTTTTGTTGTTCCTTTTTTTAGAATCATGCATGAAATGAGATGAGTTGCTAATCCCGAACAGCATATTAGCAGTGATGCTCATGCTTCACATTTCTTCCACCAATTCCTCTTGAGAACATGTCGGGGGACTTGAGCAAGCGGTGGCGCCGGCAGCGATTGACACATGTATATGTTTGTGTTTTGGTCCGGCAGACCCTGCCGCATCCGAACCTCCCGAGGATCATTTTCCGGACTATGTTTTTCCCTTCAATACAAAGCCAGAAACCTCAACTTCAAAGTCACTGAGTAAGTCTCTTGAAATAAAAAATGCGTGACGCGGTCATGTGAGATAATGACTGTTTAAAGAAGGCTCGTTTGGACTACAAGCTCAAACTCTTGATCGAGAAAAAAATCGATCAGACAGATGGAAGCGTATTTTTCTCTCAGAAGGCATCCACCATTACCGGCACAATAACAAGGCATCAATAATAAGGCATCATTGAATGTTAGTCCAAATGCCTTGTGCTGGGCTTACTGCCCAAACTACATTTGAGTCCACCAAATTTTACCTGTGAGCTGTCGTTGCTTTCTCTCGTAGATGACCGAATGAAACGGTAAATGCATGAAAGCTGTTCTCTCTCGACTGCACATGCCATGCATTTGCCAACGCCCGTTCGGAAAGCGAGCGCTCCAAACGCACAACTTGGATTTGTAAACACGCTCCGTTATACTCGGGTTTGCACTCCTGCATCTGTGAGTGATTACAGCTTCGAAATGTTGAGCGAACCAGATGCATTCTCTACTCACTCTGTCCGCATCGATCACTTGACTGCGGCAAGATTTTTTTGAGTGGGAATTGGCCTTTGATTTTGGCGTACCGTATTTTCCGCTATATAAGGTGCATCTAAAAGCTCAAAAGCCGACAGTGCGCCTTATAATCCGATGCGCCTTATATATGGATCACTATTCAGATTTCTTAGAAGGAGTATTTTAAATGTTATTTTAAATGTTCTGTTTTTTAAATGTACTTTGTTACAGCTGCAGCGGTTGGGTAGTTGCATTGTCTTGCATTCCCTTTAGCGTAGCTCCATCTAGTGGATGCAGAACACATCCTCAGCCACTATTGGAGCTTCTATTCTATGCACCTTATAATGCCGAGCGCCCGAGATATGAAAACAGTTTCAAAATACGTCATTCATTGAAGGTGCGCCTTATACTCCAAAGCGCCTTATAGTACGGAAAATACGGTACTTTGTGTGGGTCTGTTTACTCCTGGCATGTTGTAAATATTAATGTGAACCAATGGCGGCAAACTTAGAATGCTTCATATCACAAGTCCATGCGCACGTGTGTCTCCGACCACCCAGACATGCATATCAATCCTTCAACGACTGCATTTGTTTTACATCTCGTCTTCCAATGATCTGCCCGGCGCCGGCTGTCTTTTCGTTCAACCTTGTTTTTTCAGGAAATTCAAATTGTTCCTTTCCAGAGCCGGTTCTGCAGGATGATGGTAATTTGGGATTGGTGATTCTGCTGGTTTTGTTTGCCGTGGTTATCGTAGCCACTGTCCTTTCCCTCTTCTTTGTGGTGTGGTAAGACATACTTGCAAATTCACATACACAAAGCAACCACTTAACCATATATATTCCCTCAAAGTTTTTTTTTGGTTTGTTTGTTTGTTTGTTTGCTGTGGATTGCTACTAGTTCTTGTTTTTGTGTTTGCAGGGTGAAGCAGAGGCGGCGTGAACATGTAACCAAACAGGAGCTCACGTCGATGGTCAAAATGAAGTCTATGCCAATTTGATGTGAGACCCCCGCCCCGCCCCCTCTTACACTTCTTAAAGTTCATATACAATAGTTGACTGGTCTACTACATAATGAGGGAGACATATGGTGCACATTAATCAAGCCAGTTCCTATAGTGTTATATTGGTCTGTGGGACATGCTTTGGTTTAAATAAGCCACAGCTCACCCAACCGTACGCCAAGTATGTCTTTGCGTAACTAAGACCACCAGGCGCAGAGCTGTTTTACAGCTGCGAGCACTCACAAGGACAGTAAATTCATCCGTTAAGATTTTCACTTGCAGAGTCTGCACTTCATCATGCGGATTCATGTGGCGCATGCAGCTGACACTCACTCCACACAAATCCCCCCCTTTTTGCATTGCACTGACATTTATTTGTATACGAGCAATTAAATGTGTCTTTTTCAACGACATCCATTTAAAAAATAAAAAACAACATGAGAACATTTTGAGCGCTAGCCAATTTTGCGCATTCCGACTGATAAGATCTTTATGTGTTGTTGCACGTTTTCTGAATAAGATCATTTCCCACACGTGTGGTTGCGCAGCTTTGCCTGTTTGGGAGAGAGTTGTGGATGGCACGCATGGCCTCTGTGGTGAAGATAATTATAAACCGAAAGAGAACGCTGTCTTATTCTCAGTCCACTTGCCAAGTTAAAAGAAGTGTCATGTCTTTGAGGCAAATACACAAACAAACAAACAAAAACAAACACAGAGGGGGCTGAATGCCTTGGCAGAGTTTTTCACTGTATTGATTAAATACCATTAAAAGAAACATTTCAACAAATCCACTCCATATGTTGCCATAAAAAGCCCTTATTATGGGCTTGTAAATATGTCCTCCACTCTGTTATTTACATCTGGCAGTGCTTACTGATATGATATATGGATGTTTTTAATGTGGCATCCCGTTTTCATCCTCCTCTTTCTCCTCTCTTCAGGTTAATGTCCAACATCATCTACTCCTCGGCCCGTTCTCGGGCTCCTATGAAGAGTCAGGCCATCGTGGCAGCATGTTGGCATTCAAAGACAACAAATGAACCAGAACCCATTTCAGATCTGCGATGACACAAACGATCCCACCCTCTCTTTTTCAAACGAAAAGATGCAAGACTGTCCCGTTGTGGCATCAGACTACATTTCCCACAATGCATCTGCAGCACAAACCTGCCGGAGGGGGTCTTTTCTCATCCCCCTCGGGTTATTTGAGCTGTCATCGGTGACGTTGCTAAGCGGTTGCACGTGTCCGTTATCACAGACAAACCCGATGCTGTGAATGAGTGGCGACGTTTATCTGGCGGCATTGACGCGTCAACGAGGCCTGAAGAAGGGCAGCTGAACACAAGTGAGCGACTTGAATTGTAAACACGTCACGTATTACTTTTGCATTTGTTATGATGAATGGTTTTGTTCCTTTTTTTTCTTTGTAATCATCCATCCACAGAGCGTGTTTAAGTGCATGTCACACTTGGGTGGGAATTGGGATATAAAGCTGATAAAAGGCCTCATCACAAATCAGCAGCATGATGACGACCGCAAGCGCAGGAAAATGACATTGAAAATAAGTATGGGAATAGTTTTGGGGGGGTGAATCTGGTCATGATTATTCAGTGGAAAGCCCAGCATTTTCAAAACATTTCACCCAAAACAACTGACTGAATGAATAATGCAAAATGCATCCCGGTTTGTTTTCAACAGATAAGGCAGCAATTTCCAAACCTTTTCCGCTCCGGTCAACAATTCGGAGGTATTATGTTTAAGGGATCGTACACAGTTAAGTTTAACTCTTTCATGCACCAATATTGATAACCTGTAGCCTGATAACATGATAAGCTATCCACTGTAGTGACCGCTGTCCCCGAAAAGGTTAAATTGCATTCTTAAGTGTTGAATTTTATGAATTTAAATACACTCCCAAAAGGCTTTGGAGACCATCAGCGCTTAACAGGCTAACGTGGCGAACAAACCGACCCGTTCTCATGACAGCAGAGTCAGATTTTGTCAGAAGTTATGCATTGTCATTGCAAAATTTGGGATGTTGGAGATGGATTTTTTTGAAGAACAAATTCAGAGGTTGCACATTAGGTTTTGTCCAGTTTGGTACTAAATTGAAACGCTTGCCAAGCGCAGCTCCTGGCTTGACTTTGACAAGGGGTTGTTTTTTTTTTAACATGACACACAGATGCTCACAATCGTTACTGACAAACGGATAGACAGAAGTTGGGAATGTTCTTTTATTTTATTGTGTTTTTTTTTTTTTTTTTTTTGTAATGAGATGCATGGTGACAGTACTGATAAGAAGGACAACACTAACAGCAAGTAAGAGAGATCGTTTGCCTTACAAATTTGGCGTGAAAGAAAAAAAAATATGGGTCAGTTCCAAGTCCTTCCAGGACCAGTTTTATCGTGGCCACGTGTTCTGGCAAGATAGTGGTGACCACGGTGACCATAGTTACTCGACAAGAGCCAAATTCAGTTTTTCTGCGCTTAGGTCCTAAAAGCCTGCGATCGTTGCTGAACAGTAATGACTGCGTCGTCAGTGCTCATGAAAACCCCCAAATACCTCAGTTGTGTGTCTGTGTGTGTGTGTGCGTGCGTGCGTGTGTGTTTCTTTCGATTTCATTTCTCACCTGTGTTTGTGTCCCGGTGATGACACTGTGTTGTGATCCAAAGCTGTGCGGTCGAGGACTGACCGACTTGACCGTGTGTACGATGTATCAGGAACACAAAGTGCATGAACTGTCAAGCTTCGACGACCGTATGTGCTCCCAAGCTAGCCCTTCACGTAAAAAAAATGCACAGATCCAGTTGAAGCTTTGTTTTTGGTGTCTTGTTGCATCTCACGTGTACGTCACAAAACGCATTTCCTCAATATTTTTTGGTCTGTACGCCGGTTAGAATCAGTCTTGTGTTAGTTTGTCGAAAGTTCACAGAGGTGAAAAAGTAAACAAGTCGTACTATTTAAATAATTGTCAAACTCTTTGAGCTGAAAAAAAACTGTTTGGAATTCCAGATAACAGTGCCCGTCCCAAAAAAACCAAAACAAATTAAAAAACTTATCACTGATGATCATCTTTTATCTGTGTCCCTAGCAGTGTGCATTTGTGTTGTCTTGCGCAGTTATATGAAGCTGTTCCGTTCATTCAGCTAGCTTTGCAATGTCATTGCCGTTTTTTTTGTCATAAGGTCATTTTTTTCCTGACAATCTACAAAAAAAAAATATACATCTTTGTATTTATTTGAGCAATGTGTGTCTGGAGAACCTCATTTTAATTGGAATTCAAATCTCTATGTGAAAAAAAAAAGAATTCAATCTACCACGTCGACATTTCCTTTTTTTTTGTATCACCGATTTATGTAACTTGTATCCATTGTTCAAAGCACACTTTGATCAAAGTAAAACGGAACTCAAACCACCACGAAGGAATATTCTTTTCCTGGTGTTAAAAAGACACATTTTGTAATACAATGCCATTTTTCTTTGGGCAAAGTGCAGTATTAGAGACTGTCCATATTTTCATGTGAGCCTTTTCTTCGTCTCCATAGAAACCTTCTTTCCTCCACAGTATGTGATGCCAGGAGCCTGTTGCTTGTACTCAGGCATCCATCCTCAGATGTAATATATATGTATATATATATTGCTTTGCTTTATTTGTTTGCCAGATATCACCATAAGCTGTTATTTTTGCCCTTGTATGTTTCTGTAAAAAAAAAATAAAGACTATTTTATCACACCAGCAGCTTTCAGGTGTTTTAATTCATTCATTCATCTTCCTAACCGCTTCATCCTCACTAGGGTCGCGGGGGGTGCTGGAGCCTATCCCAGCTGTCTCCGGGCAGTTGGCGGGGGACACCCTGAATCGGTTGCCAGCCAATCGCAGGGCACACAGAGACGAACAACCATTCGCACTCACACTCACACCTAGGGACAATTTAGAGTGTTCAATCAACCTGCCATGCATATTTTTGGAATGTGGGAGGAAACCGGAGCACCCGGAGAAAACCCACGCAGGCCCGGGGAGAACATGCAAAATCCACACAGGGAGGCCGGAGCTGGAATCAAACCCGGTACCTCTGCACTGTGAAGCCGACGTGCTAACCACTGGTTACCGGGCCGCCCGTGTTTTAATTCTTCATAGAAAAAGCCACAAGTTGTGAAGTGACGTGTGGTATTGTGCTTCCTGTAGCAAACACTCGTTCAGAAAGTTGTTTATTGTGATTGAAATGTTAGCGCATTACATTGTATTGTTTGGCTTTTTTTCCTCCCCGACAACGAAACTTGAGTTTTGAGTTCCACAGTGAAAATGAAACAAAACAGGCTTCAAGATTAAAAGATGAAAAGGGTGATAAGTGGTTTGGCATAAGACGAAACAAGTTTTTTATTTTATTTTTCTGGGAAAAACTGTTTAAGTTTCAGTGCGTGTCCACAGAAACTGTGCTGACCCGAAAAAAAATAATTCACAAATATAAATATAAAACAGAAATGACAACTAATTCTTATGAAATCATAAGATGAAAAATCATTGTACAAAACAGCTGCAAACAATAGAAATACACAACCTATATCATTTTCATTAAAACGTCTTTAGAATGGTGTTATTTACAATTTAATTGAATGTTTAGGTTCTTTGTCGCCATCTAGTGGGCTTTTTTTCGACAGAAGCAAAACTTAGGACAAGCTAGTCACATTCAAACACTGTCGCCACAAAAAAAAATTGTAAACATCATTAGTTCAATCGTGATGTAAAATAGTAATGAATCCGTATTATAGTACACATTTTGCTCATCAGTGTAATAAATAAGGTGGTTTCACATTTCAAATGAAACATAAACCTCAACAAATGACGCTAGCCTTGTGAAATATTGAAACATACAGCCGTTGTGCGCAAAAGGAATCGAATGAAGCATGTGCAACTGAAGTCTGCTGAAGAATATCGACACGCCTTAAGACATTTTGCCTGTCTAAATACTTGAGAGACAGTGCAGTTGTGATTACGTAGTCACTACCAAATAAATATCATTGAGGCGAATATGCACAAACCACCACGTGTTTAAGTGAGGAAAGTAAAAGTTGCTGTGATTGGCACTCCTTTATTCTGATTTTGTTTGCAGTTCCTCCCTCCCATCCATTCGTTTGTTCCATCTCACCAGCCCAACGGGGTCTACACATCAATGGCGACTCCATGTTTGGTGGAGATGACGTCTCTGGTTCCAGTCAGGTACATGAGCACGGAGCACAGGTGAGGAAGCGTCGCTGTGGTGCTAACATAAAGCCAGTAGGGGAGCGGTGCCGTGTTCCCCAAAGGACAAACCCACAGGCCACGGCGCACAGCGTCCCGCACGTGGTGCGTAGCCATGGAAATGAAGAGCATCCACGGCAACGAGCACCAGGCATCTTTGAGGCGTCCAAGCCACATGAGGAAGCGCAGGGACAAACACAGGATGGGGATGATGGAGGAGCAGTGTAGGGGAGGACGCTGAGGGAGAGAGGCGGCGGCCTGCGTGACAAAAAAATTATCTGTAATAATATGTACAGTACAGTACAGAATTCCAAAACCAGACCTTTGACTTTGCTAATGTGTTAAAAAAGCACCTTGATTGACAGCGAGCCGGCCATGTAGAAGTGGTCCAAGTCAATGATGGACGCCAGGAGACCCGCCAGCAGCACCTCGTAGACGTCGCTCTTCTTCCGGAGCCCGATGACCACGGCCCAGGACCACAACCCCACGACGGCGTGCGTCCCGTTGTCCAGGGCGGCACGCAACCACAGGTGATGCTGGATGAGCGGAAGTTGGAGGGCATGATCGGCCGCCACGCAGAACAGGCCCAGGCCCGCCGACGCCAGCAGGGAGGCGGAGCTGAACGTCTGCAAGAGGGCCTGGGCCTTCTCGGTCTCCACGGCCAAGCTGAGGGGAACAGGGGTGCCTTCTCTCCCCAGGGCCACACCCAGCAGCGGAGAGGAGTCTAGCCTGGAGTAGAACCCTTGCATGTTGATGAACAGCTGCGTGGTGGCCAGATGAACGCCACTGAAGGTCAGCAGGACTCTTTTAGACTGCACAAATAATAGTAATAGGAAAAAATCTAGTATTAATTATGATTGATTGAAATGTGTATTTTTCAAAGATGAAGAGTTCATTGAAAACCAACCAAATAAAAATATCTAATTGATTGATGCATATTTGTAAAGAAGGTTCGCCCAACTAAAGTTGTTGTTGTTTTTTTTTTTTTTACTACTACTCTCCTCTTGCTTAGGACGACTTTATATGAATATCAATAAAAGAACAGAGAAACAAAAATAATAATAGATATAACACCTTATGTCTATACACACTCATACAAAAAAAGCCAAATAGCTCTAAAGATACCTCAGACTGGCAATAACAATACAGTACTACATTTGAATGTGAGGGGGAAAAAAGTCTAAAACCTATTTTGGTTTGAGTGATGTTTAAAAAAATAGCTGAGGAGCAGGATTAAATACAGCACCCACACAAACGATTGGACTGCCATTGGCTTATAAACGCAGCGTTAGCCTAAAAGCAGCAGCGTCGTTTTTGTTTGGCTTGTTACGACAAAAAAAAAAACAAATCGAGATGACCTTCTCCCGACTGCCAGCTAGCTCGGAGCTTGCTAGCTTGCTAACAGGCCAATTGAAGGATGCTGCATTGTGTGGGTTGACAGCAGTTCCAGCTCAGCAACATTGAATAAATACAACCGATAAACACGCCATTCACTTACTATTCAACAGCATTTTACGATCAAAACATGACTGCATTATATAGTATCTTAGTTTATTTTTCCATCTGATCATAATAATGACACTCACCTCATCGTCGAACTGAAAGTCCAGCTGCAAAACACACACACAGACACGCACGCTCACACACGGAAACCTCCTTCTTCTGATTCAAAACCGCAGTTGCCCTGGAGTGGATGTCACTCTATAGCGACGCCACGCGGATTATTTCACGCACCACAGTGTACGGTCCGAACATATTTTCATTGAGGGCATATTTCTCCGCATTTTCCATTGACATTGTTAGCATAGCTCAACATTACACAACTATCACTTCGTAAACATTTGATTTTCACATGACTTTTAACATTACCATTAATTTATTTTGTCAATTTAATAATTATGCCTTCTTCGGGAGTCGGCGGTTGCCAGCCAATCGCAGGGCACACAGAGACGACCAACCAGCCATGCCCACACTCACACCAAGGGACAATTTTGAGTGTTCAATCAGCCTGCCATGCATGTTTTTGGAGTTTGGGAGGAAACCGGAGTACCTGGAGAAAACCCACGCAGGCAGAACATGCAAACTCCACACAGGGAGCCCGGAGCTGGAATTGAACCTTGTACCTCCGCACTGTGAGGTGACGCGCTAAACACTGGACCATATTTTAATTTTTATTCTCTCTCTCTCTCTCTCTCTCTCTCTCTCTATATATATATATATATATATATATATATATATATATATGTTTTTTTTCTTTTTTTTCTTTTATATATATATATATATATATATATATATATATATATATATATATATATATATATATATATATATATATATATATATATATATATATATATATATATATAGTGTGTGTGTCCGTAGGAATAGTTGACCTCAGTGAAGAAAAACGCTATATAAAACAGAAATGCATTCCCGTGGCTGGAGTTGATTAAATGTGACACCCTATAGGAACTTCAGCACCATGGACAGCACATTTAGAGATGTTTATCTGCTTCCCTCTTGTGGACCGAAACTTGTGTAATGTACTCACACAAGTTTACAGTATATGACAAAAGTTGAGAGAAATTTTGGACAGCGGTATTTATTCATCAGATAAATATAGATTGCTGTGGTGTAAAATTTCACTGCCTCGTACTGACTGTGAACTCCAACATGAAGGTAAGCATAATGCTGCTTCTTGGAGTGGTGAACAGTTGGAGGGAACAAAAGGCTTCTGCATGCCTGAGACAGAAGGATAGATTGTGTCATTCATCTATTTATCAATGGAAGGTCAAAGCAGTCATTAGAGCAGAGCGAGGCTGTCAGGCTTTTTGATGGCTTTTCCATGCACACGCACACACCCCCACACACACTAGATAGAGGTTAATGTGGATCACATCGTGGCCTCAGACAAAGAGCGTGGCTGACCATTTCAATCGCCATTTAATTAAAGTCGGATCCGAATGCCAGGTGAAGAGTTCAACCTGTGCTAGCTTCTTTCTGAGTTTGTAATGAGATGCATGGCGGACAACTGTGACCAATGTTGAACAAGGGAGGCAACAACTATGCTGTGCCGTTTTCTGTCAACACATTTGCAAACTAGTGATTAGTTCGTGTAAAATTACGTATGGATACGAGAAGAGGGAGAAATAATGAATAAAAGGCACAAAGATGAATGGAAGAATGAGCATGCGGGAGCGCGCACACGGACACACTGAACACCAGCTGACAGCTGTTGGATGGTGTATTGATTTGTCCTCAGTCTCCGTATCGGCCTGCCAGAACTTGTGAGAATAACGAAGAGAAAAAGAGCAAAGTACTTTTAAAGGAACAGACATGCACAAGGAGCATCAAAGGTTAAGAAAAAAAAAACATTCTATTTCCATCGACCGTTTTGTCCCCAGCTGGCTTTGGGCAACACCCCGAACCGGTAGCGAGAAATTTGTAGGGCACAAGACAAACAACTATTCACACTCACATTCAGTTTCATCTTTTAAAATCATATCAACATCTGCCTTGATCTTTTTAATAACATATGTATTGTTGTGGTACTCAGAACCGCGCTTAATCTTGCTGCGAGCTATTTCTACTACAGTAATCCCGCGGTTAATGGGGACCAAAACCACCCGCGATAAACGAAAATCTGCGAACTAGCAACCAATAAACATATACAGGTAGGTAAAAAATATATATATATCATTCATTCATTCACTCATCTTCCGAGCCGCTTGATACTCACTAGGGTCGCGGGGGGTGCTGGAGCATATCCCAGCTGTCTTCGGGCAGTAGGCGGGGGACACCCTGAATCGGTTGCCAGCCAATCGCAGGGCACACAGAAACGAACAACCATTCGCACTCACACTCACACCTAGGGACAATTTAGAGTGTTCAATCAGCCTGCCACGCATGTTTTTGGAATGTGGGAGGAACCCGGAGAAAACCCACTCAGGCCCGGGGAGAACATGCAAACTCCACACAGGGAGGCCGGAGCGCCCCTATCTATATATCTATATCTATATAGGTAAAAAAAAAAATATATATATTTTAAGTCCACAAAAAGTCCAAAAACGGTCCGCGAGAAGCTGAAAAACAACTGCGAGTCACATAGAGCAATATATACAGGATTGTACTCCATGTATATTTAAAAAAAAAAATATATATATATATATATATATATAATGAAAATGAGCACATAACACCATCCAGTGTGGGTCCTTGGGCAAGATCCTTCACGCTAATGCCTACCTCATACAATGATGAGAGACAATACAACGAATGACATGCCGGCTCAGACATCGCCCGGCCAAACAAGGTTTGCGTCAGGTGCTGGGGAACCAGAGCACCTTGATGAAAAATGGGCTACTAGAACAAAGCGGAGATGGGCGAGATGCGATAACATGGCTCTGTTGGAATGCTACTACTCAAGCAACCCTAGTCAGAGGGGTTACATGCAGAGAATGTGGGCTAAATGGTTACTTCGAAACCCACGGTCGCGGTTGACCACGAAACAACTAGTAGCTCAGTGTTCCAACATCCACAAACGGCAACTGCTGTCACAACTTGAGATTGATGAGGTACAACGCAGGTTCCATGGTGAAGGGCCACAGGCTGCCAGATCAGAGGAGGAGGTCATACAAGAGATTGGGAGGCAAGCCCCAATGAATGCAGATAATGAGATTGGGTGGCCAGCCCCAATGAATGAAATGCTGAGCGAGGAAGCTGACCTGAAAGCTAAGATCATGGCGAGAATGAAAGCTGGGCAACCTAGAAACTGATTAGAACGGCTATGTGAAGTACCATCTGAAAGTCTCATCGAAAGTATGAATGCAGCACTGAGGGAGATCCCTACCGTAACGATCACAGAAACCAATGAGCTGATATACGCTTCAGCATCAGTGATCCTGGAGACTCTTGGCTATAAGAGCAACCATGGAAGCCATGAGATACGTTACCCACCATGGAAAAGACGGTTGGAGGCTAAGATCAAGGCGGCCCGGAAAGATGTGAGTCAATTTACGGAGGCCCAGAGAGGTGTGATGAAAAGGCCGATACCTGAGAGGTACATCCAGATAACCATACCTGAAGCACTCGAAACTGCCAAACAAAGGCTCCAAGCCTTGTCCAGCCGCCTAAAGCGGTACACGAAAGAGAATGAGGCCAGAAGAATAAACACGCTGTTCGCAACACAACCTGCGAAAGTGTACGCTCAGTTGCAGGGTCCTAACAACAGAGCTGATCCACCAAGACTGGAAACAAAGGTACTGGAAAGGCATATGGTAGAAGGAGGTTGCACATAACAGCAGTGCACAATGGCTGGTCACCCTGAGAGAGGAGCACAGACACCTCCCTGAACAGAACCCAGTTACCATAACAGTGGCAGACATACAGGAAAGAGTCTCAGATATGAAGAACTGGACAGCACCAGGCCCGGACATGGTCCACACCTACTGGCTAAAGAAGCTCACAGCACTTCATGAGCGCCTAGCAGTACAAATGAACCAGCTGCTGAGGGATGGGACTCACCCAGAATGGCTAACCGAAGGGCGAACGATCCTGATCATGAAGGATCCCTCGAAGGGTGCAGCTCCATCCAACTATCGGCCAATAACCTGTCTCTCCACAACATGGACGCTCATGTCCGGCATCATTGCGGCTAAGATAAGTGGACACATGGATCAATACATGAACGAAGCGCAGAAGGGCATTGGTAGAGATACCAGAGGAGCCAAACATCAGCTCCTGGTTGACAGAACAGTCGCACAAGACTGCAGGTCCCGACGTACCAACCTGTGCACAGCTTGGATTGATTACAAGAAAGCCTATGACTCGATGCCACATACATGGATCACTGAATGCTTGGAGTTGTATAAGGTGAACAGGACCCTAAGAGCCTTCGTTGCGAACTCGATGAGGATGTGGAAAACCACACTTGAAGCCAATGGCAAGCCACTTACCCAAGTGTCCATCAAATGTGGCATATACCAAGGTGAGGCACTATCCCCACTGCTGTTCTGCATAGGACTGAACCCCCTAAGCCAAGTAATCACCAAGACAGGCTATGGATACCGCCTCAGAAATGGAGCTACAATCAGTCACCTCCTCTACATGGATGACATAAAGCTGTATGCTAAGAGCGAAAGGGACATAGATTCCCTGATCCACACAACCAGGACGTACAGCAGCGACATCGGGATGTCATTCGGGCTTGAGAAATGTAGTCGGATGGTGACTAAGAGAGGAAAGGTAGTCCGCACTGAAGGGGTCTCACTCCCTGAAGGAACAATAGCAGACATTGAGGACAGCTACAAGTACCTCGGTATACCACAAGCCAATGGCAACCTCGAATTGGCAACAAGGAAAGCGGTTACGGCCAAATACCTCCAGCGAGTGAGGCAAGTACTAAGAAGCCAGCTCAATGGCAAGAATAAGACCCGGGCAATAAACAGCTATGCCCTGCCAGTGATCAGATACCCTGCAGGAATAATAAGGTGGCCAAAGGAAGAGATTCAGACCACGGACGTTAGGACCCGAAAGCTCCTAACCATGCATGGAGGGTTCCATCCCAAATCCAGCACCCTGAGACTGTACGCAAGCCGAAAGGAAGGAGGCCGGGGACTAGTGAGTGTGAGAGCCACTGTCCAGGATGAAACATCCAAGCTCCATGAATACATCAAGGAGAAGGCTCCAACGGATGACATACTCAGAGAATGTCTCAGACAATGGGGAACAGAAGATGAGGCGCTGGAAGAGGGACCATCATGGGAGGACAAGCCCCTACACGGGATGTACCACCGGACCATAACTGAAGTGGCTGATCTCAAGAAGTCCTATCAGTGGCTAGAGAGGGCTGGGCTGAAGGACAGCACAGAGGCCCTCATCCTGGCTGCTCAGGAGCAGGCCATGAGCACCAGAGCCATTGAGGCCCAGATATACCACACCAGACAAGACCCAAGGTGTAGGTTGTGCAAAGAAGCACCTGAGACGATCCAACACATATCTGCAGGGTGTAAGATGCTGGCAGGGAAAGCCTACATGGAACGCCATAACCAGGTGGCTGTCATAGTCTACCGAAACATCTGTGCGGAGTATGGACTGGAAACCCCAAGGTCAAAATGGGAAACACCTCCGAAGGTGGTGGAGAATGACAGAGCGAAGATCCTGTGGGACTTCCAGATCCAGACTGACAAGATGGTAATGGCGAACCAACCAGATATCGTGATCATAGATAAAGGGCAGAGGAAAGCCGTTGTAGTGGATGTAGCGGTCACAAGTGATGGAAACATCAGAAAGAAGGAACACGAGAAACTCGAGAAATACCAAGTGCTCAGAGAGGAGCTGGAGAGAGCCTGGAAGGTAAAGGTGACAGTCGTGCCTGTGGTGGTCGGAGCACTCGGGGCAGTGACCCCCAAACTAGATGAGTGGTTGCAACAGATCCCGGGAACAACGTCGGACATCTCAGTCCAGAAATGTGCAGTGCTGGGAACAGCAAGGATACTGCGCAGAACCCTCAAGCTTCCTGGCCTCTGGTAGAGGACCCGAGCTGAATGAGGGACGGACACCACCCAAGGGGGGGTGAGACGAGGATTCTATATATATATATATATATATATATAAAACACACATCATGTCATTTTGTGCTCATTTCCTGTCGAACCTTTTATTTTGTAGACCCATTTCCTGTAAGCAATTTCTTTTGCCTCAGTAGAACAATACTTCATTAGTAGCCTCATTGCTCTCACCTGTTTCCTGCCCTGCAGTACAGTATAGCCACGCGTGATATGGTCCCGCCTCCGTGTCTTCGTTATTGTCTTAATTGTTAATGTGTGCGTGTTTACTCCGGGTTTTTGTTTTTTTACTCCCTCCAAATTTATACCGTGCTCCCCCCGTATGTTATGATGTTGAGATGACATCAAACATTTTTTTTTTTCAGAAAGCTTTTGCGTTGCAATTTTTTGCTCTTTTGAAGGCGGGAGTGAGACGTTGCATACAAACATTAGCAGACTGATGAGTTCAACATTAATGGAACTCACCCTTAAATGTGCACCAAAACCTCTTCATCTTGTCAAGAAGACAAATATTATAATTCAGACTTGATTGCTATTTTTTTTTAAACAAAAGGATAGAGTTGGCGAGTTTTAGAAAAAATGTGTTTAAATGAGACCCAGGCTCGTAATTCATTGTGAAATGGTCACATTTAATGGATCAAACCTGTCATTGTATATACAGCTATAAAAAAGACCCCAGGTACAGGTAACGACATTCTACTGCTAATACATACATTAATATTTTTTTTTGTATTATTATTATTATTAAATAATAAACTTTTCTTCCATGTTAAAGTTACATATCATAGTTTACAAAATAGGATCAGAGAAATAAGCCATTATGAATGTCGGATTAAAAAAAAATAAAGACAATAAATCCAAACAGAAACAGAAGAACTAAAAGCCTATATGTGTGTTTTTGTAGTTGCTTCTCCATAAAATACATATTAAAAAAAAACACACAATAAAACACATCAGTACTCATCGGAATAACATAACAGCAAGAGTTGATTTTGGCGACTGGAAACTGCAAGAAGACATTTTCTACTTTGTATGTCTGTGAAGGCGTCAGAAAGCAAACTGATTTGGGTTATTTTACAGCCATCAATGCCTCCCAAAAAACAGCCGTATCATTGTTAAAAAGAAAAATATTGTTGGGGAGCTTTCGACTTTATTACATATACTGTGTATGTATTATATATATATATATATATATATATATATATATATATATATATATATAATTTTTGTTTTTTGTTTTTTTGTTTTTGTTTTACAATCATCGTCCTTCTTGACAGACACAAGCTAATTGTCTGACTTTTGTGACTCTTGCAAGTGATCGTCCTCACATCCGAACCAAATCATCGGTTGAATTTTGAAAGCTGGGGTCGCAGATTTCAAGTGACATCATCATTTTTGTGGCCTCTTCTGGATTTTATTTTATTTTTTTAGGCAAACACCATTCAATACATTTCAAATCGGCTCGTGTTGGGGAGCGTTTCACTGCAGGGGAGGGGTCGGTGGGGGGGTGTCTCGTTGAGTCTTTGGCATGACGGTTTAGCTGTATGGGGCACTGGGACAGCGGCTGGGCACTAACACATGCGCATACACATGCTGGACTTGGATGTATGCGTGTTTGTGTGTGAATTCCGCTGTATTTTCACACACATACAGAATGAAATTGGTTGAAAGCATTATATATAAAAAAAATCATAATAATAGCAGAGAAGCAAGTCGATACTGTTACTAACCAAACAATTCAAATTCAAGCCAGCAGGCGCTGTTAGATGACAAGTGTTTTTCAGCGTTGCTTCTACTGTTGCTGCTGATGAAGACGGCGAAGATGACAACACGGCCAAAAAGAGCTCCTCTGAAGAACTTGCGCGTCACCGTGAATTGACCCTGCTTGCATGGGGGCATTGTCCAAGTAATCCTGGTGAGTAAGTGTATGATAGACAGAAATGATCAATGCACTGTATCCTTGGGACTTGTGCAAAAGAGAAAACAAAGATCCAGCCTCCACTTCTTCTTCTTCTTCTTCCTCCTCCTCCTCTTCCTCCCCTTTCCACTTTAAGACATTTACATCTAGACAGAGATGCAAAAAGTTAAAACAATGAACTGATTTTTTTTTTTTAATAATGACAGTCATATAAAGCAAAGTGTGCATATCATACAATCGACTATGCCATCTCCAATTAGTGATAAGAAACGGCAACCAATTGCATTTTGCTTGGTGGACGGGAACGTTGATCTGATTTCTATGAGCATTTTTTGTTTTTCATTGAATTTCGAAAATTGGTTTATTGTGAGGGTGGCCTGGTGGTTAGCGCATAGACCTGCCAGTGCAGAGGTAATGGGTTCAGTTCCAGCTCCGGCCTCCCTGTGTGGAGTTTGAATGTTCTTCCTGGGCCTGTGTGGGTTTTCTCCGGGTACTCCGTTTTCCTCCCACATTCCAAAAACATGCATGGCAGGCTGATTGAGCATTCAAAATTGTCCCGAGGTGTGAATGTGAGCACGGATGGTTGTTTGTCTCTGTGTGCCCTGCGATTGGCTGGCAACCGATTCAGGGTGTCCCCCGCCTACTGCCCAAAGTCAGTTGGGATAGGCTCCAGCAACCCCCGGGACCCTTGTGAGGATAAAGCGGATCAGAACATAGTTGGATGGAGAAAGAATTACACGGACTTCAAATCAGCTCATTCTGCCATGTTCATTTTCATCAAAGTAATGTTATAAATGATCTAGCTCGACTTCAACTGCTACCAACTACTTTGACCATCGTGTTTCCAGGGAGAAAATGGCATCTCCTTGCAAAGACAAGGAGATGCCGGGGACAGTAAGCATCAAGCCTGCCTGTCGCTTTGCGTAGCTCTGGTGAAATATTATCAGTTGGAAATTAAAGATATTGCAACATCACCATAATTTAAAGGGTATCGTATTATCAAAGTGGCTCAACTTTTGACCTCAACTAGAGACGTTGTGATTGAGGAGTAGCTTCTTATTACACTTGGGCTAAAATGTTGTTGATGAAAAGCTGCATTTCGTTTGTCGGGGCTTTTTTGGGAGTCGATGAGTTAGCCGTCATTGCTCAAAACAAACACACACACACCATTAAAGCACCCTTTAAAAGTCGAAAAACAAATGGAATGGGACGGCTTTGGATTGGATTTTCCTTCCATCGCTTTGGGGGGGCTTTGCCTGAAAAGAAATGAACTCCCTCTTCAGCTGTGTTGTGACACAAAATGTGTTTTTGCCGTCGAAGGACATGCGTCACCTGGCTGATGTGTGACTGAGGAGCTGGTCCCATAATCAATTTAAATATGAGTGCGTGCGTGTGTGTGTGTGTGTGTGTGTGTGTGTGTGTGTGTGTGTGTGTGTGTGTGTGTGTGTGTGTGTGTGTGTGTGTGTGTGTGTGTGTGTGTGTGTGTGTATACTCACTACATGATGAGTAGCAGCATCACTAACAGAAGAGGTGAGAAGAAGCTGAGAAGTTTGGCAGCTCTCCCCACCGGCGGTTCAGCCTTATGTGGTGCGTTGGATGAAGGGATGGGTGAGGTCTTCGTCTCTGTGAGGAAACACATAAACACGCACACGCACAAGCACACACGCACACATACACACACAAATAACCATCATTTGATTTATGTTTCGATCTGGTTACGTTTGGTTTTGATTCCTCGTGCCCTTTTTTCGCCACCTGTTTTCGTTATCGGTGTTCCTTGTGTGTGGCCAATTAGCTCCCACAACCTTTGTGTCTTGTCCAGGTGTTTCTCGTTGTCTCATCGCTTAGCTTGTATTTAGTTCCCTGAGTTTCTGCCAGTCTTTGTTGGGTCATTGTGAGCTGTGAGTATGTGAGCATATGTGTGCTCCTGTCATGTTTTGTTTCCTGTTGGAGTTTGGTTTGATACTTGTGATTTCCAGGCATTTTTTTTTTTAGTACTTCGACTTAGTTTTTTTTTCCATTGTACCCTTGTGTGTATTTTTTGTTGAATGCATTTTGGTCAATCCAACCTGCTCCTCCTTTCCTCCCTGCTTTTTGGGGTCCTACAACTACCATCACGCAATTCGTGACAATTTACTCATGTATTGAAGGACATCTGCATGTCACTGCTCCGATAATGCCATACATCTGCTTTTATTCCCAGGGGAATTGACATGTAAAACACCGTTTTGACAATTGGACACCAGAAAAAAATAAAATAAAATAAAAAATAAAGCTCATGATAGCGGGAAGATTCAAACAGAAAGGAAAATGCATTGCAGTGAAAAATCAATTGTAATCTGCAAGGGCGATCAATGTGGGACTTGTTGAGGCAGTTATGAAGTGAACTGGACAAGAAAAATCTGACTTCTTTGGAAGCTGACCAGAAGTAATACAGTTGAACGTCTTGCTGAGGGGAGGAATTACTTTTTTTTCTCCCCCTTTTCGTGGCTACAATTTCTCCGGTCTTATAGGATGAAAGCGAGTCAAACTGCACAACGTGAAATTGATAAGTGATTCATTTCACGAACGTTCACACAATCCAATTGAAGCATACATTAAGTATGTTACGAGAGGGCGGGGGTTGGGGGAGTCAGTGTGTCATCGCGGAGTCCAACATTTTTGTCCTCGCCATTACTCCCAAATTTTTGGGGTTTGCCGCCGATGAGTGATTGGAAAATCTGTTGGGGCGGACATAACGTGAGATGATTTCGCACTGTTTTATTGTTTATACAGAATACAGTAAAAGTGGCATTTATTTATTTATTTATGTTGGATAAATACTGATGCCTAGGATGCTGCTGCATTTTCATGTTGGCCATCAAGTAATTTATTTGGTGGTACTTTTTGAAAGAAAAAAAAGTCTCAATAAAGCTCAAGAGCAAACAAGTCAAATGACTTCCTTTCAATATTCCGCTGTAGTAGTTTTGCAAATGTTAATATGCTTAGGGATGTTAAGAGGGGAAGAAAAAAAAAGTGTTGTTGCAGGGGCAACATAGCTGGCAAAGCATCAGAGAAATCATTTTTGGGTGGAGTGGAAAGAAAATATCATTTCCCTCCCCCCTCCAATTAGTGAGTGTCACAGAGCAGGGGGGTCGGGGAGATAGCGGGAGGAAGCAGCCAGGTGTGAAATAGAGAATGCGAAAGAGAGAGAGGTAGAGAGAGAGCAAAGCAGGGTGCTTAGAACAACAGTAATAAACTTCCCGCAGAGCAGTTTGCTTTTTGAGTGGCGAGACAAAAAAAAAAAGATGTGAGGATAATGGGATGATGAGCAGAGGCGGTTATAGGGTTGGTGCCGATGCAACAAACCAGAAACGACCGGCAGAGAGCAGGAGATCTGGCAATCCACTGATGAGGAAGAAATGTGATTTCAGAGAGGAAAATTGGTAGATTTATGAAGCATGCGCATCAGGGACTGATCTCACAAAGACTCAAATCTTTTGTATTTCGGGTGACGATATGACACAAAATCATTGAGGGGGATCTGGAATTATCCTGAGCCTCTTAGCGAGCCTGCGCTAAGCTTGAATAATATTCACCTCTCCTACACTTGGGCAATTAAAGTGACGTTGACACGTTTAGCTGGGTCAACACTGGTCACTCAGCGATAATGCTGGCGTTGTGTTCCAACATGCGAAAAGGACTTGGACTTGACAATTTGAAAAATATAAAAAAAAATAAGATAACAACAATAAATAATAATTAAATGATGTAAAATATAATTGTAAATAGCACTGTGACTTATCCATTTTGTGTTTATATTGCACTTAATTGAACGGTGTTTGTTGTTTTTTTTTCTTCTGTCTTCTTTCTACCTACATTCTTGCTGCTGGAGGCTGTAAATTTCCCCAGTGTGGGACAAATAAAGGATATGTTATCTTATCTTATATTCATATGTTCATTCATTTTCTGATCCGCTTTATCCTCACAAGGGGTACCTGGGGGTGCTAGAGCCTATCCCAGCTGTCTTCGGGCAGTAGGCGGGGGACACCCTGAACCCGTTACCAGCCAATCGGAGGTCACACAGAGACGAACAACCATCCGGGCTCACACTCACATGGGAGACAATTTAGATTGTTCAATCTGCCTGCCATGTATTTTTTTGGAATGTGGGAGGAAACCGGAGGACCCGGAGAAAACTCACGCAGGCACGGGGAGAACATGCAAACTCCACACAAGGAGGCTGGAGCCGGAAAGATGAGATATATAGCGTGTAAGGATGCACTTTTAATTTTAATGTGCCCTGACGCATTGGAAATTGAAAGCATACAGCGCACACCTTTGAAGTTCCAATGTGCTTTTCTGAACAGGTCGCCATATGGAGTATCGGGCTTCCATTCTGGCATCTCGTTGCGTTTACAGATTGCGGCCGGCACATAGTATCTGATTTGAAATAGGATCTATCAGACGCGGTCCACTTTCTGTCTCGCTGACAGCGTGAGACAAGCGAGACTTTTCAGAGGCTCGCCCAACCGGCCTTTATGCGTCAAGAGCATGAGGGCAGCTGAGCGATGGTCATATCACAGCGGATGAGATTTCATCTGTCTGTCTGTGCGCTATCCTTTTTGATGTGAAATGAGAAGCGGAATGCGCTGCCAAACGTCCCTTCATCTCCAAGCGGGATAGGTGACACACTATTGAAACTATAAACAGGAGAAAAAGATACCCGGAAAAAAGGGTTATAAACAGTACAGGGAATGGATGGATGGTCGTGTTCCCCTTTTCACCCTTTAAAATTATAGACACACGTTTCATTATGGGAATGTAGCACAATACTGGCTTTTGTAGTGGACAAAAACCTTTCCGGGAAGATTCTTTGTTCTTCTTTGAGCAAAGGAACAACCATCTCCGTAAGATCGACAAACCTCGCTGATATTATTTTGCTGATGGCGGCTGCACAGATTTACCGGGAATGGATTATCTGAAATGCAGCAGTTGTGAAGAGGCCTGACAAGGACACGGAGTAGATAATAACGAGCGAAATGGTGATCAATACGCAGGCATGGGGGCGGGGGGGGGGGGGGGGGGGGGAGTGGAAAAGGGAGCGAGGGTGGAAGACGCATCCGCTGGTATCGAAAGAAAGCATGAGTAGAATTCTGATGACCGCCTCTTCTCACCGATGTTCACACAATATAGCTCACGACCTCTCAACTGTGTGTGTGTGTGAGTGTGTGTGCGCGCGCGCCCGGGCGAGGCCATTGATTTGCATGTTAGGAGGCAGAAGGCCACCTTTTCTCTTTCTCCTGTTTTGCATGTGTTCTGTTTCTCAACACTCAAAAGGAACTTGTGTGGTGTAGTTCTGCTAATGACCCATAGGGGACACTGGTACACCATGTAACCCATTATCAGCAAGGCGCACAGATGATAGCTTCGAGAGGAAGCCAAATGAAATAAATGTTTGTAAAAAAAATGTCATAAGTTTGAATGATTAATGATATATTCACACACACATAAACACACACACACACACACACACACACATACGTATATGTACAGTATGTACGTTTGTGTTGCAATGTCTGTACAACTATTTTCAACTATTTCCATCTACCAGAGAGTTCAAGTTTGTCTAAGCGGAGGCAATGAGAAGCAAAATAAAATAATCAATTTTTTCAGAAATTGTTTTTTTTTTTTGGAAGCCCAGCTCTGCTTTCAACCGTGATGATAAAAGCCGCCCGTGAATAGGAAATCTTGTAATAGATTGAATGGGAAACCTTTTAGTGAGATTTTTGCAGCAATGATGTCCTAGCTAATTTATGATGACCAGAGTTCGCAGTCAAAGTGAAATTCAAAATAAAAGCAATAAATCTGGAGGTTGTAAACTCAACACTGACTGTTTACCAGATTTTTGACTATGGACTTTCTCTGCTTGGGCATTTATAAATACACAAAACTTAATCTCCTTTGATGCTGAGGTGCAATGTGGATAATGGACAAGACTGCATCCATGCTATTGATCAGCCCATGATTTTAAATCTTGTTGCGCACGTTATCTGTTCGATGTGAGGAAGAGAAGTTGCTGAATTTCACATCAGCAGATATGAAATACATGTGGAAGGACATCATCACGTTACCGTGTACTGTTATTATTGATCAGACTGACACCTACGCGTGAGGTACTCCACATCAGTCGTGGAGGTGGTCTGCACCGGTTCTTCAATCCAAGGTGTGGCATGCACGGCGACGCTCCAGTCACTCCATGTTCCAATCTCTGTGTCTTTGGCGGCAACCTGTTGAACACAATCAAAGGATGCGGGAAAAAAACAAAACAAAACATTCATGTGCTATTTGGAAGATGCTTGCGCAATGTGAGAGACCAAATACTTGGAATAAATCAGTGCAGCGAGATAGATCCTTGTTGGAAAAGGCACAAACAGTTTTACATGTGCCTTCTCTGGGTTTCCCATTACTTGTAATCACGTGATGTTGATGTGAAAGTACCTGGATGATGTATTCCTTCCCAGCATAGGCATCGGTGATGGTGTGAGAAGTGCTCTCAGACAGTTCCACCTAAAACAAAATCAAAAGAAAGAAAACACAAAAAGAAGATTACACCGGAGGACTCAAGTAAAATAATCATTATTTGTAAAAGTAAGCAAAAAAAAAAAAAAAAACGGAAACACACACACACACATATATATAATTATTTATTTATAATAATTAAAAAAAAATTTTTTTCAATTTAACACCTTACAAACAGTTTCAGTTATGTGCAGTTTCCTTGAAGAGGTATCATTGTAAATCAGGATACCTGTACATGGTCTTTAATATCTTAAATTATCAAGAGGCATTCTTATTAATAGCCTGCCTGACAGTGATAAGTAAATGTTCAAGCCGCAATCGTTTGGGCATGAAATGTTGTGCAGCCCCCCCCCCCCCCCCCCCCCCGATAAAAATAACAAACATGTCAGCTATGGTATCTTCATGAGACTATAAACAGTTTTCAATATATATCTTTTGGGCAAAATGAGGTAAAGTTTGACTTATTTTTTATATTGCTTTGAATGTATACACTCCAGCTGCACCTCTTGTCTAACCTTAGCCCCTTATGGTTAGCACGAATGATCATCTTATGCTTTTTCAAGATTCCCCCGTCGTGATCCAACAATGATCAACTGCTGTAAATTTCAACGGGAATCAGTGAGATTTGAGAAACAGTTCTTGGGACTGGTCTTAAACTCCATCTTGAATAGTGTTACCAAATTCTGAGAAAAAAAAGACAGCTGGCTAGAAGGTTGAAGGCAGTGGATGGGAAGTTGTGACAATATGCGCTCGTCATCTATATGCTAAGTGCTTATTCAAACTCATCAGGTTCCCAAGTATTACACACCACGGAAGTAGGGGATTTGCAGTTCCCGAGGCAACAACTGAAATGATTGGATTTATTATAAGCCAGATGCTGGTAATGATTTTAAAGCTGGTCTTTTTAAGCACACATTTTCCATCCTGTTGCTTTTAACTTCCTATTAGTAGGAAGCCGGATGTTTTTTTTTTTTGAAACGACACAGCGGAGAAGAAATATTGCAGCATCATGAGCTCTGAAATGTATTTGGCAAACGGGAATTTATGAGTACCCGAGTCCATTGGAAGTCAATCTGACAGCTCTTTCCTTCTACCTATAGTGCCAGCCATAAATTATGGGCTCGGCTTTGCAATTGTACCTTTAATGTTTTATGGTGGTGGTATTAGCTCAGCCATGCGGGATCACCTTTTTATTGAGTGCTTATTTATTCCGAACAGGCCTTTCATTATTATTGTGTGCATGAATCAAGGCGGTTGATTTTGTCGTGTTTTTATATTTGGCTTATTGGAATGATTGAACTCCGATGCCCACAGCGGCAACCAGTTTGGCGTGAAGGCAACACCTCAAGAGCATACATCACAATTAAAGTGGAAAGCTTTGGCGTCGCCACAAGAACAGATGCCAGCGCCGGAAAGCGTTTCGCACACACTTTTAAGGTGCAGAGGGCAGCAGATTCAACCAAAAATGTGCGTCACTCGGAAATGCATGTGGTTTTGATTGGATGCACTGTTCTAATTTACGGTTAGTGCTGCAAATATGTGTTTGTTTGTCTGCCTTTGGCTTGCCTCTTGACACGTTTAAGGAAAAACAGCACTCGGAAAGGTGCTGACTTTTACTCTCCGGAAGAACAAATCAAGTGATTTAGTGACATTTGCATTCTGCAGTTTTCATTCGAGACAAGAAACATATGTACAGACAGCTGCACAAGTGGATTACGACAAAAGAGTCATGAAATCCTTTGATTGGACGACATGAGCATGACCTTGTCATGATCCGTATTCTATTTGCCAGAGATTGCACCTGCTATATCTAGACGCTCCGGCGGTCGACCCATTGCCGGAGTATTGCATGCCGTGCCACTGCTATTGCCTATGATTCCACATATTGTTTCACACCATTCGCGGTTGGTTATATTATCGTCGTCCCACGGGAAGCATTATCTTAGCGTACGTGAATCAGTACTCGTTTAACATAGTTTCCTTGCCGTTGTTTTGCAAGCGTTTTCTGTTGTCGCATTTCCTTATTTTCTGGTGCTCGTTTTTACCAGCGATTTCTGTTGTTACGTTCCTTATTTCCTGGCTATCGTTCTGTGACCAGCGTTTTCTGTTTTTTATTAGGCAGGATGTTTGTTTATAATAAATATTATTGTTTTACATAGTCCTTGTTGTCTGCTATTTCGAGGATCCGCTTGTTTTCGTTTTCTCCGTTACGTACGAAGCAGTTCCCTTTTCCTGCTTCGTGCGTAACGTGACAGACCTTCACGTGCTGGCTGGACAACATAACATGAATTTGCAATGTATCACACTGGTCAATGCGTTTTTATGAAATGTTTTAAATTGCAGATGGAAGTGAACTTTTCTTGATGTTTTTTTTTTTTTTCGCTCATTCCAACTCCACTCTCATTTTTTTTTCTCTCGTGCGCGCGCGCACAAACACACACACACACACAACACCGGATTTTTAACCCAGGCTTCCTTGCATTATAAACACAGTGTCCTGCATGCGTCTGGGAGCAAAATGTAGCCAGGCTTGGATGTTGTTCTCTGGAAGATGGCTTTTTTCGTGCCACCCTACCTCCTAGTTCAGACATTCTGTATGAAGAAGACGGGGGACTGTTGTGGCATGGATTAAGCCAGGCCTTGGCAGAAGTTCCTGTAGCTCCTTTTAATGTTACTCTTGGCTTCCCTGACCATCTTTCTTATGTTGATGCTGATTTTGTTCACTATGAGCCATTGTACATTTATTGGAAATTATTTTGCACCCACCTGCAGATTGATACCGGTCTGTGTGCTGTAAATTATGACGGGAAATGTGAGGGAAATCCTACTAGAGCAGATGAACATTATTTGGTTTTACGCAGAGGCAATTTAAATGGTGGTACGTTTGAGCTGATTACCATTTGACATGAGTTTGAAAGTGTTTGGTTAAATCTGAACACAATCACATAAGTCAAAAGTTATAGTTTTCTAAGTTGTTCATTTTTATTTCCTCTTTTAAAACGTTTTTTTTTCCAATCGAGTTGTACAGGTTCTCAGTCATATTGATGCTGTTAAAGTTTTGAAATGTTTCCTCTTTGTCTATTCTTTGATATCACATTTGAACAGAGATAGAAAGACCGCGTGATAGATAAGTAAATTCAAATGCATCCATCAAGAAAGTTGAAGTGCCAAAAATCAGTGGAGGAAAAAAAAGAAACTCTCAACAGTACAAACAACTTTTGCAATATGGCCATCGCATTCCACTGTTGTTTCATTCCGATGAGCTCATGAGATAAATCTCTAAACAACCACGGCCTCTTAAAACACTTCTTCTGGAAGTTTTCCCTTCCAAATAATCTGTTTCTTATCTCATGATGATGCTGACCCCTCTATTTTCAACGCGGCCTTGATCTTCAACAGCGTCTTTCTCCCGCCCACGCTTTGTTTGGAAGAACAAGGCCAGACTTTATCTCACAAACCGAGTGCTATATTTACAAGCTTAATTTATTTAGTGGAATGCACTAACAACATCATCGGAGTATATGCTCCCATCTGTGTACATCTGTGTGTGTGTGTGTGTGTGTGTGTGACCGGATTCCATGACATGCCCTGCGTACACACACTTGAGTGTACTGTATAGTGTGTGTTCACACGACATGCAAAGACCATGTGTTTAGCTATCGGAGCTGTTTACATATCGCCCAAGCAGCGTAACCACGGTGCCTCTTAACATTTTCTACCAAACAGTGCATGTGGATATTTACAGAGAAAGGTCTTTAAAATAAACATGCATACAGAAGTTCAGTCACACGTTGAAAAAAAAAAAATATATATATATATATATATATATGTATATATATATACACACACTCTCATACACACACACACACACACACTCAAGTAGTTTGGGAGAAAAATAAATAAAAATATGTCTATGTATGTAAAAATAAAGTATGTCTTATGTATATGTAATAAACAAACAAACCAAGAAGGGGGTCACACGATTATGTACATACCCGCACAATCCAATAGCAAAAGATAACACAAGCAGAACACCATTTTTTCATCATTAAAAAAGGGATCAGTGCCAAATTTCACACCTTCATTGATGCATTATATCCATTGCTCATTAAGAAATTAAAGGAGAGGTTCAGTTTTTTATCACAGTTCTAAAACAGTTCCCAGGTGTGCTTTCATTAAAATAGCCCCAAGTATCAAAGTGATCCTACTCCCGCCAAATGTACTGTTGGACGAATGCTGAACCTGGCTTCCGTTAGCTTGAGAACCCACTGAACTGGATCTTGCCGGCGCATTACTGCCAGCATTTGGTTGCATCATCTTCCACCTCAACCGGCGATAAGTTGTCACTGAGGCCAACTGCTTGCTTCCACTTGCGGAAGCCAAGCCCAGAGTGTGAAAAATAACAGCCCGGCTGACAGTTTCACGGACCAATCAAGTTCCGCATTTTAGACGTTAAGGCTGCTATCTAATACCAATCTGTGAACCCCAAAGAACTAGCTAATTGAGCCAACTTGTTCTCACCACTTAAAGTCAGTGCTTGTTAACATTCACTAATCATGCAGGCAACATTTAATGATCAAGACATTAAAATACACATCACTTATTGTAGTGCTGAGGCTCACGACATCGCCAAACACAAATACCCTCGACCCACACATTGACAAATTAGCCTAGCATTACAGTAACGTTGTTATCAGATGCTAGCATTGGTTACACTAAGTGCTAATTTGTACTGGGAGAACTGTAACTGTGTTTACCAGCAGTTTTCTGGAATTTAGTCCTGCCTCACGACTTACTGTACCGTACTGATTTTTGGGAAAGGGAAGAGTTCACTCTTCTGTATATAATTTAAGATAAACAAGCTATAAGACAATAATGTTGAAAGAAGTTCAAGTAACATGAGTTTTCAAAGGGAGCTTTGGGTTTGAGTGGTTTTGAAGTTGACTTCATCACAGATGAGAGATGTTGCTCATATTTTACAATTTTTAGGCTTATATTTTTTTCCATTAAGTATCACAATATTAGAAACAGCTCTGAGTCTGATGATGCCGTTGCACTGCTCCATTGAATTCAGTTTCAATTTACAAATGAAAAAAAAAAACGGATTCCCTTAATTGTCGTTTCTAGAGCAATGAACGTCAGGAGACCAAGAGCAATGTCAAAGGGAGGGAGAAAATAATGTTGGAGTCGGTTGCTGTCATTTGCAAAATACATAATGACATTGCATATATTGGATCAAGCGCGTTGTGAAATAAAATATATATAATTTCTTCTCGTGTGAGTATGAGTGTCTCTTGGGTTGATCTGCTGTACCAAACAAGCAATTAGACTGCTAAAGTAATAACATTTGGATTTTCACCAATCATAAAAGAGCATATACCCAAAGGGATTTGGACATACTGCATGCGGCCAAACACAACGCCTGCCAACAACAACAACAACATATTTACCCATAAAACATCACGTTGATTCACTTCACTGCTCCCATGATAGTTGTGATGATAAAAGATCTACCCAGAAGAATTGACCAGTGAAGCTTTTTATTTTATCCTCACTCTGGTGACATCTCTTCATCCCATGCATAAACACCAAAAGTTTGTTCATTATGAACAGCATATGTGAGCAGGAATATGGCACAGAGAAGTAGGAAAAAGATGCACCTGGATTGTCTACCCTTTTTCAACGTCCCTCAGCCTTCAGCCTGGCATGTGAAATCCATGGTGGGGTCCAATTATTATTAATAGCCTCCAGACGGGACTTGCTTGGCTGCATATTTTTTTAGGCCGTGGTCGGCTACGCTATTTGCGCAACACTGCGGCATCCAGCCAATAGTCTTGAATGACGCCCTTTGCAACAACTCCTGGCAAGTATTACCGAAGACAACAGTAAATAGACCTCGACCCCACCTTGAGTAAGTCGGCAGCACAGCCGTATCGAATGTGGCAAAGTGAAGTGATTTGTGAAGATGCCTCGTTCACTTGCTCCATGGAGATCAATATTCAACGATTGCTTTTGATTGTACGAAGCCATTCTGACTTCATTTTACCGATGTAATTGGCCAATTGGATGGCTAATACGATGGGCACGTCCAATATGGTGGACGCATTGACGTATGGCTTGGAACGGGCAATCGCAGTTGACATTAAAAGAAACAAGAAAGAAAGAAAAGCGAAGGCTTTTGTTAAAACGAAAAGGACGACATGAAATTATACCTCCACTATCATTTGGGATTTTATTTAAAACACATAAAATCCTTGTCCAGATATTTATTTACGATCCCTGAAACTTTGACTGATAGAACACATACACCGTGAACGTCTGCATAGCATGCCGTATGCAAATCCTGTCGTCCTGTCTAAAGGACTGAAGCCGAAATGCACCACATTCTCACAACTCACAAACACACATGCACATTCACACACTCCAAAAGCTTCTAATCCAGAAGAGAGGAGCAAAGAGGAAGTGTGAACATTCCCCCAAGATTGCACACAAACTCTGAGTAAAAGAGAGTGACCTCCTAATTTTCACACATCCTGTCTTGTCATTTTCTCATCTTCTATTTACATTTTCTCATCTCTCTCTCTCTCTCTCTCTCTCTCTGTCTCTCTCTCTCTCTCTCTCTATATATATATATAAATAAATAAAATCCTCGTCTCATCCCCCCTCGGGTGGTGTCCATCCCTCATTCAGCTCGGGTCCTCTACCAGAGGCCAGGAAGCTTGAGGGTTCTGCGCAGTATCCTTGCTGATCCCAGCACTGAACATTTCTGTACTGAGATGTCCGATGTTCCCGGGATCTGTTGCAACCACTCATCTAGTTTGGGGGTCACTGCCCCGAGTGCTCCGACCACCACAGGCACGACTGTCACCTTTACCTTCCAGGCTCTCTACAGCTCCTCTCTGAGCCCTTGGTATTTCTCGAGTTTCTCATGTTCCTTCTTCCTGATGTTTCCATCACTTGGGACCGCTACATCCACTACAAGGGCTTTCCTCTGCCCTTTATCTATGATCACGATATCTGGTTGGTTCGCCATTACCATCTTGTCAGTCTGGATCTGGAAGTCCCACAGGATCTTCGCTCTGTCATTCTTCATCAACTTCGGAGGTGTTTCCCATTTTGACCTTGGGGTTTCCATTCCATACTCCGCACAGATGTTTCGGTAGACTATGCCAGCCACCTGGTTATGGCGTTCCATGTAGGCTTTACATGCCAGCATCTTACACCCTGCAGTTATGTGTTGGATCGTCTCAGGTGCTTCTTTGCACAACCTACACCTTGGGTCTTGTCTGGTGTGGTATATCTGGGCCTCAATGGCTCTGGTGCTCAGGGCCTGCCCCTGACCCAGATAGCCAGTTACATTTTACAGTACTAGGTGTCATCCGTGTAAAGGCTTGCCATGAATTGTAAAGGTCAGAAAGGGGGGGAATGGCAATGAGATAAGATAAACAGTACGAAAACAAGATTAGGATGGAAGATTTGTGATCAATTATTTATCAAAAAAAAAGAGAAAGGACCTAAAATCAAGATGGAAACCAGAGTGCCGGAGACATGGAGCGAATTGGCGTCGGTGGTCAGATCTAATCCACTGAGCATGTCTGTTGTCCTGGAAAGGAAACCCAATTATATGGCACTTCCACTGGCCTGATGCCGCTCGGTGGGTGTATGTGTGTGCTTACACTGAGAAGCTTGGTCTCATTACGTTGACTGACAGCTCCTATTTTTCCAGCATGCTCTCCTCCCATATACCAGCGTATACATGCACTTGTGTGCGCACACAAACGCCAGGTTCGGGGGATCTTTCACGAGATGGTATTTCTTGCAGCTTGAAACCCCCAAATCACCCAAGCAGCAATTACTGTAAGAGGGCGCGAAATCTTCCAGCAGGTCTAAAAGCATCTTCAGAGCTTGTACACGTGCAGCATTGAAGGTGACACACGTCAAGTCCGGCTTTCAAAACGGTTATATATTCAAACGTTGTGAGCGATAACCTTTTGATCAAGCTTGTTCTTTTGTCACGTTTCTGAACAGCTCCTGTCACACCTGCAACACGGTCACCTCTCTATTGTTGAAAATAGACCCCGCATGATGACAAATTGTTCATCCACATGTCTTTTTTTCACCACTTGTTCTGTTCAGGGTTCTCTGTGAGCTGGAGCCTGTCCCAGCTCACTTGGGATGAGAAGCCATTCAAACATATGTTAACTAAAGTCACACACACACAGAAAAATAAAATAAAATACTGAATGCTCATCTAGCAATGTAATAACTGAAGAAACACCAGCTTCACGACCACCACTTGGATATACGCCTCAATTGTTTGCCTCTCGACTCTTTGAATATTGTGAAAATGTCGAAAGATGACTAATCGCAAACGATTAGCCATTGATTTATCTTCTTTTTGATATTGGAGGAATTCCGATAATTTCATAATCCGGTAATGACGCATTTCATTTACTTGAGTGGTCAATAATAAATGACACTAATATGAATTCTATTTAATTAAGAACGTCCAAATGAATCGTGATGCAATTTATAACACTAAACATGTTTAAACTTGTGTTTAAGCACAACCGTCATTTTGATTTGATGCAACACAAAAATACGGGAGATGTACTGTCTGTTATAAATCCCGTTCTATATTCTGTGATTATTTTTATTCCTATTATTTGAAGACTTGTTTGTACTTGTTGCACATGTTTAACAATGACTACAAATAAAGTGTATTTAATAAGTGACTTCTTCCTACACTTCAAATTCTTTAGGACTCAATTGTCACGTAGAAAAGCAAGCAGTCCTGCTCATATTTCACCTTTGTATATTTTAAAAACCCTCAACATAACATGCATGATTTGGGAATATGGCGGGAAGTTGTAGGACCTGGTGCAAACCCATGCCAGCTTGGGGAGACGGTATCGCATTCAAACAGCAAGAGTGGAACCAAGAATGGACGCAGACTGCTGAGCGGATGAAAGAGGGGCACCGAGCAACAGACATTTGAACCGTTTCATGTGCCCCCTTTCCATCAACAACAAAAAAAAAGTTATTTTTTTAATTAAATAATGACGTACGATAAAAAGCAAGAGCAGATAACACATGATGAGGAGCTAAATTGCTGAAAGCCAACCGTGTCTGCATTTTACAATGAAAATAAACCCCACAGAGGCTTGAAATAACCTTTAAGACAAACCCATTTTTTATGAGTTGAAAACGCCAACATTTTTTTTTCTTTTCGTTGAACGCAAAAGAATTTGATGTGTTTCTGGAGCCAAGCTAAATGATGATGACTGGAACGCGTAGCTGGCCCTGATAAATGACGTGTCTGTGCCAGTGTCCTTCTGATGGGATGTTTTCCCCCAATCAAGGTCTAAACATTTATCATGTGCAGTCATAGATACAGATGGATGCCTTAAGGGGTGGATGCTGAGATAGCTGGCTTATTGCATGGATGGAAGGATTGGATGGATGGATGACAAGGTGATAGCCGAGAGTGGAAGACACGATATCTGTAAGTAAAAAAAAAAGTGGGGGGAAGCATGTCTACAAAGAGATGAGGAATGCAATGGAATGAAAAACATTAAATGGAATCGATCTATCTATCTACAGATATTTTCATACGGTTTTGCTGGCTTTTATGCATAACCAGTCCTCATGTCGCCCTGTGCTCGAGTATTAGCATCACATTTTATGACTTGCTCAGCCAGAAGATTTCATATACGTATACCAATCACTTTAATTAGGGGGACAAGAATGTTTTAATTTGACTGGTTTTATTTATTTATTCATATGTATGCGAGCATCTCAACGCTTTGTCTCTGGGTGAGTGTGTGTGTGTGTGCATGTGTGTGTGTGTGTGTGTGTATGTACACGTGTTTGCTCTTGCACATTTCTATGCACAAGTCTGACTGCATGAGTATTCGCATTTTTTCAGTCGAATGGATTTCAGCGTCACCCCCAAAGGGAAATTACAGCACAGCAGATGTAGTTTCATAACATAGCGGAAAAAGAATATTGAGCAATGTGAAATTGTTCTCATCACAGTGACTGGTCCATTGCTTTTAATTGCTCAGAGAGTTGGGCTCCACTTCTCGCAGAAGACAGCATTCGAAAGAGGTCATGGGAAATAGATTTGTTGAACAGTGTAAGGCAAGTGGATGCGGTGATGTGAGGTGAGGTATTCACAATCGGTCAGATTTAGAAAATGTAAATATAATTTTTGGAGTTTGATATATATATATATATATATCCATCCAACCATTTTCCACCGCTTATCCGGGGTCGGGTCAGTAGCTTTAGGAGGGAAGCCTCAACTTCCCTCTCCCCAGCCACTTCTTCGAGCTCTTCCTGGAGGATCCCAAGGCGTTCCCAGGCTAGCTGGGTGACATAGACTCTCCAGCGTGTTCTGGGTCATCCCTGGGGTCTCCTGCCAGTGGGACATGCCCGGAACACCTCAACAGGGAGGCATCCAGAGGCATCCTAATGAGATGCCCGAGTATACTGTATATATACACTGTATATAGTATATACTGTACATATACCTGTATATATATATATATATATATATATATATAATGTCCACACCTACTGGCTAAAGAAACTCACAGCACTCCATGAGCGCCTAGCAGTACAAATGAACCAGCTGCTGAGGGATGGGACTCACCCAGAATGGCTAACCGAAGGGCGAACGATCCTGATCATGAAGGATCCCTCGAAGGGTGCAGCCCCATCCAACTATCGGCCAATAACCTGTCTCTCCACAACATGGAAGCTCATGTCAGGCATAATTGCGGCTAAGATAAGTGGACACATGGATCAATACATGAACGAAGCACAGAAGGGCATTGGTAGAGATACCAGAGGAGCCAAACATCAGCTCCTGGTTGACAGAACAGTCGCACAAGACTGCAGGTCCCGACGTACCAACCTGTGCACAGCCTGGATTGATTACAAGAAAGCCTATGACTCGATGCCACATACATGGACCACTGAATGCTTGGAGTTGTATAAGGTGAACAGGACCCTAAGAGCCTTCGTTGCGAAATCGATGAGGATGTGGAAAACCACACTTGAAGCCAATGGCAAGCCACTTACCCAAGTGTCCATCAAATGTGGCATATACCAAGGTGATGCACTCTCCCCACTGCTGTTCTGCATAGGACTGAACCCCCTAAGCCAAGTAATCACCAAGACAGGCTATGGATACCGCCTCAGAAATGGAGCTACAATCAGTCACCTCCTCTACATGGATGGCATAAAGCTGTAGGCTAAGAGCGAAAGGGACATAGATTCCCTGATCCACACAACCAGGACCTACAGCAGCGACATCGGGATGTCATTCGGGCTTGAGAAATGTAGTCGGATGGTGACTAAGAGAGGAAAGGTAGTCCGCACTGAAGGGGTCTCACTCCCTGAAGGAACAATAGCAGACATTGAGGACAGCTACAAGTACCTCGGTATACCACAAGCCAATGGCAACCTCGAACTGGCAACAAGGAAAGCGGCTACGGCCAAATACCTCCAGCGAGTGAGGCAAGTCCTAAGAAGCCAGCTCAATGGCAAGAATAAGACCCGGGCAATAAACAGCTATGCCCTGCCAGTGATCAGATACCCTGCAGGAATAATAAGGTGGCCAAAGGAAGAGATTCAGACCACGGACGTTAGGACCCGAAAGCTCCTAACCATGCATGGAGGGTTCCATCCCAAATCCAGCATATCGAGGCCCAGATAAACCACACCAGACAAGACCCAAGGTGCAGGTTGTGCAAAGAGGCACCTGAGACGATCCAACACATAACTGCAGGGTGTAAGATGCTGGCAGGGAAAGCCTACATGGAACGCCATAACCAGGTGGCTGGCATAGTCTACCGAAACATCTGTGCGGAGTATGGACCGGAAACCCCAAGGTCAAAATGGGAAACGCCTCCGAAGGTGGTGGAGAATGACAGAGCAAAGATCCTGTGGGACTTCCATATCCAGACTGACAAGATGGTAATGGCGAACCAACCAGATATCGTGATCATAGATAAAGGGCAGAAGAAAGCCGTTGTAGTGGATGTAGCGGTCCCAAGTGATGGAAACATCAGGAAGAAGGAACATGAGAAACTCGAGAAATACCAAGGGCTCAGAGAGGAGCTGGAGAGAGCCTGGAAAGTAAAG
Source organism: Hippocampus zosterae (assembly GCF_025434085.1). Taxonomy (NCBI): domain Eukaryota; kingdom Metazoa; phylum Chordata; class Actinopteri; order Syngnathiformes; family Syngnathidae; genus Hippocampus; species Hippocampus zosterae. The sequence goes on from NC_067468.1 coordinate 6,783,684, forward strand.
GTGACAGTCGTGCCTGTGGTGGTCGGAGCACTCGGGGCAGTGACCCCCAAACTAGATGAGTGGCTGCAACAGATCCCGGGAACAACATCGGACATCTCAATCCAGAAATGTGCAGTGCTGGGAACAGCAAGGATACTGCGCAGAACACTCAAGCTTCCTGGCCTCTGGTAGAGGACCCGAGCTGAATGAGGGACGGACACCACCCGAGGGGTGAGATGAGGATTTTATATATACAGTGCACTCCGCTTAATAGAACACCATTGGGCCGAAGCGCTTCTGTTCTACTAAGCGGGGTTTCTATTAACCGGAGACACTTTATTAGGTACACCTTCAGACACGTCGACGACCAAGTTATGCACGCAGAAAACCCCCTGCTGACGAGTTAGAAGAGATATTTCGACTGTGGACGTCCATATCTTTAATCAAACAACAACTTTAATCAACTTCAGTCAAACATCCCAAATCACGAGAAAAATTTAGTTACTTTTGTCTGGAAACAGGAGTCCGTAATTTTGCGGTTGACTTCCCTCTGAATGCGCTGGATAAGAGGGAAGTCCTGGTAACCGCGGGCGTACCTTCTGAGAATCCGGCAATGCATCGTATCGTCTGAGTATGTCCTTCTTATCCGCAGGTGATAGCCCTCGTCTCTTGAATGAAGTTGAAGCCATTGTGACGTGCGTGTGTCTATGTGTGGAGTGACGCGTGCTACCTGTTACTGTATAGGGCTAGAACTACCGCGTTTTCTCGCGATAGTGGTACATTATCGCGATAGCTACACTTCGTCTCTCTCTCGTCTCTTGAATGAAGTTGAAGCCATTGTGACGTGCGTGTGTCTATGTGTGGAGTGACGCGTGCTACCCGTTACTATATATGGCTAGAACTACCGCGTTTTCTCGCGATAGTGGTACAGTATCGCGATAGCTACACTTCGAAAACCACTAGTTTTCAATGTTCATTGCTTACGGCCTGTTCTATTAAGCGGAGATCTGTTCTACTAAGCGGAGTATCTTTATAGGAAATTGCATTAGGCAAATCTGTTCCAGAGCCTTTTGCTCTATTAAGCGGATTACTCTATTAACCGGTGTTCTATTAAGCGGAGTGCACTGTATATATATATATATATATATATATATATATATATATATATATATATATATATATACATACATACACACACACACACAGGATATATATATATATGGCCTAATAATGCCACTGGTGTGCTTAATGAAACTAAAGTAATCAACTCAACTCAAAAGAAAGGAATTATATGATAACGTAACCCCAATTTGTAGCACTAACCGACTCTAACAGCAGTAAAGTCATAATTATACACCGGTCCCACTGCACAGTACGCGACTCTCCTTTGTGCAGTTCTGCTTACGACTGACACTTTTGTTTTTGGCTCGTCAACCTGACGGTGTAACTTAGCCCATTCGTATGAACTCAAGTTGGCTAAATTTGCACATTATTTTGAACAATTATAGTAAATGGCGTAGGATTTCATTCGTATCAATTTTCCGATCCGTTTTATCCTCACAAGGGTCGCAGGGGCGCGGGAGCCTATCACAGCCGTCTTCAGGCAGTTGGCGCCGGACACCCTGAAGTGGTTGCCAGCAAATCACGGGGCACACGCAGATTAACAACCATTCGTGCTCACAATCACACCTAGGGACAATTTGGAGTGTTCAATCAGCCTGCCATGCATTTTTTTGGAATGCGGTAGGAAACCAGAGTACCCGGAGAAAACCTACGCAGGCACGGGTGAGAACATGCAAACTCCACACAGGAACGCCAGAGCCGGAATCGAACCCTGCATCTCTGCACTGTGAGGCCGATGTGTTAACTCATAGGTGTCAAACTCAGGTCCTGGAGGGCCGCTGTCCTGCATGTTTTCCAAGTCTCCCTGCTGCAACACACCTGATTCAAATGAACAGGTTCAATGTCAGGCTTGCGCAGAGCTTGCTGATGATCTAATCATTTGAATCAGATGTGTTGAAACAGGGAGACTTGGAAAACATGCAGAACAGCGGCCCTCCAGGACCTGAGTTTGACACCTATGTTTAACTGGTCGACCGCCGTGCCACCAGTACATGTGTTCTATTCAAATAAAATACAACACAGAGCTTCTCATAGTTTACAATTTTCTCCTGAATTATTCTAAGAGCACATTGTTAAGATGATTGCCTCAAAATGGGTTTCATCCTTTATCGAAAGTCTTGGTCTTGAGATTAAAATATCCCCAAATGCCATTCCATTGCTCTTCACTGGATGTCTTCATTTATCACCCCATAATGTGAAACACCTTTCTGACTGATGGCCTCTAAAACTGCCCTTTCAAAGTGGCCTCTCGTGCTATTTATTTTTGGCTCCCGTTCCTCAACATATTTTATCACTATCTTCCCTTTGCGCATAGTTCTATCGTTTCTGTCATATTTCTATTTCACTTTTATTCTTCAAGTAACCCCATTTAATTTTTTTTTATCCCCCGCCACCCATTTCTAAATTTAATAAGTGCTTATTTTAATTTGGCATTGCTCAGTCATCTCTTACACCTGCATATGAATCAGTCAAACACTCTGATAATGTTGATCGTTCCTGCAAGTACTCTTTTTCAATCCATTTTCTCCTTCCGAGAGAAACCATATCTGTCACGATGCTCACGTGGAGGAGATCGGATGCAAGCTTTTCAGCTTCATCACATTCCCAACCATCAAACACATTTGAAGATGTTGTGCGGGAAAGTCATTCTCACCCAGCTGTCTGTCACGCAAGGTGTAAGTGGTGCCTACAAATCTCTAATTGGCTTGCACACAACACTTGATTCGCAAGATGAGTAACCACATTCATGCCGGAACCTGGCAATCAAATTAACATCTACCACAAGTGCTACTTTCAATTTATTTTGAATCAAAAACTCGTGTGAGCTGTGTGATCTGATACCTGCCGTGCGTCCACAATTCGACCACCACAAATAATGAAATCCTTTCTACCGTTAATGGGAAATTAATCTGGTTCCATTCGCAAATTATACAAATAACGATTAATCATCTCTCTCTCAAACAGACTGTGTTTCCCGCAAGGCTGAAAGAATATATCCAACACCTAATAAAAGTCTAGACAGTCACCATATTTTCTGGCTCTAAGTGCTCTGAAAAGTCAAACTTCTGTCCAAAATGACCATGGAAGACAAAGAGTCATTAGTTTCCAGCTGTCATTGACTGCATTGAGGCAATTTTTAAATCATGTTCCGTTAAACCAATCACTCTGACATTGACATTGACTCTGGTTTTGGAATGTTTCATGTTGTGCATCTTATAAATAAAATGTATTATTATTATTAATATCAGTTCTTTAGTGGTGGTTGAGTGGGTGTGTCAGGTTTAATCATCAATTTGTTGCCACAAATATATTTTTTTTTTTTCGGGTTGAATCCCCCCCCATCATATCAATGGATGCTTGCAAGGGATTGTGAGAGGTAGGACATAGCATTCTGAAAGTCTGATAAAGCAGATACCACAACCATCATTCGTCACGTCCAGAACAACCCATTGTGGGTTGAATCCGGAAACCTTGAGCTGATGGGTATGGTATTGTCATTTTTTTAACAATAACAACTTCTATATTAAAGATGTAGAAATGTACTCAAGTGCTGAAGCACACAGGGCAAATTTTTCCCATCTCCTGTTGCAATCAAAATGAGCTTGAGGAAGAGCGAGACAAGATGCGACTGCTTGGAAATACTCGAGATGGGGAATATGACTGCTGTCAGGTCAGAGGTAGTAAGTGTCGAAAGCTACCTGCGGGGGGACTGAAAGTGTGCAGGAAAGACAGAGCGAAAGAAAATGTTATTCGGCCTTTCATTGATACACGTGTGTATGTGTGAGCGCCTGTAACCCAAGTCCTTAAAATAACACCTGTGCAAACCAATGACATGCACGATAATAGCACTGCAATATTAGACCACGGCTGACAGAACTTTTATCTTGAATGGGCACATATGCTTTTACTATACGCAGGCCTCAGGGAAAAGAGCCCCGGTGCAAAAGAAGTTCAAGACAGTCACATGCAACCAAGTTGTAATCTGGGCGGATAGACGAAAGCACTTAAAACTAGCTTCAAAAAGGGCTTGTTGAGTCTACTGTTCAAAATATCCTCAGACGTTTTGATTTTGATAGGAATGAGATTTTGATAAAACCATAGACGACTGAATGATAACGATAACCTTCTATCAACTGTATGTAGCTGAGAAGAGCTTGATTTACAAGGCAGATCTTAAGTACCCAATTTCGAAGTAATGTCCATGTCAGATCAAAAAAGAAATTCCGATTGGAGTTTTTGTGACCGTAATTTCCGCACTAAAAGGTGCACTGGATTATGAGGCACGTCTTCAATGAATGGCTAATTTGCAAATTTTTTTTCATACATTGAACGCATCGCATTATAAGGCGCAATCTACAATGCCTCCACAAGATGGTGCTATGCTCCTTCCATTCAACTTGAGAGGCGTCCTTTCAACTCGAGAGGCGTAAAAACGTGACTTAACTATTACTGTACTGAAATGAAACTACGAAAAATTCTCAGCCAAATATCGGAATTGGCATCTGCCTCAAAAAAAATCCACACCGGTGGGGCCCGAGTGTATATCCAGTCTAACAATGCAGTCTTATATAAACGTGTTCTCCACAGGATGCTACTTACATGCTGCCACTGCTCCTTGATGAGAGGGCGGTATCGAAGGAAATACTTCAGGGGGAAGTTATCGATGTCGGGCCAGGTCGCAGGACTCTGCCAGGATACCTCCAGCCTACGTGCATTGTAACGGATCGGAGTTGCCGTCACGCGCTCGGGGGGGTCTGGTTTGACTGGGAAGGGGGGGAAAAGAAAATAAGAATGAACCAAAGTCTCACATGTGAATTGCTCACAAGAGCATCGGCCTCTCATTGAACCTTGGAATGAAGTCGGTATTCTTTGGAATTAGCAGCTCCTGGGGTGAAATCAATCTGAATGGAGAGCAATGACCAAATGTGGCAGGCCAGCAAAACCAAATTCAAAACCAATAATCGATAAAAAAAAAACAGAAAAGTTTGAGGAAGACTTTTGGGGAATTTTAAGTTGGTATCAACCAACATATTTCTGGCGTTGGGCCGAAACCCTCTATGTCACAATTTGCTCCGTTAAATATTTTCCCCCAAATTTAATTTACTAATGGTCAGTTCACATGTATGGGTGTTATTTATACAAATTATTCACTAATCTTAAATTTTGAAAATGGCTTGCTCACCTTAAATAAATCCATGTTATTGGTTGAACAAACGTGACGTTTTATATAAAGTGACAAGGCAATGCACGCCTGGTAGAAAAAAACCCCCAAAAGATTAACCAAATTTAGTCCTTCGTCCTAAAATCAGCAAATCGTGATGATTAGATGGGTGACTATGAACATCGTAGCTGCTTTGGACATAAGCCAAAATCACCGGTAAAATGACTTGAAACCTGTCTGGTAAGAGATGAGTGACAACAATGGCTGAGGCCGGAAACCGCTCAGGAGTCTGAAGATGAGGAACGGATGAAAGCTGAAAGTCCCTGTAGAAAAGGTACGCGTTAGTCCTGTATTCTGAATCCGCGTCCTCGAGAGAGAATTCCATTGAAAGATACCGAATAACCTTTTTCTTTGTTCGATCACCCCCATTAGTGAGCAGATAAGTCAGGGAAACTTTCTCCATATCCGGCGCACAAAAGATACAGGATACGGATAGCAGCATTCACGTACAATGATAGCAGCACAAGATAAGGCATGCATATCGTCTGAAATAAACATGAGCTAGACATGTACACTGGCTACTCTGACCGAACTGCTTGAACACGATAAAGATGGATTTGATCAGATAAACGCAGAAAGGCATCACGGGATGGTTAATCTCATCGTGACCTTCCATCAGTAAAAGTACCGTAGAAGGAAGAATGATGAACAGCACACAAGCTGTTTTGTTCACATGAGATTCATCCAGCGGTTCATCAAAGATATGAAAACATGTGCCATTCAGAGAAGGGAATCTAGTACGATCGATGGCCCCAGTGACCATTCATCTGGTCTGAAACATCGCACAGAAGCCGGCCATTGCATTAGTAATGAGCAAAGGGGAAATGGGGAAGCATGATAAGCTGGAGCCTTGCCAAGCAGAACAAGCAAAGCGCTCGTGGATTTATCACAGAGAGCAGCGGCGGGCGAAGCTTAATGAGGCGATCGCCAAACCAAAGAAAAACGCGATTGTCATATTGTAAACAAAGCTCTGCTTAATGTGCGGCGCAAATGTTATGAGGTTCGCTTCGGTTTGTTTGAATGGGATTCACGTTACAGTTGCTGTGTATTCGTTTTCATTAGCTTGTTTCGAGAGCTAACACTCGCTCAAAGTGTTAAAAAAATAATAATAATAATAATAAGCACACCAGCAGATTAATGGGAGCAAAATTTTTCTCAGGAGGAAAAACAAAGTTTTTAATGTTTATGTAGAGGCAGGCGACTCTGTGCAATCATTTATTCCGAAATCATAAATTTAGGCCGATGTGCATTGCCAAGAATAAAAAACTCTCGGCCCCCTTCCACTTTTAACATTTTAAAATGATGAACAATACTTCAGACTGTGCCAAATGGCAACTATGACTCAAGATCTTATGTCTGCAAAGTCTTTTTCCTTTTTCGATATGATGTTATTACATAAGTCCACTCACTAGACACTTCATGAGGATCACCTTTGTCTGGGAGCACTTGCAATGCAGTCGTACACTTGGCACCGTGCGGACCACAAGTGCAATAATGCATTTTTTTTTCCCAATCAAGGCAGCATTATTTTCCAACTCCACTCAGCAGATACGTATTTCTTCGAGGCAAAATTTTTTTCAGATCTATTTTTAACCATACCGTAAAAGCAGTTATCCGTTGCCCCAATACATTAGTCCATACGGTACATGGATCATTGCACAGCATGGAAGCCAAATGAGTCGTGATTACTTTGTCTGAGTAGAACCAAAAGTGTACTTCAACAAAACGTCAGCCTGTCATCAAGTCTCGCAAAGAATTTGCACCAATTAGCTCCGTGAGCTGCCGCTGACAACATTTGTCATTTTACCCGGCAGAAACTAGGGTGCTTGCTGACGCTTTGCCGTGTTGCTCTTTGCCAAAGATAATTAGCCTCAGTCTATTCATTCACACACTTCATTCTCACTTGCAGCCGGGAGAAAGTAGACCTTGGCTGTGGTGAGTTTGTCCCGCCAGGAAACCGAGGTGGGGAACAAAAAAAACGCTCAAAAATCAAAACACCACATTACGCAGGAAAGAATCTGACCTGTGCTGTTTCCAGATGGTAACACGTGGGCATTAGTCATTTCCCTGTAGTCTTACCTTCCAACGTGCATTATTCCCCCATTTATCTTCCTCTTAATGCCTTCAACTTGAGAGGCAAGGTAAGACAATTTTATTTGTACAGCACATTTCATGTACAAGTCAATTCAAAGTGATATACATCACACTGCTTCACTTTATTAGGTTCTGGGAAACCACAAGAGACCTATCACAGAAGACCATAGGGATCTGGATGCCTCGTAGGGCACGAGTACGTTATACGTTTATTTTGCTCCAAGACCATTGAGAGAATGATCCGGGAAGATTTGAAAACCTATTCTTTGACTTACAGGAAGCCAGCGTATGGACGTGAGGACAGGTGTGATGCCGCCCAGTGTCCTGGTGTTTATAAGGACTCTGGTGGTCACATTTTGGATCAGCTACAGCTGCGTGATTGATTTTTATTATGATTATTTTTTTTAAAGACAACATTACAGCGATCTAGCCTGCTGAAAATACGAGTATCAACAATATTTTAGGTGACTTGTTTAGACATAAAACTCTTAATTCATTGTAAAATTGATCCATATCCAACAAGTAGCTCTCACTTCAACAGATTCCTGATGTAGGCATCATTTTGTCATGAAAAAAATAAATAAATAAGACTTACGTTTTTTTGTTTTTAAGCCACAATCAAGAAAACTGTGAAAAGCTTTTCCGTGACTATCAGGATAGGTTCCAAAAGCAAAATCCGTGTTTGCCAAGAGCAAAATGCAGAATTTAAACGACAAAAACTAGACACGTATTGCATTAAAATGTGCATGATTTTGACGTGCACATGGACGACTGAAAGTAATGCTGGCTATGTGATAGTAGCTAGCCACGGATATCTCGACATTTCAAGTCAACTGTCTGTTCTCCTACTACACTCACTCGGGAACCTCCAGGTAAACAAGAAACCTGTGAAGATAGACTTGTTTGCAATAATTGCCAAAGGTCACCTGTGATCTTAATCCTTGGCACCTAAATTGTAAATTGGTCCAAAACTATTGGTCAAAAAATCCCACCCTATTTCACTGAACACAGAGGTTGTTTCATGATATCAGACTTTTGACTTATGCAATGAGGGGAGGTGGTTACCAGACTGTGGACAGCTGTTAGAGGTTATCCTTCTGTCCACTGGAAGCCGCATAACATAGCAGGTGGTGCTTTGCCGCCCGCTGTGCTATGATGCACTGCCATCAGTTACTGATCTCATCCACTCTCAACCGCCACAGAGTAGCTTGCGACTCGTCCGCTTCTTTCTGCCGATGACTGACTGATGAGCTAGATCTGGTTCTTAGCTCATGTTCTGTTCATTTTCATCATTGGTTATCTCAAGTGCGCTAAAAGAGCAGTCGGCGCACACGCCACATTTTCCTCGTCATGTCACAAACATTAACAAAAAAACAACAACAAAACTCCATCTTATCCATACTTCCACATTATCACCCAATCCCGAATTACATTGTTGTCGCATTGATTATTATTATTTTTTTCACAATCACAAAGACGCGTCAGGACAGGTTCCTGACTGACTTTGTGAAGTTATTTGCCATCAGTAAAAACGCTTCAACTGTAGAAGCCTTGATTTATTTCAGAGATGAAACTTCCTCAACGGTTTCTGTTTTTATCATCACAGAATGCACACTGAGGACAATTCAACACACACACACACACACGGTGCTCACATCTCATCTAATTTTATTCCAGCAATATTCGAATGAACAAGGACAGTCATGAGTGGTCGTACTTCCACTCAGAATTAAGAAGTGCGCCAGAAAGCATGAAATTGTATTATTTATTTATGATCTGCCTCGTTTTCCCGTAAAATTAATGTGACTCACAAGTTAAATTGCTAAATTAGACTTTTTTCTAAAAACAATATAGGGGCTGAGAGAGCAGTTTGACCAAGTGGGACGGTAGGGGGGGGGGGGGGGGCTAAACTAAAAGCTTCAGACATCGACATGCAAACAGAAGGGATGAAAATGAAAAGATAGGAAGAAAGTGAAAAGAAGAGAAGCATGACGGGGAGTGTAAAGACTGCAAAGAAAGGAGCACTGCACGATTTTCATATCGACCAATAGTTAAGGGGAGTATCCACAGTCAAAGCGCTAATCCGGCTAGCATTAGCATTTTCATCAATCCTGTGCCTGGGATTTGGCAGAGCATGTCACTGGCTCAATTTATTTAAAAAATAACACACACACACACACACACACACACACGCACACACACAGAGAAAGCGTGTGTGTTTTATACAGCATACACACAAATGTCTCACTTGAAGGGTTACAGCAGAATTGAGGACCGCCAGAAGCACTTCCTTTATCTATTTAAGTGGAGCTCATTCCTTCCTTAACGTGAACACATTTCCTCTTCATTGCCTCCTAGCCAGTCTCCGAAACGCTTTAACAATGCTGCTTTTGTGGTGTGCCTGTCTTGTACATTTACACAGACTTCTGAATTCAGAGTGCCACCAAGTTCGGCGAAGAGCAATCATTTTTATGAACTTTTCAAGAACCCATTGCGTTTTGGCGTACATCTGGATAAGTGGGCAAGGCTTTGCACCGACGAGGATGTGGATTAATCGAATCAAATTAGGCAGTGCGGCATGTTTTGAAGATTCTTCTGCTATTGTGGAGGTTTCTACATTAGTGCCATACTGCTGACCATAGAAATAATATGCCCTATTGCTTGGGGAGGACTTGGGAGTTTGCAATTTTTTCTTTTATGGCGGCTTATCCGCCAAGTTTTTCGAGCGTGACGCTCATGATAATAGTCTAGTGATAAACCTCACATTGTGCTTCGCTTTTTGTGCGATTGCTACTATTTTCCAGTGAGAACATGTTGAAATAAATGTATTGACATGGCAGCCGGCGTTTGTGTCATCGGGAACTTTATATTGATAAACCTTGCCATTCTTTTGCAAGAGTCATATCAGCTTCAATTAAACTTGTTTTCCGCATTGAGAATGTTTTACTGACACGTGCGTGCTTTGTGACATTTGACCTTCTCGGTTTGTCGTGTTTGTGCTTGGCTTCGCCCACCTCAGCTTTTTGATTTCTCTGCTGCAAAATGGACTTATACTGAAAAGGTTTTTATTTTATTTAATTTTTTTTGTACACAAACACTGAATGCACACATGTATCCAAATAGTGTTCTCATACACGAAAGGCAATGTAGCTTGACTACAATTCACTCACAGCAGCGGACAACACATCAACCTAACTGCAAGTGTGGCGTGTTGCTCGAAAGAAGGAAGAAAAGAGAGTCGAGGAAACTGGATTACAACAGATGAGTTCACGGAGAAACATGGCTTGCCGTGCGGTTAGCTCATTTAGCGTAACGGTCTAATGGATACAAACCTCAACAGCAGTTAGGTAGCAGGACCTGCAAACTACCTCTGCTACACATAAACTGCATTTGCATCGCTACTTCAACGATCCATCCAACCCTTTTCTCTACCACTTGCCTTGCTCAGTGTTATGCGGAGCCTCCGCTTATCTGATCAAAAGGCAGACGATATCCTGGATTTGCCACCAGTCAATCAAAGGGCAAAGAGCAACTATTCACATTCACAGACTGCCAATAAGTTAGATTTAAACAGATGCAGGCTGCTGAGAAGTTAGACAAGTAAAGCACAATGTCATCAATGATTGCCCATTAAATTAGTACAATAAAATCTTGGCATGACACAGTAAGGAGAAATTTTATTGAAGGCTGACGGCAGCAAGAAAATAAATTGCAAAGGGGAGACTGTGGATAAAACCAAGCATCGCCCGCAGAGTTCGAGCAGGCAGAGGAAGACCAATGTGCAATGACTGTAACGGTGGTTTAAGTCACCCACTGTTTACTGTATTGGCAAACAAAGCCTACTAAACTCCAAACGGATCATCAAATACATATCACATTTTGTCAGGCCTGAATTTAAAATTGCAAACTTATCCATAGGAAGCACAGAGCAGAGAGAGAGAGAGAAAAAAGTTTCCAAGAGATACCATGTCATGGTGGGGTCATTTTCTCATATATGGACTTTGCTGACTTGGTAAGCAGAAAAAAAACATCAGCCCGGCATTTGCTTTTCAGTTCGGTGACATTTATTTGGCCACTTCTTTCCTATTTTCTTTGTCTTGCTGATCTGATCATTGATGCGTATATGCCGTAAACCTCCACAGGGAGTAACTAAAATCAATCATCTGTGGCCAAAAAATACTTCGATGCCGGGGAAGGGGTTGGCATCTTCATTGAGATGACACTCAGTTTTTTCAGTTTCTTTGTTCTTTGCGGGAAGGGTGCTAGGACTGTGCCACATTGGAAACTAAGCATCATTGGTCATGAATAACATCAAATGCTACTTTGCGGAGTGGTAATTTACAGCAAAGTGAATTCCAAAATGTTTTAAATATCCGGTTCATATGAGCAATGATAAGAACGATACCACAGAATAAAGCCGGTGGCATATCAGAAGAACAAAATAGAAAACAAGTTAACTGAGGATATTAACTTTACCTATACTGGACTCCTCAAAAGAAATTGTGCTGGAGGCTTTCCCCAAAGCGCTGATTGCAGTCACGTTGACTTTGTACGGAAAGATGGAGAAGACCTCTGGAAAACGCACATGGCAGCGGTTCTTATGGATGGAATCTTTTAGCACCTCCAGTGAACGCTGGTTATGTCTGGCGAGAGAAAAAAAGAATAAATAAATAAATAAACAGAAAGAGAAACGGCAGCATGTTGTAAATATCTTTCAAAATGTGAAAACATTTTTTTTTTTAATGGTAAGAAACCTTTTCGCCTGTTTCGCTTTAAATGTCTTTTTGATCCCTCCCTCACTGTACTCGAATTTGTGTATTTACATCGTTCCAACCATCTCCTTGAGAGTCTTCAGTATTTTTTTTTTGGGGGAGGGGGGTATTTGGTCTATTCATACATCCATCCATCCATTTTCCGATCTGTTTTATCCTTACAAGGGTCGGGGGGGTTGCTGGAGCCTATCCCAGCTGTCTTTGGCAGTGGATGGGGGACACCCTGAACCGGTTGCAAGACAATCGCATGGCACACAGAGACGAACAACCATCCATGCTCACACTCACACCTCGGGACAATTTCAAGTGTTCAATCAGGCTGCCGTGCATGTTTTTGTAATGTGGAAGGAAACCGGACTACCCGGAGAAAACCCACGCTGGCCTAGGGAGAACATGCAAACTCCACAAAAGGAAGGCCGAAGCTGGAATTCAACCCCGTACCTCTGCACTGTGAGGTCATCGCGCTAACCACTGGTTCACCGGGCCGCCCCGTGCTGTACATGTAAGCATAAATAAAATATACGGTACGTGTGAAAACAACTTACTGAACGTCCACTTCAAACGTAGTGGGGATGTAGGTTGAGTGCTGCTGGTGCCAGCTGCAGTAGAAGCCTTTGGGATACGTGTTGGATCGACAGGAGACGATGGGCTCTCGAGGGGAAACTGCGGGGTGAAAAAACAAAGAACAGACGGTGACTATTCCACTCAAGTACAAAGATTATTAATCACATATGGCGGCGAGGAAGACAGGGATGCTCTCCAGTCATTTGCTCACATTAATTTGCGCTTGGCAACATCATCATTCCTTCCTTCCTCAAAAAAAGCCGATCAGAAAATTTCCCAACGATTTTGACATCCGATTCGAACAAATCGAGTACGGCAGTGCGTCCAGCTACTGCGCATTAGCGTCTTACGTGCTGTCCAAGGAGCACAGATATGAATGTTGACGACTCCATCAACCAAGAACTGTACACGCCTTTGAAAAAAAGCTTGAAACATTTACCATTATTTTCACAGGTGAAACCGCGGAGGAGGGTAGCCACGTTGACTGAGTCATGAAAAGCGGAGGGGGGAGAGGTATTAAAAAGTTGGAAAAGAGAGGAGGGAGGCAATATTGTATGATGTACTGTAAAGAAAAGAAGGAGAGCGCGGTGGGAAGCGTAACAGATGAATGGAGGAGGTTGTCCAGAAGAAGCGATGTTATGCCAACTCTGAACTCCCTCGAGATTAAGCTCTTTTCTTCTCAGCAAGTGAAGCACACACTTGTCTACCACTCCCTCTTCCTCCCTGCGGCTCTTTGCCCTTTTTTCCCAGAGTTATTTCCATTACATATAAAATACAGTGCTTGGCCCGTTACAGCAGAGAAAGAAAATAATTATTTGCTTCTATAAATTGATCCGCAAAGCGCCTGATCTGTTTTAAGACCCAGAAAATTCATTTCACACTCAGTGCTTCATTAGCCCCAATCAGTACAGTATGTTGCGCTATATGGAAGATGTAAGAGCTATTATCAATTTAAATATATATATATATATATATATATATATATATATATATATTTCAGATTACACATATCGGCACCACATTATGAACACTTGCGCAGTTTAATGAGATGTCATTCAACAATGGCATAAAAAAAAGACACAAAGAAAATATATGTTGAGGTTATTTTTTTTTAGTTTATTTTAGTGGCTGTGCTGTCGAACCCGATATATGTTCCCAAATGAAAATAAAACTACAATAATAGACACAGTTTCATTTAGAATGAAGCAAAATTACAGTCACTCGATATAAAAGAGTGGAAAGTTCAATTTCATGACTAAGAGCAAAAAGGGAAACACTTCCCTGAACCAGTGGTTCTTAACTTGGGCTCGATCGAACCCTAGGGGTTAGATGAATCGGTCTCAGGGGTTCGACGGAGCCTCTGCCATGGAGGTTAAGACACACCCGACTCAAGATGTCAATTAGTTATGACACGCCCACTAGGCCGTCACTGGCTCCAGATGATCACATTACATCGCTTGTCCAATCAGTGCTGCGGGAAATTTAGTTCACTCAGTCGTCAACTGTCGTGATAGTACGTCATATATATATTTTTAAAAAGAGCATACTGATGTCGTGAAATTGTATTTACTTTTTTTCAGTTTTTTTTAATAAATGCGTTTTTTGATGTCTAGAATTTGGAAAAAAATCATATTTTTGTTTTTAACAAATGAATAATTCAGTGAATGTCTATATGAACTGGTTGGGTTTGGTACCTACAACAAGGTTAAGAACCACTGCACCGGACTGAGCACCAGTCAACAATTTGTCAAATAACACAATGAGTGACTGTTGTTGCGCAACACTCAGCTATGTGAACCATTTCACCACCAATAGACCCCCATTTGAGAAATTCATTTCCTCTTCTGGCCTCTTGAGTCATGATTAACTACCCCCCCTCCCCCCGACCCCAAAAGTAATAATAAAAAAAAAAAAAAAATGATGCGGTCGCTTTCTTTTCTGTCCTCAGTGAACTCGGAGGTGGCCTGCGAATGATCAAACAAGCACACTTCTGTCGATTCAGCCTCTGGCAGATATCCAGCCACTTTTATTGTAACCCTATTTGTCAAGGCAGAATCTTCAATGCTGTTCTTGGAACATCAGCTCGTCCGGCTGTTCATAATGTGGGGCCAGTACCCGTGGTCATATGTGCGCCGATAACAGAAGCAATCTGTTCTCCATTTTGTTCACATTACATATGATTTGCAAAGTGAGTGAGAAGGCATCCAAAGCACAATAGAACAACTTGCAGCTCTGACTTTGGTTTTCAAGTTACCCGCAAGTGTTTGAGGTCCGACACTCTTCACACTGTGAAAAAAATGCAGATCATCGTGGACCAAGACAAGATGGAAGACAAACCCTTGAGGAGTAACAGGGTGACAAAAAGCACACAAACGTTGGCCTCATTGTATTATTGCTATCAAGACTTTAGATGGGGGTTGTCCAAGTAATTTCTGTTCAGGCTATTTCCCTGCCACAGCCAGTTAGCTGTGGTTAAGCAGTCACCAAGGCAACTAATTAACCTGTCAATAGCATCATCAAGGAAGTGTCACAGAGGACATCTACTCACACTCAATTAATCGCAAAGACTAATTGGGGCCATCTTGATCAATGTGTCCCTCATCTGAGCGCTTCAGTCAAAGTTAAAGAAAACACACGCACACACACACACACACACACACACACACACACACACACACACACACACACACACACACACACACACACACACACACACACACACGCGCACACACACATACACGCACAAATTGATTGCCAGGGCATACAAACAAAAACCCACATAGATTTGGACTTGAAGATATTCCTATAGTCTTTGTTGAATGAGCCCTAATCAATGCAGCCAGAGTATGAACAACTTGGACAAGCCATATATTTAAGGGCATCAATTAAAGACCATGGCTTGGATAGCTCACAGGACATTAAAAAAATACAGACGAAGACACAAGGTCAAAATTCAACAATGTGAAATGCCAGTTGCATTTCATTTGTTGTGAGGTCTGACAGAGGGAACTTGGTTTGGGGTTGAACAACTTTAGGGTTGTGCAAACAAAATCCATTTATTTGTGTAAAGCTGGGGTAGGGTAGGGAACTCCTGTTCCTCGAGAGCCATATCCTGCCTATTTTATATCTTTCCCAACTCCAACACACCTAATTCAAATGAACAGAGGTATTTCAGGCTTCGACAAAGCTTGTTGATGACCCGATCAGGTGTGTTAGTGTAGGCAGGTATCTAAAACAGGGTCTCGAGGAGCAACACGTCTCTACCCCCGATGTAGAGGGTGGTGTTGTGTCCGCAAACCTGAGTGCAAATCTAGATCAATGTGCAAATTAAAGAATCCGTTTCCACTTTTTGTAATTTGTGTGACTGTGGAATGACGGGAGCCATCCACCCAAGAATTAAAATGGCATAAATCATCATCCTGTATGAACCACTGCGTAGCCAGTCAACAAACTTCGCTTCAAAAGACTACATTTGGAAAGCATCTATAAGATAAATCCGGCAGTGAAAAATAACATGAAATGGGAATGTCCCAACCAGTGAGACAATACCACGGTTATGCCCAACAGCACTCGTGATTTTTTTTCCCCACCCTTAACCCTGCTGCAGAACGTGCTCCCCATTAGCCTCGCGCCGCGTGCGCCACACACCTCCTGCTCGGTAATTCGTAAGGGCCCCTTTTGAGCAAGAGCTATGTCTCATTGAAAAGTCGCCATGAAATGGCACTTTGTGAATTGGTCTGCTCGTTTCGGATTCAAATCGATTGCGTTGACGTGTGAGCATGTTTTTGAATGAGAAGATGGAATGAGCGACAGACACAATGGGACCAGAATCTCGCTCACGAAGGACCCGGGTGAGACATCCACAAAGCTGATGAGCGCTACATCTGACCTCAATTTCAAATCCAATAGATGGCTTTTAAAGTTGTTATGTACTTTCGTACTCATGTTCATTCAATTCTTAAGAGGATCTTGTTGTAGATCAATACACAGCGCTTTTTTTAAAATTACAAATAGAAAGCCATCCGTATGTTCCCCCATCCCAAGCACAAAGACAAATTCAGTTCTTTGAATTTCAAGCAAACCTTTGTGTTAAATGTTCAGATCTTTGTGTTGTGATGTATTGTTCTATTTCAAATAACAATCGTACAACGGTGATGGCCTGTATTTCACCTTAAACCTTTTTTTTTCTTTTTTTGTCTTGAATAGAACAAAAAAACATCTGTTACATTGTGAAATACAAATACATATATCGGTCTTCTACAATATTACGATTTTGGACGTGTCACACAAATGTTTGGTTTTTAAAAGGTCAACAAAAAATTTACTGTGATGCTCAGCTGCAATTCTCTGTTGTTCCTGCTCTCTCTTTCCCTTCCATGTGTGCGCGTTTGTGTGTGTGTGTGTGTTCATACTTATCACCTTTTATCAAAACAATACAATACTAATTTACATTTATTTGTGACGTGCAAATAGTCTTGACTGTCCATTGACAGAGTGGAGAAATGTGTAAAATTTTCCCTGTTCATCTTTTTCTAAAATCCACTATAAATTTCAATTATATGGGGAAATAGGGGTGGGGGGGGGGGAATAATTGTGGGTGAATTAACTCATTCAGTACCAGCCAATTCTAGACCAAGTCTGAAAAGACGTTTAAAAACGTCTTTGGGAGTGAATGAGTTAATGGCTAATTATCATACATTGGATGCGCCTCGGAGGGTGCCATGTTTCCCTGCCAACTTTCTACTACGGATACCAGCAGACAAACTTAGTGAACATAGTTCCTCCAAATCACGAGATGTGGTGTCTCTGCTTCAAAAATTCTTCGGAATTAGGTTCTTGCATTCTATTACTTTGCCACTAGATGTCACTGAATTCTACAAACTGTTCCTTTAAGCTCCCACAAAACTTCCCATCAACAAGTTTGGATCTTTTGACAAAATCTGCATAACCGTTATGACCCAGTGAAATATGCTATTGGTTAGTATTACAAAACCACGTATGGCCATGCCAATTCTCCATCCATCCAAAAATATATATTTTTAGATGGATGATATAGTCATATATCATAATCGAAATCCCAATGGTAAGTGCTGTATCCTTTGAGAGTTTGAGCCGCTGAGAGGCAAAACTTATTTAGACAGATGGCTTTGGTCTCGGTTTGATTCCAATCCAACGCCAATGCTGCGTCATACTGCACACAGAACTAAGTCATGTGTCATTGGAGAAACAATTATGTAAATTAAGGAAAAACACACACATTCATAAAAGGAGACATTGAGACGCTGCGGTGCATTTTTGTCCAGACCAGCTGGCGTGACCAAAGGTAATATAGTTGTTGCGAAATATTTTTATCCCTCCACTGGACATCCAGCAATTTTAAAAAATTTGTTTTGTGGTTATGCAAGTTAATTTAATTCTTTCAAAGTGCTTATCTATTTCATGTATAATAATTGCACCAAATCAAAACTGTCTTTTTTTTCACATCAGTCTTGTGTAAAGCGTGGCAGTGGACTGCACTGTGACATCAAAGCAAGGAGGTCCTGTGTTTGAACCTTGCTTGTTCTGTTCGGTGTGCAGCATGCACAAGTTCCCTTCAAGTGTTTCTTATTTACAGAACTTGCACGGGATCTTTTCAGAAGAAACCAAATTCCGATAGGCGTGAATGTGCTTGAGAAGGTTCTGTACTTTCACCCAAAGGCAAGTGGCACTGACTCAAGTTCTGCAACCCATCATGGGCTAAGCATTGGGTTGCCCTTTTTCGTCTACTTAGAAATCCTTTACTTGTCCTGAGCCATCATACTAAGAACTTTAATGTATGCATATGCACAGCGGCTGCACTCTTTTCTTTCTTCTTTGTTTTTTCTTTTTTTCTTTTGAGATCTTTATCTGTCCATGATGCTATCTTCTTTTGTTTTTTCAGATCTGAAACACCCACACACACACACACACACACACACACACACACACACACACACACACACACACTGATGCCCAGACATTCATGGAATGTCTTTGGGGCTATTGGAAACAGTTGTGTGAGAGATGATTGAATGAAAGAAGGATGAATACCTTTCAAAAGCATCAGGAGATGATAGGTGAGACACTGGAAGACCATGGTAAAGAAAAAGTCAGATGTGAAAGAGAAACTTTATTTGGAATGGCCTTACTTACATAATGATCATTATACTAAATGTTATTCTTGTCATGATTCTGTTTGTGACCAACAGGTGGCACTGTAGGGCTCCCCCTGCAGCTGCACACCTGTTGGTCGTTCGGTAATTACGAGTATAAAAGGACTCTCGCCTGAACACTCATTGGCGGGTCATAGTTTGCTTCTGTCATGTTTGTTCCGGTCATGATTCAGTTACTGTTATGTTTTAGCTTCAGTCATGTTTTTTGTTTGATACTCTGGACTTTGTTTGTTTTGGGCTTAGTTTTCTCTGTGCTTGAATACAATTTGTCAAGTACATCCTGGTACTCCCTCCTGCCTGCTTTTTGGGGTCCACCACCACCTCGCGACATAATTTTTGTAGCTTTAAAAAAAAAACACTCAAAGGTACTTTACATGGTTAAAGAAAAAAACAGAACTAATTAGGCGAAAGCAAAAACTATGACAATCGCAACATTAAAAACGACATGGGTGCAACAGTGTGCAAAATGGAGAGGTTCTGTTCAACAATCGATTGTGTCATTACAGGTCCAAAGCAGATCTGAACAGGGTTTTTTTTAGTGCTGTTTTAAAAGAGGGGAGTGTGTGAATGTGTCTGAGGTGATGAGGAAGAGTGTTCCAGAGAGAGTAGGTGGCGATAGAGAAGGCTCTGTCCCCTTTCAGGTCCGGTGCTTGGTTTGGATAGGAGGGATGAGGTGGTTGGCATGGGCAAATCAAAGATTGCAGTTGGGGGCGTCATGGCGCAGGAGGTCAGTGAGGTAGGAGTGGGCGAGGTTGTGAAGGGCCTTGAAGGTGATGAGAAGAATTTTAATTAAACTGGATTCGTTGTTGGATGGGGATCCCGTGTAGGTTTTGGAGGACTGCGGGGATGTGGTGTGGGAGTGCGGGAGGGGACGGTGCAGTAGAATTTTGAATGTATTGAAGTTTGTTGAGAGTTTTGGTGGGTAAGACGTAGAGCAGGGGTGTCAAACTCACGTCCTGGAGGGCCGCTGTCCTGCATGTTTTCCTAGTCTCCCTGTTGCAACACACCTGATTCAAATGATCAGATCATCAGCAAGCTATGCGGAATCCTGACATTGAATCTGTTCATTTGAATCAGGTGTGTTGCAACAGAGAGACTTGGAAAACATGCAGGGCAGCGGCCCTCCAGGATCTGAGTTTGACACCTATGCCGTACAGGATGTGAAAGGCAATAAAGTCAGGAAATGATGTTTCAGCAGCTGAGGAGGAGAAAGAGCTGCGAATACAGGCGATATTTTTGACGTGAAAGAACGCAGTTTTGGTTTTGTGGTTGGTGTGGTTTTCCAATGAAAGTGATTGATCAAACTGATATGGATATGGATAGGAGCGCGAGTGGTAGAGCCGTCAATAGAAAGTCAGGACACAATGTGCGAAGCAATTTCGGGCCGATGATGAGGATTTCTCTCTTATTGCTATTGAATTTGATGACAATGGAATCATGAGCACACTGTTTCAAAATTGAAGAAATGAAGCAAACAAACTGTGCTCCATCCATGGTGTAACACACTGTTAAGAACTGAAAGGAGGTCAACTTTAAAGGAGATGTCGAGGTTTGCATCAGCAAGCTGCAGATGTCAGACTCCATCCAGAATACCGACTCTTAATTTACCCCGCAATGCCTCTTGCACTCCTCCACAAAAGCACACGCTCACTTAGCCACCTGACATTGCAAATCTTACTCAAAAGCTCCGATATAACGGCTTATGTTTCACAGGAAATAAAAATTCTCTGGCCGCACACGTAAACACAATCTTGCCTCAAGCGATTCCTGCAAAATTATATTGGACATTTCCACTGATTCCTCCACTCATACGAAAACCTTTTAGCAAATGTAGTTAATGCTTTCGGACAACAACTTACTGCAGCTTTCCTGTTCACTAAGTAGCCACATTTGTGTATTTTGTTGTGGTATAGACTTTAGTAACATTCACATCCATACACTATTGACATACTGTATATTTTCCTGTAAATGGTTGACAACGAATGCTGTAGAGACAAACAAGTCTGTGAGTCACTTACAAAGTGCCTCATATCGTTTATGGACCGTGTTCCAAAAGCACGTGCCACTGCTTTTAATATGATACATTCGGGTGTGTGTAAAGGGATGTGCAAGTGCATAGATGCAACAAATGAATGAGTAACCAATTGTGTCTGAAATTAAAGGCCAATACCTTATTTTTCAAATATTATTAGATTATTTTAAAAGGGGTGGGGGTGCTAAGAAAACTGCTTGCAATATCTCAATATTAAAAAAAATGAAGACAGTTTGCAATTGTGGTATTTTATCAAGAAACATGACATAGATGCAAATAATTTGCTTTGGTGGGCCACGTAAAATGATGTGGCGGGCCAGGTATGGTCCCGGGGCCTTGAGTTTGAAACACGTGCTATAGGCGATCAGCAGCTGTGCTGAGGGTATTTTTCCAATTTCACTCAAATTTTCAGGGATTTGCAGAAATGTGTGCATGACAAATACATCTTTGTTCAAGTACCTATGCTAGCAACATAGTGGTGAGCAAAACAATTCCAAGATTTTTTATTTTTTATTTATTTTTTGGTGACAAAAGGTACTATAAACCTGTTTAAACCTCTTGCCACATTTGTGTATTTGGTTGTATTGTAGACTTGTGTTTTAGCTTAGATGAGCCTTATTAGCATTGTGAATTAGCTTACATTAGCATTATGTGAATTAAACAGGCCCAGTGTTCACGTTCAAGTCAATTTATAAGTAAAACGAGACAAGATCAGCACTCCAGTATTCATACTTTTTGTTATTGGTGCGCCGTGCTGTTTTAAATTGGTACCTTTGCGCAACAAAGGTTCTGGAGGAAGCTAATGCACATTCATTTTCTGTACCGCGTCTTTTGCTTACAATGAAAAAAAAACGACAAAAAAAAAAAAAGAAAATCTTGCCCATCAACGGTCATGTTTGCCTCACATTTTACGGTAGTTTAATTATTTACAATCCAGACTGTTTATGTGTCAGATCAAGTCGTATTTACATGATTCCTTATGGAGAAAATGAAGTTTGCGGTCAAACAAATTCCTGGCATGATATATTCTCTGCACGTCTCCTGGCATGATATATTCTGTGTACATCAACTATTGTACTTGAAGTTTAGCATGATCTAATGCTAAATTCTACTGAGAGCACTTTTAGTTTGAGCAGGAAAATATCGCCATGAAATGAAACCTCAAACTTTAAATACCGCAACGCTAAACCTTTCATTTCAGACTCGAAATACACTTCACTGGTCTCAGTCGACTGCAGGAACTAGTAGCATTGAATCGAGGAGCTTAGAGGCCACGCATTCCTTTGTTGTTACTTCATTCTTGCCATATTTGTGTTATTATTTATCTTGACAGCACAGTGAGGATTGCCAAGTGAGTTTGGAAAGACCTCATTGCCACCCGAGAATGATTTACTCATTTAAAGGCAATCTTCTTAACAATAGCGGGATTTGAACTTTTCAAGGGTACAGCCGCACACTTGTCTGGACCTTTTTCCACACTTTATTTCAGGTCTTTGTTGTCACTGTACGGCTGCCACAATAAAAGCCGTGATATAATTCACAACAATGAAAAACTACTGAGGGAAAAGATTCTCAGATGTATGTTTTGTTTGCTTTTCTTTTTATTGTTTGATGCTTATTGAAAGCCACAGAGAAATGACGACTTGGACTTGAAGAATCAAAATGGTTTTATGGCGCCTAAGAGCGGGATTTGATTAAGGGTTAATTGTTTACATCATCAACAGTGCACTTTTAAAGTGACTTTCAAATGGGACAGTGTCAAAATGAAGGCAATCTTGGAAGGCCTTAAAAAAATTAAGTCATTAGTCATCATGCCGGCAAAGATTGTTTATTTCCCTCAAGTCTTCCAGAGATATCTCACAGCAATGAAAGATTGCGAATGAGAATAGGTAGGGAAATGCATAGCAGGGTATTGGGAAACGGTATGTTGCGTTCATTCCTGTACTGCACCCTATTATCTACGACCAAGGCTATTTGCACCCATAAACTTGATATATCCAAATAATCTCACACTCAAGAGGCCCAAAAGTGTCATTTCATGAGACAATCTTGTTGTTTTTACTCGGCACGAGACATCATTTCACGGTGCAAAATTTGAAATTGACCAATCCTAAATCCATCCCGTTAAGGCAGCAGAACTCTATGCCAGGTCGTTAGCCTGAGGGCTTGTCACTGTTGAGGCTCTGGCTGTTTGGTTGTAGTGCCCATGACAGTGAAATGAGTGACAGCAGGGGATTGACCAATCTCAGATGTCAAGCTGTCCATCGCCTATGCGCCTAACTGCTACCTCTCAGAGGGAGATAGATGAGATGCGCAGGTATAGCAACTGAATCCCTGGCGCCTAAACAGCTGACTGCTTTAAATTTGACTGTCACATCTGAAGCGAGGCAGACGGCGAGAGCTGAGAGAAAGCCGCGGCATCCAAAGCGTCGAGCCCGTTAAGCTTGAGGCCATCATTGTGAATTCAACCAGCTGCTCTGTGCAGGAGGAGCACTATGTGCTTGTCTTTTTACATACATATACCGTGTTCACTTTACGGCGCTATGTAAGGTGTCATATCCCGGGGGGAGGCACAAAGGCTTGCTTCACACGCGCCGAAACATTTCGATACACGTTCTGTGATAGAGCGAAGACAGATAGGCACGCACGGGTGACTATCGGAAAGTGAGACTGCAGGAACTAAAACTGAGACTGCGGTTGATCGAGCACCTTAAACCTTTAATTCTAGAGACATCAGCTGTGATTGTAATGGATTGGAACTTGAAGTGGGCGGTCTTCGAGTTAACGTTCCTCGGACTTGATTGAAAGCAGTTATCAAACTTGATGGTGGACTCGCTACACTGAGTTCCATATTATTAGGCTTATGCTGTTTTCAGTGGCGGTTGCTGGCCTGGGTCGAAGATCGGGCAGGTTAACCGGCAGCTGAGGAGAAGTTATGATGTCATTTACAATTTAAAACCAGAAGGCATTCATTTCCGAATGTGATTGCACTTTAAGTTTACATATTTAAATGTTCACATATTAAGATTTGAATGAGGTTCAAAATAACATGCTTTTTCTCTCAAATATATTTTTATCATCATTGGTTTCGGATGTACTGTAATTATTTTCTGAATAAAAATTAATTTGGTGTTCAAAAAGTCTTTTTATGAAACTTAAGTCTTGAAAAAGAGGGGGTAGTCTTATAATCAGGGCCGTCTTATATTTGGACCAATACGGTCATAAAGTTTCTATTAATATTTAACCTCATTTGGGGTTTTTTTGTTTTTTTCCTTCCTTCCAAGTCCATCTTCTTCATCACCTCGTCAGCATGTGGTTGCTGATTAGTTGTTGTAGAGCTGAGATGTTAGGCTGGACTTTTCAAATCATAGGTACTGACCAAGCACCTATCATTATTTAACTCCAGGCAGCTCGGTTCGAGGATGCTAATGCAGCCTTACATTTTATCGGTGCGGCCAGATGGAGAGGGTGCTAAGTACGGAAAGGGTTGGGTTTCTATGGGGAGGTTGGGGGGGGACGTTTTTTTGGGGGGGGGCGGGGTTATCAGAGATTAGAAGCAAAGAGCAAAGAAGAGAAAAAGGGGGCTAAATGACAGCCATTGTTCCCTCTTCTTGCTTTCTGTCATTCACGGCAATGCTATTCATTAGGCTAATTTGACAGGATGGTCCAAAGACACACACACCTGCACACACTCGCACACAATGGTGCACAGACACACACACACACACACACACACACACACACACACACACACACGAGCACGGTTCCCTAATGCACGTTTACACACTTTGCACCCCGACCCCATTAGTCCATCCCACCCCCACCCCACCCTGTTGCATTCCAAAAGGGCAGTGTCACTGACAAGGAACCGCCACATTACATGGCTGTTTGTTCACTTTATACGCTTGCCTTCACTACTATGAGGAGCATTCCTGGAAGGTGTGTGCGCATGAGTTTGACTGAAGCCATTTTCTTTGAAATGCAAGCTGCAAATGCAAAATTGGACGCAGCGAAAAAAATACCCCGCTGTGTTGAAATGACTCAATTTTAATTTGTCAAGTGGTTCAATGAAATAAAATCACCTGGATCTAGTTCCATTTTGAAAGTAAACTATAAACATATACTAAGAAAGTCAATTGTGTGCAGCGACTTAAACAGCATTTTTGTTCCCCAGTGGAGTGTATTATTCTGTTTTTTGGGGGGCTAACAACAGAATCTAAATATTATAAAATGTATTCTGGCATTTGGGTGACCAAAAACAACAAACAACCAAGAATATAAAAGTCAGTTTCTAATAAAACGTTGCAGTATTACAAGAAGTTATCAAATAGCAATCTTTAATGAGATCAAAGCCGTGTTTTTCTGATCAGAAACTAACACCTGACTTAAAATGGGCATAGGATAAGAAAAGAAAACCTTTATTTGTATCACAATGGAGAAATTCCCAATTTACAGCAGGAAAATTATGAAAATGAGAAGTTGTAGGGCCCCGCCTGCAGCTGCGCACCTGTTGGTCATTGTGTAATTAGTACTACTTTAAAAGACTTGATGCCTGACCACTCCGTGTCAGGTCATTGTTTGTGTTTGCTACTGTCATGTGTGTTCTCAGTCATGTTTCGGTCATGGTTTTGTTTGCTACTTTGGATTCTTTTTGTTTTCAGGACAAGATTTAGTTTTTCACTATGTTTTAATA
Organism: Hippocampus zosterae; assembly: GCF_025434085.1. Classification (NCBI taxonomy): domain Eukaryota; kingdom Metazoa; phylum Chordata; class Actinopteri; order Syngnathiformes; family Syngnathidae; genus Hippocampus; species Hippocampus zosterae. The sequence continues at coordinate 6,809,353 of NC_067468.1, forward strand.
CAATTTGTCAAGTACACCGTGATCCTCTCTCTTGCCTGCTTTTTGAGGTCCACCACCATCTCGCAATGTGACAAAAGGCAGCCATTGTCACAGCCCCATTTACTTTTTATTTTTAAGCTGCGTCAAGTTTTGGCCCGATGCCTTTTTTTTTTTTTTTTGCTGTATATGTTTACTCATTACTCTTATGTAGCCGATTAATGACAGCTGGGACTGTTACATTTGGATTTGTGTTGGGATTTTGATCTTGTTAAATTAAAATTAGGACTGCAACTTTATTCTCACAGCAGTATGAACGGGAAGATACTTTCCATTTTTATTTTATTTTTTTATTTTTTTGCTTGAGCTCTGCATACCTGCCGAACATTTTGGGAAACCAAACTGGTGCACTGAAATGTTATAGTTCTTTAAATGCAGTTTATCAGCACATTTTGGGTATTTTGTTTGCTTTATGATGGGCCACTTCAACACATTCCTGTTTGTAGATGCCCCTCTTTAATTCAGAGTAAACATTAAGTTTTTGAAGTCTTTGTAAAGTCGAGCGTGGCAATCAATTTTGTGATTAAGTGGCACGCGGTGCGGAGTGAGAGAGACACAGGAAGAGAGAGAGCGAGAGTGTGTCTGTCCTGAAGGAAAATTGTAATCTCTCTTTAAAATAGACAACAGTGAAATGTAATTGGGCTGAAAATTGAAAAGTGGAGCCACCTCGAAGCCAAGTTGGTGCCCTGCATGCCAGTGAGTAAGAACGTGTGCGTCTGTGTGTGTTGTGCACCTGTGTTTGTGTGTAAAAATCTGAGTTGGATGCCAGTGTAATTCTTGCAAAGCCGGACCCCTTTGGATAACAGAATTTACTGCTGAGTGGTTGAGCCCACAGAGAATACCAGACACACACGCGCGCATATGCACACGTAGGCGCGCACACCAGAGCCTAATGCCAGCGACCTGAGAGGAAAAAGAAGAGTGAGAATGAGGACATTCAAAGTCTCGCTGCAATCACACGGCTGGAAAACCAGAAAGCTCTCTCGTGTGTATTCTGAGCGTCACTCAAAATAGTCGAGTTTATTCCCTTCATATAAATCAATGTTTCCTGCTACTTTATGACCATATTCCTGGAGGATTATTATGATCTACTATGTCATAATGTACACTTTTCTAAGGCTTCAAAAAACAGACCTAACGGGACGACGTGAAACGGCAGACATTTTTCATCCGCCTTACATGTGGAACTCTTTAGTAGCTTCGCCATGAGAATTGTGTCTCATGCTAGCATAGAAGTTATGCTCGCATGAACTGAAATAACTTTAAAAAAAAAAACAAACAAACTGGATTTACTTCATTCACACACAGACGAAAAACCATCCGCGCTCACAATCACACAGAGCTGACAATTTAGAGTGTTCCATTAGTCTGCTTGGCACGTTTTTGGAATGTGTGAGAAAACCTGAGTACCCGGAGAAAACCCACACAGGCACGAGGAGAACATGCAAACTCCACAAAGGAAGGCCGGAGCTGGGAATCTCTGCACTGTGAGGCCGACGTGCTGACGTGCTAACCGCTCATCCACCGCGCCGCCCACCCAGGATGTCAGTCCTGATTTATTTTTAGCTCGAGGTAATTACAATGCATCTGGCAAGAAATCCGACCTACTAATTGTAGTGTAAACAGACTCTCACTCAGCATTTCTTCTGTTGACACGGTGTCAGTTGAGGAGAATAGCGTGGAATTAAGCAGCGTTAAGGTTTCAAGGTTCGCGAGCCAGCAAGGGCGCAGATGAGGCAACAGTGACCGCGCCTTCCGCTGTCCTCTGTGCCGTTTTCCCCCTCCATCGCCCCACCTGTCACTCTTATGTGTATTGTTCCTTTTGCAACAGCTCTGCGAAGGTTCACGGCCTTCGTGCATTTTACATGATGCAACCCAAAAAGCCGTTCCACTGAATCAACTACGGTATTTGAGGCTTGGCAAAAGCTTCCCTCTGAGTCACTGCCGGAAAGAAAAACCAAAATGTGCAACAGGAGGGAAGCTTCCTGTTGACGTTGCTTTTGTGTTTCGTTTGTAAACAACGCCATGACGACCGATGGCTCTGAGGCTTCCTTCATACTGACGATACAGATGAGTTTTAATATGATTACATTTGTCCGCCCTTTCTTTTAGTAGAAACAGACAGCTTGAGGAACTACTTCAGCAGAACACAGTGTCATCTTGGACATCAAGCTACAGTAAATCAATTGGGTCCTTCACCGAGCTATATGCTTGTCAGATATCATAAAAAGAAAAAAAATACAAGTCGGTTACATAAACAAACGATACCCGAGGGTTGAAAGCTCGCTTCAGTCATTATCCACCACCGTAAGGGCTTTTTGCTCTGACATAGCGCATTAATATCTGAGTCTGAAAATCTGTCAAGCTCGGCTACTAGTCGTCTTGTATCAGAAAGCAAGAGCAATTATAGCACTGGGTTGGATAAAGTTTGGTCCAATCAAAAGCCTTTTTGGCATATAAAATTATCCACAAGAGTAACCGTGGCGTCGACGTTAAAATAAATAAATAACTACTGGTACATAAAAGGGAGTGGGGGATGCTCACTGAAAGGGAAATAATAGCTGCGGTTTTTAAACCGTTGTTGACCTCACCGACTGTGACCTTTGGGAAAAAAAAATCCCATTTTATATCATTTCAGAACATTGTTTCCCCCCCCCCCCCCCCCCACCACCAAAGATATGTCACAATTGTCCCGGAATATTTGAAAATAAAAACTTTCCATCAAAATTCGTCTTTTCACCAGAGCAGAGCAACAACTTAACATCTTTGGCTCGTATCTGAACACGGTCATTTCAAGTTTATTCCTCGCCTCGATGGCTGCATTTTCCTCTTGATCAGACAGAATCACTGAGTTTGTTGAAAAAAAAAACCCTGAAGAGTTGGCAAACTCAGCCTGTCTTCTTTCCACTTTTCTGGTTTTCTCACTTCTCACCTTCTATTTGTTCTCTCGGAAAGGCTCGGTGTGAGCGTGCGCATGTGTGCGTGTGCGCGTGTGGTCTTTGACTGTCTGATAAGAGAGACACACAAGGAGTGACAGATTCATCAATCAGTGTGTCCGATAGACAACCCTCTCCAAGGAGAGGTCACTCACACACACACACACACACACACACACACACACACACACACACACACACACACACACACACCGTACTGCCTGTATTTGTGTGAGGTCTTGGGTAACATTGCACTTTAGCCAAATTCCAAATGTAATTCTCTTCTCTCCTGAGTGCATTTTTCTTTTCCATCTCTTTCCCTGCATTCTACTCCAAGTCCTCGGAGGACTCGGACTTTGACGCGGCGAGTCACAGTTCAAGTCTTGCTACAAAGAGAAACTGAGGGAGAGATGCCCATCGGCCTTTTGGTCACTGTCGATGTGCCCTCGAGTATGTTTTTTTGACTTTTCAATGAATTGTCGCTCTTCTCACGTTTGCTTTTTTGTCACTTTTTTTTTCTTCTTTCCACCGTCATCCACTCTGTCTGACCACATCAAGTGAGGATTTGAAGGAAAAGCAAAGGGTTTCATCATCAAGATTGCTGTCATTTAAAAGCTGTTTTAATTTATTGTAATGTATTCCCTCACGCTGTCATATAAACGATGACACAAGTGCATCAGTTTGCCATTGCCATTGTGCCCCCCACACACACCCCACACACACCCCGAGGATCAAGATTGTTCTCAATTGCTCCCTAGCAACAAGCGGCACTGAAGGAAGTGACGAGGAAATTGACCCCGAAATTCTTGTCAAATTGACCCCTTAATTGTTCAGATCCCACAATGCATTTTTCTCATTCACAGCTGACTTTGTTATGGGAACACGCTCCTTTATTGGTCGTGAGAGATGACGCTTTGGGACAGGGAATGCATCCCCGCATTGTTTATATCCAGCAAAACGCTGCATAGCGTAGCATGAGACTAAAAGAGATTGTTTTTGTTAGCTCCTTTCCGGAGATAATTACATTCCGGCCATGTTTGTATTTTATGTTTTGCTGATATTTGTTCTGTTATTAAACCAGTGGTTCTTAACCCCAGGGGTTCAGTGAATCGGTCTCAGGGGTTCGACGGAGCCTCTGCCATGGAGGTTAAGACACACCCGACTCAACATGTAAATTAGTTATGACGCCCATTTGGCCATCGCTGGCTGCAGATGATCACATGACATTGCTTGTCCAATCAGTGCTGTGGGAAATTTAGTTCGCTTCGTAGTCAACGTGTGACTGTCGTGATAGTATATCGTGTGATTTTAAAAAAAGAAAAATGTTTTAACACATGCCATGTCGAGCAAAAAAAAGAGAAAGTGGCCGGACAAATATGTACAACATGGATTCACACGCATCACGGATTGTGATGGGACTCTGCATCCTATCGGCATGATTTGTCATGCCAAGTTGAGCAACTCGGCAAAACTGAAGGAAGCTGCATGGAGATTAATTTTATTCACAATTCAAAATCTTGCAATTGTATTTACTTTTTTTCTGTTTTTAATCAATGCATTTTTTAAGTCTGGAATGTGTAAAAAGAAAAAAAATGTATTTTTATTTTTCACTAATGACTGGTTCGATGAATGTGCATATGAACTGGTTGGGTTCGGTACCCCCAACAAGGTTAAGAACCACTGCCATTAGACATAAATGACTTGAAGTTATACATTTTATCTGAAATGTCTTTTAGAAACAACTCTTCACTGGGGTTCTTGGATAGATTGATAACAATTTTGCAATTGGACTTTCTAAGGACAATTTCCTATTTCCAAAGGACATGAAAAGGAAAGACCGTGCTGAGATATGAAGCAACTCTTCAAGAGACGCCTCATGTTCAAACGAGCATGTTTCACTTCTGTTGTCCGGACTGGAGATTAAATATTGTTAGTTTTGGTAATGCTTCATTACTCCATCGACTTAAGATTTTATTTCCTAGATGTCGTCCGATTTTGACTTTGTGTCAGCCATTCTCCAAATTTTCCCTCCCACTGCTTTGCTGTCTCTCCTTCTCAGTCAGTCTCACATTCCAGACAAGCTTGGCTTCTTTGTCCCGAATGACATCACAGACAGAAGGCCGTGACAGGAAAGACAGGAGGAATGCGGGCCAAAGAGGTATAGAGAGCATAAAAGATGGTGAGAATAACCAGATGATGGAGAGAAAGTCTGTGAAGGAAGGTGAAAACGTGAAAGAGAAAGGACACCCCCCCCCCAAAAAAAGAGCAAGAGCGACTGAGAAAGAATTCTATTTATTCAGCAGGGCATGAATGGACTTCACAGAGGACTCCCGCCACCAAACACGCACACACCCGCACACACACTTACCACTACTAAGACCATTCGACCCATCACACTCCCCCTTTCTCGTGGCCTCTCTCATCCCTTCATCTGTTCCCTCTTGCCCCGATTCAATGTCTTTTCGCTAATCTCCTTGAGAGGACTCAGACATTCGACCAAGCCCCCCCCTCCCCAGCCCCATCCCAAAAGGGAAATTTTTTTCACACACTCTTCGCAAGAGCCACACAAGACTACATTCAACTGACAGAAAGAAGCCTTATTTGGCTCAGGTGTTATGTTTCATTTTAACGTGTTATTTATGAACTGGGTAAATCCGCGGAGATTACTTCAATGCTTGCTTCATAGATAAATGCTTATTTTTTTTCCCTCTTTAGAGCCTCTAAATTGGTCGTAAATTGCGACAGTGTTGAAAATTTGTCAATTTGATGGAACCGGATCGACAAATAAATTCCCTTTTATTTGTTTTACTTTACAGGTCATAAATTGGTGTTTAATTGCAATAGTGTAAAAAAAAAGTTTAGGATACATGTTTTGGATACGTTCAGAATGATGCAGTCAAAGTATAAGTCACGTGTCGGATGAGGGTCAGGAATGCGCGTTATGTCAGTTACAAGCTACCAGGTAAGCTGTAAAAGGAAAGTGTGTATTACAGAAACAGCATATCAGTCTCGCTAAAAGCCACCAAACCGCGATGATTGAAGCAAATGTTTACATTGACAATTGCCTTCATTTTTCCAAAGTGCTCCCCTTAATGGGATCCCGCTCTCGCAACCGATTTCAGTCTCATGAGGAAACGTTTGGAAACAGCTGTTATAATCACGGGAGAGAGCGCAGGGAAATGGTGGCCTTCCGCAGCGGTCGGATGGCAAAGTGGAGTATGCGCGGGTCGTCCACAATGGCAACCTGAATGAAACTTTAACTTCCAACCACAAAATCACACGAGGCGGATTGTTTTCCAGTGGCTAGCCCAGCTCGACCGCAGTCAAGTCTGCCAGAATTACAGTATTAAAAAAAAAAAGAAAAAACTGAAAGGACAGTGCAGCAGGAGCCTGAGGGAAAGCAACTGCAAGTTGGAGACATCACAAATGCAACATTTTTTTTCTTCCACCCCGAACACAATATTACACACAGTCAGACACACACAACAAAGTTAGCGGCTTTGAGGCTAAGCAGGCTTGGATGAACTTCTGCTAACCTTTTGTGATGCAGTGAAATAATTTCAATCCCGTTAGAACAGAAGACATGGCTTGGCCAAAGAGATTATGGCCGACTATGCGGCAAGAACGAAGAACGTTCGTATTTGTGAATAATGTCGTGGGCACAGCATGGTCAAACCAGGTGGCCATGCGTCCACGGGTTGGGTTAAGAACAAATCCAAACCAAATTCCTTTCAATCTGATATCAATGAAAGTGTTACATCAGACTTCAATTGGAAGTGCTCTTGCAAGCTCTAAAACCTTGTTGAAAGAAATAATTTGGTCCAACTTTTTGTCATTTGCACCATTCCCACCATGCCACAGTGTCTAGAGGTAGTGAAACTCGCCGATGGTTCAAGTTTCTCATCTTCATCAGGATTGTGGGCGAGCTGTTGCCATTTCTGGTTGCCTTTGAGGGCGAGATGAGCTTCAAGCCTGAACCGCTCAATCACAGAGTATTGAAATAAACCGTAACCAAAAAAAAGAGTGTTAATTGCCCGGTGATGGTGAGATTCTGCAAACTGAATGAGAGAAATTGTAACCCTTTCATGCACCAATAATGATAACCTGTAACCTGAAAACATGATTCAGATTCAGAAAATTTTATTTATCCCCATGGGGCAATTAGAGTTGTGCGAGAGCGGCTTATTATAGAGACGGTGAGAGCACAGGAAAAACATAATATGAGAGTGGGGCTGTAGGCTTAGCACTTGAGGTCTTGAGGTAGTGGTTCCAGCAACAAAATAGTATTGTACATCGAGCAGTATTGCACAGTAAGGACACAGTAAAGACAGTATTGCACCATGAAAACAGCATTGCACGTCAAAGTATTGCACCGTAAACCCGTATTGCACAATGGGGTGTGCGAGTCTCTATAATGCCAACTGTAGTAACCGCTCTCCCTGAAAAAGTTCCAACCATCCATCAATTTTCCGATCTGCTTATGCTCACGAGGGTTGCCGGGGGGGGCTGGAGCCTATCCCAGCTGTCTTTGGGCAGTTGGCGGGGGAAAACCCTAAACCTACAAACAAACAAACCTAAACATACAAGTGTTCTATCAGCCTGCCATACATGTTTTTGGAATGTAGGAGGAAACGGGAGTACCCGGATAAAACCCAGGCAGGCCAACTCTACACAGGAAGGTCGGAGCTGGGATCGAACCCACGACCTCTGCACTGTGAGTTCGACGAACTAACCACTGGACTACCGGGCTGCCCCTGAAAAGGTTAATGGGCTATATTTGAAAAGCTTCAATTTTCTGTTGCGCAAATGCAAACACACTTGCCCTGACAAACCAAAGGGAGCTCAAGCAAGTGGCCACTCTTGCACACACACACCTACACAGTAGCTCGACGCCAGCTGGCCATTAGCGCGTGAGCGATGGTGCGCTGTGCTCAAGCTGACTCTGGACTGCATCAAGGCCTGGCAATGCAATAAGAGCAACAAGAACGGATCACCAAGACAATCGCTAATAGCTTCCTCTTTCTGCCTGCTTGCTTTTACTGACTTTTCTCTGCCATCCCAAAACACACGCACACACACACCCAAGAGCTGTGCTTTCCTATATTTTGTTTTGCATGGCGCGGAAATGCAATTTTTGTATTATTTCAAATCCATTTCCCCTGAGGCTGTTAATGGCTTGGCTTCCCTCCCCCTATTCTGTTTGCTTTGTAAGTCATTCAACAAGCCCTTGCAGTAATCGTCTTCTGCAAAGTTCGCCATCCCCCCCCCCTTACACTTACATGCCTTCCTGTCTGTGGTTTTGCCTAACATCCTATTTAGTATGATGGATTAATGTTCTAATCACAACAACACATTAACAGGGAAAAGGAGAGTGGAAAAGATGTGATGAGAGGATGGAAGGCACTCAGGGCAGGTCTGTTTGTCTTTTACTTTATGGCTCGAAATATTCCGTATTTGGTTTACATTAACACTAAGTGGCCCAGGCTTGAGTTATAGTGCCCCCCACAACCCTGTCCCCGGCTACTCTATTTGTTTTCATGTTTATGGTTTTGAAATATTCATATTTTGTTTTGCACTAATAACGCTAAGTGGTCTGGTTGAATGAGTTATGGTCAGTGCGTACAAGAATGAGGAACATTGACATGCTCAGAAGCTCACGCTTCCATCAAAGGTCATGATGCAGACAAGTATGCGCGTACACACACACCGACCCAATGTCTTTGTGTTGACAAAATTGAAGTATTATTATTATTCTTAGAATAATGCTTTAATACGAGCAGCAAATATATCCTGCACCCTTCCGGAAGCTACTCTTGCAACATGATCTCAAAAGAATTCAGTCGAACATTGTATGAAAAAAATGAAGTCCTGTAACGTTCGGAACCGTCCATTATTTGGATTTTGAGAGAATCTCGTCTGTGGTATGCTCAATAAAAACCTACCAAAATACATGAAAACAGATTTCTGAGCATTTATTTTTCTGTTTTGCCAGTGAGTGGATCGGAATCGACCTATCTCACGTACACAGGAACCACCATTGTCTCAGTGCTGTAAAATGATGCCCAATGTTAACGTACCACCTCCGAAGACTCACAATATTGAAGTCCAACTTTTTTCGTCAGATCACGCATCTGGGACCCCGAGGGTCCTCCTCGCCGGACTTTGACTGACGTGAATCTCAGCTCGTTCGTTTGTGGTGGACATGAAACCTCTGTTTCGGATCGATGGCAACACCTGCTAACACGTCACACAGTGACTATGTTTTTACGCACAAATGAACCGGCTCATTGAAACACTTCTTCCATTGCACTGGATGCAATTTGAGCCGTGAGTCAAGTAACATTTAAGCACATCTGACACTTGAAATGTTGCAGTAAAAACAAAGGGAAATTTGGGTGATTAACTTCACAGTAGTGCTTAGTTATTCAATTTACAGGTAATGTGTCCTCGTTTATTTTCATCACACTAAGCCTTCATTTGACTTTGGTTTATGCATGGCTCGAGCCGAGACATTGTATGCAGCTGTTTCCGAAACAACAACCTGCGAGATATTGTATGTGAGGTCAAGACTCCGTTTTGCTGATGTTCAGAAAACCATTTTGTTTTCCTTTAGTTCCACTTTCTCCCTCCCTCAAAGACAGAGAAGCAGTTTGCAGCATTGGAGTACAGTATTAAGAAATGGCTTCTTCAGGCACTCGCAGATGACAAATTTACAAACAGAATACAAACTTTAGGGTTCCAATTTGTATTTGTGATTGAATGCACGCCACTCAGGAATAAATTAGAGTACTTTCATTGTGCTCTTCGTTTTGGAACGTTTATCTCAGGGGTGTCAAACTCATTTTTGTCACGTGCCACGTTGTAGTTACGGTTTATATGTTTAATCACCTCCTCATGTGACATACACAGCGCACAACAAATTGATGCACGACCAGTTTTAAAAGTAGAAGTGAAGAATAATGTGGATTACATATGACAATTTGAAAATTTGGTTTGAACTTTAGCAAGCATAATGGAACTTGACATGCTTGATTTGCTTTCGCGGGCCACATAAAATTATGTGGCAGGCCAGATCTGGCCCCGGACCTTGACTTTGACACCTGTGGTGTATCTCATTCGCTTTGCGGTGGGTGAGTGGTTTGCGTGTTGACCTAATAGGCCAAAGGTCGTGGGTTTGATTCCGGCTCTGGCTTTCCTGTGTGGAGTTTGCATGTTTCCCCCGGGCCTGCGTGGGTTTTCTCCGGGTACTCTGGTTACTCCCGCATTCCAAAAACATGCATGGCAGGTTATTGGAACATTCTATATTGCCCCTACGTGTGAGTGTGAGCGCGGACAGTTGTTCGTCTATGTGTGCCCTGCGATTGATTGGCTGGCAACCAGTTCAGAGTGTCTCCCGCCTATTGCCCAACAACAGCTGGCATAGACTCCAGCGCACCCCATGATCCTTGTGAGGATGAGCGCATCTGAAAATTGATACATGGCTTTCTCATTCGGTGGAGAAAGGAAGAAAAAGAAATCTTGACACAATGCTTCTTTCAAAGCCGACATCAGTCATGATTCACTTTGAAATTCATCCACTGTGACATTCGTCACAATCCACTTGGTCGTCGTTATAAGCACATTAGAGTGCATCTGGAATGTTAGCGAGCTGGTCTCTGTCTGCTCTCCATTATACTAAAAGTACTCTGAAGAGAGGAGCTCATTGTTTCGTCGTCATTAATGCACAGAGAATATGCTGGTATCAGACATTTTGAAGCAAAATTACCAAGCTTTAAAAACACCATTTGCTTTGTGAATTTGGCTTGGGGAAATTTCATGATGATATGCTCAGGCTGCGATGGAGTTGACTGGTTAGCGCAGCCGCATTGCATTTCTGAGGTTGTGGGTTCGAATCTTGGTGCAGGAGCGCACCTCTTGGTAAGGTGAAGCTCGGATAACACTTGCTTGGTCACGAGAGAATAAATTACATGGACAGTCAAGCCGGTTCTCCTTTCTTGGCAACGACAATGTGGCACTCAAATGTGGGTATATTCAACATTCTTACTTGGTGTGATAATTTCAAACAAAGATGTTTGAAATCATCTCCTTCTTTTGAGATAATAACTGCCACTTATCTCCACATGTTCCCAACACATGTTGTCTCCGGCCTCCTGTGGATCAATGCAGCTTTGTACCGTCGATGCTTCGCAACATCTGCATCACACCATGTGCGTTTCATTTGTTTGTTTGTGTGTTGCCCATCCTTGCGCTCCTTTTCAATCTATTCCTGGAGCAAGGGCTGAGCCAACGTTCTGTTTCGGGCGTTGGTGTTTTGCTGTACAGTAAGATTCATCCGGGTTGACTTTTTACGTTACAATGGAGAAAAACGGTTGTGTTACTGTCAAACAGTCCTATCATTACCAAGCACGAACGTGTTGAATCAACTGGAGCTTCCTTGTTTTCGTGACATTTCAGAGCACTCATTCTGACAAAGTAAGACAGAAAACGTGACAGCTCCTCAGTCGGAGTTTGCCATGGTGTCGCTTCGGGCTCACTTCCATGTCGGTTTTAAATGTTATATATTGAGCAAATTTGTCTCCGTTTTCTATTAGTTCTTTCTGTGATTAATTTTATTATTATATAAATTTTTCAATAACCAATAATGTGACATAAAAAGTGCAAACTATATCCTTATCCCTGTACATGTTAAAACAACTTTTAAGATGACTGCTAAACATTTCAATGTGTTTGTTCTTTTTATTTGGTGGTTTCGGAAAGCCAGCCTTAAATTCCTGTCGTGGTTCCAAAAAAAAAAAAAAAAAAACAATTCAACCCATTCTGAAACAACTAACATATGTTTCCATTTGCCCCAAAATAATACATTTGGTCAGAACGAGTGCCAAGGCTCAGTGAACATCTGCTTTTGTGGTTCAGGATGAAATACAACGACTGAAATGCCTTTGGGTGTAAAACTTCCGAGTTTGAAATCTTTCTATTTATACGTTAATTAACCGGTTCTAGTCGGCTCAGGTCTTTCTCTCTGGAGTTTCCACCATCTACCCATTCTTGTGTGAGGTGGGTGCGGTAACTTCTCGTGACCTAAACTGATGCGGCTCTCTCAAATATTACCTACTGATCGTTTGACCTTACGTGCATGTCTATTAAGCACCATCCAATCAAGATGCCAAACGTAGATGGAATGTGACTTAATGAACCAGTCCGTGTTTTGGCACACAAAAACCGCCGGTGTCACCCAAGAAAAATACCTCAAACACACACACACACACACACACACACACACACACACACACACACACACGCAGCATTACAGACGCTACATTATGATCACAGGAAACAATCTCAAATCTTTGGAGAGTCCTTGGTCAGAACGGAGCTGCTGTTGATTGTGCGGTTACTTTGAAGGGAAATTTCATCTGGCTCACGGAAACACGTGTGTGTGCGCGCATGAAAAGAGTGTGTGTTTTCTTAGCAGCGGGGGGTCAGTCACCTGGGGTGTGAGGGAATTTTCTATCCAAATATTTCTGTGTAATTGGAGACATCGGTGTACAGAGCTGACAGTGTTTGTGTGTGTGTGTGTGTGTGTATAACCTGCAAGTGCTTGTCTCGGCTATGTGAGCGTACATGTATGAGTGTGCGTATGCGTGTTTGTGTGTGAGAGAGAGAGAGAGAGAGAGACAGAGTTCTGAAGGCTGGCGTGAGGCAATAGAAGACCTGTTTGTTTTACAAATGCCTTTTTGAATCTGGCCGGACATGTGCAGGCATACAGGCATGTCATCAAGGTGCGTGAGTGTTTGCAATGCCTTTGAAGAGGACAACGTCCATCCTGTTGTCCTTCTTTTGCAGCCTATGCATGCTTGTGATTGTGCGCGTGTGTGTTCAGCGCAGATGTTATGGATTCCATGATGACAGTTTTTTGATGTTTCAGATCAGAGAGAAGTGGCTCATACACAGCATCTATAAATCGGCATTTCGCAAAACAGCACTGCAAAATAGGGTGCTCTAAAAAATGACTTTATTTCATGTATGCCGAGCACCAAGCTCAGATGGTCTATCCATCCATCCATCCGTGTGTGTGTGTAATGCGACTGGCCTGAAGTCAGCCGATAGAAGACACCGGCACACCCATGTACACAATTGGGAACAAGTTGTTTCGAAAGTGGATTGATTGATGGAATTTGAAAAAAAAAAAATCTCAACAAACCTTGTCGTCATTCTGAAAAGATCAATCATTTCAAAATGTTGCCCCCGTTCATCCGACCTATAGGCTGTACACCTCAAATGCACTTAATATAGATATTTATAAGAGAGTAATAGTGTGGAAGGTAAAATAATGGGGTTGGTCAAAAAATGCAGGGAAGCGCATGAGTAGGGGAAACAAAACAAGGTCATCAGGATTCGACAGCTTACATTTAGACTTTTTAGGAAGCATATCCTTCCCTTGCCCATGGCTCACCAAGTCACAACGATATTGTAAAATTGCAGGTTGGCAAGAAGTTTTTCAATCCCCAGCTGCAGTTCAGTGCCATCTCAAAATGCTTTGCGGCCATCACATCCAAGGTGTAGTACAATTTGCACGTCAGGTTGTTAAGCATCCTAACTCTCCACTTGAAGCCTTTGAAGTCCATACGGGTATAGCTTTAGAACTCTCTTAAGTATCCCCTAAATAGAGCTTTTGTTGATGGAGAGAATATATCTCCACCTCTCATTTGAGCAGTTCGCAGCCGAGTGTGAAGTGGCTGGGATGAAAATCAGCACCTGCGAATTGGAAACAATGGTCCTCAGTCGGAAAAGGGCGGAGTGCCCTCTCCGAGTCGGGGATGAGATCTTTCCTCAAGTGGAGGAGTTTAAGTATCTTGGGGTCTTGTTCATGAGTGAGGGCAGGATGGAGCGGGAGATCGACAGGCGGATCGGTGCAGTATATGCTGTGATGCGGGCTTTGTATTGGTTTGACGTAGTGAAGAAGGAGCTGAGCACAAAGGTGACGCTTTCGAGTTACCGGTCGATTTCCATTCCTACACTCACCTATGGTCACAAGCTATGGGTCATGACCGAAAGAACCAGATCCCGGATATAAGCCGGCGAAATGAGTTTCCTCTGCAGGGTGTCCGGGCTCTCCTTTGGAGACAAAGTGAGAAGCTCAATCATCCGGGAGGGTTTGAGAGTCGAGCCGCTTCTCCTCCGTGTCGAGGGGAGCCAGATGAAGTGGCTCGGGCATCTGATTTGGCTGCCTCCTAGAAACCTCCCTGGTGAGGTGTTCCGGGCATGTCCCACTGGCAGTAGGCCCCGGGGACGACCCAGGACACACTGGAGAGACTCCAGTTTCCCGGATGGTCTGGAAATGTATCCCCGGGAAGAGTCTGAGCTTTGGGGAATGGATGGATGGATGGATGAATGAGGCTTTCTTCGGATTCGCACAAACGCCTGGTCTTACACGTCTGGTGTGTTCATCAGCGGTGGCGGTATCAGGCCTTCCAGTGAGTGTAGCACAAACTATCATATGTAATAGAGAAGTGTGATTTCCAGAAAGCTTCTCAAAATGGCATTGAACTACAGTCGGAGACAGAAAATGGCAATTTTACAGCACTGTCAATGAGAAATAGAATGATATGCTTACAAAAACTGAAAAAAAAAGAAAATGTCTCATGCTAATGGTCTTACATCTGTTTGATTGAGAAAAATGAAACGGAGACAAAGGAAGTTAATCTTGGGACATCGTGAAATAATATTGCTCTTTTACACATTTATAATCTGAAAACCCAAGGTCATCCCTGTTTGATTCCCCCTGGGATTCCCCCTGGGATCTCCAACAAAACTATCCCACTGTGGTCAGAGTATAAGGTTCTAACATCCAGGCAAAGATGTGATGTCCCAAAAAGGGAGACCACTGGTAAAATTAGGGAGCACCAAAATCTCTGGGAATCCCAGTGATAAACCAGCCAACAACTAAAAGACCAAAATAAATGTCTCTCCTTCGTCCTTGAGAAATGGTGTGATTGCGTAAAATTTGGGGGAAAGAGCCCTTTTCTTCATTTATAAGCAAACAATTGCATTAGCATTCAAAACAATCACTTATGTCTCTTTCGGATACATATCTTAATTCAATGTAAAAAAAAATATATATATATATATATATATATATATATATATATATATATATATATATATATATATATATATATATATATATAAAATGTCTTTAAATGCCTATTTATCAACCACAACCTGGTTTTAATGCTTTCCACTTGCATCTCAAAGCGTTTTTTTTTTGGGCCACAAAAGGTTTTCCGTTGACCTTAGTTGAAAGGCTGTTGCGCCACCTACCTACACCGAAGGGCATCTTGTGTAGCCATATAACACAAACAGGGCATCAGAAAATGCCACAAACCCGTGAGGTAGGCGTGTCCTTCACAGTTGTTTTTGCGAGTCGAAAGGAAAAAATAATCGAGTTTGACATTCTATAGGCACACTATTTTGACAATTTGGATTTCCCCTTAAACATGTTTTTGTTGAGTCTCAAAATAGCGGCTTCAAAATGAAGTACATGTCGCTGCGTTGGCATATTGCTGTCCGTTTTTATGTGCGTCTTTTGGACAAACTGATAAAAAATGATCAGAGAATGTTTACTTTTAAAAAGAGTTGAGTTGCTCGCCATGCAGAACTTCTGCCTGATGTGCCGGATGAATTTCTATTTGTGTTTATTGAAGAACGAGTATTATAGAGCAAAAACCATGATGCACCTTGGCATAAATAAACAAATAAATACATCATCGGAGTTGCAAATTATCAGTCTTGAAATTGCAAACAATCAATCATTCAATAAATAAATAAACTGGATCAATTTTAGAATGGTTGCTGCCGCGCCTGTTATGGGCAGAGGCATGTACAAAGTTAGTTTTCATCTCTATGTAAATGCTTCAGTGCTTTTCAGGTGTTTCTTCACCCTTCTGCCTGCCAGAAAAAGTGGAATACATAGAGCAAAACTGTACATACAAATGAGACAGGGACGACGGTGAGCAAGAAGAACACAAGACCCTGGCAGAGGAGTAAAAGAGGAGAGCGTGATGGGGGAGAAAAAAAAAAACACGACAAAGCCAAATCTTGCAAACACACAAATGAGACAGACAAAAAAATCTGGAGAGCTGTTTCATTGAAAGCATGGAAGCAGGGTGAGGAAATCTGTCGGGAAAGACACAAGTAAAAAAAAAAAAAGGGAGCATGGGAAAAAAATGCATTGAGGGGCTGAGTGAAAAAAAGATGGCGCGTTTGATCGGCTTTACGCTGCGCTTGGGTGATGAAAACTTGAATGACCACCTGCTGTGAACCACTCTTTCAGGATGCGTCCCCACTCGAACAGAGACACATGAAAACAGATTGTCAGACAAACAAAACCTCCAAGGGAAAAAAAAAAGAACTGAACTTTCGTCTTATTGTCCTGCCGAGCACACATTCACAGGCAGAAATCAAATCCCATCTTCCAACTACCATCCTCCCTTCTGCGTGTTTCCCACAATTTCACCTTCTCTCAAGCTACTCTCACACTTGTTTTCCTCATCTTGGTTGCTTTTCACACAAAATGCAAGGTGACAGTCCATAGCCGGAGAGGCATAGATCAACACAGAATGGGAGGAAAGGTGACAGGAAGACTTGAGTGTGAGCAGACAATTCTCTCGGCATGAGGAGACGCAATGTGATACATGCCCAAAAGTGTTTTGGGGCACCAGCAACGTGTTCTCACGTCGAAAATTGTGCAAAAAAATGTCTCAACTAGATGCTTTTCCCAATGCGCACACTCACACACACACACACACACACACACACACACACACACACACACACACACACACACACACACACACACACACACACATGGTTGCTTTATGGGGTCTGTTACGAGAGTGAAAACCTCAAACTGCTTTGGTGTGACCATCCCTTGATTCCCCCTCCCCCCTCCCCACTCCCCAGAGATAAAATGTAGCTCCGGCACTGGTTTTATTGTTTCATATAGAACACGTCTCGACATTTTTTGGAGATTTTAACGACAGTTTGACTACAATTACTGTTTGCTCATGTTTTTATTCAGAACAAAACAAACAGATCCGTATGTGATGCACCAGCCAAAGGGTAAGAAAGTATTCAAATAAATATTTAAAAAAAAAATAGTTCTCTTTGTTTCTTGAGACATATATATGAGAAAACAGAGAGTCAGCTTACATGATAAAATTCAATCAAGTTTGTAAAAATGACAAATAGCATGTGAACACCACAAGGAAAAAAAATGTATGTACTTCTCCGAATGGCCACAGAGATGAGCTCAATTAATTCATTTCTGACTGTGGGGAAATATTGAGCTAAAATGGTCTGGCTGGCTGCCTTAATTCCAAAGTTATTGGTCAGGGTTGAGTAGTTGTGTCAAGTATGTATTTGTCAAAGTCAGGAAAATATTCTGCATAGCCTTAGCTCTCCTGCATCAGGGAAGCATATTTTAAAAGACTTTTGGATCAAATCAAACAAGGACAACAATTGTGGAGTAGGACGCCGGTGAAAGCCGTTTCCTGATTTATTACCTGCATAGAGTTCGGTAAAGGTTGCTATGCAAAAGTGTCCGAATGCCAATGTTGACACTGGCAATCAAGATCCTACATGCTGCCATTTAACCTGTCAAGTTTGTGATTTAACACAAAGCGCAAGCCTGTCGGGGTGAAATTATGTGACTCTGGCAAAGCTTTTCCAGCCGGCGAAAGTCATGCTGAGGATGCAGACTTGGCCATTGGATTAAAGAACTTGAAAAGGAAAAAAAGTCCTTGGCCTACCCTTTCCCAAGGCTTAGCATATTTGGTTCAATTGTGGGCTACTACATCCTGGGATTGACCTACATCACAGCCACAAGCCTCCTCAATGTCAAACCCTGTACCGTATTTTCCGCACTGAAAGGCACACCTAAAACATTTAATTTTCTCAAAATCCGACAGCGCGTCATAAACCACATATACGGATTAATATTCTGAATTCTTGGACGAAGTATTTTAATTGTTCTGTAAAACGCTTTTTTACAACTGCAGCGATGTTGAACGTACTGTAATGTATTGTATTGTATTCTCTTTAGAATAGCTCCATCTAGTGGATGTTTAACGCAACCACAGCCACTATTGTAGCTTCTATTGTATGCACCTTATAATGCGGGGCGCCCATATATGAAAACAGTTTGAAAATAGGTCATTCATTGAAGGTGCGCCTGATACGCCGAAGCGCCTTATAGTGCGGAAAATACGGTATATAGTATAGAATGTTAATGGATGTAATGGTGAATAAATATTTTTGTTTTCAACCAAACCAAATCCGGCTAACTAACAAACAAACACATTTATGTCAAAATTAACTGTTTGGCTTATATCAATTCAGTTGTGTAATCTACTAAGATATGAAACACATTGAGATCAAAACTAAGCTTTTAATTAGCAATGTCCGTGGCTGATTAGACAGGAAACACCAAGCTTTTAATTAGCAATGTCCGTGGCTGATTAGACAGGAAACCCAAAGGTGTCATCAATGAGTAAAATGCTACCCTCTGCCAATGTTTAGCAATTCTAAAGTTGATGAGCACATAGCCAAATGTTATCATGACGATTCATGCATGAGTCACTGAATACTTAAGGCCCCAAAAAAATAAATAAATAAAAATAGGATTCTAAGTGGCAATGGCTCTGACAATGGTAACAGAACACAAAAATTATGACATCTATTTCACTACAGTGTGAGCCTACGTTTGTGATAGACGAGGATGCATGTGAAATTAGATCGCCTTTGTGCCAAAGGTAATATATAATCATCTATTTGCCTATAGTTAACTGTGGAACACTTAAAATAGCGTAATATGGCCACTTTAAAAACTGCTGGCACTCATTAAGTACCTGAAGGTCTCTGACACTTAACGGAAACGCGAGAAACTGAGCCTGAGCATTTTTAAGCCATCCAACGTATTAACTCATGCAAAAGGTTGATGGAAAAGGTCAAACTTGCCTGATAAGAGTATTGATATGGGACCATGCAACACATGGAATATTAAATGGCAGACTTGAAGGACGTATTAAATTAGAGACGGATGAGGGAGGGCTGGAAAAAAAAGGAATGTGGGGATTTTTTCTTTTTTGGAGTGATGTGCTGTCACACGCTGAAAAGCGGATGATGTTCCTTTGATGCGTGAAACGCAAGGCCTGCTAGATACTCTTACAAACAGGAATCGGTGTTTGGGGGATTTTCAAGTGGACAAGGCATTTATTTTAATGCCACCTATTTAAGGGGGCATTTTAAAGCCGTTCGCTATAAAGTCCCTCCATTCATTATCTGAACTCTGTTATCCTCACGAGGGACATGCCGGTGCCTATTCCAAGCCTCCTTCGGGCAGTTGGCGGGCTACACCCTAAAGTGATTGTCAGCCAATCGCAGGGCACACCGAAACAAACAACCAATCGCACCACCAAGGGAAACATGCAAACTCCACAGAGGAAGGCCAGACCCGGAGTCGAATCCAAGACCTCGGCACACTGAAACTGACGTGCTCAACAGCCTTCATGGAATTACCCCCCCACACCCCCCAATTGGAATTTACAATTCCAATTGGCATTGGAATTGTAAATCTGTTTTCAATTGCATTAACTCGATAAATAAGAGAAAACTAAATAAATAAATAATACCAGCAAGATTAATGTGGTGGTCTTAATCTAATTAATCAGTTCAGAAAAAAAAAACTGTCCGACTTAAATTGCTTCGATTCACCTTTCCGAGCAACAGAAATCATATCAAACCAAAAGGTGAAAGGAATGTCTTTTGAGAACGGCACTGCACGCATTCCAAAACTGAACACTAAATCAATTCCGAGCATAACAAACAAATCAAATGTGAAAACTTGTTTAATGATGTGAGGAAAAAGGAATCACTTGATGTCAGGGACATTGTTTGTTTACATTAAAAAAAAATCAGGAACCATCACCAACAACGACAATACTGACTTTCTTACGCAAGTCAACTCCAGCATTGTCTACTTGAGGCCATGTTATTTCAAGCATTCCAAAAGAGATGTTTGTATTGCCCATTAGGTGGAGATGATAGCAGAAAACAAAAATATTGCAGAGTCATTTTCAAGGTGTCTGAACCCTCATTGCATTTTTAATAAAATTCTTGGCAGGCGTGCATAAGTGCATGCCTGCGTCTTTAGGTGCACAAATTACATCCGGAATGTTATTTATGTGTGCTGCAATATGCAAACAAACATTCACGCGCACACACACACACACACATACACACAGTTGAGGACCCCATCTGGTAAACTCTAAAACATGTTGATATTGAAGCTTCTAATGGCTGTCATTAATCACATGATAGTAAATCACTTTCGAGATGGATGGGGGTGGGCAGCAGGAGAGAGAAATAAAATGGAAAATATGATGAAGGACAAATGAAATGGAGAGTGAAAATGTATCTAAGAAAGAGGCAACCAGACAGCAGCACATTTCACTGTGGATGCCTAACGTTAATAGAGCGCTCATAGCTTCACTAATCATTGTCGATGTGTCCTGGCAGAATTCGGTGCGAAAACACTCAAATCGCATGGACAAAACAAACAGAAGACAATATATTTTGTTTTTCGAACTGAAAGTTGATGGAGGAGTCAGATTTAAACACAAATCCATCGGCTTCTTGAAGGGGCAACACTAGTTTAGACTGGACAGAATTAACTTAACAACAAAGGAAGAGAATCGACTGTCTTTTGCGTCTCTCCCTGTTGCGGTTGGCTGCTTGTGAGACCAGGTGAAGTAGAGCTGCCATATCATTAGTCGCGCGGGCGAGGAAACGCGTGCCATCTAGAAATACACAACATGCTGGATGAACAACAAAATGACCTTGAATGCGACCCAAGCGGAAAGGAAAGCCCACGTCGGCGTGCCGTGCCACCCTCACAACTACTAGATTCTGTGTAGTTTTTTGCTGCGTGTTTGCGAGTACATACCATAACCACTGTGTGAAGGCGAAATGACTGGTTCGGATAATGTCAGGGGAAATTCCCAGGCCAGATTATACATAGATGAATTTTCATGTGGCTTCAGCGGTAGTCAGACGTTACTATGCATTTATCTTTGCTTGTACCAAAGTACACACACAAGTATGCGGCGTGACCACATTGACAACTATCTCGAATTAGAACACTTAAGGGCGCAGCAAATTATATCGTTTCTGTTCTGTGTGTCATTGGAAGCTGTTTTTGGATAAAATGTGAACTACGTCGGACCTCTAGTTTGAAAAGGGAAATCAATAAGCTAAACATTCGTGACTATCAACAGCCCCTTCTTAACACGATGTCCGATTGGGATTCATGCATGCGTGCGGTGAGCAGGGGATAGTGCGCTGCATACAGTACGTTAACTGCAAATAAGGATTAATTGCAGACACCTGCGTTACATTTCCCCATTAGCATTTTTAGCATTTCGCGTGGAATGATTTATAATGCGCGCTGGGGAGGATGTGGGGAGGGGATGGTGGCGGCTAGAAAGTGCAGGTAGGAAAACGATCCAAGACAAAAGCAAGGCCAGGTGCAGTGAGGAATGAATGGCACTGAAGAGGAACGAGAAGGATTTTTCCAAGAGATGCTTTCACTGTTCATTAAGAAAAGATGGTCTGGAGAACATGCTCCTGCTTTAACACGGACTCGCAAAGACTTTATAATGCACAGAATGACATGATTGCTTGAGAAGACATAGAAGGAGATGCAAGCTTTGATTTGTGCTGCAAGTTAGCAGGCCTCAATCGGGCTTTGAATAGCGGCACAGGAGCACCGGCGGCAACTATAGTCAAGAGGGGACAGGATGAAAGCATCATTGGAAACATTTATGTCACTCGTGGGGTGCGACCGTGGATGGCAGTCAAATTTAAGATTTCTTCTTTCAAGTCTGCTGTTGCCAGCTAAAAGTCCGTAAGCGACGACAAAAGTCATCATTAAATGTGTCAAGCATGATCCGTACAATCGAATGAGGGCCGATTGAAAAGCTTTATTCAACATTTTGACAAAATTATGTCTCCAAAAATGAAGCTTTTTGGTATGTGGGGGGTAAAAGCAGACGTGGGAATAAAATGAGGCATATTTAATGTAAATCTGAGCAAAATGTATATCGTTAAAATGATTTAAAGTGCTCTTACGAGATAAATGCAAAGATTCGAGAAAATCCTTTTTCAAAATCTGGAACGCTTAGAATTACATTCCCTTAGTTCCTGTACGTTTGACTTATAATTAGAATGTTTGGACAGAATACACTCTTGGGATTCTTTTGACGTACATTTTATGGACTAAACTCACGGCGGCTCATGACACATTTCTGGTGGAAAGATTTGGAGCCGTACAAACTTTCGGTTTCTGTTTATTCTAAGCTATGGGACGCCATCTGGAAAATCTTTGAAATGATAGCGTGGCCAGTGCTTCTCAATGTGGAATTGTGATCCGAGGGAGTCATTTCTCAATGATTTTTTTTTTCTTGGCAGGTTTTTGCTTGACCAGAACACTACCAGTTTTTATGATGTCCTCCCTGTCCACAAATTCTGGTTGAGTCTCTGACATCACAAATATTGTGATCAAAGGACACAAGTCAGAGAGTGGCAGTAGCAAGCCTGAAGTTCATTCATTTTATGAGACTGCTGCCGGACCATTTTTTTTACAAGCAACTCTTACTTATTCTTTGCCTTGCCTTGCTCAGCATGATTTGATCTTGAGTTTCCGCTTTCTACCATCTTCGCTATTAATATATTGTTTTATTCTTGTATGAATTATTTTCCCTCCATGGACAGCATTTTGTGGTTGTTTTCAAGTACCGGTACAGTAGAGTTGAGCTGAGAGTTGATTTCCCAAGACTGGGTGGAACTCACAGGAGAAAGGTGCATGCGACGTTACACTCTTCTTTGGCCAAGCTCGAGTTTGTGTCTCGAAGAACAAACACATGCACATTGTTCACACCGAACCAAAATAGCCATTTAGCGAAAGATCAAAGGAGTAATGACACCCCTCCAGCACATTACCCCGGCGCCTCCCGCCTATGACACCAGAAATGTAATCAAATAAATTATGTTTCATTTACCCATGAGGCCATTAATCCCACTTTAATGGCTCAGCTTTGCATCTGAATGCCCTTCCAAACGCTTGTAATACCTTTCACCTCTAAGGACATCCGGGTAAGTAATGTGCTATGAAAGCCTGATTCACCAGTGTGTTTCCAAAGCTGTAGACATTGCCCTTGACATTCCTATTTCCTGCATTATCAATTTTATAATAAGCACCCGGAAAGACTCCTATATCCAACGGATTTCAAAAGATATGATAAATTGTTGTCAGGTAGGTGCGGCCTATGAATAATTCATTTTTTTTTAAACTGCAGTGGACAGCAGACATTGTCTCCCAGGAAATGGATCCCGAGCCTGGAAACAAGTTAGAGCATTGGAATTGAAATCTATAATGACACGAGCGACGAGATCTAATAAGCCTCTCTGATACATTTTCTAAAAGGGTATTTGATGCTCGAGGTGCTTGACAATAGCTGGTCATTAACCTGGAGGTCACCGCATCTAGACGGTGAGGACAAATGTCAGGTTGTAATCTCAAATGACTAAACTGATGAGACGGATACCTTATAACGCCACGACATTTATTTCACAAGTTTATGGATTACCAATTCAGGAAGGACTTTGCTCTCTTTAAAAATGTATTGTCTGTCAAGTGCAGAACTTCCGCTTTGGTCCAATAATAGTTTTTGAGAGTACATTTTGGACATACAGTGGACCCACAGAACTAGAAGCCGAGAATCAAACCGGAACCCAGAATGTGAAGCATGACCTAAACAAAAACTCAGATTACAGATTACAGAGTTTGAATGGAAACAAACAAATGCAGTTCTCGTTCCACCGTTGATATTGAACATACGTACAGAAAGAACCGTTCAAATCTGTTTACTATAGTCCTCAATCTCGCTTTGCTTTACTTAGGTTTGAAAGTCAAAGTAAAAATTAAAAATAAGCCACAGTCCAAGGTGGGATTCTTTGAAGAAAAAATGACAGTGTTGTGCTGTTTTTTTTTGGTTAGATTTTTTTGTTCACAAAGAAATTGTAAGAATTATTCACATCACATTTTTGCGACACAGCAGCTCTGCGAAAATGTTACTTCAAATAAATCCATCCATCCATCCGTTTTCCGATCCGCTTTATCCTCACAAGGGTCGCGGGGGATTCTGGAGCCCAGCCGTCTTCGGGCACCCTGAACCGGTTGCCAGCCAATCGCAGGGCATACACAGACGAACAACTATACATGCTCACACTCACAACTAGGGACAATTTTGAGTGTTCAATCAGCCTGCCATGCTTGTTTTTGGAATGTGGGTGTAACCGGAGTACCCATAGAAAACCCACACAGACACAGGGAGCACATGCAAACTCCACGCAGGGAGGCCGGAGCTGGAATTGAACGTGGTACCTTTGCACTATGAGCTCGACGCGCTAACCACTGGACCACAAGGCCCAAATAAATCCCAAACATAATTTTTAGTTTGTTGATTTGAGCATGACTGCGTATGCATTAAATTGTAGGTTGACATACTGCACACTCTTAAAATATGAAATGTTTATTTTCAAAGATGGACCTTTTTTTTTGCCAGGACTCTTCTGTGTGTGCGACTGTGAGATGGGATGTCTCCCTGGTATAATTATTTATCTAATTGCCGAATGCATAAATAATTCCCATTCTTTACTCCCTGATGGCCATCATTAAGGGAGGAGGGGAAACACCCCCAGCTGTATGTGCGGTTTTGCAGATACGCTAATGCGTCTCGATGTTTTCGCTCCACTCTCACACTGATCTCTGTGAGAGTTTGCACTTGTGTCAATACACCGGAAACGTCTGTTAGTATGTCTAAGCTCATCAGAGTCAAACCTCAATGCATTTATAGACCTGTCATGCATTTGTGTGCGCTCTCGAAGCCTCTCCTGACTATCAAGATAAGTACACATCATTTACGGGAAAGAGAAAAGACTGTTTGGTTTGGTGTATATTTCGACATCTATTTGGTCCTATTACAGCCAAGTGACTGTCCGGACATCCATTTTGTCCAGTTCAGGGTCACAACATGACCTGGAATCTACAGAATTTCAGCTGACCAATGAGGAAAAGGCTGACTACACCCTGGACTGGTTGGCAATCAATTGCAGGGTAATTGTGCAGAGTGCATTAAGTGGGAATCCATCCTCTGCCGGTTACATGGAAGTCAGCAATGTCAACCACCGCGCTACCAGCGGCTGCCAATTACATTTTTTTTCCCAGAAGAATCAGCGACCCCAAAACCTCAATCATAAGACAATTGGTGACTTACCTAAAATAAATAATTTACAGCACCATCAACGGGCAATGTGTAGAACTTTTTGTATACATCCATCCATCCATTTTACGATTCATTTCATCCACACAAAAGTCACGATTGCCAGCCAATCACAGGGCACAAACAGACGAAAAAGCTTTTGCGCTCGCACTCACACCTGGGGACAATTTTGAGTGTATCATTAACTTGCCATGCATGGTTTTTTTTGGGGAATGTGGGAGGAAACCAGAATACCCGGAGAAAACACACGCAGACCCGGGGAGAACATGCAAACTCCACACACGGAGACCGGAGCCGGAATCAAACCCTGCACCTCTGCACTGTGAGGTTGATGCGTTAACCACTAGTCCACTGGGCTGTACACAGTCCTGCAATGGTTCTTTTTCTTTAAACTTTACAGAATAGACTGGTTGTGCTTCCCTTAAAAAAAAAAAAAAAAGTCATTGGTAGTGCCACATCAGATGCTCGCAGTTATCCAAGACCTAAAGTCTCAATGCCAGGGAGAGGTGTGCTCAATTTACACTGGCCAGCTGCAACATTATGAACAGGTGCACGACAAAATGTTGCTTTTGCAAAGGGTAACTGCTTTACTGTTATTGACAGCCAGTGCTATAAAACTGTACTGCATCCTAGAATGTTTGTTTCAAGTAAAATTATAATAGCTTCAGACCGAGACAGTTAATAAGATGGTATCAATGTAAATTACTTTGTCAGGTTGGGGATGTACATACTTTCTCAGACAAATCCAAATTTTGAAATGAGCTCAAATTTGTTCCAAAACATTACTTACTTGGAAAAGGCTGTGATGATGGGCTCCACGACCAGCGCGATCCCATTATTGAGAATTCCCTCTTATTTGTTTTTCACTTAGTCATGGAAAACACAGTACCAGTGGGAAAAGTTGCCTACTACAAAAGTTAAGGTTAATTATATCCTAATAAGCATCACAACACTTATTGAAAAGACTATTGGGGGCAGAAATAAGAATCCAACCCCCCCACCTTTTTATGTCACGATTAAGCCAACTAATATGTGCAATACACAAGATGATTAGAATAAAGGAAGAGCGGAAATATTAAAGATTGTAGAGGAAATCCATTGGGACAGAGACGAAGCTAATTTGTATGCCAAACCTAATCTACAATTACTGGTCACTCATTTATATTTGCAGGCGCATACATAGAAATTGTGGGAATCTTGTGCCATTATATGTACGCGCTCCCAGCATCATGGAGGGATGGCATGGAGAGTGTCACAATTAACTTTTCTTTTCGGAGTGGCACCAGCTTTTGAAGTTTTCATTTTGAAGCAGGCGGTGAGAAATTGGCCAGGTTCATTAATTATAAAACGTGTGAACGTACGTGGGCTCTGAAATGAAATATGTTTTATTCACTTTCACTGACAAGATGTTCAGGAAGTCTCCTATCAAAACACTTCGGGTATATTGAGCCCAATATGAGAAATGCTGTCACAAAGAAGGAAAAGCGAGGTAATGATACAAGCGCGTACGTGTGGAAATTGGCTCAAAGGGAACATAGCAGAAGACTGATGGAAGGGGGAAAAAAGGGAAGAAATTAAATGCTTTTTATTAATGAGAAATGTGAGTTAGCACGTGGGTGCAGGCAGAGGTGTGGCGTCTCAGTCAACTGTTGATTTCCTGTTCCTCTCTGATGAATGCATTTTCTCCTTCAGAGATGCTGAAAGAGGGCTGGATTTTATTTTCATTCAACTTTTCAAACTGACCGCTCGCCCACATACAGTATGAACACTTACCAAAACCCAGTCAAACACACCTCTGCATAAATTCACGCCAGTCACATGTATCTTTGTCCTTTTTATTTTTTATTTTTGTATTGTGATACTGTTGCCATACATGTTGTGATGTCAGAAGTCATCATATTGTGAGAGCTCCAGGTGACTTATGAGTTCAGTGAGCTTTGTCATATTTAAATGACATATAGGAGTGTAATAAGCAGAAAATAAATTTACGGGAATAGATTTATGAACAAATACCAGAAATTCTTAAAGAAGCAGACTCGTGTTGAAAGAAATACCATTTCAGCTGTACTCCAGCAAAGTTGTAAATACTAATACTGAAATTCCTACTATTTATGAAGCTTCCTTATAAGCAACATCACATTTTGTTGTGTTTGATTAACATTTGTTGACGTTTATTTTGAAACTACCGGTACGCTCACAGCACATTTCCGTGTCCTGGTTTTGCTTTGGCAGTGTCGATCGATCAATTTCCCCAAATTAGATTTCAGACAGACAGGAAGCCATCTTATTTTACAGACCCTCTAGGAGTTGATTGATGGATGTGTCACGGCAATGCGGTCAAGGACTTTAGAGTCAGTGGGAACAAAATGAAAATGATATCTTCAGTTAATTTGAATGCGATCCATGCGCATTGGTGTTAATGTCTCAAACACTCGACTCAGCAGTCACTTTGAGGTGACAAGCTTCACACTGCGGGTAGATCGGTGGCAGGCTTTTGCACAAAGTGCTTATATACCACTCTATCATTTCCAACAAGTCGATTTACATTTGCATCATTCATTTTGCACGTGCGCTTGATTATGTAAATAACCATTGCTCTCTCGTGTCACCTCTAAGTCTTTTTTTTTTCAAAGATCTGAAATCCCAATTAATTCTCAGTGCTCATTTTGAACTGTTTCAGAATGCTGCCAGAAACACTTCAAATAAATGATCCGTTTTAGTTATCGACTTGTCTCTTACCATTGCGCACTCATCAAACGTACGAGTCGATCGCAGTGTTGTGACACTCCAAAGATTTTACCAACTGTGCAATGCCGTCTGATTAGAATTGGTGACATTTGCATTTTCAAAGTACTTTCAAACTAACGGGGCTTTTTTTTTTCCGGGTATGCAAGAAGAGCAGGTCCACATCGTGACTTGATGGTGGGGGGAAAAAAAAGTGCTTGAATGCTTGTGCGGAAGCAAACATGAAAAAGAATCCTGAATTTGCTCAGGGAAGACATGCAGAATAAGATTAAGTCGAGTGACGCTAATGATGGCAAGAGGGAAACGGCATCATACAAATCTACCCTAAAGCTTCAAATATGCCCCACCCCCCCAAAAAAGAAATTGTTTCCAGTATGATATCTTCTGCAGTGTAGAAATCAGCTAATGATACTTCCGTGAATATTTTATTGAAAGTATATCGGAATAAAAATAGTATATAGTGCATATCTATCTATCTACGGGTGTGGTGTTGATGTTTGCACTGAAGATTGAGAGGAAGAAATTTCATCTATGCTGCATGTCATACATAAAACATATTTCACAATAAAGATGACCTTGACCTTGACGCATCTCTCCACAAAGGCCAATTTGATACAGTTTTCGATAGATAGGGTACAAAACCATTGATGGACAGTTTGATTTGAAACCGGAATGACCATTCCGTACAACTCATTGGGTGAATCAATATGCTACGGTTCAGTTTGAGGGGGTATTAAGCAAGGACTGTTTTTTGTTGTCATTTTATATACCGGTACATTTGAATAACCTTACTGGTACTGAAATATATACTGTATGTTTCCAATAAAACAAAAATTTGATGCACACCTTGATATATTTCAAAGCAGAACGATTTGATTTGAATCAATTCAGTTCACCTTCAAACAAAAACAGATTTTCTGGGACACTACTTTCTGGTTTGTGTATATATATATATATATATATATATATATATATATATATATATATATGTCGCATCTCGCCCATCTCAGCTTTGTTCTAGATGGCGAGATGCGACATATATCGTCAAGGTGCTCTGCTTCCCCAGCACCTGACGCAGACCTTGTTTGGCCGGGCGATGTCTGAGCCGGCATGCCATTCGTTTTATTGTCCCTCATCACTGTATGAGGTAGGCATGAGCGTGAAGGGTCTTGCCCAAGGACCCACACTGGATGGTGTTATGTGCTATTTTTTTTGCCCAGAGCTGTCGAGAAATAGCAAGGGCTTAGAGAGGAGCTGGAGAGAGCCTGGAAGGTAAAGGTGACAGTCGTGCCTGTGGTGGTCGGAGCACTCGGAGCAGTGACCCCCAAACTAGATGAGTGGTTGCAACAGATCCCGAGAACAACATCGGACATCTCAGTCCAGAAAAGTGCAGTGCTGGGAACAGCAAGGATACTGCGCAGAACCCTCAAGCTTCCTGGCCTCTGGTAGAGGACCCGAGCTGAATGGAAGACGGACACCACCCGCTTATCCCGAACAGGTCGCAGGAGGGTACTGGAGCCTATCCCAGCTCACTTCGGGCGGAAGGCAGACTATCGCCTGAACTGGTCGCCAGTCAGTAGCAGCGTACATATAGAGACAGACAAGCATGCACAGCCACATCGACACCGTCACAGAGTGGGAACCGATCGCATGCTGCCCACACACAAGTCGGGCAAGTGTACCACTACACCATCAGAGCCACCATATATACATATATATATATATGTGTGTGTGTGTGTGTGTGTGGATCTGCACAAGCATATGCGCAGGCCTACACGAAAGGACCACTGCTACCACTACTGTCCCCACACAAACACACAACCCGCATTCTTGTCCTGCCAAAACCAACATCTCTTTGTTTTTCCACAATAAGCAATGTTCATTTGGACACGGGAGCCGTGTTTGTGTGGGACTCCTTTCATCTGCCGGCCGCAACATGTGTGTGTCCATGCGTATAACTGCGGGTATGTGCAGGACAGCACGTTTGTTTGTTTGATTACCAAGGAGTCGGTGTTTATTTCTCCTGCACCCAAGTGAAGTTTTTACTTTCCTCTCCTTCCGGTTTGTCTTTCACATGAAGCATTCTAATTGTAAATTGCAGTCTGTTTTTATTGTGAATACAATCACAGGGCGGCCCTAACTATTGGCTCAATTAAAAAAAAATAGCTTCATGAGACCTCGAAATGCATAATTAAACTGCAGATGTCTTTATGGACTTCCTTCTGTACTTCTTTGTCACTCTCTTGCTGGCATGACCACTTTCCCTTCCTGTCTGTTCCCATGCTGTTCCGTGAGTGCTCCCATCCTTCGGGAACATCCCATTTAGCCACAGTCCAGACTCACAGCTGCCCTGTCCCCAGAGATTGCACCACGGTGTAATTGAGACTTCTGCGAGTGGACAGAATTGCTGGAGCGACTAGGCTCCTTCAGAAAGATATCCTTTATTCATCACAGGCGCTGTTGGAGTGGGCGTGCGGCAATTGGAATGTTTTTGGTTGGACTCTCAAGTATCCTCGAGGAAGA
This sequence comes from Hippocampus zosterae, assembly GCF_025434085.1. Lineage (NCBI taxonomy): Eukaryota > Metazoa > Chordata > Actinopteri > Syngnathiformes > Syngnathidae > Hippocampus > Hippocampus zosterae. The sequence goes on from NC_067468.1 coordinate 6,839,993, forward strand.
TACTGAGCCCCAAATGATGCCTCATCACTGTGGAACTAATAGGGAATAATACGGAAGTCAAAATGGGCAGTCACAGAAAACCGAATTATTGCATCTCACCAAGCATTCTCAAACTATTTAAGCTTGATAGATTATTGACTTTGAGCATGCTTGGAATACTAAAATGCCACTGGCCAGTGACTGCAGAAATCCAAACCTCATTTTAACATGAGCAGTAAAACATCCCCTCAGCTAAACATATTTTGTTTCACCGCCGTGGCTCTGTTCCAGTGCACTTGAGAGCCCTGATCTCAACCCCATCTTAACCTTTTTGAGATGAACCACAGAGGTCACATATAATAATGCACAAGACGAGTGAAAGGAGAATGCAACTTCAAATGACTAATGATTTAAAAACCTGTTGGGTAGAATTTACAGATGATCCTAACCTATATCGTAAGAGCGCAAGTATTGTTCTACAGCTGTATGGCTCGCCAAAGTTGGCTGCTTGCTCGCCCCAAACGGGCCACGTCATGAACGTTTGGCATCCCTTCGGAAGGAATTGAGAGACATTTTACAGATGTAGCATGTGCCTCATTCAGCACTTTGGATATCAAAATCGGATAGTCAGTCAGAGACAATCTCCACTCCTAAGAAACAAAACATAAAAACAAGAAATGACCTGAATTGAATGCTAACTTCTCGTTTTATTTCGAAGCGTGAAATCACATTAGGAGCTAGTCCATTACGCACAAACGCACACACCAGGTCAGGAATATGCAGAAGCAAATGTGGTGGTGATGCACACAAATGAACATGCTTCAATGGACAACATGCATGTTAAGGTCCATACGCACAAAGAGCAATTGTTTTCTCTCTTGGACATAAATTGCAATTATTTCTGCTCTTGTTCTATTTTTTTTTTCATTTTATTTCAGGCTTTCTCGTGTTATTGTTTTGTCAAAGCAAGAACCACCGCTCATTCATTCATTTATGATCTCTGACAGAAGATGTTTAATGAGATCAAGGCTCATGGCACCTCCAGCACCTTGACAGCTCAAATATTCACTTTCACTTTTGACAATTGTACAGCGTCAAAGAAAGAAGCACATTCCTTTTTTTTTTTAATATACGATCCAATAAATGGCAAAGAATGGCCAAGTTGAACTTATTTGAAGGCCAAATTATTTATGTATTTATTTTTTTAACTTTATTATTACTAAGACAGATTACTAAGACTAAGGCATTCTGAACACAGAGTATTTGATAACGCTGCATGAAACGAATCGTATAGCTGTTAATGGCTACAATAAGAAGCTTCCATGGTTAGGTCAAATCCAAGAAGTCAAGTTTCTGTCCTACCCGAAACCCGAATTTTTGCCTGTGTGTATTTAGATCGAGTTGTAAAATTGCAGCGGGGACATAAAACTCAAGCGTTCCATTTTGAGAAAACATTAAACAAATGTGACAAGATTAGCTTAATTGCTGAGCGGGAGTGGTTGTCTCTTTTCCTTTATCATTTGTTATGTTTTTCTACTCGCACACACACGCACGAACGCACACCCAGAAATATATTTGTCCGTCTCAGTCGGTCTGCCTGATTTGATTGACGTCAATAGAGCAAACCCAGCCTCTCTGCTGGAGTCAAGGCCAGAGGGAATAGTTTCTGGTCAGTCCTTATTTTTCCGTGTCGTCCTGTTATTCTTTCACTTGCCCACTGCCATCCCCCCATCCCCACACACACATACACACAAAGACCAAACCTTTACCTGGAGTATACAAGGCACAAAAATCAAAAAGCATACAAAACTAAGTGATGACTCATTGCTAAGCACATTTAAAAAGGTCATCAAAATAGAGAAAGTGAACCAATTTGCCTTATTCCACGTGTTCAACCCAATGAAGAAATATTTGCTCAAAATTGTGAGAAATGTATGTAAAAAAATAAATACATAAAAACAGAATCCAGAAAAGGTACAAGACAGTGTTGATGGACCAAAGCGATGGGGGATGCGGCGAGCAATTACTTAAAAAACCCTCTGCGAATAGTCAAATGTTAACATTTTTTTGCATCAACATATTCAACAAAACGCAACTCGTAATGTATTTTTGTTTGAAAGGGATATTACGAGCAATACGTGTCACTTATGTCCGCGCCATTTCTTGCTTGTCCTCTGCTTCCTCAGCTGAGCTCTACTTTCGCCAAATGTTATTTTTTCATTCTCACTCTGTGAAATGTAACCTTCATTGTACCTAGCGACCCGGATCCAAACAATTACGAACAGGAAACCCCAACTGAAGTGTTTTTAAACTCTGAGTGTTCGATAACAGCGTAAAGCCACAGAAAGCAAAAGAGGAACACATTTCATTAAAAAAGGTTCCAAATTGAAACGGTAATTTAAAACAGACAAACGGGTTGGTGTAGGATGATGAGAAGAAAGGGGGACTACAGCGACCGAGATGAAAGTAAAGAGCTCAGGGGTTCAATTCCAGCTCCGGCCTCCCTGTGTGGAGTTTGCATGTTCTCCCTGAGCCTGCGTGGGTTTTCTCCGGGTGCTCCGGTTTCCTCCCACATTCCAAAAACATCCGTGGCAGGCTGATTGAACACTCTAAATTGTCCCAAGGTGTGAGTGTGAGCGCAGATTGTTCGCGTCTGTGTGCGCTGCAATTGGCTAGCAATTGGTTCAGGGTGTCCCCCGCCGACTGCCCGAAGACGGCTGGGATAGGCTCCAGCACCTCCCGCGTTGTGTGGATAAGCGGATTTGAAAATGAATGAATGAATGATTGAACAAGATGTTGGGGGGATAGAGGAAAAGAAGTATGGAAGCTCAAAAAATAAGATATGGAGCTGAAAAAGTCCTGCTGGTCTGCTACTAATAATACTTGTAAACAGACAGGCGATCAGCTCCAGAAGTACTTCGCTGTCTTTAATGATTGAATGCTATACCATCTCTCTTTGAAACAGCAGCATCGAGAGAAGAAGAGGGAAAACAATCTGTCTGCCAGACTACTCCCAATATCCAACTCACATCAAGAGGCCAAAGCACAAAATGGCCTCTATTTTTTTTTATTTCAAATTTTTATGTTTCCCTCATAGCTTGCATTGACTCTTTAAGCGGACCTATTTTCCCATTTGTTATTGTTGTACGCGACAATAAAGTGATATGTCAGCTGCAGTTTTCCTGCATATCGAGAAAAAAAACAGAGGTCAACAAAATCGGGAGAGAAATGTGTCGTGCAAAAAAAAAAAGAAGAAAAAAGAAATGAGGCGGTGGGGATGGAGGGGAGTAGAAATGCATGGTGAATACAGTACAGTATTCCAGTATACAATGTATAAAATGCAATTTACCCTGATATTTAAAAACAAAAAGCTTTTACACGTTAACTACTATGTGTATAAGTTATAGAATTTGACACTAAAAATGTAACTTGAAAAGCTGAAATAATAAAATGAACACAATGAAAGTGGCTAGATAAATAGTAATTTGAGACAGCCTCCGCATTTGTGACTAAGTAGCTCAAGTTCAGCATTGGGGGCGACCTTACATTCCTTTAGGTATACATTGGAATGGATTAGATTAATTTTCATGACTGGTCATCTCAAATTAAAACGTGTCACAAGAAAGAAAGAAACAAGGCCCTAGAGAGTGAGAGAGAGAGAGAGAAAGGCAAATTCATTTCCAGGGCCATTTTCATCCTTCAGGCAGGTATTTTCTGTTTACGGTGATCGACAGAAGAGTGGGCGAAGCAAGGGGAGTAATTAAAAAGTAAGAGGAGTGGTGGTTCTCACAGTAGTCTCGTATGTGGGGCCAAACACTTCCTGGTTTGAACAAGAAGTCCCAGATGAGACGGAACTTTATACGTGCACCCTCCCTATAGCAATCTGCCTGCCAAGATACAAGACAAATCCATTACCCGGCGATGTAGCACAAGTCCCTTGGGTGGTCATGTGTGTGTGTTTCCGACCATGCATATACACACAAATACAATCGGCCCAGGGAAACCAAATTTAAATAATCTGGCATGTGACAGTGCCGTTGTGACAAAAGGCAATGTGGATTCATTTTACAAGGGAACCCAGTACACCTTCAACTCGTTCTTGTTGGAAGGAACCTGTTGGATTTAAGGTTGAAGTTTTTGTTAAAGTAATGAAAAGGCGATTGTGTCTGAACATGAAGTGAGGAAAAAAGAAATTACATGTTTTTTAGCTGTGGTTACAAATGACACCTGAGCAGTGTTGCTATGAGAATCCTGGATCTAGTCTTAGTCATTTTAATGAGAAATTTTGTTCTGAGTCAACTCTAAATGCTTCTTTGTTCCCCAAGACTTTTGTTCCTATTTTCAAACGTCTCTGTTTATGTAGAGGCAAAACTGGATGGGATCAAATACCAAGTACCGTATTTTCCGATTGTAAATTGCTCCGAATTATAATCGCAAAGCCATTAAATTCATAATAAAGAAAAAAAACATATAAGTCACACTAGAGCAGGGGTGCCCAAACCTTTTGGATCGAAGATCTACTTTTTGATCAACTAACCTCACGGGATCTACCCTTACCGGCGCGCGCACGCAGGCACAAACACACACACACACACACACACACACACACACACACACACACACACACACACACACACACACACACACAAATTTAAGATTTACCTGCGTTATTTTATTTTTTAAATATATTTTTTTAGTGAAAATTAGACTGATTAGTGTGCAGTGTATATTAACACAAAAAAAATATTACTAACATGTACAAAGACACACAAATGGTTGGTTGTTTTTTTTCTTCTCGACACTCCTCGGATCTACTTGGATCATCTACCGGTAGATCAGGATCTACCTAATGGGCACCCCTGCACTAGAGTATAAGACGCAAATGTATTTGATAAAATCCAACACCAAGAACAGACATGTCACCTAGAAAGGCAATTTAAAAATAAAATAGAGAATAAGAGGCTGACGATATGCGAACGTTACATAACGTATAAACAATGAATTGAAAAGGTACCATCATTACGAATTATTCAGATAACTTTCGAATAAAAAAACAAAACATGCTAACAGGATTATGAGACCATCAATTTGACTCCAAATAACTAAATCTAATGACATCTTCATCCTCTGTGTCACCTTTAAACAACTCCGGAGGTAGAAGATGCAGAGCTTCCTCTTCTACATCGCTTACATCAGACTCATCATCGATTTATCAACACAGGCCTAGAGTGCTCTCTTGTGGTTTCATGTGAAAATAACACGTGAAATGATACAATAATGTGTGAATGAATTCACACATAACTTCCGGAGTATAAATCACCTCTGCAGTGATTTATAATCCGGAAAATACGGTAATAGTAATTATCAGCATGAAAATTAAACACCCAAATCAAATATAGATTAAAAAAAAAGACTACACATAACCCACATGTGTTAGCCAAGAAATCATATTTTAAGTACCCCCTGCTGGACGGTGTGCAGCTAAGGTGACTTGGTCTGAAATTAGTGCTACGTAACTGGCAGGTTGCCTGACTTCCTCACTGCATGAGCAGTTGACCTGCAAGTTACTGCTGGTTCACTGCTCAGATGTCCTCCAGGCCAAATATCAGACTTCCCCAGCAGCTTTGCTCGCCGAATGGCGGTGCATGGGGAGATTGTGTGTCCTGTGGACTGACTGCATGACAGGTCAGTGGGGTGAGTGGCTGGATATACGACCCACTGCGCTTGATATTGTGTTAGCTGTGAGGCTGAATAACTGGGTGGGTGCAGCCAAGTGGTGGTGCTATAAATTTCTGAGCTGACATCTACTGAGGACAGCAATAGATAGAAGAATGGGGAGAGAAAAACACCTGACCGTCGCAGGGCAGTAATCATTTCCCCAGTTATGACAGCAGGGCAGGGTTAATTTCATCAACAAACTGTATCGTTTTATGACATCTTGCTTATTAAAATATAATGGTCATAAACTGCCGCGACACACATTTTCAATAAATGAAACGCTATCGCTGCCCCATTCTATATCGTGTCATTTCAAACAATTATGTCTTTTGATGCTATCAAATACGGAATGTGCATGTGTGAGCTTTGTTTCATTGACATTTTGTTTTTCAACAGGTACCAATTGACCATGGTTGATGCCAGGCATCATGTGAACGGAACAATCTCAAAAATGCACACATACCATCTACAGTAGTCCAATTTGCACGAATCCAAATATGAAAGAAACCCATATCACTTTTTTTTTTTTTAATGTCTGTGTTTGACGCACTTGACAGCTGAAAATGGGCCAAAAAGGTCTTCCTTTCAACAGCTGTGACATCTTTCTTGGAGATTGTCTTTTGAGCTGACGTTGTTTTGGGAACATGATTGATTGCTCAAAGCAGCACAGTGTGCCCGCTGCCTCACAGTTCTGCCATTCGTTTTCCCAAATTCTAAAAGCATGCATCTTCGATTCACTGAAGACTCAAATGAATGTGGGTGTGAATCATTGTTGTCTATTATGTGCACTGTGATTGCCTGGTAGACCTTGAGTATATGTTGCCTCTCATCGAAAGTCAACTTGGACAGGCTGCAGCTCCCCAGCTAAAATGGATAAAATAGCATTTTGCTGAAAAACCTTTTGAGTTGTCCTGTGCCAAATCACCCAATCAAGCAGATTTTGATTTTAACTCGAGAGATGACATTTCATGAAAAAAAAGTGGCCCAAAAAGTCCACATCAAGAAGATTTGGAATTCCTATTGAATTCCTTTTCCAACAAAACCTGTTTTGTGAAGATTGACCGAGTAGTTCCTGAGATATAAAGCTTCAAAAAAGATGGCCACCCCCTTTTTTGCAGAACATGTTCAAATTTGGTGGGCCGTAGCTCCCAAACCACTGCTCCGATCGATCTAAAATTTCTGATTTAGTGTTCTGCCATCATCATCAACAAGTACACCAAGTCTCATTGAAATAAAAATCTGCTTGGTTATAATATTCAGATTTGGTATGGAAAAACACTTTACGCTATTATTGAAGTACTATTTTACATCCAGGAGCTGTCTTAAACCATGCATTTGTGGTTACAGCATAGGTGCCCAATTTAGCCTTGAATCCCGATAGACAAATCAGAAAGGTCACCATTTAACATGCTAATTGAGTTTTGGTTGTGCGGCACCTTATTCTAAAAAACAGAAAGAATTGGACACGTGAGGGAAAGGACATAGTTTGAGGAAAACACAGTGTTTCCGAAAAAAAAAAAAAAAGATTGTGAAGACTTAAAAAAAACAGACAGATGGTTCTTTGTTATCCTCTTGATAACACTGTGCGTTAAACATAACAAGCCCCTGGTGTGAGTAATAAACGCTGCATAAAATGGTGCTATCGTCACGACGGTAATCACGACAAGTGTAGCCTGTCGAGCTGTAGCTGTGCAACACTTTTTAGCCGAGGCGGCGCTTTACAAACACACAAATGGAACTCCGTTGTGACAGCAACAAACATAAACCTAAACTATTATTAGGACAATTACAATGACAACTACCAAGGAGTAAAAAGGGTTACATGCACAAACTTGGAAATGACCCTCTCTGAATAATTGCACAATGCAAATGGCACTGGCTCCCTCTATTAATCACGCACCCACACACACACACACACACACACACACACTGACACACACATGCGCACGCACGCACACTCGTGCTTGAGACCACCACAAGTGTCATTATGCTGCACAAAATTACGAGCGGTGAAAAGACATTTTACCATGCATCTCACTCACCCGTTTGCATCATTCATCCTCATGACATGATGTAGCATCACATAAAATGCTCAGCAATTGGGTATGATTGCAGCAGTTGGCAATTCATCATTTCCAGTGAGATTAACCCAACTGTCGCGCCTCCATACTGACTCATTCGTCACATATTTGCATGGAAACGTGACATGTGCTACCGTTTGCATGTACTCGCACGGTATTCATGACTCATTCTCGGATGCGTGAGCTTTAAGATGACAGGCGCACGGAGTAATAATAACCTTCGCCATCTCAGTGCGGAGCTGATTGTGCCACGTGCTTTCATCTTACCTTTAATTTCAACGCATCATCATTTGCATTGCCTTTATGCACACTATCTGGTTGACCTTGCCCTGAGGTTATTGCTTTATTAGAAGTCGAAAAAATAGAAAGATCACAATATGTTCAAGTGGATCTATTCAGTGCCAGGGAAGTGATGAATGAAGCCGCCCCAAAGTCTGTCATTTTTGGCGGTGCTATGAAGTAGCGGGGCCATATGATTGATGCTTAACAGATATTAGCTTGTACCCTCTCGAAAGGTAGCAGCTGCCTAATAATCCCGGTGTTCTTGGGGGACCTCATGTTTAAATTTGATTTAAAATCTCTCAACTGGTTGCGTTGCCTTCAAAAAGCTAATTTTGTGTTCAAATTTAAACAAAGGCGCACACTCGTGTTCTTTCGGTTGACCGTTGTTCTCAAAGAGTGACGTTTATTTACTGAACTTTATCTGAGAGGAGATCAATATTTGTACGTACGGTATACTCGTGCCGAGATGCTGATCTCAGTTGATTTGTCTGCAAATGGTTATTAAATTAGGAATGGCATGTGCAACAGGCAAAATTGCGTGGATTCAAGTTTGCACTTGCTGCACGGAGAAGAGGTGCTGATATCACATATTGTCGGCTGGCTTCAATAAAAAGAACGAACTGCTACTTTGAGACGCAACGGAATGGGAGGGGAACAGACGGGCACTTAAAAAAAAAGAGTATATGGGTTTGCGACAGATTTGTGTTCGTTGTTAAATTTGATCAGGGTCTAGGGTACCCAATGGTGCCATTGGGAACCAAATTAAACTAACCAAACTTGTCCACATTTTTTGGGTGAAAACAGGAAGAGGATTTATATTAAAATTATCATTTTTCAAGCCGCTTATTCTTACAAGGGCCGCGGTGATGTTGGAACCTATCCCAGCCGTCTTCGGGCAGTCTGCGGCGTACACCCCGAACTGGCTGCCAGCCAATCCCAGGGCACACAGAGATCAACCACAATTCGCGCTCACAGTCACACCGAAGGAAAATTTAGAGTGTTCCATCAATCTGCCATGAAAGTTTTTGGAGTGTGGGAGGAAACTGTAATACCCAGGAAAAACCCACACAGGCACCGGGAGAACATGCAAACTCCACACAGGAATGCCAGACCCGGAATTGAACCCACGACCTCTGCACCGTTAACCAGCCGACCACCGTGCCGTCAAAAGAATGAAATGGTCTTAAAAAGTACATTCCACATAACCCCGTTTAGCCAGAATCCAGTTCATACTGCAAGCTTTGTGGAAGCATAAATGTAATGGTTCTCATTTCTTAATATAGAGTATAAGCATGTTTTACTTGTATGAGAGGCATTTTCATTGCACAATATGGATACATCAATTTGGTCTGTTGTTTACTCTCTGCAGAAGCAATAACCAAAGTGCCCTGCCGGGATGATTAAAGAGTCATGACTGTTTGGCAAGCAATATTTGGCGGACAATTGTCTGGGTACTTACTGCCGATGCGGAGGTTGATGGTGTCACGTCTCTCTCCGTTTGGGTTCTGAAAGCAGCTGTAGAGGCCATTGTGACCCAGGTCCACTTGGGTCAGTATCAGCCTCGGGCCTTCTAGACGGTGCTGGGCCTTCACGTCCGTCCCGTTCACCTTCCACGACACTGATGCGTCATTGTCCAGGGAGCCGCATTGCATGGTGACATCACTGCCCATTCGCTCGTACTGGTTTCTGGCAACTTGAGACACAGAAAAGCAACCGTTCAACTTTTCCGAATAATTACAACTCAAATTACATGGCCACGAGGAAACTATCTGTCACAATTATTGCTCATTTGTCAGCATTAATAAGGACATCACCTACAGTCAGAAAATGGGAGGACATGAGTTATTTCTCTCCTTGCAGCAATATCAGCTTTGACTCTTCCGGGAACACTTTCAGCAAGACTTTCACGTGTTTCTGTGTGTGTGTGTGTGTGTGTGTGTGTGTGTGTGTGTGTGTGCGCGCCCGTGGTAATTTGTTGCATATTCATGCAGACATTTTTTTTTTTAGCAGAGTCGTGCTAGAACTGTGGCCTCAAAGTTGGAAGAATAAAATTGTTGGCAGAGTCATACCAGAACTGTGGCCTGAAATATTTTGGTATGCTTGGAAAAAAAATTAAAAGCGGTATTTAGAGGTTGAGGAATTGAAATGCTTTTGCGTATTATCATCATGCCCTTGTCAGTAGGTTGGAATGATGTCAGGAATGTAGCCTCCAGGATTAAGAGATAGATGTGAGCCTAATGGGAGTTTTGGTTAAGAAGGTGCACTTTAGAGGCCCCACGGGGACGCGTCGGGACCACACAAAGTGAAGATGTTAGATTAACATTTGAATACGAAGGATCAACAGCTCAACAAAGCCCAACAACGAAACATTGATCCTTGTCTTTGCAAAACTTTTTGTCCGGACAGAAAAGACAAGACAAGTGGGATCAAATGTTGTCGAGGTGTAGCTCCCTTCTCTCCGTGTCCTCTGACATGCCTCTTAACACGACGGATACAGATGTCAGCCACTGTTTCATGTATATTTCATGTGCCGTAACACATCCATTTATATTTAATGTGGAAAATCTCTACCTCCATTAACATTGACGAGACATAATTTGTTGTCCCGTTTCCGTTTTCCGCTTCCCCTCTGAGCCGTGCATTGGCCCCTTGACCTACGCATCACTTGATTCCTGCCCTTGGAGTCACGCCTTTTCTACCATTATCATTCTTCACCCTGTTGCCTTTGCCAATTTGTTTGAGTCACAGTCAAAATAATGCGTGCAACATGAGTGGCATGACTTCCCAATTTGGTTTGATCTCCCACACTCTATCAAAGGGGGAAATATGTGGCTTTATTTACATAAAAAAATTATTTCCATCACCATAAAAGCAGTCAGACTTTGATGTTCAGCTTTGATGCAGATGCTGGTGTCCTTGTTAGTGGAGAACAGAGGCAAAAGTCTTCTCGAGGACAGTTGAGTCACTTCAAAACTGTACAAAAAAAATGACCGTGAGTTGGATGGAGGGACGGATGGAAGGGCTTATTGGTTCGGCAGATGCAGTGGTACAGTAATCCCTCATTTATCGCCGTTAATGGGGACCAAAACCACCAGCGATAAACGAAAATCCGCGAAGTAGCGACCAATAAACATATTAACCCTTGGGACATGTTTAAAATGAACTGACTGTACACCTGCTAATGAGAACCTTCAAAAAACTGTCATAAAAATGTAATATATTCATATTGTTTCACTTCCACTGTGTTAAATCTTTTCAACAACTTCGGACCTAATCATAGACATAACGTTTTTCATTATTTCTTTATAGATATTTTTATGTTTTATGCCTTTTTTTGTCAGAGGAAGCCATGATTTTTTAAATGAGAAAAAGCACAAAATATGCCATATTTTCAAAAATAAGATGAAAAGTGGAATATGTGGGATGAGGTTATTACAGACTTGATGAGGTCAATATTTGATAACAAAATTGATTTTAAGGCATTTTTATCTTTGGTGTAAACTTACACCTCTTAGGTTAATTCCCAAAAAGGGAACCTTCATAAAAGTGTCATAAAAATGTAGCATTAAAAAAAATAAAAAAAAAAGTCTACAAAAAGTCCGCAAGCGGTCCGCGAGAAGCTGCAAAACAAGAGCGAGTCACATCGAGCAACATATACAGTACTGTACTCCATGTATATAATTATATAAAAAAAAAAAAAAAAATCCTAATCTCACCCCTCGGGTGGTGTCCGTCCCTCATTCAGCTCGGGTCCTCTACCAGAGGCCAGGAAGCTTGAGGGTTCTGCGCAGTATCCTTGCTGTTCCCAGCACTGCACATTCCTGGACTGAGATGTCCGATGTTGTTCCCGGGATCTGTTGCAACCACTCATCTAGTTTGGGGGTCACTGCCCCGAGTGCTCCGCCCACCACGGGCACGACTGTCACCTTTACCTTCCAGGCTCTCTCCAGCTCCTCTCGGAGCCCTTGGTATTTCTCGAGTTTCTCATGTTCCTTCTTCCTGATGTTTCCATCACTTGGGACCGCTACATCCACTACAACGGCTTTCCTCTGCCCTTTATCTATGATCAGGATATCTGGTTGGTTCGCCATTACCATCTTGTCAGTCTGGATCTGGAAGTCCCACAGGATCTTCGCTCTGTCATTCTCCACCACCTTCGGAGGTGTTTCCCATTTTGACCTTGGGGTTTCCAGTCCATACTCCGCACAGATGTTTCGGTAGACTATGCCAGCCCCCTGGTTATGGCGTTCCATGTAGGCTTTCCCTGCCAGCATCTTACACCCTGCAGTTATGTGTTGGATCGTCTCAGGTGCCTCTTTGCGCAACCTACACCTTGGGTCTTGTCTGGTATGGTATATCTGGGCCTCGTTGGCTCTGGTGCTCAAGGCCTGCTTCTGAGCAGCCAGGATGAGTGCCTCTGTGCTGCCCTTCAGGCCAGCCCTCTCTAGCCACTGATAGGACTTCTTGAAATCAGCCACTTCAGTTATGGTCAGGTGGGACATCCCGTGTAGGAGCTTGTCCTCCCATGATGGTCCCTCTTCCAGGGCATCATCTTCTGTTCCCCATTGTCTGAGACATTCTCTGAGTACGTCATCCGTTGGAGCCTTCTCCTTAATGTATTCATGGAGCTTGGATGTTTCATCCTGGACAGTGGCTCTCACACTCACTAGTCCCCAGCCTCCTTACTTTTGGCTTGCGTACAGTCTCAGGGTGCTGGATTTGGGATGGAACCCTCCATGCATGGTTAGGAGCTTTCGGGTCTGAATGTATTCATCAAGGTGCTCTGGTTCCCCAGCACCTGACGCAGACCTTGTTTGGCCGGGCGACGTCTGAGCCGGCATGTCATTCGTTTTACTGTCTCTCATCATTGTAAGAGGTAGGCATTAGCGTGAAGGATCTTGCCCAAGGACCCACACATATATATATATATATATATAATGAATATGTTTTATTATTATTCATCTATCTCACCTCCCGTGCTGAGGTTCAGACAGGTGTATCATGTGAGATGTGTCATGTGCATTCTCCGTTATCTCGGCTTCTTGTCTTTGTTTCTTGCCTGATGAGTTATTCTCATCGCCTTTGGGTGCCTCTGTTCCTCTTATCTTGTTCTCACTCCGTCTTTCTCTCTGCTCACCTTCCCTCTCCCTTCTCCATCATTCTTTGACCCCCCCACCTCCACCTTGAAACACCTCTCTATATTCTGCTGAAATGCTTGTATTCATCAAGTATTTGTCGAAAATTTGACATTAAGGAAAAGCCAAATATTACAAACCGTAACACGGTGTAACAGATGCGCGAATGAAGAAACTCACTCATCCGCACCGACTCCTACATTGTGCTGCATAATGCCCTCATACCTCATCACCATACGAGCAAGTAGGGCTAATAACCATAATGGCATTCAGCTCAAGTGCTATTGATCTTTTTGTAATAGACAGGGCATTGTTAGTTGCATAAGAACAATGTTATGAGCAATCAAACGCGAATGAAAATCATTAACGTCCTTCACAAAGTTCAAAGTCTCCGAGACACAAACCAGCGGCGGTAATACAGATTTTCTTTGACGAATGTTGTAAACTAAACAGCCACAAGAAGTTGCATTTTCTTCATACTGTTGTGAAGTCGATTTTGTTTGCTACCAACATTGTAAAAACAATAAAATGCAAGAGATATATTATTAACCAATCCGTATATTTTATAGCAAAGATCCTCATTAGAGTCGCAGGACAGCTGGAGCCTGACTTTGGGTGAGAGGCACTACGCTACAAACTGGTTGCAAGCCAGGTCAAAAACAACAAACTAATTACAGATCATCCAAGTATAAAAATTCACTTTCAGAACCATTTAGCATAAATTTTAAAAAGATAGATTACTGACATATTTATATATCTCACAATAGTACAATTATCCAAAGTATTAAGGACCGCCATGACACAGAGCTGTAAAGTGTCATGGCATTTGTTTATTCTATGATGAATCAAGGTTGCATCAGCACACAGGTACCGTCACGGCAATTTCAGTCAAAATAATCTGGCGATGAAACTTCACACTAGAAGCTACCCCTTTTTTTTTTCCTCGCAGCTGAATCAATGAAATTTACTGGCGAACAGGGTTAGCCTCTAGTCGTTAGCTTTCCACTAACATCAGACTTTTCTGCTAGCTTTCACTGCGCATGCATGAGATAACCGTTACTGGAACATATTAACAAATTGAGTTGGCTTGTGGTCAAACATATGTCGCAAGAGGCATTTTTGCCTGTTATTCAACCGATGTATCTGAAACAATTAATGAGTGTCACAAGCTCTTTTTCAATAATTTCCAGAACAAAATACGGCCACTCTGTACCATCTGGTGTTTCTGCAATTACATTTCCGTTCATACCAAAGGTCACTTCAGGTTTTTTTTTTTTTTTTGAGTGGGGAGGGGGCGTGGTATGATCTTAACATTAATGTTTTTTGGAATTTGAGAGAAATCCAGAGGAGCCAACGAAAATCCACGAAAAAAAAAAAAACAGGCATCACTGTCGGGGCGGTCTCCTAGTGCCCACTTCACCGCACTGATCTGTGATGGCCTCGGCCAACTTTTCTTCATCCACCTGTGGAGGTCTGCTTCCAGTTCCTTATAAACATACTTTGCAGGTGTCTGTAACAATACATACACTTGGTGTAGCCCGCCACTGCACACAGATTCGTGCTGGGCACAAATATAGAGCCCCTAGTGTGTAGTCATGGTTTAAAGCTTTTCATGAATGCCAAGTACTGTATATTATGTATGAATTCTACAGGTTCACCCTGGGGTGTTAGTGGCCACTTGATTTTTCACCCACACGCTGTTCATTGTAGTTGATATGCAGTGTTACCACTGGTCTTTCCAGAGTGCAGCATTAATGTGCTGTAAGGTCAACGGTGCTCAGACCTGCCGCACATTACAAGCACATCTACCCAGAGGTTACCTAAAGAACACACGAACACACAGCCAGATAACCATTTGCTGCTTATTCATTCAACATACAGTGAAGGACGATGGGCTTTTTTTTTAACACTTGCAACTAGCCCTCAATTTGTACCTGAGATTTGCATGTCATTAAGATAATATAAAAAAAAAAACGTCCACCACTCTTGTAGGACTGCACATTCTTGCTAATTCTGTCTGCAACCTACATGTCAAGGTAAAGGCCATAAATAATTCCAGTCAATAAAATACACTATTAGGGCGGCCCGGTAGCCCAGTGGTTAGCACGTCGGCTTCACAGTGCAGAGGTACCGGGTTCGATTCCAGCTCCGGCTTCCCAGTGTGGAGTTTGCATGTTCTCCCCGGGCCTGCGTGGGTTTTCTCCGGGTGCCACATTCCAAAAACATGTGTGGCAGGCTGATTGAACACTCTAAATTGTCCCTAGGTGTGAGTGTGAGTGTGAGCGTGGATGGTTGTTCATCTCTGTGTGCCCTGTGATTGGCTGGCAACCGATTCAGCGTGTCACCCTCCTGCTGCCCAAAGACAGCTGGGATAGGCTCCAGCACCCCCCGCGACCCTAGTGAGGATCAAGCGGTTCGGAAGATGAATGAATGAATGAAAAAACCCTATTGCAGCATGGGCCGCTATTGAACCAGTAGGACAACATCAAGGAGCTTGATGTTGTTGTTTGTCACTTAGCTTGTATTTTGTTCCCTGAGTTTCTGTCCGTCTTTGTTGGGTCATTGTGAGCTGTGAGGATGTGAGCATACGTGTGCTCCTGTCATTGTTTTGTTTCCTGTTATAGTTTGGTTTGATACTTGTGATTTCCAGGCATTTTTTTGACTACTTTGACTTAGTGTTTTTTTTTTTCCATTGTACTGCTGTGTGTATTTTTGTTCAATACATTTTGGTCAATCCACCCTGCTTCTCTCTGCTTTTTGGGGTCCTCCAACTACCATCATGAAAAATGTGACAGAACCTTTTTCAATTCTGGACTTACTTCCTTGCTACATGATTATTATTTTTCTCAAGGCAATGTTTTTAGATATAATTCTTTTTATTTTTTTTTGAAGTAAAATTTTCAATTTGGGAAAGTCCAGTGTGCTACTAAGCTTGCCAGTTAGCCTGCCAAAATGAACTGTAATTTCATGTGAAATGACACTAACAAAGTGGTGCTGTCCAGCTCAATTACCAACATTAAATGTTAATTTTACCCTAGAAAAATGTTCCCGAGTACATTTTAGTCTTTTCCGAGCTGTAATGCACGTCCACACACACGCGCAGACCAATATTCACATTGTTACACATTGTTGGTTTTTGCATCTATCCAACATTGCCTCCACTAGATTAGATCAGTGATTTATTTTCATTTTGGAGCACCAACTGTGCACCCAAAAATCTCAAAGCTGTGCGTGTGCAGTGTGTGACTCGCTCAATCATTCCGCATCTGTGATTTCAGTTGTTTGTGCACGCACGTTATCAGCGAGTCTGGACAAGAAATCATTGCCAAGTTATGGCATGAAATTAAATGGAGGTTTGGCATGCCGGTTTCGCATCTCAAGAGTTATATCTCGTCGTGTTGTGCCCCAAACTTTGAATGCTCACAAGTGTGAATGTGTGCGTATAGTATATAACGGTGTGTAGAGCTGCTTGTAGATTCATTGGCATGCGTGTATCAGACGACGTGGGAGCGTGTCGCTTTCCAGCCGAGCCGTAACTCACGGGAACAGTTATCGGTGAATCACATTTGTTTGCCTAAGGGGAGTCTCGCCTTTTGAAAGTTCAACAGGAAAATATTGAATCAGCTGACATACTGAAATGCAGCCTGCCGGAATGATCAATTTTAGTTTAGAGGATCACATTTTTCACTCTGTGACTGCTCGGCCACAGAAACACAAGTGGTGTTTTATTTATTTTTGTTCCTAAATGACTTGAGTATTATGCATTTTATTTATACGTTTGTCATGTTATTTGATAAAAAAAAAAGTGAACTATTATACTGTAGTGTAGACGTATGGATGTGATGGACAGTATTGGAAGATAAAGTTTGATACATATTGATTGTGAACTTGCATATTGTTGTGTAGAGGTGTTTTAGTCACTTACCTAATTAGGTTTTTAATAGTGACTTCCAATCAAAAGAAATATCTCTTGTAAACTTGCCGTTTTTCTTCTGCCTTTTCTTTTATTTTTAGCACAATGTATTTTTGGTGTGATGTATTGAAAATACTGAAGCGACACTGCTCATTATGAACTGTGCCGACATGATTCTCTTCCCCCCCCCCCCCCCTAGTTTTAGACAGCTGCTTGCTGCCACTGAGAACGAAATCAACCAATCATCTAAAACGTGATGCAACTAAATAAATAGGCTTTGTGCATTAGTAATAAATGAACCATTCTTGGTGGCAGCAGAAACAAATTGTATTTCATTGATAAAACATTAGTGATTTCAAAGTATGCTACTTTTAGAAAACTATTCCAAGTGTTTTTCGCAGTCTTTGCGATTATGTATGAGAATGGATATGTGGGGCCCCCAAAGCAATTTGGATGGAGAGCGTGCAAGTAGAGTAGCAGCTGTATCAGGGTAGGGAGAAAACAATTAACAGATGTTTCCAATTTTATATATGTTGATGAGAACACTCGGTCAACCCAAAAAATTTGTTTTTGACAATTTTATGCAATTTGTGATGTAGAAATGTAATGTGCAGGTGTTACTGAAAAGGATGGGATGAATTTTGACCGGTCAGCTTGACTTTGCAGAGCCTGGAATGGCTGGATAGCTAGCTTGCGAGTGAGCGAGCTAGATAGATAGCTGTCTTTCAGCATCTGCATCTCATGCGACTGCTTTTTGTGACGGACAACCGACTTGAGCGGGCTAAAGTGGGGCTAGCGCTTATCCTTAACGACATGAGGAGAGCGGACCAGAGAACCCTGAAATTACAAACTCCCCAAGCTCATTTAGGGCACTTGTATGGAAGCATTTCAACTACCCGGTGGGAAACAGAGATGGAAATGGTGTAGTTCCCCCAAGACCCTGACTATTTCCCATTAAGTGCTTCTAAAAACTTGCCTAAGTCACATTGCACAAAATACAATACTATTATGAATATACTTTATGGATTGAATTGAATACAACTTTATTGTCAAATAATGTTTGTATATCATCTTCCTTAATATACATATATTATTTGCAATCGGAATGACTATGAATAATAATACAGTGATCCCTCGCTCTAATGCCGGTTCACTTTCCGCGGCTTTGCTGTTTCATGGATTTTTTTCGTGCAGTTGTTTTTAATGCTTTTAACCCTTTAAATCAGAACGCGTCGGCGGTGGCGCGTCTCGCCATTTCAGTATTTTCAAAAACGATTGTAGTTATTTGTTGAAAAAGGTTTTTTTTTGTAATCGGGCCGAAAATAGGTTTTTGTCTTTGATTTCATTGTATATATATAGTTAAGTATTGTATAATAACTGTAAAAAATATATTATTAAAAATAATTATTATATTGCATATCAAACATGGGACAGAACTTACAGCCATAATAAATAGGGAGTGCAACTATCAAAGTAGTTCGACATCTTCATTCAAAGTTTAATAAAACACTTGTTTCCATTATATGCATGGCAACACGTCCATTCATCACGATGCAGGTCGTAGCTTGTACATCATCATCCAGTCATTTTTTTGCCTCAGTCAGCATGTGGAGCTCATTGCAGTTTTACGAAAAATACAACACAGCAAAATGCTAAATTATTCCCGATGATTTGCAAGATGGCGGTCCGTTAAACTGCTGCATCACATAATAAGCAGTGCTACTAAACTGCTGTAGGCGGTTTGAAGCCGCACACGCAGTCATGCACCGGTACAGCTATATAATACGTAAAAACATGCTGATACGCTCACAGGCAAGGCAGGCATAGAAATTGCATGGCAATGCGCATTTCCACAGCCACCCTCTTGTTCCCTCCCATATTACACTTCCTCCGCAAACATCTTGGAATTAAGTTATCACTTCCTCCTGTCTCTTTTTCTCATCCGAGTGATTAAGAGTCACTCTCGCTCGGCATTTGCCGCTATTTTCATGTGAGCGCTGAGGCAGCTGCAGCTGCAAAAGTGTTTATGTGTGCATGAGTCAGGGCATCAGTGCTCATATAAATCTACTTCCTGTTTCCTGTCATCTTATCTCAGGCCCCAATGCACTTGCCTTTGCACAGTCAGGTGTGTGTGTGTGTGCGTGCAATGTCGTTCTGTCCGTCTACGTGTTTTAATCAGACATAGTATGATGCCTCTGATCTGTCTTGCGGGAACAACCGGAGTTGACAAAAAAAATTAATTGTGCCTTGACTTTTTCGAGGTGTCCCGGGAGGAACATGGAGGCAAGCGAAAGAATGGAGAGAGTGTTCGACGGATCGGATGAAGTCGTTGTTGCAGAAAGAGGAGGGGCAGCACGGGAAGGAGGATGTTGTGAGTGAGCAGTTAATATTTTACAAGCCCTGATTAGAGAGGTCATGAAACGAGGAGGGGAGGAAGAATTTTTGAGAATTAACTCGGAAGTACGAAGAACTGAGGAAAAAAAAGGAACGGGAGAGCAGCTGGGTAACGCTGCCTTGTTCTTATACAGTATTGACTTCAAATGTTTCGGATAACTATGAATAATGAAATGACTGAACATTTTCAAAAAGTTATGATCAGTGATGCCGGTAACGTGTTATTAAATACCTTTCACCACCAAATCCAGTTATGGATAACCGCCTCCAGGCTGCAGCAGTGAGTATAAATTGACAAGAGAAATAAAAAGTACAAGCCACAATGTTCCCTCATGCACATATTGGGCATGCAAAGGAGTAATAAAATACAGAAGGACAACTGCTTCGGAACATCCTTGTACTCCGGAAAGGCACTCAACAAATAACTGTTAATTACAGAACACGAAAGAAAAGGGAAACTCGAGTATTCACATTTTGAACATAATCAGCCATTGTAACGGTCTTCCAATTCACATTCCCGCCTGACCGTCACATTTCAAACTCAAACCGCACAAATATTCTTCTAGAAACGCAGCCCAAAAGTCGTGTTTTTACTAGTGCGACTCCTAAATCCTAGCCTTGCTTTTCTTGTTCATTCATCATTTAAGAACATGCTGTTTCAATTTCCTCTGATATGTTCGGAACTCAGATGTGAGGTATACTGTGGTGATCCATCACCTGCATCTTGTTTTCATTATTATTAGTATTTTTTTTTCGTCGGATCAGCAGCGGTTTTCTTGTTCGATGGGAGTTGTGCAGTCGCCAACCAAGGTCTCGTGACGGCTTCCTTGTCATTATAGTCCTCTTTCTTGAATGCTATAGGACACATTGATATGCAAATATCACTTTCTAATTAGGAGTTTTTGACTCCCCGTTGGCTGGACTGCATATGCATGATAATTCCCATATAAGCCTGAAGAAGCCTCCCTCGCAGTCCTCATCTTATTGGTTAATAATGTGGTTAACATCACCCTGAGCCTTCCCCGAGCAGCAAAGTGAAGGTCAATGCTAATACCAGCCAGCTCATTTATTCTTCAGATTGGTAGGGAGTGTGGGGGGGACACTGACATAGAAGGATCAGTGATAGAAAAATATCTCCCATCTTCTGATTGAAAATGGGAAGATTATATGGAAGCTTAGGAGTGGCGTAAATGGTGCAGAGAGCAACCACGGAAGAGGTTCACAAGGGGATAAGGAATAACATAGCGTGCGATTGTTTGAGCTAAACTGCAGCTGGGAATGGAGGAACTTCAAAAGGTGTCGGCGAGAAGAGAAGCGAGGGGCGACTTCATTAAAAGACGGCGATATATGACAGCGTCGCCGGGTTAAGATAACATCGGCGAATATGAGTGTCTTCGTCAAGGGTACATGTGGTGCCAATATGCCATGACCTTGCCACAGGAATTTAAAAAATTGTCAAGAAAATTGGCCGTACTCTCGACGGGATCAAAATATGTCATACCCAAAATAAAAAGTTATTTGTAAAAACTTCCAGCATCATTTCCACCCTTGTTTGAGTCAGCGATCGATGGGGGTTGGTTACCATTCCAACTTGACTTGAGGCTATTTCCCCGCAACCGCTGAGACTTACTGAAATCCAAGAATGAGTTTTTTTCTTCTTTTTCTTCTATTCTTGTCTGCCTACTGTGTTTCCAGAGTGAGTTTCCCCAAACACTTTGCAATGGTATCAAGGGACCTGCACATGAGTAGCTCAAGAGCTGCAATCAATCATGTGTGACTGTTGAAATGTAACACACCTAGAGCGTCAATATACACAATGCGTGCACACGCTTGTGCTCGTACCACACAGACACCCCCGAAATATGGGCCGTTCTAATCTCACGCTATTGTGTAAAGAGTGGCAGCCATTCACCGTTTTCTAACCTGCAGGTAAAACACGGTCGTCATCTGGAATCGTTCTTTTTCGATCTTCGACATGTCTTATACAATATAGATCTGTATATTTTTTTAGAGACAAAGACAAATACTGTGTTTTTAATGAATCCAATTCAGAATCTCTTGCTGTGCAGTTGAACCTTTGGCGTGGTTCACCAAAATGTTCGGAAAAACTTTACCGGCGGAATTTGGACTGCGCCCGCGCATTCGGGTCAATAAAGAAGCAACAATGTCTGAACTAATGGCGCTCATTCAAAAGAGTTCAGATTAAGACTGCTGTGGGCCCGTCGTTGGGGAATTTAGAGTCTCTTTAGTGCTGAAGTATGACATGGTTCAATTAAAGGGGTACAATGGAAATTTTTCATCATTTTACATTGTGCTGTTGCAGTGATGAATAATCTGTACACTTCTGTGAAACATATGGCAGTAAAGAATGTTATGCGAATGATGACATTGCCTGTACAGTTGGGACTGAAGATGCTTTTCATATTCAATGTTGACATTTTCACCCTGGAATGATATATTGTTTTGTTTTTTTCCACTTTCCAGAAACTAAATATGATGTCTTATATGTTACACTGGAAATATCCATTTCTGTTTTTATATAAAGGCTATGCACAAAATATTCTATTCAGGGTTTGGGGGGAGCTGCGGGGTATCTCAGCTGACTTTGAGCAAAAGGCAGTTTACTCCTTGTACTGGTCGACAGGATCACAGATCACAGGGCGCGTGTGCTATACAGACACCAGATAACCTGTCTGTACTGAAGTCAGGGTTGGGGAGTGGGGTAAACTGTTAAATCATCCCTAACCGTACCGTAAATTATAAAACAACATTTCCCCATATGCTGTATACATTCTACACCACGCAGTACATTCTCCAGCCAACTAAACTAGATACATTTAGCTTTGCCAATGACATTTGGCAATGTCGGAAAGACAGCCATTGCAATTTTCATGATTTCTGGCTATATTCCGGAAAGCATTGACAGACAGCAGAGAGTCATGCATTCACAGATAAGGAAGTACGCTTATTTGTTGGGTGGCTGATAAAGACATACACCTATTGTCAGTTATATCACATCCTGCTATTAGAACGTTCAGGGATGTTTGTTGTTTATTTCATACGGCTCATTGCACATCTAAAACGCACATGAGTCAGCCATCTCGATAACGTCTGCGTCCCGCGTCCTAGACGCATAATTTTCCAGCCAGACGCACAGTTCCAAATAATGTGTGTTTTTCCGATGCAAAGACATTTCTTTGTCAAAAAATAAAAACA
This sequence comes from Hippocampus zosterae, assembly GCF_025434085.1. Taxonomy (NCBI): domain Eukaryota; kingdom Metazoa; phylum Chordata; class Actinopteri; order Syngnathiformes; family Syngnathidae; genus Hippocampus; species Hippocampus zosterae. The sequence continues at coordinate 6,862,711 of NC_067468.1, forward strand.
AAAAAAAAATAACAACAAACTAAAAAACTACGGTAAATCTTTTTTTTTTTTTTCCAGCGAACACAGTATGACAATCGCCACCATTGTTATTTTGATCTCGCATTAATCTCGCGTGACGAGATTTCCGTTCTCGCGAGACGAGATTGGCAAGATCGGCCTTCACTTCGTGGAAAGCAGATGATTGCCAATTTCTGTCACGTTAAAACAAGTGTTGCGAAAGTTTATTGCTGAGATACGAAGTCAAAGACTGAACCGTGGGATGAAATAAGAACCTATTTCTTGGATGCCTAAATTATTTAAATTTTTGCAACATTTGTTTATAAGAAATAAACCTATTACAAATGTATATTGTTGTTGTTTGTGTTATTATCATATGCAATTGAATAAGTAGACCATTTCAGAATTCGAAATTTGGGACTCTCTAAATGCATAATGGGACTCATACGCTTCTAATCAGCGAGTTCCAGGGACTCGTAGGGCTCAAACCGAAAAATTATCACTGAAGAGTGCGAAAAAGTTTTTTTTTTTTTTTTTTTGGTTTGTTTTTTTTGTCAACACACCATGTCCTTAACAATGGGATGGCGTGTGTGATATTGTTGTGGTTGAGCCAGTATGGATAAGCGCATGTCATCAAATTCATTTTGGGTGGCTCTGCGACTTTGCCCACACGTGTAGACAGAGACTATCCCTTGGCTTGTTGACATTCCTGTAGCTCCACTTGCCTGTCTGCTCTAAACGTCTTTCATTCAAAACAGACCTTCTCTCTCTTCCGCACACACACACACACACTCTCCTTTATTCGAAATTCCGTACCAGCGACCTTCATACCGAAAACATCAGAAGGGCACGAGCGCTCACGTTCAGCTTGTCTCCCATCAGCGCACGTCTGCTTGTTGAGTTCCTTCATGGCTTTAGTCTGAACACAACATTGCGCCCAACATTGATAATGAGGCAGGTTGCTTGATGTTTGTAGCAAATGCGCTGTTGTCATGACTTGCTGCCTCTGATGACAGCCTACAAGACACAATTGTACGGCGTACATACACAATGCGCTGTGAATTCACTTCAACGTAAAGACTTTTGTGTCCCGGAAAGTCATTCCCAGCCACGTGCAGTTACAATTGAGCTTCTAACCGGCCGAAAAGTTGAACCGGAGAGCGAATTCTTTCTAATATCCAATTTAGACTTACAGGGGCGGTGATGTAATGACAACACTCATGTATCTTAATAAGCTTGTCTCGCTCTCCTAATAGTCATGTTTTGGTAATAGGTTGCACCCAGCTCTCCGTCCAAGGCAATGGTGCAGTTAGCACCACGCATACTAATGTGAAACGTGAGCAGAAAAGTGGTTGCTACAGCGGACAGCTTATCATGTTATCAGGTTACAGTGTGCATGAAAGGGTTAATAAATAAATCGGTCATGTGTTTTTTACCAGCTATATTTCCCATAACATTGCATGGTGAAAAAGACAAAGTACAATTGTATTGTTACGGTTTAGCTTAAGTGATTGTTTGGACCATTTTTTTTTTTTTTTTTTGTAAACGCATCACTAAAGTCAACTGAACTCAGTGACATGTTTTCACAAGGCTTTTTGCACCGCAAAAATGTTTTCCGCAAATACACACACAAATATATACAGTATGTTTCGGGTCGAAATGACCTTTCTCCAGGAAAGACAGAAAGAAAGCAACGCTTGAGTGATTGTTCCTCAAACTACTCTTGTCACTTCATTTACAGTACAGAAGTTGTTGTTTCAATTCAATTGCATTTATGGAGCACTTTCAAACAGCCATCACTGCATACAAAGTGCTGTACATGGAGCAATTTAACATATAACAATAAACAGAAAAAAAAATTGTTGGCTTTCTACCCCTCCCTCGACAACTCTCAAAAGAAACACGCTTCAGTTAAGCTGACATAAAATTCATAAGGTCTGCACCCGTTCTTTCTCTTAACAATTGAGTTTCCGTAATTGTTCCACCTTTTCGATAAAAAGAATAGATACTGATGAAAAGAATACAGGTGTAACGGCTTCTGGAAGAAACCGGCAATATGATGCAATATTAACAGCGAGAACAGGTGACCTTTTATAAAAAGGCAGACTGTGCAATTCTTTTTTTTCCCAACTGTTCTCAGTTGCTTGGATGCCTGGGCTTGTTCATTCATACATTCATAAGCCTTTGCAAACTGTATCTCATTGCTGATGGCATGAATATGTGTTAACAGCTACATTCATACTGCCCGCGCCCGCTGAAGGATGGAAGAGGCAATATTTTCTTTATACAAGCTACGTCTTTTACCAGCCCATTGCGGGGTGTATTTTTCTCCCCTCCCCAGAGTCCGATTGCTTCTCCTTTACACAATTCCCAGGGAAATTCAATGTTCATGTATTTATATCCAGAAGCACATTGCTAATTTCGGGTTTCCGAATATACAGCAAGGGGGTAAATATCATAAACACAATTCAGAATGGCATTTCAATAGTCGACATACAATAAAATTTAAATGAAATCCAATTAGACCGTATACTGAATTTATTAGATTTATTTTGTATGAAAGTCTGCAGCCTTGCGTGGCTGTGGCTTCAGTTGGCCGTGATGACTTGGAGAGTCAGTCAAGAATTTACACCTGTGAGGTTATTTCTTCAAAATGTCAAGCTACTGTATGTTTTACGACGAGAAGCTTTGGGAGGCTTATACTATTGTGTTTTCGGCAGTTGTAAGTCGGGGGGTATCGAGGAAATTTGCCCCGGTGGACCCGATGACCTTCTTTCAGAAATGAATATGACATGAAGGGGAGGAGAGTGAAACAAAGCGGTTAGCAAAACGTTGCATCACTCATGCGCCGCATCATTCATTCATCGCTTACATATCCGCCGATAAGCTCGGGCTTACTTTGGAAAACCTCAAACACTCTCACACTAGAATGCAGGTGTACATTCTTCACTTTAAGAAAAAAAATGCCATGTAACTTAGCGCTGTAGGTCAGCACAATGCTGAGAAAAATGAGAATAGGGGATTAAAAAAAAGAAAAAATATCTTAGTCCTTGAGGAAGAAGATTGGATTGGCCTGCTTGCACTTCTTAATAGTGAATGTGTAGTCTAAATGGACCCCCCAACCCCCCCCCCCCACACACACACACACATTTATAAAGCTCCCTTGACGTGGCTTATTTTGCAGTCAGTTTTGAACATCTTTAGATGTGGCATCCTTCGTCCCAAACCCTCTTAAGTTAGGAAAACAAATTCCAACCTTTGTTTGCACAATACTTTCAAATGTGGCATTCTTGTAGCATGTTTCAACAACACAAATATTAGGATCTAATTGCAAATTGCTATTTGGGGTCTGAAAAGTCTCCAATTCACGCATTCAAATGCATGCACGCTATGAACAGAATTTAATGAATTTTGAACAAAAGCAGAACAATAAATTGATGCAGAGCCTTTTCGCTCCTTATCAGAAACCAATTTAGACTACTGCTGACACATTTTCAGAGAATATAAATGTGAATTTTGATATTTCTTTTGCAACTCACAAAAACAAAACACAACAGATGGTCTTTCAAACCACACAAACAGTCAGAGCCACGCAGCGCACATGATGGAAAACAAATGCGTAGTTAGACACAGTCCTGGGCACGCAGAACTCATGGGACCAATTTATATGTAAAAAGAGAAGATCACAAAGATACGCGATGATATAGTGCACTGTCATTAAAAAAAAATAAGAAAAAACATTTTCCATGGCCCTTAAATTTAACATGGTAGGCATTGTTGTTGTAGACAAAAGGAAATTTAATCGTTTGCATAACTACTTCCAATTTTTTCCCCCAAAGTTTTCTTGACGCTCCAAAAGATCCGTATCCACCGACAAAATAGAGCTGCAAAGAACTAAAATCCTTAACAGATTTCTATTTGTTGACTTAGTTGATTTTTTTGGGGGGGAGGAGGTCACGGTGTGCATTTTTGGATCCCTTATTTCATGAAAACACTATTTTGAAATTGAATTCAATGGAACTGAAACATGACTGCAGGCCACGCAGTGTGTGTGTGTTTCGCTAATAGTCCAGCACTGAGCTGAAGCTCAAAGCCTTCTACTAATTCCCTCATGGAGAACTAAAGCTGCAGACGACTTCTGTAGTCGATGAAGCCACAACAACGAAACACATGTGGAGGATTTTCTCCCAAACCTAAAATTTAATAAATAAATAAATAAATAAAAAGGCTTTCAAATTTCGATGCTACTGAACCGCTCATATGTATGCCTACTCTATTACTGAGTGCTAAAATATTCATCATAATACCTGGGAATTGTTTTTGTGTTCCTTCTTATTAGACATGTTTGACACCCAAATCCATCCACAGCTCTGGTTTTGCCCGTGCATTAGTTTGGGATTACATTCAACCATTCCTATCAAACCAGCCAACAGAGGCAAATGTTGATAGAACGAGGGGAGCCTCTCTCTCTCTCTCTCTCTCTCTCTCTCTCTCTCTCTCTCTCTCTCTCTCTCTCTCTCTCTCTCTCTCTCTCTCTCTCTCTCTCTCTCTCTCTCTCTCTCTCTCTCTCTCTCTCTCTCTCTCTCTCTCTCTCTCTCTCTCTCTCTCTCTCTCTCACACACACACAAACACGCAAGATTAAAAAAAAATCACATTGCAGCATCTATGACTGATGGAACAACCCAACTTTAATTCATCACTGTGTGGATGCATGAACACAGCGGTTAGAATGCACAGATGATATTGTCCTGACACAATACAATAGAGATTTTGTCAAGTGAATGGTGCTTGGTATGTATCCATCCCGGAAAGGAAATCAGACTTCAATAAAGAAGGAATCGTCCTTGTCCAATGTCACAAGAAATAAATAAACTGCACACTTTTGAAGACAGACACAGGAACGGGTACACGCTTTTCTCTTTTTTGCCTTTGTTGCCTCTCCTGTGCAAGGACAAACAGCTCTTTCAAAAATGTTTCTTTTCATATCTTCCTCTCTCTCCCGCTCTGGTGAGCGTTAGTCCAAAGCTTCCCAAATCTTCTAATAAAGTTTCCTAAAGAAAGCCCGTGTGGTGAATGGGTAAAGCTTCTTGCATAGACAGACTGAAAACAAGCATTCTAAATTCACCAAACTGTCCATTTTAGGACGAACTTAGCAGCAAATTTTGCATTCATCCTAAAATCCCTAGATGTAATTTTTTTGTTCATTTCTAACCCTTACTCAAAGTCATTTCAATCAAATTCACACAAAACTGTCTGACGTGGGAGGCGTCTTATCCTCTTTGGTAGCACAATCTATTTATTAAGGAGCCTTAATGTCGGCCATGTGTTTGGATTAAAGAACACCTCCGTTTTATGCAACCATTCCTTCGATGCACTATTAAGCACCGTTTGCTTTCGGAATACTGATGTGCGATTTGGTTGTTTTGTGTGATCCACCAGATTCTTCCTGCTCTTGATTGTGCTGCTTTCACCCCACTCTCACTTGCCTGGTTGCACAAAGTAAGCTGTGTGTCCTTTCTCCATACACTAGAGTCAAACGGAATGACTTCACTGGAGGGGAATGACAATAAAGTTGAGCTGAATTAAATTAAACTGAAGTTCAATGTGATAAATGACAGTCCTCTCCCCCCAACCCCCCCGATCACTCTTCAAGCCCCTCCACCACACAGTGTGTCACACTTACGGCAATTCTTTTCCAAATAGATCAAATTAAATGCATATATTTAGAAGGACTGCATCATTGAAGGGTCCAAGACCCCTTTTAAGGTTCTGGTGATTCAATTGTGATGAAATGGAACAAAGTTTGACATCAAAACAACATTATAGCTAAAACTTTGCAGACTGGCCTTGATTAATTTATTGGCTGCACGTGGGGAAAACACAAATACTAATGACACGCGCAAGCATTGTTGTCGATGACAAAAAAAAAAAACAAATTAAATAAGCAAATATTATGTAATTACCGGTAAAAATATATTCTGTCCCAGTTTTCCCATGACATCTCACACCTCTGTCCTCATGTCTGTGCATTGTTTGGAATTGAATAGCTACATTTGATAACCAATGTTAAGAAAAATGGTGAATTATGGTGTCCTGTTTGGTTGCAGCGATATGGGTCAGAATCTCACTTCACCAGTTACATTTAGTGCACTTTTCAATCAGGACGAGATAACTGAACATTTGTCAAAAGTAAAGCAGCAGTGCACACTGCACAATTTTTTTTTGTAAACTGTATCGCTAAATAGTCTATTGTTGTTGCTGTGCTATATTCAATATAAACATCAGAAACAGCCAGAATGGTATCGGATTCTCATCGCGCTAATTGCTTTCTAGCCTTGTTGCTAATGTTGGGGAAAGGCAAGGTAGTTTTAGCTAAAGTAAAGCTAAAGCTGTCAACTCTGCTTGGTCAAAAAGTAAAACAGTCTCTTTTGTAAATTTCTGCTTGTCTTGGCACAGAGTAAAGCATAACAGCAGAGTTGTTTGATGTTTGAATTGTGTAGGGAGTATTGTTTTTTATGTTGTCCGCCTTGTCATCATGTCATGTTTTGGCCACCCCATTCTTATGCTGGCAACTTTTTAGGCCTGATCTAAGTACATATAAGGAGTGTGAAAAATGTATCACTGATCTGCGGTTCACTGATCAGGTTCATAGAGGAAATGCGAAACGCCAAAAATGAACACAAGTTCTTCTGCTAGTCTTTCCGTTTCAAGCCTTGCTCATCCTTCCATTTTGAATCTCCAACATAGCAGACAAACTGAAAGCGATCACATGATCAAAATATATATCGCATCACGTGTGAAAATTATACATGTGAATTTGAAATGTTTGGGAGTGCTCACCTGCAACAAACGGAACAAATCACATCTTGTGGTCCCTCCCCACCCTCCTTCAACAATTTGGTACCACGAGGCAACCTTTCTTTTCTTGTACCATTTGTCTCTGTTTTGCAAAGCTAAGCCAGTCGTTCCCTCCCTGTCAGGCCACCATCGGTCCGACTGCTATCCATCAGACGGAGCAGTCAGTCAATCAATTATTTCAGCTCATTCTTAAAATTAATCTAAGCTCCATGCCAAAGAGCCAGCGCTGATTACACTGAGTGCTACTCAGGATAATGACTGCGATCAAGCCTCCCTACCGGCATGTAGAGTACCTATATGGCTTCCACAAACAAGAAAATCGCACTGCCGCACGTTGATGTCAGTCTTGCCGCTTATTTACTTACTTACAACATCTGTCTGTTCTCTCTGATTGCGCATCAGACAGCGGTTCAACGCTTTGAATAATTGAAGACATTTGGTTGTCTGCGTTTGTCTCGTCAAGCAGCATCCATGAATTTTTACTGTATGCTACCAGACACATGAATATTCAGGGTTATGAAGAGCCTCCTTTGTGTTTGACTATATTTCCTGTTTTAAAGATAGTTGATGTATGTCACCAAACTGTGTGACTGTGACGTCCTGACATAGGATTTTTTTCTAGGCCTTCCTTCCCTGTTAAATCGCAATTTTATTTCTTCTGGCCTCCGTCAATGCACACGAATCCGATCTGACTTGGCTTTAGACCGGGGGTGTCAAGCTCATTTCACGTTGTGGGCCACATACGGCCTTGGTAGATGTAAAGTTGGCCGGACCATTAAAATTATACCATACTCTGCTATAAATAACCAAAATAATGTCTTTCCTTTGTTTTGGTCTACAGAAGCACAAGAACATTAGGAACATGTTAAAATTTAACAAACAGATCGAGCAGATACTGCATGAATTGCACCTTATTAAAAATATTCATTCCATGCCTTTTATGCATTTTTTTTCACTTTTAAATTATCCTGGGGGCCTCCTTGCAGGCCGTGTGTTTGACACCACTGCTTTAGACCCTTTCATGCACCCTGCAACCCGATATCATGATAAGCTGTCCACTGGAGTAACCGCTGTCCTTGAAAGGGTTAAGAAATATCCACCCATCCATCAATTTTCTGAACCGCTTGATCCTCTCTAGGGTCGCGGGGGGTTCTGGAGCCTATCCCAGCCATCTTCGGGCAGTAGACACCCTGAATCAATTGCCAGCCAATCGCAGGGCACACAGAGACGAACAACCATCCATGCCCACACTCACACCTAGGGACAATTTAGAGCGTCCAATCAGCCTGCCATGCATGTTTTTTGGAATGTGGGAGGAAACCGGAGCACCCGGAGAAAACCCACGCATGCAAACTCCACACAGGGAGGCCGGAGCTGGAATTGAACCCGGTACTTCTGCACTGTGAAGCCGAAGTGCTAACCACTGGACTACCGGGCCGCCCAGTGTTAAGAAATAATGTGGCTAAAATCTGAAAGCATGAATTCAATTTGAATGCATAATGCAACCAATTTCGGATCTGAATGATTGGCGCTAGTGAGGAGATACAGACCAAGGACTCAAGGCTGTCTGGAATTGTTGACGGCCGCCTCTCCAAAACAAACAACGCTATCTGGCCTTTCCCCTGGATGGAAATACGCATGGAGTCGAGGGCTCCCACCACCATCCCCCTCCTTCTCGGCCATGGACTGATAAGCCGGGACTGTCTTCATGATGAGCAGACCTCGACGAAGCAGCTATGACCTGTACACGCATACACATACACGACTGGACAACCACACGCGCATACACATCCTTGTTATCACCGTCTTCATCGCTCCGATTCTGTTTCCCCCGTGACGTGGTTCGATAATGCGGAGCGCAACGGGGACCCTGCAGCTGGTCATTTTTCGGCCACGTCGCGGTTACCCCCCAACCCCCTTCCCATTCATCCTCCCCCTTATACATGTTATGTCTTGTGACTTGTTGTAACTGTCATATGCTTATTCATGTGCTAGGGTCTTTTTTTATCCTGGACTTAAATTATCCTAGGAAGAGGATAAGAGGTCTGATTGTAACTTCCCCATTGCGGGACAAATAAAGGATATCTTAATTTAGAAAGGTGATCACCGTTTCACAAAGCCTATGCCACAGCCTGTCGGGAAAGTGTCAAAACACCCATGAAATTGACACAGCAGGAATGAGTCCTCATTTTGCTGCCCCTTCCCTTTCACATGACCTCTACATCAGATTGGAAACATGCAAAAAAAACATGCTAGAGTGGTGTAGCGGCAGCAGAACGTGATGTCACCGGCGATAGATCTGCTTGTTGACAAGCCTGCTGATGAAGTGAGAGTTGGGAAGCGTAGGAGGAGAAAGAAAATGAGGGAAAAGGGGAAAGGATGTGGAGCAAAAAACTCGAGAAATTAGAGGGACGGCAGACAGGAAGGAAAATTTGAAATATGGGTTATATAGGGGGCAGAGGGACATCAAGAGAGGGAGAGAGATGGAGAGCATGATTATGAGTGGAAACATTCATCTCTCAATTACGATATGGATTTCCATAAATAATGTGCTCTCTCAGTCAAATCTATGATGTCACTTTGTGCGTAAAGAAACACACAAACATCCTGAAAGGTTTGTCTGGCAGCGGGAGAGGCAAACAAAAGCATCGCGAAGAAAACGGTAAACATTCCATTGTGTTAGAATCCTTCGACACTTTATTTCACAGCGTGATTGGGACAAAGGGGAAATCAAAATGGAGATTTCCAAATGATGCATTTTTAAGAATTGATGTCATTGTTTTGGAGCAAGAGTCAACATTTTTGACACCTGACTTTTCAATGACAATGAATCACCGCGGGGGATTAAAAAGCATGACTCGTCAATGTCATTCTCAAGATGGAAGAAAAAGATTATACTTGCTGCTCATGTTTTGACCTTAAGAGCCGTTAACAAATTCACAAAATCTGAACACAATCTGAAGAAGGCTTTGACCTCTGCTGCGAACACAAAATAATCCTCCCTGCGGCGGCGTTGGCAGGCATGACAAAAGGACCGTTAATGTGAATGTGTGTCTCCTTGTTGCCTTGGTAAGAATGTACAATTAATCAAGTAATCTCAGATACTAATGTTATATTTGTCTCAACGTATCAAACAAATTCAATGAGATTCACAATCAAATGGGAATTGTTAAGGTCTGGAGTGGGATTTATATGGAAACGCTTCCCAATTAGACCAAGCGTGACTCACAGACAACCTTATGAAGAATAAAAATATTGGACAGTTTTCCCCTGCTGGGATGCTGGTTAACCCCCCCCCCCCCCCCCCCCCCCACGCCCCTGCTCCACACTCCCTCTCTGGAGCCCGGCCTGGAAGGATTGGATTGCAATCGTGTTGCTAGGTCACATTTGCATATACAGTACATAACAATGCTTGCACTATGATGCACAGTACGAAGCAATGGACACATCTGGGAAATGTTTTTGTTGCTTCCAAAAAAAAAAAAAAGTATCTTGCGGCCTTGACTGACAGTTTTATGCTACATACCCCAAAGTGTCACACGCTTAAGTCCCGTCATACATTTGCACGCAAAATGAGCCTTATCGTTTTGCCGCTTTCTTGTTTTGTCTCGCTTTGCATCTCACGGCATATCTGCCCTCTGATTCCATCGATCGTCGCGATCTCATTTGAATTCCAAGAAACACCCGAAACAACCCCCATCCCCGCCCCCATCCAATTCATTGTTTTTTATTGGATTTTTTTCACAACTAATTCAAAACACAACAAGAATACCAAATGGGAGCCAAATTAGGATCCATTCGTTCTCTAGCACTTATCCGGGGTCGGGTCGTGGGGGCAACGGCTTTAGCAGGGAAGTTGAGGCTTCGCTCTCCCCAGCCACTTCTTCCAGCTCTTCCCAGGGGCATCCCAAGGCGTTCCCAGGCCAGCTGGGAGACATACTCTCTCCAGCGTTTCCTGGATCATCCCCGGCCTCCTCCTAGCCAGTGTGACATGCCTGGGACACCTCACCAAGGAGACGTCTCGGAGGCAGCCGAATCAGGTGTTTCTTGACATTCAAATGAGATTGCGATGATAGTCGCAGATGGAATCAGAGGGCAGATATTCCGTCAGACGCAAAGAGACACAAAACAAAACAACAACAAAATGATAGTGCTTATTTTGTCTGCAAATGTATTAACGTACTTTGGGATATGGCGCATCAATCTGTCAGTTAAGACAGCAGGCAACTTTTTTTTTTTTAAGTAACAAAAAGCATTTCTCCAGACATGTCCCTTGCTTCGTACTGTGCGTGTTAGCGCGCACTTTGTTTTGTACTGTATATGCAAATGTGATAGAGCAACACAATTGCAATCCCGTCCTGTCAGTTTGCATGGTTGATTTAATATGACGTTGACTCTTCAGCTCGTAGCATCAGCAAGATGTGGCAGTGGCGTCGACATTGTTGTGTGTTGCGTAAATGCGTATGTGCGCGCATGCGTCTCGGCGAGGAATAATGGCTTTCAACCTTCCTCTTTGTATACCTCCAAATATGAATATCAGAGCTCCGAAATTGTACCAATGACATACCGTTCAACGAGGACAGAGAAGATCCGTTAACGCTTAATCATCCAAACAGCCCGGACAAAATAGAAATAAAACGCACAGAGTATTATTAAAGATGGATAAGGTAGAAAAAGACAAGGGAAGAGCTTTTGTCTTATAAATGCTGTTCTTTGAGAGAAGACAGTCATTTGCTGTGGTTCACAGGAGCCACGATTCCTCTGGAGGGCTTCGCCAAGACTAATGGAGTTAACTCTCCAGGGCTACGCTACCAACAGTGGCAAAGAAAATGGAACAACACACATGCTCTGGGGTTCTCTGGATTGAAGCAGCGGTCCACAGTCAAAAAGTCTAAAACTTCTTTTGCTCTCTCTCCACCCACCAATGGGTAATTTTATTGCTGGTAACATAGCACGGCAGTTAATTCGTCGAAATGTGTAATTCTTCCTTTCGATGCAATTTTGGTGGGTCTCCCCTGATTCGTGTGCTGACAGATATTGAGAAATGCGCCCATTCTTGTCCCTCCAAGGGAGTGATGGGCAATATAATTGCTGGAGGAGGGCCGAAATTTTTCATCAGTGCGACTGGAGGCCACATCGGACCACACACTTCCTAACCAGACGTATGGAGAAAATATATTTTAAAAACGGACAAAATAGGCGCTCTTATTAATACATTTCATTTTTGAAAATATGTTTTCCGATGCGTGTTTAAAGATCCAATATCTGAACGCAACAACCAAGCCATTGAACCAAATAACAACATAACCACATAATGTATTCATTTTTTGAGAATGAACAAGACGGAAAGTGCAAGAACTCAAATCAACGCAATAATTTATTTTTTTCCCACAAAAATGTACCGTACTCACTCAAAATATTTACATTCTTTAGGGACTCTTTGTAGTCCATTGCATTCTAAATCAAAAAAAATATTTTTTTTTTCTACAAATAAGTTAAGAAAACCTTTATTTGTCTCACAATGGAGAAATTCACGATTTACAGCAGCAAAATGAGGAAAGTAAGTAGTAGAAGAACAAAAAGTATATACTGTAAATATATAAAATATAAAAATATACAGAATGTTCTGTATTTAAATCTGTTGAAACCGTATTTTGAATATATAAACTTCATTTTTATAATTCTAAGAGTCATGGTAATTTCAGAACATTTCAATTTTGTGCATTTCATTCATGTAACCCCGTGACATAGTGATGGTGGTGAACTTAGTGACTCCCTTCGAGAACTTCTCTGCGTCAGATGACTTCCACTCAGAAGCCACTGGCTAACAAGCCTCGGCAACTCCTTCCACGAAGTCAAATGACGGATTGACTCGCATGCCAAACAGATACAGTCACGCATTTTGTGAGCAACTCGAAAGAGTTCTCCTGTTAGTCTATAGCGCTCCCCGTGCCCCCATCCGTTCTTTCATAAGGATCCCAGCATGCCAATAATTTGTGACCTGCTCATGGTCATGAGTTTAACATGACTGGTGTCTTTGTTGAACACAATGTTGCTGTCGGCCCAGAAAAGAAAACCCAACATGGCTCCAACTGCACAAGAGAGGTCTGTTGATCCATTATAACGCAAAGTTAAAACATTTACAAGTGTAACGTGCGCAAAAGATCACAGGTTGAGTCAGTACTTCTGTACGCACTCACAAATGCAGAATAATTTCTTAAATGACTAAAACAAATGAGAACATGGGGCGTGGGACTATCAGGAAAGTAGTCGTTCGATAACTACAAGCCAAGCTTCTGGTAAAGCACAAGTTGCAGTCAAACAAATATATCAAACTGTGACTTTTAAGATGTCAGCCAGATGTCACTGCAGCAGTTTACCAAGTAGAGGTGATAAAATGCATACTCACCAAGCTGACTGCGTCTCTGCGCGTAGGCTACCACCACTGCGGCCAGAACTACACAGCATAGCGATGTCACAAGGTTTGCCATCTGCAGACATACCACACAGGGGGATCATCAGCCAGAGCACGTGGCAGAGACGGGAGAACTGGCGAGCGACCGCGTCCGCCCGTCGTTGTAATTGACTGACAGACGTGGACGCCTACAGCGCCATTGAGGAGATGGAGAGATAGTTGCTTCCTGCCCCCTCTGAGTCTATCTGTCTCTCTGTCTGTCTTTATCTGCTCCCACTGGGATGTTGTCTGTTGTGACCTTTTTTCCAACCTTTCTTGTTTTGGTTTTGACTTATTTGAAAAGCTTTCTTGGTTTGCAATGCTGTTCAAATCCCTATTGGGATTCTTTGTATTGTGTTTTTTAATATTGTTATTTCTGTCTTTGTTTCTTTTTCTCTGTACATCAGACTAATGGTTTCATCCTCTCTGGGATGGGCTCTGAACAGAGGCTCTTAAAGGGATAGCACAGCATAAACAAACACACCCGCTTTGCAGCGCAACCGACTCTTTGAGCCATCTATTGTATTTTTCATTTATTAGGACTGGGGTTATGGCTTTCTGATGATTAATGGATTCTTCAAACGACTTCCATGAAAGCGTCCGGAGGGGTGTGGCCTGTACATGCATGCTTTCATAAAGCCACCCTATGTTGATTTGGATGTGGCCTTTTTTTTTTTTTAACATTTTTAACACATGATGTGAGATCAATCTCAGGGCGTGTTCTAAACAATCAATCATTCACACTTATATTCGCAATGTGCAATTTGCCATGCATGATTTTGGTGACGAACGCAAGCACGACTTGACTTTCTCTTGAAGCGTTTTTTGAAACAATAAAAAATGCATTGTGTGATTGTTTTTTGTTTTGTTTTGTTTTGTAATACCAGCGAGTCTTTATAAAACAACCAACCAACCATTAATATCACATTTTATAGTCCCATTGTCCTTGTCAAAACCTCGCAATAAAGAAGTTTTGCCAAAGTAAAATTTGCATTCTGTTGTTTTTTTTTTATTATTATTTGTCTGTTTTGTGACATGCTCTGTGAACTTATATATATATATGTGTGGGTGTGTGTGTGTGTGTGTGTTCTACATACTTGGCCAATAAAGATAATTCTGATTCTGATAAATATATATATATATATATATGCTTGTGTGCCTTACTGCAAGTGTGTAAAGGCTGAGGGCGAGCTTATAGCTGATAGGATGTGCGCTAATGTCTTTTTAACTGAATTGAATTTTTCCCGATTAAATATATTGAATCGGAATGACAGGATGGATTTGATCCTAAATAGCTTGAGCACAAGTTTTCATCTCTGCAAAGGCTCAAAGTCACTAATGTTGGCAGCCAAGCAGCTGGCTGTCATCCATTGAGCAGGTGTTCCACAGCACATCAGCATTAATGGGCGAGATGAATTAATCAGCTTTAACGGTGATCCTATTTAAACTGCACTTTTTCCCTACTCGTATGCTGGGAGGGAGGGGGGGGGGGGTGAAAGGTCACTCCTTCTGCAACTAGCCCTCTAGATTTCTTGCCCACCCAACATACAGGCTTTTGCCTTTCCTCTTTATTTATTTATTTATTTATTTTTACCAATGAACTCTTCTCTCACTTGACAGGGTAAGCTTGCCAATGAATGTTGGCTGAAAAAAACAAAGAACATGTCCACATGTGCAGAACAGAGTGAGCATTTTAAATACGAGCATAGAAAGCAAAGTGAAATTCCTTGTTCTTTGGATGGAGGAGTTCAACTGTTACAAACCACTGCCACCTCCCATTTGCGCTCTTTTTTTCTCCCCGTGGCTACGATGCGTTATCCTTTTTTAAATCTATAAGCTTCTCCATTCCACTCATTGTAATGTTTCCCTTTTACTTTTGATTGATCTCGTATTTATTTATCAACATCGATCACACTTATTTCTTATCTGCTCCCCTTTTGTTAGGCTTTCATCTTCAGCCGTGTTTCATCATGAGAGAAAGAAAGCAACATCGGTAATTCTCCATGATGTTCAAGAACACGAAAAGGCTTTTATACTCCCCCTGAATTTCAAACTTACTAACTTAGTGAAACACTTGTGCAATGAGCGCAACTGCAGGAACAAACAAACTTGCTGGTTCAAAGCACAACGAAAAATTGTAGATGTGATAATTGCTCTCTGTCATTCTATTGTCTTTCACATACGTGACAGCAAGTAGAAGAAGGCTGATTTCCCAACTTGCCTCAGTATGGCCAACCGACAGCCACTTTCTGTGAGGCGTAACATATTTGAATTTAACAGCAATATGAGATTGGGGCCATGTTCTCACACTTATACTTGAGCGTAGGTGGGAAAAAATATATTGGGCATCCATCTCAGCTCAGTTTGACTTCTTCAGTTTGCTTTTTGGGTTTTTTTTTGGGTGCACGTTTGGTTTTTAATCTCACCACACCCATTTTGTTTGACTTCAAGAATCAGCTCTCAATCGCAAAGCAAACTTGATTTACTCATTAAAAAAAAAAAGCCTTGAGAATGCCTGTAGTTTGTCATGGTGATCAAATAAATGTCTTGTCTAAATGGATTTTATGTTGTCTTGCTGCTATAAAAGTCGTGACTAGATCTACATCGTGAAATTGGGCTTCCCATTAACCGCACACAAATACTTCATGGATAACCTGGACAGAGAAACATTTTCTAGGGTGTAACTGTCATGCGAGTTGGTGGCGCTGGAAGGTTCAGTAAAAGTCGACTTTGTTACATAATTATTACATTATATTGGGAAGTTCCAACTCTTAGCCAGTGGCGTACAAAGGATGGGGCTGACGTGGTACGAAAACTCCCACCTTGGGTCAATTACAAGTGTTCCATCAACCTGACACGCATGTTTTTTGGAATCTGTCATAAGAAAAATGGAAAGAAAATGCGTCTCATAATGCACATCACTGTAATTGTTGTCATGGTTCTGTTTGTGACCAACAGGTGGCACTGTTGGGCTCACCCCTGCAGCTGCACACCTGTTGGTCATTGTGTCATTAGTTGTCTGTATAAAAGGACTCCTGGCACGATCACTCAGTGTCGGGGTATTGTTGCTGTTGTGTGTTGCAGAGTGCATGTGTCATGTTTTGTTTGCTACTTTGTTTCCTGTGATTTCTAGACTTTATTTGAGTGAGCTTTTTTAGTTAGTTTCTCCTGTGTAGTCCGGTTTGTGTTTTTTGTTAAATACATCTTTGTCAAGTTCACTCTGCTCCCTCCTGTCTGTCTTTTGGGATCCTCCACCACAACGCAACATGACAATTGTGTTTCTTTTGAAATGTCTTTGTTACCGATTTGTTGCTTTACTGTTGTATATGTTAGTTGCTCCATGTACAGCACTTTGTATGCAGCGATGGCTGTTTGAAAGTGCTCTATAAATACAGTTGAGTTGAGAAACTTGTAACGTTGTTTGATGGAAAACCCAATCGAATTTTCAAAATGTGATATTTTCAGATAAATTGGGAGCAAAAAAAATACAAACTATATATATATATATATATATATATATATATATATATAGGGGCGGCCCGGTAGTCCAGTGGTTAGCACGTCGGCTTCACAGTGCAGAGGTACCGGGTTCGATTCCAGCTCCGGCCTCCCTGTGTGGAGTTTGCATGTTCTCCCCGGGCCTGCGTGGGTTTTCTCCGGGTGCTCCGGTTTCCTCCCACATTCCAAAAATATGCATGGCAGGCTGATTGAACACTCTAAATTGTCCCTCGATGTGAGTGTGAGCGTGGATGGTTGTTCGTCTCTGTGTGCCCTGCGATTGGCTGGCAACCGATTCAGGGTGTCCCCCGCCTACTGCCCGGAGACAGCTGGGATAGGCTCCAGCACCCCCCGCCACCCTAGTGAGGATCAAGCGGTTAGGAAGATGAATGAATGAATATATATATATATATATATAGATACACAAACACAATTTTTAAAAAGTGGAATTGTTGGCTTTGAAAGGCAACGTTTTTAAAGTCACTCGTACATTTTTTTGTTTGCTTTTTTTCGTTTTCGTCATCCTTTGTACATCTACTTTTTTCAGTTAAGAAGGTCTCATTAAAGGGGCTAAAATTAAGGTACTAATGCGTTTTGTGTGCCAGGCCCCAAAAGTCCAGTTTGCAGTCCAGTTCACACTTTAAGTTGCACATATGAAAAGATTGAGTTATTGGTGCCACATGTTGTTTCCTGGTCTTTTAATCTCTGTCAAGTTTATTAGTGAAACGTCCAACAAAAATAACACCACCAGGCAATGGTGTGAGGGGTCGTAGCGGGCACCCTGAGGAAAAAAAAACAACTTTGCACAGTGCACCGCAGCGACAAAGCAACCACCCTAGCAGGGGTTTCCAGAAGCGTTGCAAGCAGAAAACATGTGCCATTTATCCCAGCTTACACTCCAACAGACAAATAATAGATGTGCTCGGGCATCCAAGTGTGTCAAAATGACAAGCAGTTGGACCGCGTGAAGCTTCCCTAAGTAACAACAGAAATAAATAATATGAGTTGAGTTGACAAGTTCTGAAGGTGAGGGTCTCGCAACATGCTTTTGTGTGGAAAAAAAAATGTGTGTGTCATGTTTTTTCATTGCATGGTGTAGTTTATAGCTACAGACCGACATCAGGAGTTTGTGTTTTTATTGAGGCTTTTTCGTTGTCGAGTTTATCCTTCCCCAGTGTGGGTTTCCTTCCACAGGCCATAAACAAGCAAGTTAGGTTAATTACGGACACTAACAGGCTTGTATTACACCAATAATGTTCATATTATACATAGCATGTTCTGTAGGACTGATGCTAAACAAAACAATGTTGTTGTTTTTTTTTTGGTTTGTTTGCTTGTCCTATCGAGTCAACATTCAACAGTCTAAATAAAAACATTTTTAGCATTTATTTTTGGTTGTTAAAAACAAACCATGTTTTTAGCATTTATATTTTTGTATTTATTTATTTATTTATTTATGCTTGGGTTTGCACGGAGGCCCAGTGGTCGAGTGGTTTGCGCGTCGACCTCACAGTGCAGCGCTACCGGGTTCAATTCCAACTCCGGCCTCCCTGTGTGGAGTTTGCATGTTCTCCCCGGGCCTGCGTGGGTTTTCTCGGGTACTGTGGTTTCCTCCCACATTCCAAAAACATACGTGGCAGGCTGATTGAACACTCGAAATTGTCCCTAGATGTGAGTGTGAGTGTGAGCATGGATGGTTGTTTGTATCTATGTGCCCTGCGATTGGATGGCATCCAGTTCAGGGTGTGTACCCCCCCCCCCCAAACCCCTGCGGCCCAAAGACAACTGGGATAAGCTCCAACATACCCTGACCCTTGTGAGGATATGCACATTAAAAAAAGTGCATCGATGGATGACTATATTTATTCCATAAAGAATATCGGGGAATATTATTACTGCTAACAATAATGATCGAATGTTATCTCTGTATTTCTTGTATCCGTGCATTACTTTACTGTTGCGCAAATTTTGCAAGACCGGCTGTAATTTATTTGGCTTGACAACAATAATTTCATTGCACAGAGCAAAGAAAAAAAACACAAGGCTGCTTTTTTTTTTTAAGATCAGAATTGAGTGTGACTTTATGACGGCCATAATAGCAAGTAATGTGATGGGGACACGGTTAAGGGTGACCGAAAGAACAGTCATTCGTCCATAAAATGGTGACCGTGACCATGATGATGTGATGATGTCATTACGTGCGCCTCTGCACCAATAAAATGAGCCCTCTCCTTGTCAGAGAGCACAGAAACAACTTTAAGACTCAGGGAGCCTGAATAATTTTTACGCGAATTCCCAAGAGGCACCTCAACCGTGCACCTGCACACTCTGGAGAGTGCATTTGGGAGCTTTCATGCATTCAAGAAGCCACGTTCTTATGGGCCACCTGTGACTGAAGTTTGCATTACTGTGTGTGATTGAGATTGCGTGTGGCCGCCACGGTGGCTGTCAGGGATGCGTGAGTGACTGGCAGCTCATATGTATTTCATCAGAGATCATATCACGCAGAATGACAGAGGGTGAAATTAAAATTGCTTCCATTGTCAGACCATCACAATCTCCATATCGGCTCTTCATTTCGTAAGTGTTGCTTTGCCCGTCAAAATCCAAACGGTGTGCGTCGACATGTGCGAGCCCATTTTCAACCATTGTGTATGTGCGTCCGCGCGCGTGTGTGTGTGTGTGTGTGCTGGAAACTGCAGGGGTATTTAAAGTGTCTGTCCGCAAACAATATGATTTTGAAATGTGACAGCCTCAGATTACTCACAAAAAGACAGCCCACAGGCGGTTAGCGACACAATCGCCCAAACTCAATACAACCCGTCTCCCCAATGCCTGACTATCCCTTCCATTCATTTACCCCTCCCTGCTCTGCCCAACCCGCATATTTATTTATTCATCTCTTATTGGAGGCAAAAAGGACTGAATAGGCATGATTCTTTTGGCTGCTTAATTCAAATATATAATTCATAGCCGCATCAAATGATTTTGACGCCACTGCGTCTTTGTGGAGTCCCATTTGGGATCATTTGCATTTAAATTGGAAAGCCAGGAGCGAAATACACTAGGTGGGTTATGGTGTGTTTGTGAAGATAGAAGGCATTTCTCTCTCCAAGAAATCCACATGAGTAGGTTCTTCCTTCCTTTCTAGCTGACTTTGCCATGAAAAGAAATGACAGAAAATGACACAAAGCAGCCAAAGCAATAGCACCAGCTAGTGCCACTCGTTCCTTGAGCAATTCCGGACCAGACTAATGAGTAGACCGTCGCCGACAAAACATCCCCGGTTCTCACTCTAAAATCTAATTCTTCTGCCAGGGCGATGCAAACAAGGAATCCAAACAATGAAAGACAGATTTTCATATTCCAGACGTGAACTTCGACGCACATCAAACGTTTGAAAAATTTGAATGAGGATGGCGAACATGGAAGTACATGCCTGAGCATGACAGCAAAAGCTCTCCACATATAATATTTTCCTCAAGTCAGGGACCAAATACGTTTTCCAAAGACAAAGACGTATGTCCCTGGTGCTTTCGGAGGGGGGGTATCTTTATTTCATCATCTTCAAAAGTGAAGAAGCTCGCCAATCCTGGGGAAACTTTGACACATCAAAAAAAAAAAAAAAAAAGGTCTTCGCTCCAGATAAAGTATCCTTCTCCTTTACTTCACAGTGATCCGACTTCACTAAACGACTTGTTTCTGATGTTTTGTCCTTCCTGTGGGCAACTGACATCAAACTGGAAGAGTGCAAGACATTGAAAGAAGGGCCCTAAGTTATTATTAGCCGAAATAAATTATTCATGAAATAACCACATTAATTAATTAATCCATGTGGTTATTGAGGGCGGCCTGGTAGTCCAGTGGTTAGGACGTCGGCTTCACGGTGCAGAGGTACCGGGTTCGATTCCAGCTCCGGCCTCCCTGTGTGGCGTTTGCATGTTCTCCCCGGGCCTGCGTGGGTTTTCTCCGGGTGCTCCGGTTTCCTCCCACATTCCAAAAACATGCGTGGCAGGCTGATTGAACACTCTAAATTGTCCCTAGATGTGAGTGTGGGCGGGGATGGTTGTTCATCTATGTGTGCCCTGCGATTGGCTGGCAACCGATTCAGGGTGTCCCCTGCCTACTGCCCGGAGGCAGCTGGGATAGGCTCCAGCACCCCCCGCGACCCGAGTGAGGATCAAGCGGTTCGGAAGATGAATGAATGAATGAATGAATGAATGGTTATTGATTACTGGCTTTTTTTTGAAGAAGAAGAAGAAGAAGAATTTGAAGATAATATTGACTCGAAGTAGGTCAGTGTTTGAACTTCCAGTTGAACCGTACTTTCTGAGAAGTAATGGTCAGGTCAATAGTGTTGAAAAAAAAAAAAAAAGCTTGGACGTAAATATATTAACTCTTTTTGGACACTCAAATGTCTGAGAAATTGGTGACCCCGCAAGAACCTCTTTGCATTATGTCGCCTCAAGAATAAAAGTGCTTTATTTTTATTTTTAATAAGTTTGATACATTTCAGCAGGACTGTTGTTAAGAATCAATCACTGTCGCCCTTCATTCTGGAAGGAAGCTTGTGAGCTATGGTGGAACGCTTGAGTGAAGGTTATTTACAACCTACTACGCCGTCTCATCAGTGCATTCCTTTTTTTTTTATTGCAGCAATCACAGACCTTTGAAATGGCGTTCGAGAAAATGAGATAATGACATCCGTTAGCTTTTCGTCAAGTATTGACGCCTTTTCTCTTGTCGGGGCGGGGCTCAGCACGAGCGCAGGCAATGCAGCTGTAACCTTCCGATGAATGCCAAGGTAATAAATTAGCAATTAATTTCACAATTTACATTTGCAATTATTACGGGGAGGTGTTAGTAAATTGCGCTCTATTATAGCTATACAAGTTATAATATCAACTTTAACGGATGTGTGGTAACCCGAGCCAGTTAACATTTTTGTTTGTTTTTTTTTCATCGTGGTTTTGGAGACGCAAGGATTCTGCCCGAGGGCAGCAATATGGTGTATTTCAGCAGAATGTACATCCATCCAATTTCAAATCCGCTTTTCCTCACAAAGATCGCGGGAATGTTGGAGCTTATCCCAGGTGTCTTTGGGCCGTAGGCGGGGGGCACGATGCCAGCCAATCGCAGGGCACACATAGACGAACAACCATCCATACTCACAGTCACACCGAGGGACAATTTCGAGTCTTCCATCAAGC
The DNA here is from genome assembly GCF_025434085.1 of Hippocampus zosterae. Classification (NCBI taxonomy): domain Eukaryota; kingdom Metazoa; phylum Chordata; class Actinopteri; order Syngnathiformes; family Syngnathidae; genus Hippocampus; species Hippocampus zosterae. The sequence goes on from NC_067468.1 coordinate 6,884,728, forward strand.
TGCATATTTGTGAAATGTGTGAGGAAAGCCGGGGTACCCGGTGAAAACCCCGAAGGCACGGGGAAATCATGCAATCTCCACTTCGGAACACTAAAGCCGGAATCGAACCCTGCACCTCTGCACTATGAGGCAGACACTAACGAGTCACCCACTGTGCCGGCATCATACACAGAAGCTTATAAGGAATAGCTTATAATAAAATGTCATCAAATGATGACGCGATTACTTTGTGACGCCTTGAAGACGAAAAATTATACATAAATATATCGCTCGTTATCCTTCTGTTGTGTCCTTGGGTTACTTTTCACTGGACCCTAATAGACACATTTATACACATCTGCATCCACCTAATAACAGACTGTTGATTTTGGAAGCCCTAATGGCATGCTCCCTTCTGAATAATAAGACTTCCTTATTCGCTCGATGCTTTGCTTTGCTTGGCAGCATTAATTCTCTCATCAATCATGTTGGGGATTTTGCTGCAGGTTAGCCACAGGGGAGCAGAACTGGGGGCGGCGGGTGGCATTTTGGGCTCTGTGCATAGACAGTCTCATCAATGTCGCGCAGCGCTGGCGTTTGGCATTGGAGAGCGTTGAAAGCGGGATGACGGTGACCTTTTTTCGCCGGTAGTCTGGCTGTAATTGGCCACTAAAGACAATGTCAATCGTATCTTGAGAGGTAGCGGGGGTGGTGGGGGGTGTGGTGGTGATGGGGGGGGGGGGTCGAGCCAATAAACGCCGGCTCATTCACACACATCCAATCTGGAACGCACATGCTTGTGGATGACAGCGACTGGCTCGAGGTGATAAATTGAAGTATTGATCACGTGACCGTGTTCAGCTGGCTGAGATTTAGAGGACCGAGCGAGGTCCGCAATGATGCGTCACGCATGCTTCACCACTTGTCGTCGTGGTTGTGGTGGTTTCTTGCAGTACATGGTTGCTATATTTAACTTGTCGATTCTTCACACCTGGTACATAACAGCAGTATGTCCAAAAACTCACAAGCAATAGCTTGCGAAGTAAAATATGTAATTAATATGTAATAATTAATGGAACTCGAAAACATCGTCGTCAAGGCATTGTGGATGTATCAGGCAGTAAATCTCGGATGTGCATGAATGTGATATTGCGTGTTGTTTTTAATTCGTTTGAGCATGACAGTGTGTGTACTTGTGCATGTGAGAGTGTTTTTTTGCCTCCACCCAGCCATCTGGACCTCCTTGTGTGTCTAGAAGCAGATTTAGGTGGTTAGAAACTCTGGAAAAACACGGTGTTACCTCCAGCCCTCTCACCTCTGAACTCTATAAGTGTATCAAAGCAAAGAAAACAGAGCACTTTGTGTGTCGATGTGTGTGCGTGTCTGCGTGTGATTTGAGCGTGTGTGCGTCAGCATTCTTAAGGCCTATAAGGCTTTGAATGATGGGTGTAGACTCCCCTTTGTGAACAGGGAGCCTCCGGGAGCTACGCAGCATGTGTGTGTGTGTTTGCCTGCGTATAGTGTGTGTGTGTGTGTGTGTTTGTGTGTGTAAGGAGAGAGAGAAAGAGAGAGAGAGAGTGTGTGATGTACGGGCTGTGATGTTCTGAACAGAAGTGTTTTTACAGGGAGTTAATCAGAACCAGAGATGAGGACTTGCCCGCGGAGGATGAGGTGTGCACACATGCGCGCATATTTGCTGCCGTTCCCAAATTGAATATTGGCGTCCTAACCTGCAGCGGGTCTCTGATGCCATTTTTTGGGCCATGATTGGATACATTTATAGAACCTTCCAATTTTACTTCAGCATAAAAAGTGTATCAAAAAATAATTGTTCATTTGCAGCAAGTAGCATTTCTTTATATGTTGCATATAACTTGATATCTTGTCCTCATGTATTTCTCCATTGCGAGACTAATAAAGGTTTTCTTATCTTATATACTGTATATACTCTCTCTCTCTCTCTCTCTCTCTCTCTCTCTCTGTCTCTCTCTCTCTCTCTCTATATATATATATACAGTATATATATTCATTCATTCATTTTCCGAACCGCTTAATCCTTAACTTGAGTCGCGGGCAGTCGCGATCAGCTGTCTTCGGGCAGTAGGCGGAGGCCACCCCGAATTGGTAGCCAGCCAATCGCAGGGTACACATAGACGAACAACCATGCACGCCCTCACTCACACCTAGGGACAATTTTGAGTGATCAATCAGCCTGCCATGCATGTTTTTGGAATATGGGATGAAACCGGATTACCCGGAGAAAACCCACGCAGGCCCGGGGAGAACATACAGTATATAGATATATACAGTATATATAATCACGTTTGCGTTAATTTGGGTGGAATCTATTTAAAACAGAGATGCCCATGTTAACATACTATACTGAAAATAATAGTAACATTCATACTCAGATTAACACCTACGGACAATTTTTTGGTTGAGCAAATAATTGCTCATTGACCAATATGCCTAAATTCAAAAGTGTGGACATCTGCACATCCGGCTTGAGCTGACATCAATGTTCACCGTTTTATGCAGTTTCATTCATAGATTGAGTTCTTCTAAAATGTGTCAGTAATGCATTCATTCACAATTTGAGCTCAAATTCGGTGCTAAACACAGATCAATAACAGTAGACTTACTCCTAATAATATACTGCGATCGAATGAAAAGATGGACAGTCACTGAAAAATTGCAAGAATGCCGCACCAAACTCCAGTTTCCCAAACATATGCACACTCTCAAATGTGAAGATGACGACAGAACATTGAGATAGATGCAAAGTGCAAGGTAACAGATAAAGATAAGATACTCAAAAGAGATAAATGTCCTGTTGAATTGCAGATGTGTGTCTTTGCACAAACACCTGTGTGCCTGTGCGCGTGTGTGCGCCCGCCGGCAGGAATGCAAGTGGATGAGTGGTTCTCTGCTTATGTTGGAGACTAAAAACAGCATATTGACTCAACCGGTTTGCAAAGCCATTTAGTTAAATATAGCCGATACAGTAGATGCACAGACTGCGCTTATGTACTTTTCCATAAAAAAGGTTACTTGTATGTGTCGGGTTGATTCCAATGAGCATCATGTGGGCACGTCTCAAAGACGAGTCGCTCTCGGGCATAAATCCCACGCACACACGTATTTTGCCGACATCTTGACAAGTAACGGTAAGTGAGGAAAATGAAACACATTTGCACACTGATGTACTGCAGTTTTTTTTTGGGTGCAAACGTGATTGATTATCACGTGTTCGTGAAAGTTGATCGACGAACCGCGCGCGCCCAGGATCGCAAATTTAGCTCGGACAATTCGACTTGATCAAACCTGAGATGAATTGCGAATTGGTGTCTTTAAATAGCGCATCTGAAAGGCGGGCGCAAACCAGGCATGCAAGGTGGTGGGAAGATCAGAGATGGCGGGGAGGGGGGGGTAGGGGGGGTTATACATGTGCAGACAGTTGTGAGTATACAGCACACACTTGAACTGAATTTCTTCTTTACAATACAGTCTGAGTAGTTCTCAGAGGTGAAATAAATGCATACCACTTGTACGGAGCAGAATGTCCAAATGAAGTACAACTAATGTATTTCATATGTGCTTTAAATACAAAAGTGATTCATAGAAAAGTGTTCCAATGTTTTATATTTCATTTAGATTCGTTTCACGATGATTTGTCCATACGACCCATTCACAAGTATTAACTTGATTAGCTATCACGGCAGGAAGTTGCCAATGTCGTAGCTCTACGACAGAATTCAAAATTAAATCGAATTGGAATTGGTCGAATGAATGGCGTAAAAAAATAATTGGATTTCTGATCCGTTATAGGACAAGGTCCTCTATTGTACTTGATGTGGATCATTTTTTAAAGCCTTTTTTGTTTTGAAGCGCAATGCCCTGATTGGACATGTCGTCAGGTATCCACGCTCAAGAATGTAACAATTGCATTTATTCATTTATTTTCATTGCAAGTATTATAATTTTATTTCTTTTAGAATGAAGGCCACAGAGAGCTGATTAATTGCCTTTGAGCTGGAGAATTGATCGACTGTACCATGTGACGTCATTGCTTCCTTCCTTGCTTGGGGCAAATCACTGCATTAAGCATGTCGAGTTCACTCTTCCGAATCAATAACTATTGCTGTTAGAAAAGGGGCATTCATGAATGTCAAATGTGTTATGACGATCATAAATTGCAACGCCGTAACATTCTGAAGTACCGGGCAAGCATCAGGAGGAGGCCATCGAACGCCACGCTCGAGTGCTCGGGAGAGGAGAATTTTCGAGCTGAGCAGTTCCGTTTCGCAGAATTACACGTTGTCACTTTTGCTGACTAAACGCTGATGTCATTTTCTCAGCTCAGCCTTTTGTCAATATGAGCGTTGTCATTTATGAGCTCATTCCGCTCGCGGTTTTGAACCGCATGCCCAATAGGTACACATGCTGTCAGCTGGCCCTTTTTCTTTTTTCGCAGTGATGTTCTAATTCGACATTTGAACCGGAGCTCTCTGCCTCTCTCACTCTGTGTCGGCATCTCGTATTCCGCTTCTCTCCTTCTGCCGATCTGTCATCCTCTTCACCTCCCATCTACCCTTGTCTGTTCGCTCTTCTCAAACACTCTCACATCTGTTGACTTTTGCTTTTCAGTAACTCCACCTTTACTCCCTATCAACTTCTGTTTTTTGTTTTTTTTTTTAGATTCTCTCTGCCTCTCTATTTCTCTCTCTCTCCACCTTGCTATAAATTGCCCGGTACGTCCGGTGTCGTCGTCGAGTAAACGCTGATGACAGCAAGAGTCCCGTACCTTCCCCGAGGGGTCGTTCTTACGATGACACAAGAGTGACTAAGCAGGGGCAGTGAGAACGCTTGAATGTACAATGCTTCTCTCTCAGTGACTACATTATGATGTCATCTGTGTTCATCTGGTCTGACATTGCAGCACGGTAAACCAAGTCGTTCAAATCTGGTCTCCCAGTTCTGAGGCTCGGGTTAAAATCTCAGCTATGGTTCTGTGGATCCTCTCCAGGTTTGCCCACTTTCGACCACATTCCAAAAGCTAGCATGTTAGAACCTATGGCTCGCGAGCCAGGTGTGGCTCTTTTGATGATTGCATCTGGCTCGCAGATAAAACAAAATATTCTCACTTGAAAGAAGGGGGGATCCCTTTTTAGTATTCACAGCCATTATGTGTACTTATTCTGTTTTCAATCAATCAATCAAACCCTTTATTTTACTCAAACATAAAAATCGACTGAAATCACTGGGTTTTTTTTTTTGTTTTGTTTTGATTGTTTCCAAGGGTGAGCTGGCCAAGAAACATGTTTTATGAATTGTTGGGTATTTTTCATAGCAGTGGAACGGAACAGCCATAATTAGGTTTGTTATGACAACTGTAATGACCCACCCGTAGGCTAGCCAATATCATTGCGTGCACTTCATGCGGAATGCCCAGAACGTTGGTAAAAATCAGTTAAGGTTCACTATTGTACAGCCGTCACAATGATGTCAACAAACAAAAAGTATCAAAACGAACAGGCGTTATCCTTTATTGGAGACAGAGGCCCAAACTAAATAACCTCAACTGACGTGTTTTTGGTAACCCAGGCAGTACTTCATTCGGTATTGACAGATATCCCTTTTTCTCTTGCCTATGCAACATTAATTTCAATTATATCAGGCTCACACAGTGTGCGTATATCTTTGCGTTATGGTCACTTTGGCAGATTCAGCACAGATTACAAATTTTCCCAACATCTGGAGGAGGCCTTATTCTGTTACCAACACTTATTGCGCCTATTTCGTTTTGTTCCTGATTAAAACTACGATGATGTATTTCCAAATTTGCCAAAAGGGAGAAAGAAATCAGAATTTTGCCGTCACTGATCGACACGGTCTAAATGCAGCCTGGAAACATGGTAATACGATTCAATTCCTGTGACTCTTATTTCCTTTCGAAAGTAATGATTGCTTCCTCTGGCACAAAAATGAGGCCCTGAAACCTCAGATGTTAATATGCTTAACTTTATAAACAGGAATAGAAATGACGGGAAAAAACATGAATAGCCAATCAACATCACCCGTACAAATAAAGTTGAATTTCCGTCAGCCCGAGGTCATTTCCAAGGGGTCAGAATTGTTGTCGAGTTGTTGAAATTGGCTCTACCTGCATGACTGTTGAAAGAAGGAAGGAACATTTATTTGTTCACAGTGAGCTCCAAGTCAGTGGCTGTGTGGTTTCAAATGACTGGCTCTATTTTCATATAGGTCGTTGGTCATGCAATTTGAAGAGATTAAAATAAAATAAGTAAATTGCGGAGACTAATGCGAGAGAGCAATGTAAATCTCAAAGGTAAATAAAACCGCCGAACATCAAAGACAAGTTGGATTGTGCGTGTGTGTGTGTGTGTGTGTGTGTGTGTGTGTGTGTGTGTGTGTGTGCTCCCTTGGCTCGGACAAGGTCTTGACAGATCTATCAGCATTCTCTTCCAAAAAAAAAAAAACCGCACAAATACTACACAAACACACACACACATGCGCACGTGCACACCCACTTGTACAAGCGCGCCCGTCCTTTCAATATTCATTAGCAAAGCAATCTGTTATACAGGCATGGCCAAGCGCTGCGCCTGCTGGCCACCTCTGTTGCACACACCTTGCATCCGTTGTGGAAAATATCACATCAAAGCTGCTTGGAAGGTCAATATGAAATAAATCCCAAAGCAAAACAGTGGACAGAAAACAAGAGAGGCATACAGAAGTTAATAACTCCATGCTCGTCTTTATATGATGGCCGGAGAGACCGCTTTGCTTTGAAATAACATTTTCTTTCCTCTACCATGGCACGATGAAATTATAGCTCATTACTGTAACATTCCAGACAATCAGAAGCATGAAGTCATTTTTGGAAAAGGCAATGTAACAAAGGCTGAAAATGAAAAAAAAAAAAAAGAGGACGGAAACGTGGAATGACGGCGTTGTACAATTACAGTGAAGCTATGCATATCAAGTAAAGAAAACAATGAACAAAAATAGGAAGCTCCGCCCCCACAAAATAAATACATAAGAAGAAAAGCCAGGATATTTCCCAGTTTAAAAGCAAACACTGACAACATCCAAGTGACCAAAAAGTTTATTTTCTGGGCCCTAAAAAAGGTTTTCTCTGGATCAAGACGGCCAAGAGCAATCAAAAATGTGCCTATGACCTTCTTCGCGTGTAACTTTGGTCCTCATGAGAGTCATCACACAATTGTTGAGGAACAAAAAAAAAAAAAGGGTCGAGGCCAATCTCTTTCATTCAAACACCTTTCAGGAAATCGCCAACATAAGAATCGGATGCTGTGAGAAGCTCGCAACGAATGAAGAAGTCAGAGGATCGGCGCTTCCTGTAGGCCAGCTGTCCTGCGGCACAATCATTGGACCGCGTTCAGAAATATAATTAAAAAAAACAAAGAAAATGTTTTTAAACGCCGATGCAGTAGATGCAGTTTTTTTGGTACTGGTAGTAATTACAATATCCCTTTCATGTACAAAAAAAATCAAAACCTACATCAGGGTTTTTCTTTTCTTTAGGCACGCAAAAAAAAAATAATGGCAGTGAATGGCAACACACTCCATTCTAGCGGTTGATGCACAACTGTGACATTAAGATTAATTATTACAATCGAAAATAACATTTGAATGTTTGTCCACTCTAGTGACAGCTGTCCCTAAAATTGTATAGTTCTGTTGAAGGCAGAAACCAACATGAAGCCCAACATGAAGCAGTTTAAATAGAATTGATGACACATTTTTATTCAGTTGATACGCACATGCATAGATGCATGGAACAAATGGACACAAACACACACACACACTCTCTCTCTAAAAGCAAACATAATTGTGCTTGTAAAACTGTCAACCTTATATCATGAACTCTTCTAAGACTCTTATGCAACAGCACTTAGAAACTCAACATGGAAAAAAAACTAAAAATTCTGATCCTCACATGGGAGTTGGGTCTCCCGCAGTGCACAGCCAAATATTTATTAACACAGACTCCTTCAAGTTTGGATGAATGACCGTATTTTCTTCAGGTAACCCCTTTGGAGAGTAGGGAATGGCAAAGATCACAACGGTGATCATTTTTGTTTTGCAAAGCGAGGTTCAACCTGTGTGTGGGAACTCTTTGGATGAAAACTTCAAAACAAGAAACACTAAAATTTACAGTTGATGGAGTTTTATAAGGCGTTAGGGACTTATTACACGGCCCCAGAACCAAATCTTATGAAATGCCTGATTGACTCTGAGAACAACAGATATAACTCAAAAGATGCATTATCTTTTGCCGTTGACACGAGTTCACACGAGGGTATTTGTTTTGTGACTTTGAATGAGCTCATTGCTCAATTTACAGAAATTAGCGGCACAGGACAAAAGCATGGAATGTGTTTCATGGTAAAGCTCGTATTTTTGGATGCTTTACATCGTTTTGAGATTTTAGCCTTTGGACTCAAACAGACAACAATATAACATCATTTTTTTTAATTTGTTTTGCTAATGATTCACAAAATATCTTTCAAATGGAATTTTCTGTGTTGCCTTCTAGGAAAAAGCCAGACGGTATGCATGTTTCATGTTATTGGCACATTGCAGCTTATCAGTTTAACAACACAAATGCGGTAAAAGCTTTTCACACTCCTATTTTGTCAATTGGCGTACGCACTGTGGAGAAAATTGAAAATATGTCAACAAAATGAGTGCTGCAAAACACAGCGCTTTTTAGGAAAGTAATAATTACCTCACGCCTTAGTGATAATTCCCAGCCGAGTTAAGGTTTCGGCGTACAAATGATTGAATTCCCTTTCCGTTTTTTACTCTGGGGAAAAGGTAAACACATTTCGGAATGAACTCACAATATTTCTCCTCCAAGCAGCTGTACCTGAAATCTCTTGATTGTTTGGTGTCGCTGTGACAGGTTTACACCGAGATGAATGTTCGTCCAAATGTTTCTGGATCTCATGCGCAATAATTAGAGGCGTACGCAAAGCTGATTCAATCACATTAGTGGAAAATTGCTACCAAAGCCCCTCCCACTTCTTTTAATTTCATGCATACTCCGACACACTCACGGTAATTACCCGACCGCGTCGGTATCGCAGAACCAACGTTTAGTGAGTGACACACAAGAGCTCAGATCCAAGTTATTTCCTTTGTACGGAAGGAAGCCTGATAGCGATTTGCATTTGAACAATTCCAACCCAACGTGTGACGCAGTGTGAAGTAATGGCGACACGACCCGCCGTCTGTCGCCTGACTTTGTCGCTCAAGAAGAAAAACCAAAGAGAAGGGCGGAAATAAGACGTCAATATTCATTGCCGTTAACTTCCCAACGTCGAAGGAGATTAGTCGTTGCGCCCAACGTTTGCAGTAAGACTCATGTTTCCTATTTTTGGAGTTGCCTGTAATGTCACCGGTTTAGGATTTAATGGGGAGGGCTGTTGTTGCATTCAATGTAAGCCGAAAATGGATAAAACTGTCAGCTTAATGTCAGTGGATAGGAGAGGGATGGGACAAAGCGGAGAGAGAACTCATGTGGAGGAAGGAAAGAAAGTAACAGGAGAGGCTGTAATCAGCGACGTGTTGCAACTCCCAGAGAATGGCAGCAGTTCCACCTTCGGAGCACGCCATGAAACTCCTTATTTTCGAGATTCATTTTTCCATTCGTCTACCTATCAATCCCTCCATATAGCTCTTTGTCTTATATTTGTGATGCGGAGAACCTAGCTGTGAAATGAGACTATTGATTTGTATGCCTGTGTGTGGTTTACTTGCAAACGTGCATGATTGAAGCGGAATTACATACAAAGCAATATTGCTTTGTAAGATCACCGTGCTCAAACCGTCACGCCGGAGCCTCATTTGTCAGTGTTTCATCCCATAAACCAAGTGGGACCGTATGCATTGGAATCGAAATCTTTCTTCTCAAAAGCCATGACACACGTCATTGCTAATCTCTTCGATATCAAACGAGAGAGTGCTAGACAATGAGGATGGAGTTTAGGACAAATGGAATTGAATCATGGAACTGGTTGCCAGCCAATCGAACAGCACAAAGAGACGAACAACCATCCACGCTCACACTCACACCTAGGGACAATTTAGAGTTTTCAATCAACCTGCCATGAAATGTTTTTGGAATGTGGGAGGAAACCTGATTACCCGGAGAAAACCCACGCAGGCACGGGGAGAACATTCAAACTCCACACGAATCGAACCTGGTACCTCTGCACTGTGAGGTTGATGCGCTAAACCAATTACGTCTATTTGAGGTAGGAGCTAAATTTTGACTGGAACATCCGGTTTGTTATGAATAGTTTGATGGATTTTTTTTTCCTTTCAAATGATAGGTAAAATATGACTGGCTTGTTTTTGGATGATCAATTAAAGTTCATTTATATTCGCTGTCAAATGCAAGTAAAAAGCAAATTTCTTATTGTGCGCGTCCAGCTACTTTTCGTTTGGACACTTATTTACAGGCACTTTTCAATTTGTCGAGCGCGCCAACTATCTCGTTTGATTTTCATCCCCCCTAATTCAACGTTTGACAGCCCCTAATGGCGACCTGGCAACGCATTTCGAGCTCCTTTGCTGTATTTTTCCCCCAGCCTGTTAATTTGCCCTCCTCCGCACAGTCACCCATTCCAAACACTCAATCCGATCCATGCATCCGTCTGCAGCTCACTCCTCCCGGATCATTCACTTCCTCCACTCTTCATCTTCATCCCTACATCATCTTCACCCAGCTACTGCTTACTCCGCCCTTTCATCATTCCTCCCCGCCTTCCTTTTTGTGAGATAATACATTTGGAGCCCCGGTGATCTATTGATTCTCTGAACTGAAACGCCTTTGAGAAAGGTAATTTTTTTTTTTTTTAAGGAGGCAAAGATTAGACGGAAGCTCAGCACTTTTCAAGGTGAGCAGGGCTCCCCCGTCTTGTTTAAAGAGGGCGATGTTGGAATGAGCAATGACTTGAAGTACTCTAAATGCGTTTCCAGCTGTTCTAGTTTGCGTTGCAATCAGTGACGGCCTGACATGAAAAACTTTAACTGCCGTCGCTGCTCGGTAAATGGGAGCAAAACATTTTGCCTTGGCCGAGGAGGTTATGGTTTGTTATGGTTTCACCACTATGTACTGTGGGTCTAGGGGTCGGCAAGCTGCGGTTCCAAAGCCAGGTTAACGCACAGGTTAATGCTATGCCCTACAGGAACTTTATTAAAAACAAACATCACTCACACCTCATAGATGGCAGCTTACAACGGTGAGTGAAAATGAACGTTGTCATGTTTTGGTTTGTGACCAACAGGTGGCACTGTAGGGCTCTCCCTGCAGCTGCACACCTGTTGGTCGTTAAGTAATTATTGCTTTAAAAGGACTCCCGGCACGGCCACTCAGTGTCGAGACATTGTTTGTTGGTTCCTGTCATAGTTCTGTTCCTGTTAGTTTTTTTGCTTCAGTCATGGTTTGTTGGATACTTTGGATTCGTTTTGTTGTTACGACTTTGTTTAGGATTTAGTTGTTTGTATTTTATCAATATAATTTGTCAACTGCAACCGGCTCCTGCGTGCTTTTTGGGGTCCACCACCACGCAACGTGACAAACATGGTGTCCACAGCCCTGATGGGCCGATGCTGTATGTTATGTCATCACACTAATCCGTTTTTTATTATATTTTTTATTATTGTAATTAGGTATTGTTTTACAACTATACTGTATACTTGATATTTCTTTTTTCGTCAATGGATGCTACAGCTTCTTGTTGACTTTGAAACTTAGCTTGTAGCCGACGTGTGCACATTTTGAGCATGACGTCTCTGATCCACTGGTTAAAGGACACTTTGATTCTCTCCTCTTTCATCTCAAACCGCTTCAAACAACAAAGCGTGTGACGGAAAAGTGGTTAGGACTGCACGACTGTTTGTGTTTTATGTTATGTGTTGTGTTTATTATTTTACTTTATGTTAACTGTTTTGTAAAGCGCTTTGTTACAGCTGCCGCTGTTGTGAAAGCGCTATATAAATCAGAATGTATTGTATTGATATTGATAAAGAAATGGGCCTTTTTAAGTCACATGGTGCGCTAACTGCACATTCCTCATATGATGACGGAAAGTAAATGGATGATTTTAAGTTTGGCTTCATTTTATGAGCAGGACTCAAACATTGGCTTATTTTTTCGTGATCAATAATTAAATAAGTTTGTTCTAGCTTTGTTCTAGTTGAGAGCATCTTGTCCAAATTGACTTTAGTTTAGTGCTGGGTACAATGAAATCTCAAGACTCTCAAAGCCTTTTGGACTGTAATATTTTTAGCCACAGGTTATTGCCTTCCAATCTGATAAAGAGCTCAAAGACACAACAAAAAAACAAACAAACAAAAAAAACACACCCAAGGGTGTCACCAAAAAGCAAAAAAATAACTGACTATTCTGATGTGAATGTCTCTGAACTCTGATATAAATCATAGTAAATATCTGCAAAAGGAGCTGAAACATGCAGTCCTTTTATCCTGAGACAGCTGGAGCGGTTTGTTGACAAGGAGTAGGCTAAAATAACTACTCGGGTACAAAAGCCTCATCGAGGGTTACAGAACTCGTTTCGTTGCAGTGACTGCCTCAATAGGTGGCGAGACACATTGTGACGATGTGGGCGCTTTCAGTTTTGTGGAGGTAAGGTTCTTGTCATGATTCGGTTGAGGGACCAACAGGTAGAACTGTAGGGCTCCCGCGGCAGCTGCACACCTGTTGGTCATAGGTAATCAGGCCTTTTAAAGGACCCCCAGCCCGGACACTCAGTGTAGGGTCATTGTTGCTTCATGCTACTGACATGTGTGTTGCTGCTTGCTCTTGGTTTCTGGCATGTTTAGTTCATTGTTGTGTTTTAGCTTTAGTCGTGGTTTTTGTTTGATACTTTGGACTTTATGTGTTTGGGATTTAGTTTTCTTTGTTTTAAATACAATTCTTCAAATACACCCCGCTCCTCCCTGCTGCCTGCTTTTTGGGGTCCACCGCCACCTCGCAAACGTGACAGTTCTTCAGTTTGTTTAAAAAAAAAAAAAAATCAGATTTAGATTTTTAATTCTCAGTCCATCTTTGTTCCTTCTGTCCGATTCAAGTTATTTCATTGAGCATTATGGAGTTTTCTTGCTTTAATGGAGGGCCCCTGACAATACTCAAATTAATAAAGTACTATCAAGGCATTTCAATAAATGATAAGTATCACTTATGATAGCTTGTGGAGCGCATTTATGATTGTCACATTTATTTTGTTGGAGTCATGGTGACTTATTGGAATTCAATATTTTCTTTCTTTTGAGAGTGTTTTTTTTTTTACAATCTCATGTAGCTGGAAGGTAGAGTGAATGATTGTTTGAATAATTGAATTAGCACACTGATTCATAGCTGAGCTGTAAAACCCTAATCTTCTCATAAAACCTCTCCCAGTGGCTAGGTTGCTAATCATTGTGGCTCTTTTGGATGTCTTTTCTCTGTGAATTGGCAGCAGTAACGACATTTTGAGATTTCCTCGGAGTCGAATGGGTTTTGCATGCGCTAGGAGATAGAAGGGTATTAAAGGGGCTGGCTGAGAGGCATGGTGACGAAGACATGGGAGGCGAAGCAGAGACAAAAGGGCTTGGATAAAGGAGGCTAAAGGAAGCCAATAAAAATAGGGAAAGGGGGGGAGAGAAGGAAATTTGTTATGTGATGAGGTAATTACATTTCATAGACTAAGCAAGAACGAAAGAGACGGCTTTGCAAATGGCTTGAGTGGCAAAAATCAGCAGAGCCGACAAGAGCACTTGGGCCCAGATTGTAATTTCTTTACACATTATTAGGCGGTAGTGGTTTGCAGCCAATCCTTGAGCCTGCAGGGCCAAAGCGTGGATTAATGGCCATACTTTTCTTTTATTCTCGATTGAAGTCTAGCGTCACTTTACGCTAAAGGCCCGAAGGCAAGTAGCCCAGGGAGCTGATTTCACGGCAGCTTCCGCCGAAGGTGAGGTCACCTTTCACCCTAACCCTCTTACAGTCTCGAGTGTTTATGCGCTCGCCATCTGAGGGTTTGTGTCTCTTGCTGTTTTATGTATGTGCCTTCTACCCTTTAGCTAGCCGTGAGCCTCGCTCATGTATTTCGGCTTTAGTTCCTCAACCGGCACTCTTACTGGCTTTTTGACCTGGTGCACCTCCAGAGAACTGCAGTTTATCTGTGGTTTTTCAGGAATAGGCTAGCAAACAGCATCAGGTTATGCTTTATCTTATTTAATACTGGTATAACCCTATTTTATCCTTTAGACTCACTTATAAAGGTTTTTTTTTTTACTTTGAACCCCCCCCCCCCATACAATCTCTATGTGAGTTTTTGAGAAACTAGAGGGACTATCCTGTCTAAATAGTTCAATTTAGACTTTGTAGAGCTTGCGTACATACAGCCACATTTTTTATGAATACAGGAGAATTGCCTGAGACAATCGAAGCCAAAAATCTCTTTTGGCATGGCAAAATCTCACTTTTGGCTGACTTGCACACATTCAACTTTCCACATGAGGGTAGTGGTTTAAAATATGGACGTCAAAGTTTTACTGTCAGTCGAGTCAAAATGGAAGGAAACTCAACATAGGTTGGAATTAAAAATGTTACATTGCCAGTAGGTGTGCACGTGAATGGTTGTTTTTTCGTCCACATTGGCCGTGCAATTGGTTGGCGACCAGTCGAGCATACCTCGACTCTATAGAGTCAGCTCGAAGAGGCTTCAGCTCAAGGAAATGGATGAACGGACAAAACATTTGAATCAACTTACAAGTAGAAAGCTAAAATTGCATGAAACATACTTTGCTAAAACAGTAGCTAATTTGCATTTTTTTTATTCAAGTTCACATGACTCAAAACCTACTGATAATGATTGCTTTTAGATTAATTTTGAAGTTTAAAATGAATACTTCTTTTGGTATAAAGACAATCTTGAAAAAACAAAATCCCATTTATTTAGCTTTTTTTTGGAAGATCTTGTATTTTATTGCTGCAAGTCCATTTTTTTTTAACAGAAACAATTAAACTGTACGGCTGAAAACAGCATTCCTAACGGATAAACACTCAGTTTTGTTTGGTTATGTTTTGCTGTGATTTATTGCACAGTCTCCATAAACAGGGACTCTAATGGCTGCAAAATATTACAAACACTGTCAGCATTGTGTACAGTCCAACTCCCTCACACACACACACACACACACTCTCATACTCATGCTATTGAACACATTTGCTCATTGCCGTCCATACACCGAAGTAGCATCAATACAAACCACCCCCAGACATACTCAAACACATCATTTCGAACGTCAATGATGCTTCAACACCGCCATCCAGCAGAGGAAGACGATGGAAGGAAAGAAAAAAAAATCATTACATGAATAGCACAAAACAGCTCATACTGTATTTATCATGTGCATATATTTTTGACAGTCCATTCAATTTTACCCAAGTACATTGACAAAGGCATTTGCATATGTTTTATAGGAACATAGAGTACTTCAGGATGGGTCATTCACATTGTATATGTCTTTGGAGAGAAGACAGAGGTTAAATGAGGTCGCTGTCTGCCACATAACGGAGCAGTTTGACGGTCAGCTTGCATAGCGGCTGGATGAAGTTATGGTTATGACTGATGACAAATGAGGATCGGACTGCTGCCTCGGTGCATGTTGCTACAGGATCGGCGCACCAAGGGCAGATCGATACGGATGGAAGGTCATGGTTTCAGTGATTTACTGTGGAGCCATGAAGAGATGCTAAATATCTAATTGAATCAAACCTTAATGGTGGCCGCATGCTGACGTCAAGGACAGAAGGGTTTTACTCAGATGGTGAAGTCTACTCGTTAGCTCTTGGGGAGGCAAAGAACCGTATCCGTAACTTCAGATGACCACAGACAACTTACAAAAAAGGCAGTAGGACAATGTGACCTATCCCAGCCAGTCACCAAGGGTATACAGTAGTGCATGTAACCGTTGCATCGGACATCTCCCGTATTTTTCGGATTATACATCGCTCCAGATTATAAATTGCATCAGCCAAAAAATGCATAATTAAGAAGGAAAAAACATAAGTTGCACTGCAGTATAAAGTCACATTTTTGGGGGAAATTGATTTGATAAAATCCAACACCAACAACATATGTCTTCTTGAAAAGCAACTTAAAATAAAATATGTAATAGAACAACAGGCTGAATAAGTGGACGGTATACTAACGTTACTGACATGCCTGGTAATGTCAGTAACGACGTAACATTAAGAGTTATTCAGATAACTCTCGCATAAAGAACATGCTAACAAGTTTACCAAATGATCAGTTTCACTCCAAATCACAAAATCCAATTAAATCTTCATCCTCTGTGTCACTTTTACCTCCCGAGTTGTGGAGTTGTTTAGACAATGCACCGCTTCCGCTTCTACATTGCTTGCGTCAGACTCATCGTCGATTTATCAACATGGGCCGAGAGCTTGTGGTTTAATGTGAAAATAACATGTGAAATGACATAATCATGTGTTCATAATTTCACAAATAAGTCGCTCTAGAGTATAAATTGCACCCCCGGCCAAACTATGAAAAAAAACTGTGATTTCTAGTCCGGAAAATACGGTACCATTTCTTTACGATACTGTATGTGTTAATTTGGCATAAAAGCTGAGTAATTGACACAGCCATTCCAATAACAGTGATCGCTTCAATGAACTTTCTTAAAACTATGCTTAAAAACAGAAAATGTGTACGTGACCCAAAAATGTGTCTTTCTATGGACATGAAATCTCTGAGGCAGCAAAGGGCAGAAAATGATGACATTGATGAGTACTTTTACGTTACGTGCATTCGATATTAGGGTTGAGGTCAAAATTATGATTTCTCAAACCCTCAGACTAACCCGTTTTCCTGCGTGAGCTGATGTGAATTACTCCCGCATACCTGGCATTTTGAATATCCCAATTTAAATGGTGACGCATGGACATTGTCGTGACACAAATAGACGTCGTTTCTATTTGTTGCTGTTGTTTTTGTTTTTAATACCGCCAATTAAACACATTATATTCATGTCACTCACGAGTCAGCGCAAAAATAAAACAGTCACTTTCCTCCTCCTCCATTAGTGTTCCGCTGTGCTGCGTCTTTGAGTTTCACAATGCTTGGATACCTCTGCTCCTTTATTTCCGCAAATTGCACGCCAGACGTCCGGACTTCAGCAAACATATAAGTATGCCTGTATAGCCAATCGACCAGAGACAACAACAAAAATAATAATGATAATAATGTGAACACGGCATGGAGAAATCAATTTGTTGAAGTTAGTAAGCGGGATGACTTCCTGGACTCAAGATCCCTTGCAGATAGCATAAAGCATGCACAGAACACAAACCACTGCCCTGTTCAAATAATTCTTGACTGCATGTAAATGTAGTCATTGTTTTGTTAATACTCCTACACCAACGAAACTCAACTCAGTCCTTGAAATTAAATGATTAAAAGGAAATGGGCACAAATGTACCTATGTTACACTGTAATACTCATTTGTACAGTACAATTTAAATCAGCGGTCACTGTAAGGATGGAGCCTATTGACTTTCACCCCCTCATACGGCGGCACATCGGATTGCCTAAGAGCGAGTGTGTCATGACATTTTCCAAACCTATGAAAAATAAAGCCGTCGCTATCACCAAGGTCCATTGAAACTTGGATTCACCGCATCACTGATGTGGCAACTGAACACACCGAAGTGAGGCGAGTGCTCCACTGCGCCATCAGTGACCCATCAGCAAAGTCCCTTTATGCTTTATGGACTCACAACTCATTCATAAGAAAGATCAGACTAATTTAAGATTAGCCCTAACCCACAACACATTATCTCTTTCGGCAAACATGGATCACTATTTTCTCGGGGGTTTCTCGGGTAGTTAGTTAAGTGCCTCTAACATATCCCATTGGGGTCTTTATGAATAACCTGTTACGATAAAATCTTTTCGCCAAGAATTAATTTTGGTGCCTGGATACTGTGAATCCCTAATTAATATTGAGGGAAGAGTAAATGGTTCAAGATGGCTAAATCCCATTGACATGAACGGGACAAAAACAGCTCAAACGGTTTATCATGTTCTTGCTTTAAATACTGTGTGCAGGGAGACACAAACTGGATTCCTTGCGTATGCCACTTTCATATGACATACACAACAAAGGAGCATTTTTTGGGGCTACATCACTGTGTGAATGTGTTTGCGGGTCTGCGTGTGTATGTTTGTGCCCATGAGGTAGAGGCCTCCTGTGCTTTGGAGTGAGACGGAGGGCATTAGTCAGATTTGACCAACAAAGAAAGTGTGAGCACACAACTATAGGGGATTAGACCAACACTACAGACTTTCATTAGTCCACACAGAGGAAGAGGGCAAGGAAAAGCAACAGTTGAGAGAGAAAAGAGCCAGAGAGAGAGAGAGAGAGAGAGAGAGAGAAAATTGACTTTCATTAGTGAAGGAAAAGGCTAAGAATGAGGCGAGATCCAAGCATATTAAGCATTGGAGGTACTGAGAAACTGTCCATGACTGGATTAGTCATTTGTCATCAACACATTTGGGAGGAATGGAGATTGTGCTAAATGAGTCAATGTGCATAGAATTTGTAGTGAAGAATGGCAGATGCAGCTCCACAAATTCAATTGCATTCCTTAATATCGCAGCCAAATATGAAAAAAATCTGTTAAAAATTTAGTTGGAACTTAATTACAGCTAACCTTGCAGAAACCCTGTTGCCATTTGAGACTTTTTTTTGTTTTTGCATAGAAGAATGAGGATGGTACCAGAGCACATTAAGAGTCAAAACGGGAGAGAGTTTCAGAAGGAAACGCAGACAGAAAGTTGAAGGGGTCGGGGTATCCGTGATGTAGAACAACAAGTAGAGAGGATTAACCCCTCCGCTGCATGAGCGACACACGCAGCACACACAAATATGCAAAAAAACACACTGAGGGCCTGGGAAGAAAAATCCTGCGCCCAGCTAATTAGCAACTAAATCAACTGTTCACACAAGACCGACTGCGGGATTTAAAAAAGAGAGCCGGGCTCGGCCAGAGATTTGTGTACTCTCCTTGCCTCCTGGGGGTCCGAGGCAAATCCACATGCATATGGGCTTGACATTAATGTATAGAAATATTCAGCAATTGTTATGTAACATCACTGGCAGTCAGCCAAAAATTTTCTGCGAGGGCGTCGCGCCCACCAAGCAACTTATTACTTGCCCTGAAGACAAAAAAAATTAACAATATGAAGGCAACTTTTATTCTGTGTATCGACATGATTTTTAGACGAACATGATAAAGCAGGACAACGTTGTTGTTTGAACACGTGTGTTGATTCGTAGTGCATTTCCAGTCTGGATCGCACAAATTTCAGAGAATGAAGAGGAAAAGCAAAAACATCTAAAAAGTGAATCTATATACGCCCTTGAAGATGCAATGGTAACAAATGACCTTGCTGCCTAGGGCTGTAAATGACTCCTAAAACTGTGAGAGACTTTGGCAAATAAATGGATTCCAAATGACAGATCCCCCAGCTTGAAGTTGTTTTTCTCTGATGAACAATCGGCTTCATTTTGCAAAGCTATAAAATTCAAATGATGACTCTGCTTTCCGGTATGCTTCCCAGCTCCCCCCCCCCCCTTCCCCCCTTTTGTCATTTCATCCGACATTTTAAAATGCTTTTATAGCAGTGAGATGCTCGGGAGTGATAAGGCGTGTCCACGACCTGAAATTGAGCTCCGTCTGTAAAGGGCAACAAGTGGAATCACCTTGATGGCATCACGTAATCCACATGAACTCTCCCGCAATTATGCATACATGTCGATTGTCGACGACATCGCCACCGGAACAGCTGCTGTCCTTCGGTATTTTGCTATTTGAGGGAATTGTCCTAGTTTGTCACTCGCTATGTACATTTTAATGATCTCATTATATAAGTAAGTAGGCAAGGCAATATTTACTTTGGGAACGACATAGAGGAGAAAAAAAAACATCATTATGCCTTTCCGTAGTGCAGATCACGGATGAAATATATTTTCCATTGAGTTACCATGTTAATTCTGACTTGAACTACAGCACAAAAGACTAGGGACATTAAAACAAATTGCTTGGAGATTGCTTTCAGTTACCGTGATGCTATAAAAGTGTAATTTAATTGACATTTGGAGTTTTGTGGCCCACTTTTAATCTTCTGCGTATGTTCTGCCAGGCTAACACAGCGCCATGTTACTGTTCAGTGGAGGCTTTGAATGTGCCACCAGATGTTTTCTTTGTCGTAATGTGTTTTTAATCACCAATCCTGAAGTCAGATGCCAGCAGGCGGCTACCAATCTGATTTGCATCACTTGTGTCCCCTTCATCTCTTCTCAACAGCTGAGGGAACAGAAGGCATCAATCACTTTTAACAAGATCCTCCTCGCAGACATTTTTGACGTTCGCGTCACTTTTAAGCAACTTGGGTCTCTCCTCGATATGGTTTGTAGATGCCCACTCAGATTTGGACATATAGACAAGTTGGATAATGGATTTACACTCAACGCGCACTTTGTTACGTCAACCCACACAACCTAATGCGGCCAAGCAGATGAGCTGTTCGTGTTTACTTCTTTTGTATAATACCGCTTTATTGTTGTTTTATTCATTTAATGTGCTGTGTCCTTGGGGTCCGCGAAAGGGGCTTACAGATAAAAGTGGTGTCAAAGCGCATTCGTTCGCAGTCACGTTGCGGCTCCAAATCATGTGCTGCTGTTTTCTTGTGCATCTCGGGTGAATAAAATAAAGATGTGTCAAGATTATTTTGCTGCAACTTTTACAGACTGGTTTCAAAAATAAGAGATGCTCGAAGGTCTTCTTTGTGAAAAGCCAGAGTCAAAGTCTCATCAACCCTGGGCGATGCCTATGTGTTTTTGTTGTTGTTATTTTATTTTTTATTTTTTTAAAGGATGGCGTCTGTTTACTACTGAATGCATGAATATCTCATTTTGGTTGAAGAGTATAATTGGGGCAGGATGTGGGAAGGTTTTTTTTTTTTTCTTCAGAATTTGTAACGTTATACACGGCAACAACGTTGTCGCATGCACGCATTTGAAAAAAAAATGCAAGGTAAGGTGATGATGGTTCACGTTGGTGAGATACGAGCATGTACAAAAACTACTTTTCTTCCATGTTGAAAAAATATTTTGGAGCAATTATGTGAAATGAGAAGCAAAACTGTAGCAATGCATTAAATGTCCACTCACACAAGCCCAGACCGAATACGTCAAACTGCAGAGATAAACGTGCAGAGCTGGGCGCGTCAATAAATTTCATTCGTTATTCGTAAGCGTCTGGGCCACCCGTTCGTCATTGTCCAACTGTCATTGTTTCAAACCAAATCAAAACTGTCATCAGCAATCCGTCGCCGCGAAATGACAGTTTGACAAGGCTGTTTTAGGGACGGTAAAATTTCGACGATCCACCAGGCTGTCGTCATCGTCAGTCTGTGACTTTGTCATTATTTCAACCACACTCCTGACTTAACCAAGATCTATAACGGTGCTGCCATTTGTGAGGTAAAAACGGTCCCATGTAAATAGCTCATGGAAAAAAGTCAATGGACCGGGAGGGAGCAGGTTTCCCTTCTCTGTACGCACCTTTAAAAATTGACCTCAAGTACTCAGCTCAAACACACAACAAAAGGGAGTGCACCTGAAAAATCCTATCAACGTCACTTCAGAGAGGCAGCTTCGTTTATGGGCAGATGATTGATCCTTTTCAGTCGACAAGAGTCCTTCGGAAACACTTAAAGCTTGAAGAAGCGTCTTTTGAAACTCTCACAAACTTTCATTTCACCGCGGGGGGTATGGGGGTGGGGGGTCGACTCTACTCACCTTCTCTCTTCTAAGTGCTGGCCACTCGATCATCATCGGCTCTATTTTTAGTTTCTTTCAGATTCGACACGAGCTACCTGTTGTATTTTTTTCCCTCTTATGTCTTCTGTTTCTCGATTTGTTTCTCTTGTTCTCCTTCATCTTGTTTCCTCATAATCTGCCTCGCCTCCGTTTTCAAAAAGAATGTGGCCACAACTTCAGCTGGATCACCATGCACCAGATCAGACATGCCATCCCAAATGCAAACGCATTCAAAGACAGACGAAAACACCCAGATGTTCGTGCATGGGCATTTATTTTAGTCCGTGGGTCACTTGGGTAGTCCACGCAGTTCATAGAAAAAAAAACCTGTCCAGTGGGGAAGGGAAGGGAGCAAGGCAACAAGGAAAGGCGATGGAGAAGCGAGCGAGAAAGAAATGGGTCTAGAGCAGTGGTGCCTATTACATCGATCGCGATCGACCGGTAGAGAGCGACTGGTCCCAAGTCGATCGCGAAGAATGTAGAGAAGAAAAAAAACAAACAACCATTTGTGTGTTTTTGTGCATGTTAGGAATATCTTTTTTTGTGTTAATGAATACTGGACCTTAATCATCCCACCAGTCTCATTTTCACAAAAAGTATGAAAAACATAAATAACCTAACCTTTAACCTACGCTGGCACATTATCTACGTCACCGGATGTTCGCGCTCAGCAGTCTGCAATTTCAGCTTGTGATCAGAGCTGTTGCGCGCTATCTTTTATCGTTATTATTATTCTCATTCAGAGTTTGTTTTGTGTACAATTCACTGAGGACACGGGCAAAAAAATAGGAATCTAGAGGGCCGAGGAAGGCACTTTAAAACGGTACGTGTCAGCTACGATAATTAATAGGTTGCAAAAGTGCGTCGCATGCCTCCGTGTCGGGCTGTTGCTCATCATGGCGTGCGTGTGTATGTGCGTGTGCGGTAACGGGTTAATCGCGGGAGGTTCGTTGATCAAAAATTCGATCTTCGGTCCAAAAAGTTTGGGTACCCTTGGTCTAGATTTTATAGACAAGGTGAAGGAGGTTGGTGAAAATAGACTAAAAAAAAAAACACTGAAGGAGAAAATTAGTGTCTGAGTCAAGGGATGTGTGGAGGAGGGTTTGGTGGATCACCTGCCACTTGAGTGTTGTTTTGTCCATCACAGAAGACACCTTTGTTTTCATTCCAGGTCTCAGAGGTCTTGGTGACTGATAGTGATGCACAAGCCATTGTCTTACCTCCCACCTACTTAACTCCACACAGTCAATAGTCTCCCTGCTTTAATTGTTTTGCACCTCTTATCAAGTTTTAACTCCCCTGCTGCTTTTATTGAAAGAAATGATTTCTTTATCTTCCCTCAACTCATTTAAACTCCCCAATTGCATATGAACACAGAGTTAGAGACGTCTTTCCATGGTTTCTGTCGTTATGAATTTATACTCATGAAATCCAGTTTGCATAAAAACGTACGATTTACACAACTCAAAACGTGACGTTTCATAGTTGCGTTTGGACAAATTGGTTTATTTAAAACAGATGCAATATTGAAAATGGACTTTTGAAGTGTGTTGACACAAATATTTAGATCTCACACCAAGTATGAAATTACACACCGCGGAACATCTTTTGTTAGCTGCCCAGTTCTGAAAATGTGTTGTTCTGAATTTGGTGACGTAGCAGTGTGGCTAATTTACAAAGCACTGTTGCCAGCAGTTCCTCTGCACTAGAACAAATGATGGCCTCAGTCATACTGCCAGACTACATGGAAAGACTAACATAATTTAATGGTAAAAAGAGCTAGTTTTTTTTCTGCATAGATGAGCATTTATTGTGCCCACCTTTGCCTGTTTCTAAGAACAAGAATGTTTCTCGGTTCCAAGAATGGGAGATGAAAAAGGCTGCAATCACATGCAATCACACACTTGACTCTTTCAAAACACCCAAATAGTGGCGGAGCTGGCTGCAGACTCTCCCGGACCAACTTGGGCTGTACGTCTTGCTCAAGGACACTTTGATAAGTGGACAAGATTTTCCCTCTGGGTCCCGGAGAACGCAAGGGAACAGAAAAGCCCCCTTGAGACAAGGGGCGAAGGCTCAGGTGAGAGAGGCTGCACGTAAACAGGAATATCGAGTGCTCTCTGGTCGGATTGTAACACCAAAAAGAGACGGCATCAGAAAAAAGCGTATACAGAATGGGAATACTTCCTTCCTCGAAGAAAGCTGACCGTGATAATAAGGACAAACGATGGGCGGTAGAACACAGACATATGAAATGTGCATAAGAAGGTGTTCAGACAGCACCATAGACACAGATCGTAACGGGTTAACGAGGACAGAGACGGTGTGGGAGAGAGAGAGAGAGAGAAAGGAGAGGCGAGCCAGGGAAGTCCAGGAGTCTGTACTCAGATCAATGGGTGGCCTGTCCTCTGCTGTGTCTGCATTTCCTCTGGCTCACATAATCAGGCCTTCTCAGGCACTAGGCGTGCATGTGTGTGTGTGTGTGTGTGTGTGTGTGTGTGTGTGTGTTTGCGCGGTCGCGCAAGTGTGTGCAGAAGTGTGCTAAAAAAGTGCATGTGTGTGTTTGTGTGCAGGAGAGCAAGTAAGTCAATGACCCCTTGACACTCGGGTATTTTCTTAATATTACAGGTCAATCTTCAAGTGGGGATGTTTCTACCTGGCCAATTAAAGTGAGGCTTTTTTTTCTTCAGTAAAATTCATCAAATTTGAGTGTCAGGATCATAAAAAGGGGTTAACGTGTCAGCCTCACAGTGCAGAGGTGCAGGGTTTGATTCTGCCTGCTGCAATGTGCGTGTCATTTTCTAGTTAAGTCAAGGAAAGACTGCTGCCAAAGCTGATAAAAATCTTTCACATTCAAGTCCATCACTCCAATGAACTCAAGCCGAGCAGTTTTTTTTAACACAAAATGGAAATCACTTTAAACAAACAAACAAATATGATTGTCGCGGTAGTTCTAAAACACTAAACAACTTATATTTCAACACAAATGGTGGCAACTGTAGCATACTGTTTTCAATCCCACCCACACACCCCCCCAAAAAATCATCTCACAAAAATTGACGGCGTTTTTTGGAGGTTGTCGCAACTGATTCAATGGCATTCCCATTCACTTCAAGAAGGAATTAGGATTGAAGATGCGAGCATTTTGAACGGTACGCCGCATGCAACTCAACAGAAGAATCAAGGTCCCACTGAAATAGACGCATATGGTGTTGACTGCTAATAGTCATATTTTTATCCGAGTAAATCTATGCAACCTGCATCTCCGTCCATCCCAAGGTTAAAGCCCGCGAGGGAGAAGACGGATCAGCTTACACTAATGCATTATGGCTGGAGGAGGACACACATGGGCATGACCCGTCACACACTGTCCCACCCTATCTGACTTTCACTTTGTCTTTACGCATGCACTCACACGGGCATGCATGCACACACACTTACTCCCCCCTCCAAACCCCCTCCCACACACACACACACACACACACATAGTGTAATCTTTTCCCAGACTTGTGAGTTGTCTGCCCAAGGTCTCCAAACAAATAACTTGTCCCCCAAAAAATAAAATACAATAAAATAACAGGAACAAGTCCTTGTCGCTAACCAGAGACTAGACTTTTACATTGAACACTGAAATCGGTGTTCAATTAGCCTGCTTATCAACGTCTGTGACATGTACGTGTATTCAACAGCATAATTGTCCTAAATGAATTTAAATCTCATTTCTACGGCAACATCTTTGAGTTGTTTTTGTCCTCAGTGCTTTCTTGGTCTTAGTGTCAAAGAAAAGAACTCGAGAAATCTCTCTAAAACTACAGTAAATATTGATTGTTTTATTTATGTATTTATTTATTTATTTTTGTTATTCGTAAATTAGAGGTTTAGGAAGTGTGCTATGTGATATCAAATCTTCAATTTCCTGGTATAATACAACTCAGATGAAGCCTTTTGTATCCTGGGTGTTTCATGTTTCATATTGAAAAACGTTTACCCCCTAGAAAATGTAATTTCATTACGTCAGGTATCATGGTCATTTTTTGGCCTAAAATTTGATTTTTTTTGTTTTGTTTTTTTACTCTTGTACATCTAATAATATACAAGGGTGTATGCTGCTTGTCATGCATTAAATTGTACTATACACAGAACCCATGATGAAATTTAATCCTCAGGTCTCGTGGAAAGAAAAAAAACCCAAAAACATTTCATGATTTCCACAGAGAGCATAAACATAGCTCAGTTTTCTTATTTATAGGAGTGTTCGTTTGCAGTCGTCCGCGAGCTGCTTCATCTCTCCATGGTTCTGTGTTGATTAAAGATTTGAAAAATCTCGAATGACAGCAATCTGGGGGTGGGTGGGGGGCAAAAGACAAAAGAGAGCTAGATAAAAAGAAGACAAAAGGTATAAAAATAGAGAGGTGGGAGGAGAATGATGAATCATTTACTGACACATGGAGGGGGAAGGTCATCAAAGTTTAAATATTCATTATGGGTGTCAAGTCGAAGCTTTTAGATCTTGAGGAATAACGTTGGCTTCTTTCCCCATTTGATGTTTACAATGCCTGAATTATGCATCAAAACGATTCTTATAAATATATTTACTGTTATTATTATTGTTATTTTAAGGAAGGTTCGGTTTCAACTCGGTGCTGGTGCGAATGCCAGTGTGAATAGTTGTCCGTCTCTTTGCCATGGGATTGGCCGTCCAGGCTGTTGTCCGGAAGAGGCTCAAGGTCACCCGTCACCCTGAACAGGGTAACCGGTACAGAAGATGAGTTGTATGCGAAAATGAGGATCCCCATTTTGTCCTGCTTATTTATATCATTTACACAACCAATTTTTTTGGGACATCGGCCCAAAGCAATTCACGCTTTGTTTGAGGTTTTCTGCACGCCTTAAAATTACATTTATGATTAACTTGCCAAGATATTTCTACTGCTCCATCACATTTAGCCCTCATGGTGGACGGATCGAACCAACTCTCGATAGTAACAAGACCAAGTCAGTATCAAGATCGGATCACACAATTTGCTCAGCCACCCTCCCCACCCCCACCCTTTCCCCTTTCCCCTTGTGACTTCGCAGCACAAACAAGCAAGGTGCAGGCTCCAATCTTCCCGCCCACTCGACACCAGGGCGTGCACGCGGGCGCGCACACACATCACGCACACACATCATATGGACACATGCACTGAAGAAGAGACATGTTGTTTTGGTTTTGTAATGAATTCCCTTAATGCATTTTATACTTGCAAAACAAAAATCAGTTTCCTAAATGGTACGAATTTGTTGTGAACTTTGACTAACTTATTTTGTCAGGTAAAAAGAAAATGCAGGGCATTTAAATGAAGGAATGCATTTTATTTAGATTTTGAATTGAGAATACCCGAAAAAAAAGCCAAATTTGTTTTCTGATGATCACTTTGTGCATTTTGTTCATTTAAGAAAAAAATCCAGACACTGCCATGCAGAGGAAAAAATTGAATTTGATATTTACCAATAAACTTTGTCCTAATTATATCCTGTCTTTTAACGGTTTCAGAATAAAAAAAGGGAAACATGACAAAAACACTTAAAGATCATGACAATTACTTGAGAATAAGAATTTTGATGGTGCATCGACCTTCATTTTTCTAAAGCACCGATATCAAGAGCAAAATATGCAGAATTGTACACAATTAATGAGTGTGGTGCCAAAACGGTCAAACACTTTCTTTTTTGTATATTTTTTAACAATGACGTGTTCGTGTTCATCCGCTTAATTCCACCTTTTTGCTTTATTTATCGTTGAGTCACCATCTTTCTTCCTTGATACTTTCCCACTGTATACAAGCCCCAAAATGACCCGGCCTGCCTCATTTGTTCCACCCCCACGCCCACAACACACACACACACACACACACACACACACACACACACACACACACACACACACACACACACACACAGACACTACAACACTCCTACCGGCTTATTTTCCTCACTGCCTCCATTCGATTGCTTTCTCCTCCATTCACTGCTGGGTGTCCTGTTCCATAGCTCGCTCGCTCTCTCTCTCTCTCTCTCTCGCTCTCTCGCTCTCTTTGGTAGAAGCAGACCTCCTGACGTCTCCGTATTGATCATCCCATCTCCCTATCCTGCTATCTCACACTGGCACTCTTTTGCTTTTTTGTCACACACACACACAGAAACAGACACAAGCACACACAGGCGCATGCATGCATTAGGGTGACAAGATAAAAGGGTTTGTCGGCCCTGGGGTAGAGACAGCTAAACATGAGACCCTAGACTATACAGTATGCCTTAAAAAAACACTTAAGCCCTTGGCTAAATATATTTTTTTTAATGACCATTTTATTAATTTACAAGCTTTGCATCAAACGATTCTGGAAAGTTGCCTTGGCAACAGACAACATAAGCTATAAAGAAGCACTTCTGGTAAATAATACTCCAGTGTTTATAATACTTGCCATTGGGGAGGAAAAACTTGTCGTTGTATAGCTACAAAAGACGAGTTGAGGAAAGTTGTCTGTGAGGTTGTGTCTTGGGACCAATAAGCTCAACATATGCAGACAATTTGAAATAAAGAAATGGGGAAGGTCAGGACGATGTTTGATCAGCTGCTCCTGACTCCATAACAGTAGAAGCTATAGCTGCATGCTATGAAAGCACAGGGTACTTTCCTGCGGAGATGCGAGACTTTGACAAGCTATTTCACGCTGTCTACAAGCAATGAAATGTGCTGCCGGTGCAATCCTTTTATTATCTTTAAGCATGACTGTATTTAATGTTCTGAACTTGAATTAAATCCAGTTATCTGGTTGGGCTGCAACCTGGTTCACCAGCTGTTACACTTTTGTGTGTGCCGTGTTGGATCCGCGATAACTGTGTACTTGTGAATGACAAATTCCCCAAATTTGAAAGTGGAGTTTTGCTGTGAATATTCTCATTCATTCAGGTCATTTCATTGTCATTCAATCGAGTGCAACTGCTTTGGTGGTCATCAAGGATGTGTTGTCTCTCTTCCAAGTAGGGTACATCGGGTCATGTAAAGGCTAGTTCAGAAAGCACGAAATTGTACTTTTGCATCCATGGGTCAAGGTTTTATAGGAATGGGTAAAGCATTTTCGGTGCTATACTCAGAACATACTGACAAACAACAATTAGTGGATGACTTCCTTGTGCTTTCCATATGCAAATAAGTAGTCCATCTATCCATTTTCCACACCACTTATTCTGAACGGGGTCGCAGGGTGGTGCTCGAGCCTATCCCAGATGACTTCGGACGTAAGGCCAGACAACACCCTGAACTGGTCGCCAGCAAGCGGACATCCACAGCGCCACTGAGTGGGATCTCATCCCACGTTGCCCTCACATAAGTCGGGCGAATGTCCCACTATACCATGAGTGCCTCATGCAAATCAATAATAAGTGATAGTATCTGCTCATTCAACACAATGACTGCCTTTATTGATTGATTTCTTTTTAAATAATTACATGAGAATGCCTTTTGGAGAATGTGTGAATACACTTCCGTTTGGTGTATTCCAATGCCCCAAATGTGGCAGCATGAGTACCATTCCTTATCCGTTGAGCCTCAGAGCTAAAAAGAGGAGGTTGTCACCGATCAATACCTTGTGTGAAAAATGATGTGACTTTCAGATGCTGTGGCCACATCAATCACATTATTACCATTAGCTCATCCCTCCACACCGACTCTCTCTCTGCCAGCTCAGCCCCTTGTCACAGCTCCTATTTCAGCCTTCTGAAGTTTCCTAATTGATTGCAATTAGAGACGTTACTAAGCAAGGGTGGAGGCTGTGGCAGAAATGCTGAGGGAGAGTGTGTTTGTGTGTGCTTGTGTGTTTATTTGAGAGGGAGGGAGAGAGAGTGTGAGAGAAATGGAGAGGGAGGAGAGAGAGGTTGAAATCAATGAGTCTGTTGGACTAGAGACTGGCCTGTAGACAACCGGAGATGGCTAGGCAAATAAGGCAAGTGGGGGTAGGGGTGGTGCCAGCGAGACGGGCATTGGAAAATGAAAACAAAAAACAAAAAAAACATTAAGACACCACTTATAATGAATTAATTAACATAAATACACACAAACAAACATACGCCCGCCTTGAGGTGTCACCTTACTATGGTGGAGGCGTTTGTGTGGTCCCACTGGTAAGAAAGGAGACTGAGCCGCTGTGGTGAGATAGAGAGCTTCTGGTTTCATATTGTCGGCCTCACTTTGATACACGGCTTGGCAGTCCCAAATGTATTGTGAGGGTTTTCTTGGAGTGTCTGGCAGAGCTCCCTGTCAGAAGATGTTTCAGCTCCCACTTCTGGTTGAACTTTGACCACGCAAGGGATACTGTGTCGAAGTGGGCCATGTTTGGTGCCTCCGTTGCTGAGAGGGCTGACCGGAGCCTTGGCCGAAGTTGTCGGGGTATGTTGTGACCTTCATCCCCAAACCCATTGTAGAACATCTGTGCTGAGGGATGCCTTCCTGTTAAATAAGGCATCTTATCGGAACCTTTTGGCATGTGGGACCATGCAAGCGGGATTCAGCGTCGATACTCAAAAACTTAGTTGCGGGAAGAATTTGACTCAGCCATGGAGAATGACTACCAGACAACTTTGAGGAAATTATGGTCTACCATCCAGGAGCTCTGGAGGTGGAAGTGGTGCACCACATACTGTGAATAGTGGGTTGGGAGGCTATTGACCTTGTCTCATAATAATGTAATTTAGTGGGGAGAAAACCTCCTTTTCCACCAACATTGCTTACAATGAGGAAACTGAGTCTGGGGATTCTTAGGTGGACTATCTTCTGTCCGGGGTTGATATTGCTGAGGGCTCTTCGGAGGCAGGACTACAGGAGTGGCTGAGATCTGCCAATTTTCTGTGTCTGGTTTAGCTGTGGCTATTGTGAAAAACTGCCTTGGTTGACACATCTCTACAACATTATCTGAATATTATGAAATGAACAAAACCGGCTCTAACCTGCCTCTGTGCAGTTACCTCGCGTGCCATGCATTAATCTTGCATCTCTAAAATAAAGCCCTGTATATACCGAACAATAAAACTACATTCATTTAACCCAGTGGTCCAGTGATTAGCGCATCAACCTCACAGTGCGGAGTGCAATTCTAGCTCCGGCCTCCCTGTGTGGAGTTTGCATGTTCTCCCCGGGCCTGCGTGGGTTTTCTTCGGGTACTCCGGTTTCCTCCCACATTCCCAAAACATGCATGGCAGGATGATTGAACACTCTAAATTGTCCCGAGGTGTGAATGTGACCACGGATGGTTGTTCGTCTCTGTGTGCCCTGTGATTGGCTGGCAACAGGTTCAGGGTGTCCCCCGCCTAATGCCCGAAGACAGCTGGGATAGGCTCCAGCACCCCCCCAGACCT
Organism: Hippocampus zosterae; assembly: GCF_025434085.1. Classification (NCBI taxonomy): domain Eukaryota; kingdom Metazoa; phylum Chordata; class Actinopteri; order Syngnathiformes; family Syngnathidae; genus Hippocampus; species Hippocampus zosterae. Next base: position 6,916,072 of record NC_067468.1, read on the forward strand.
TTGTGAGGATAAGCGATCGGAAAATGAATGAAGGAATGAACATGGGAATAAAAAAAATGTAGATGCATAGGTTATGTATTTCCGTCATCTCTTAGAAGAACATTTTGTCATTCTGACTGTGACACGACATCCTTGGCAAACATTTTTTTTCAGTAAATAAATCATTTTTCATTCAAATACACTCATGTGCTGCTGCAAGCTGTTTGCAAATCACTACATTAATGTACCCGCATGATGTATGTAAGATTCAGATTTAAAGTTAAAGTTTGCAACAAGATTTTAAAAAAAAGGAAATAAATTAAGTGCATTCGGATCAGATTAGAATGAGCAAGATTTGTGATTTTTTTTTCTTAACATCAGAACAATAGAGGCAATGAGATAAATGAGATAAATTTAAGGGAACAGACATTGGGTGAGCAAAGCTGGAGTCAAGAGTAAGCGCTAGATTTGAAATAGAGAGATAAGGGTAGGCAGAATGACAAAGAAGACGAATAACAATGGTTCCAAAGCCTATTCCATCCTCCAAGCAAACGTACCCGATCCTCTTTTTTTCCCTCATTCAAATTCCTTTTCTTTGTCATTGCAATCTGTGCTTTACCCCTGTCAGCCTTGCAAACGAACAAGCACACAATCGCTGACATTAAACGCATACGCATCCCGATCTCCAACAGCAACCGGGGCCAGCCCAGTGAGGCAACCTCACACAAACCCGCTAATCCCCATCAATGGATACACACATTCAAGCACTACCAATGTTTGCTGGAATGATAGGCTGAGGTGTCTCCAAACTGGATTTGTCAATGTGACCCCGGCCACGGCAGCATGGCCGGGGAATAGCAAACAGCTTGTCACAGCATCCAGTGTCTCGTCAGCAACACATGCTAGCTCAGTGCTCGCTCCTCCCTTGTCAACATGGCAAGTCAATAGAGTTACATTTAATTGGAACCCTTGCCTTGTCGGCCAACAGGATGGATTCCGTAGCCTCGGCTCTCATGTTTTTCGGCACTTTATAGTATGAGCAAGAGTTCTTTTGACCTCCTATTTGTTCGGACCTGTTCAGTATTTTTTCCCATCGAAAAGAATCCCAGGGTCAAAAAGCCACCGGTATATTTGTTGTACCTAACCACTCTTTCCAGTTAATGATTTGCATTCCCGAATAGAAAAATATTGTTTGAGTGGTTAAAGTTCATTCTTGATCAATTTCTCACTTCTCAGAGGAGCCCAGTGAGGCACCTCAAATTTGGGTTTAAAAAGCTGAACTCATTTTTTTTCCTTCTCTCTCATATTTAATGACAGCATGAGCAAGTACCAAGTACAACTTTATTGTCAAATGTGCTAAGCAAATTTTCGCCAAGAGAGACAAAACAGCAATTTCCTCTTATTCTTTGTTGTATAAAATAACTCCAAATTGGTCTTGGTGAATTTCCCCTGAATTTTGGTTGGATTCTGAATCAACCTCAAAGGGGTTTGAAGGTTCCACTGTCATTGCTATGTCATCAAAGTAGGGATGGAGCTCGGTTAGCACAATTCTCCCTTGTCAGCAATTCTCGGTTAGGGCGATGGCATCTGGTGGTGATCTTAATTTGGCCTTGTCAGGGCGCAGAGGCTACATGGGTACTGTCAACCCAGCTTGGGGTCCAGCCTGGGGGGCAGGGAGGGGTGAGAGAGAGAGAGAGAGAGAGAGCTTGTGCCTGTCTGCAGCCTCTGGATTGCGCTGCTCTGGAATGATATGCCTTGTCTTATCATGCCATGTCGACAGTGCTGAGGGCAGAGGTTGCCATCAGTGATACTAATACTGACTCTGGAACACTGCAGCTGAAAATCTAATCCCATGTGCGTAATGTATGTATATATATACATATGTATATATATATATATATATATATATATATATATATATATATATATATATATATATACATAACTAAAAATGTGCACAAATCCCCCATCCAAACACATTTGTGTGTTTGAAACCTGCGACCTCGACACAGACTGACTGTGAAACAGTGATTAGGGTGACATGGCGACACTGAGGGATCAAAGCGCACACTCACATTACTAGCGACCTCACACACAGACACACATTGGCAAGAGATGTACGTACACACTTGTACAGTTGACACGTTGAGTCATCTCCAAAGCACTTTTCTGAATGCTAATAAGAGAACTGTAATGGCACACAGAAAAGAGATGAAGAAGAGTACAAACTTCTCATTTTTCAGTGGTATTTAATTCAGTCTTTGAAGGCAAAATGGGGATTAGTTGTGAAATTGCCCTTCCGGTTCATCAGATTGTCTTTTACCACCCAATAAATGGAATGTCACTCACATGAAATGTCAGAATTTCATTTGGACATGAAGCATCACAATCTAAAAAAATATATATTTGTATTCAAGTGTTTTCATTTACGTTATGCTTCACATGTGTTTGTTTTATAGTTATCATTAGAGATAACTGTGACAGAGAACTGTGAATTTCCGAATGTGACCTTTTAAAATAGACTGGGCTCCAGCAAAATAAATAAGTAAATAAAATAAAAATAATGGTTCCTCCCACATTACAAAAACATGCATGGGAGGTCAGTGGAACACTCCAAATTGTCCTTAAATGTAATATTAAGTGTCAATGTTTGTGTGTGTGTGTGTGCCCTGCGATTGACTGGCAACACCCTGAACTGGTTGCCTGCCAATCGCAGGGCACACAGAGATGAACAACCATCTGTGCAAGCAACTGACTTTCACTCTTTGCAAACTCAAATTAACGCCAGCTAACTTCAGGACACTATTTAAAATTTCCATTTATCTTCCCACAGCGTTGTTAAACGCCCGGTCGCTGACGAACAAGACCCATATTCTGAGGGAGTATTTTCTTTCCAATGACTTGGATTTTTTGTGTCTGACGGAGACTTGGGCAGGTACCGGTGAGTACAAAGCTTTGATTGAATTGTTACCACCTGACTGTGATTTCCTCGATACCCCGAGGACATCAGGACGTGGTGGAGGTACGGTAAGCATTTTTAAGAACAATTTCAAATGTAAACGGTGCACATTCACCACATCTGCCAACAGCTTTGAAGCAACCTTCTTTGAAGTTGGTCGTGTTTTCCCGGTGCTTTGTGCTGTCATTTACCGTCCTCCTAAATACAACAAAGACTTTTTAAGCAACTTTTCAAGCTTTCTTGCGGAAATCAGGCTGAGATATGATCGTATTCTCCTAATGGGGGATTTTAATATCCATGTATGTTGTCCGGAAAAAACGCTAGCAAAAGACTTCTTAAGACTTATCGACTCTTTTAATTTTGTGCAGTATGTGACCAGCCCGACACACGAACAAGGACATATTTTAGACCTTGTCCTTGCTCATGGTATAACGGTGTCAAATCTGGAAGTCCTTGAAAATGGAATTTCTGATCACATGGCAGTTTTATTTGACGTAGTCTTATCGCATGCTGCTGTGAAATCTGGCGCTCCTAGTTGTAAACGCCGAATTTTTAACCCTCACACTGCTAGTCGTTTCTCTGATGCCTTTAATAACCTTTGCGTACCCTCGTCTAACACAGAGGAACTCACCTCTTGGTTCGACTCGTCATGCCGGGCCATCCTGGATTTGGTGGCTCCTTCAAAAATTGTGCTGCCAAAGCCTAAACCCGAGCCATGGTTTAACGACATTACCCGCGCAGCTAGGCAGGAGTGTCGCAAAGCTGAACGCAAGTGGAAAAGAGACAAATTGCATGTCTCTTCTCAAATTTGGAAAGACAGCTGGCGTATCTACCAGCTCACAGTAAAAGAGGCCAAAAGAGAATATCTGTCGGACCTTATTCTAGCCAACCGTCACAACCCTCGTGCACTATTTAAAACGATAGATTCTGTACTCAAACCCCCTCTGCCTACTTGCTCGGATTCTTCAGCCGAGATGTGCAACAGATTCCTTCAGTTCTTTATTGATAAGGTCTCTACAGCTAGGATTCCGGTCCCAAATACCGCATCTGACCCCTCTGTCCATGTTCCATGTTCAGCTGTCCTAAATTCTTTTGATACTGTGTCCTTGGCGCTTTTGGAGGATGTAGTTCGCCAGACGAAGCCATCTGGCTCCCCTTGCGACTCTCTTCCCCCACGCTTCTTTCAGGAGGTTCTCCCGAGTGTTGGTGCATCGGTCTTGGATATCATCAACAGCAGCCTTTCTTCTGGTGTAGTTCCCCAACAGTTTAAACATGCTGTGGTCCAACCCTTGATCAAGAAACCTGGTCTTGATCCAGATGAGCTGTCAAGTTACAGACCCATTTCCAAACTGCCTTTCATTTCCAAAATTCTGGAAAAAGTGGTGCACATGCAGTTGAAACTTTTCTTGGATGAACATAACATCTTGGAGGTCTTCCAGTCAGGTTTCAAGACGATGCATAGCACGGAGTCAGCCCTGTTACGCGTTTCTAATGACATCCTCCTGGCAAATGACTCTGGAGACCACGTGTGTCTGGTTTTATTGGACTTAACTGCAGCATTTGATACAGTGGATCACAGTATTCTGCTGACTCGTTTGCAGCACTTGGTGGGCATTGGCGGGAGTGCTCTTGATTGGTTTAGGTCCTATCTAGCTGACAGGACCTTTTGTGTCAGCCTTGGCTGCTCTGAATCACGCACTGCTCCCCTGTCATGTGGTGTTCCACAGGGCTCAATTCTGGGGCCTCTGCTGTTCTCGCTGTATCTGCTCCCATTGGGTTCCATCTTAAGGAAACATGGTATTCCTTTCCACTGCTATGCAGATGACTGCCAGATCTATGTCCCACTGAGCAAGAAAGACACCTTCTCATTAAGGCCACTCCTATCCTGTCTGGAAGAAATCAAAACCTGGATGGCACAAAATTTCTTGAAGTTCAACGAAAAGAAGACAGAGGTGATATTGTTTGGCCCCAGTGGACCTTGTACATTCCATCCTGTAGACTTGGGCCCCCTATCTCCTTATCTGAAATCAACGGTCTCAAACTTGGGACTTAAACTGGACAGTGATTTCAAACTCGATCGGCAAATTGGTGCCGTTGTTAAATCCAGCTTCTTTCACCTTAGACAGCTGGCCAAAATAAAACCTTTCCTCTCACATGAACACTTTGAGACAGTAATTCATGCCTTTGTCACATCCCGGCTCGATTACTGCAACGCCCTGTACTTTGGAGTCAGCCAGTCCTCCATCAAGCGCCTTCAGCTGGTACAGAATGCCGCTGCTCGCCTCTTGACTGGTACTCGTAAGAGGGAGCATATAACTCCTACTTTGGCATCCCTTCACTGGCTCCCCATTCATTTTAGAATTATTTTTAAGATCCTCCTCTTTGTTTTCAAATCTCTGAATAATCTCGCGCCACCTTACCTCTCTGAGCTCATACGCCCCTACACCCCTGCCCGGCGCCTCAGGTCTGTGGACCAGTCTTTGCTAGACGTACCAAGAACTAAACTGAGGCTCAGAGGGGATCGAGCCTTTTCTGTTGCTGGTCCATCTCTCTGGAATGACCTCCCACTGAACATTCGGCAAGCCTCCTCGCTGCCCATCTTTAAAGCCCTCCTCAAAACTCACTTGTATTCTTTGGCGTTTGACTCAGCATGACTTAGATTTGCTATTGGTTTTACTGCTTGGTGCTTTCTACCGCCTTATTACTTATTACTGATTCGTCTTACTGTTTATTGTATATGTTAAATCGCTCCATGTACAGCACTTTGTATGCAGCGATGGCTGTTTGAAAGTGCTCTATAAATACTGTTGACTTGACTTGACTTGACAGTAGCTGCATAAGCAACAATTTGAAACTTTGATTCAACCAGTCATTCATTCATTTATCTTCCGAGCCGCTTGATCCTCACTAGTGTCGCGGGGGGTGGGGGGTGCTGGAGTCTATCCCAGCAGTCTTCGGGCAGTAGGCGGGGGACACCCTGAATCAGTTGCCAGCCAATCGCAGGGCACACAGAAACGAACAACCATTCACACTCACACCTAGGGACAATTTAGAGTGTTCAATCAGCCTGCCACGCATGTTTTTGGAATGTGGGAGGAAACCGGAGCACCCGGAGAAAACCCACGCCAGCCCGGGGAGAACATGCAAACTCCACACAGGGAGGCCGGAGCTGGAACCGAACCCGGTACCTCTGCACTGTGAAGCCGACGTGCTAACCACTGGACTACCGGGCCGCCCTTCAACCAGTCATGTTTATCTAAAATATATACATTTAAAAAAAAAATTCATTCTTGTAAATCTTAATGAGTTACATCTGTTCGAGCTATCCTGTAAGTGAATAAACAGAGCATTTATGATTAAAGCACTGTGACGGTCGCAGACATCCCTGTTCGTAACTTTATAGTTTGAGGTGTCATAATGAAGGTATGGCATTGGCCTCTTTGGAATCTGGATATATCGCTACATGTGCATCCACTCTGTCGGGATATTTAGTGGACAGGTGGGGGTGTATGTGCATGTTTTCTGGAGAGAGGAACTCAATCTGGCTTCACCGAATCCGCTTCCTCGCATACGCACACGCATATATATGCACATCAAGACGCCTACCACTGACACACACGTCACCACGGTCACAAAATACGGCCACAGACAGGCGACAGACGCAGAGGCAGAGAACACCACACTGAAGGCCCGGCCCGGTGGAGGTCACAACCAACTCTCGCTAAGACTTTCTTTTGCATCAAATTATGTGGGGTTTTTTTGTTGTTTTTTTTCAGGAAGTCAAGCAGTGTACTGAACTGTCATCACTGCGTGAAAATTTCTATGCTCAAATCTGTCTGTATTTAGCAATATTTGTATCACACTGAGAACTGTTTCCTAGACGGCTTCAATATGAGCTACAGCTTTGAAGTCAACAATAATGAAAAATGCATTTATGTAATTTGTACCGTAAAATCGCGTGAATCACACATTAAAAAATAAAATCAATAAAAATATCACAACGGGATGTATTACAGAGGGGGGCTCATAAAAAAAAAAGGCATTTTCACATTTAGCAGTATCTAAGCATGGTTGCAAAATAAGAATAAAATCACTGATTTATCGCGCATTTCATACACTACGTCACATTTACAAAGTAAAAGCAGTTACGCAATTTAAGACATTGAAAAGCAGAGTTAAAAAATAGCTTACTAGAATCACCAAGAGTGCACGCAGTGCTAGAACAAGATTTCTGAAAACGTGATGTTGAAAAAGAATCCGAAAGACCTTAATCATCGGTATGGGAAAACAGTATGTTTTTATTATTTTGTTTTTTAACCTGGATTTAAAAGCATCTAGACTTTATTGGGATGCTTCGAGTGTTCTTTGATGTTCGTCACCAGTAAATGATAGCAGTAAATCAAGGGAACGTACTGTATTATACACAAGTACAGTGAATGAACTACTTTTCAATGATTATTGGGCAAATCATATAAGGGCGCATGGTATTCAGAGGATTTTACAGTCATTATTCTCCATTATAATCCTCATGATGCAAATACAAAATGAGGCAGACAGTCATGAAAACATTACCGTATTTGAGCATATTCGCCCAAAAAATTAAAAAATAATAATTACCTTGGAAAAGATGAACTTCTGCACAATCCTTTTCTTCACCCTGTTGAGTGGAAACCACAGTCAGTTACATTCAAAAAACACGCACACAAAAAAAAACGTGAATTTAGCTTTAGCTTTTGTTCTGACATTCCTAAAATCGTTGATATTTGCCATTTCCCTAACCGAGCCTTCATCTCCTCCTAAGAAATTAAATCCTTCAGAAATACAATTGGCACAGTGTTGAATTTTGACATTGAAAACCCATAAAAACCCTCCGGGTGGGCTCACAAAAAAATGCATTATTTTTGCTTGAAATATCGACTTTAAGGCGAAGTTCCTTCCAGTCCAAGATAATCCACCTTGGCATCAATATTTGGTGATTATTAAAGTAATGTTTTCATCAGTCTGTTCATTATCACTTCCTGAATGAGCAAGAGCCGTATTGCCGACAGATCCAATGCAAAATGCAAGCGTAAAGCATTTGTGAATTCTCCTTTGGACATTCTTTTTTTTTTTTTTTTTTGCCTTCTTCTTTCCATCTGGCTTCCATTCTCTCCACCTGCCCATCAGTCTGCAGTCAGGGATAGGTGAGCATATTACCACACTGTCTGCTACCACACGCAAACACCCACACACACACACATTTTTGCACGTGCGCACAAGCCTCACTTAGCATGCAACGCACATCAAGGTAAATCATCCGTGTTGTAAAACGGCTGTTGCTGCAGCCACGTCACAAACTTTGATGAAGCAGTCTGGTGCTGAATATAAAAGCTGAAATAACTCCATTACAGCAGAATAGCGGAGGTTTAACTACAGCAGCTACAAGAGAGGGGAAGATGGGCTGAGTCCCGAAATTGGGCATTTGAGATTGAAGAGAGGAAAGAAAATCCAATTCAGTAAAACTTCAAACGCTGTCAGTGTGTACAAAGTCAAAAATCCCCGGCCATGTCTTGAGGATTTCCTTGGTGTCGCTTTGCTCAGATAGCAGCACCTCTTGTGGGGAGCATGCCTGGCTCACAGGTCAAGGTTCTGAACTCAGGCCTTTCTGTGTGGAACTTGTAAATTGTCTCTGAGCATGCTGGGATTTTCCTCCCTCGTACAGCAGCTTTTTTCCCCATCTTCCAAGCACATGCATGTCAGCTTCATGAATTACTTCAAATTGCTTCTGAAAATACATGTTTGCCTATTTGGGGTCAACTAGGATTGGCCCAACACACCCGTGACCCTGAACAGGATTAGCGGTAGAGGATGGATGAATGGACAGATGGATGGATGGATGGATTTTACCCATCCATTTCACCAGCTACCATAAATCCCATCAGTTCACTGAGGTCTGCGGGCCAAATGCTTTTTGTTCCATAGATGCCCAAAAAGCCGAGATGATTGTGACCTCTCAGTTCCCAAACGCTGCATCCAGATGTCGGTTTCATTTTCAAATGTCCTCATTTGCAAACACAAATTGTATCTACCGGTACATCTCTGTTTTCCGTGCGCAGATCAACACATATTCAAATTCAGCTTGTTTACTTCTTTCAGACTCTTTGTACATAATTACAGATGATTTTTTACAGCTCAGCACTTCTGCACTGACAGGACATAAAGAGGTCACAGCATCAAAGAGCACAAAAATAAAATAAATAAATAATCGTGGCAACGTAAAACAAACAAGCAAATCAGCAAAAGCAAATCCCGCATGCCTTGTATAGAAGCTGACAGCATTAATTGGCTGTTCTAAAATTATTCAGAAAATGGATTCTTATTATGCAAGAAAATGGCGAGCTCCAAAAAAAAAATCTAAATAAGATGAAAGCTAAATATTTTGAAGCAAAGAGGGGATTAAAGTAGGGCTAATTACACTCCCGGCCCACATCGACACAACATGCCAAAATCCGTACTAATCTTTATTGTTTCATAATCGTCATGACATCACCTTTGCAAGCATGCGTGGGAGACTGGTTGAAGGGCAGACTTATTTTTGGACGAAACAATGAATTTCTAATGAAGTTGCCATACAAAAAGTGCTTGCAGGTGAGATCAGGCTTCAAATATGGGCATGGCACAAACCTCAACAAATCACCTTTGCGATCCAAAATTGAGTTTGGAAGAAATAAATGTGCCATGTTTTCCAATCCTAGTAAAATGGAGCTCTCTCAGAGTTGATTGTGGTATTTTGTTGTATCTTCGCTGAGCCCAAAGCTTCATTAGAAACCAACCCTAGAAAGCACAGTTTGCTCTGTGGTGGAGAAAAAAAAAATTGGAAATGGGCCATTCTTGGCTCAAAGCCAGCAATCCCCATCGTTTGATCACGGATCCACTAATGCGACATCAGACAACGTGGAGAGGTGCTAATTCAAATGAAATGCAAATGAGAGCCTGTTCCTTCACTTGTATCAATGTTTACATATACGTGACTAAAAACAAGCACTAATTAAATGTTTAAAAAGAGGAGAAAAAAAAACTCCCCACCAAAATCATTGTTTACCTCAACCAACGCCATTTTCTTTCAAAATAGGTGGTCGAGTAGGCAATCACAAGTATATGCGGAGGAAGAAAGGAGATGCACTGAGACAACAAAGCAATGCACCATAGGAGCCACTCGAGTACAGGACAATGAACAAAAAGCAATCAAAATCCAGCCAACGGTCCCCCAATTCTTCTCCTCTGCTCTGTTTCCTATCCTGCTTTTTAAGACGACTAGCAAAGGAAGAGCGCCGTTAAGGAATTTACGGTACAGCAAATATGGACACTCTCAGGAAAGGAAAACTACCCAAATGGGGGGTGTGCCCGGTTCGACAAATATTGCTAATGAAGATTTTTATTTCCAAGGGTGCCCTGCATGTCGAGTTTAAATCAGTGGCTAAACTTGCAATGTTTTTTTTTCTCTCAAAGCTCTCTTGATCATCAACTCGACAAATGTTTTTTTTTTTTTTTTTTTTGGTGTGCAATCTTTCATTTATCCATTTTTCCGATCCGCTTTACCCTCATAAGGGTCGCGGGGGGTGCTGGAACCCATCACAGCTGTCTTTCGGGCAGTAGGTGGGGGACACCCTGTGAACTAGTTGCCAGCCAATCGCAGGGCACACAGTTGCCGTATATCTGCATGTCGCAAGTATAATGTTTAGCCAATTGAATACGCTACCCTTTTTTGCATTATATATTTGTCAATCTGACACTAAAGGAGTCAGTGCCTCACCAACCATGCACCTCACCGCACGCCACTGAATTTAGAGTGTTCAATCTGCCTGCCATGCATGTTTTTGGAATGTGGGAGGAAACCGGAGTACCCGGAGAAAACCCACACAGGCCCGGGAGAACATGCACACTCCACACAGGAAAGCCGGAGCTGGGATCGAACCCACGGCCTCTGCACTGTGAGGTGCGTGTGCTCACCACTGGACTTGTGCAATCTGTCTGTCACAACTTTTATAATACAAGCGAACACAACACTTGGTGGTGTGGGTGGGAGATGAAAAATTGACCACATTCAATAATCGTCTTCTCCTGCCCCCTTCTTGTCTTTTACCTCTTTACAACTTTTTACAATTTTTTTACGACAAAGATCAAGAGGGTTCCACGGAGGCAAATGTTGGGTCGGAGCCAGAAAGAGAGGAAAGGGAAATGGAGTCTGTAATGCCTCTCAGAAGGCGGAATTTGAGTGCTCGCGGCAACAGCTGAGATTGACAGTTACAAAAATTGATATGAAAATAAAAGTACGCTATGGAAAAATGCCAACGCGCAAAAGGCACCTGAGGCCTGTTAAGGGCTTAGGATAGGTTGGCTCAGCCTGATAAGATAGCCACCACCTTATCTATGACCGTCAGACTATTCACACACATGCTGTGCACACACAGTCGGAGAAATGAATAAACATGAAGCAAACACCGAGCATCCTTTGGCCACGGAACACGCTAAGAAGATTGGCACACAGGTGTTTTGGACCACTGAGTCAGATATCGGTTTTGTGCTCGGTGCTGTGTTTACGGATTGCAAAAAAAACGTTGATTGCTCGTACAGGCAGATGCGGAAGCTACAGTAATTATCCATGCCTTTGGAATATATGCATACAGATTAATTTACCGGATACAGTGTCATTTCTGAAATTCGAGACTCAAGTCTGACTTTTACTCAAGATGCTTTTTCCAAGTTTTAAATGCCATATTATATGTGATGGGCACGTACACCCAATTTCTCAGCCCTGCAGACAAATAACAAAACAAAACATAACTTCAACGAAGTGGTTGGCTTATCCAAAAAGATTGGCGGCGTCAATTTATTTTCAAGGAACAAAGTCATGCGTTACTTCTTCATCTCTTCAAACTTCAGTGCAGTGCTCTGCTCTCTCAAATGTTCCATAGACAACACAATCAGAACAGCTTAAAGCACAGAGCCTTCTTTTAAATGCCACTTTAATGCTTGTCGCCAACAGCGCAAGAGCAATCTGTTTGAGTCAATGAACACACACATTGATGCTGGATATTTGGAATCTTTGCAAAAGAACTGGAATCATATATATATATATATATATATATATATATATATATATATATATCCCTCTCCCCCAGAAGATGAGCACTGTAACATTTATAATATAAAACCAATTGCCATTATAATCCACCTTCATTACTTTGGCCGTGAGTCTGGGGTCCAAGACATAGATTGGATTTTTATTCCCTGGTTTCTTGACGTGAAGGCAATGAGAGGCAATCTAACGATTCAATGGCCATCTAAAACCATAAACGATAATTATCAGCCTTGGCTGCTGGTCCCGCATTTATCTGAAAGGCGGTATCATAAAAAAAGAAAGTATGGGCAATGTATGCCAAGTATATGGGAGAATATACGATTGGGTACACGGCTGTGTTTGTTTTTGCGGCATCGTATGCGAACCTTCACAAAGCACCAAGGGCATGCGGTAATGAAACTGTCCCCAAGGCTTCGCTGTCCTTCACTAATACAGGCCGTCAGCACAATAACGAGCTAGTTACACCACGACAACATCATGAAGCTATGCAGGGACAAAGTCAACAAAGTCACACGAGACCCCTGAAGTGAGAAGAAGTCACATCGAAAGATATTCTGATGCTTGAGAGAACAATTGACACAAGTCAAATGGTCAACACTTGGAAAATGTTCTACTTGTCCTACTTTTCACCTTTATCCCACGGTGGTTTTAAATAAATAAAATAAAGCCATATTTGCTAACATAATTTCCATTTATTTGTTCCTTCTTTTAAGCATAACATCTTTAGGAGATGAGGAAATAATTGCGGTGTCATGTACTGGAGATGAATGATGATTTTTAGTTCCGGTCATTGAAAACGATCTGAATTAGAGGCGAGTCATAACTTCTCGTTTCCAGTTTCAGTTTGTCCTCCCTCTTTAAGATAAGATAAAATATCCTTTCTTTGTCCCACACTTTAGCTCCCTTTATCAATATATCCATCTTGCCGTCTCAACTCACTTTTCCCTCTCCCACTCATTTTCCTCATAGCTGTCGAAATGTAATCAGGAACATTTCAGGTTAGTGTAGCATCATGACCATAAAGATGTTTTACAGCTGACCCTCCCACCCCTCCTTCAGCATGGCTTGTCCAAACAGATAGGCGAAATGCTCTTGTGTCAGAGTCATGGCTGAGTGGTTTCTCATTATGTGTTCCTGTAGGAGCTTGGTCAGAATATTTCATGGAGACCTCTGAGAGTGATAAGACAGAAGGGATCGCATCACTGAACCAATGACTTTGTCAGGATATCCGGACAGAATCGGACCCTACAAACGTAAACTCAGATAAAAGGTTTTAACAAAATTATTTATTTACAGAAAAAGGCGCCAGGCCGACAAAGTACAAATAACGACGTTGGTACAATAAACCAGGATGAAATGAGAGGACCAAAAAGCGCTTGCAAAAGGCAAGGAAATAACGGAAATAGCTTGTCTCAGAAGGACAAGAGGACCCAAAATGCGTATTGTAAAAACCGTGAAGAAAAGTAAGAACGAAAACACTACATACATAAATAGATACAAAAACATTAGCAATAAAATTTACATCGCAAAATTATGAAACATCTAGAGCAGAGGTCCCCAACCCCCGGGCCGCGGACTGGTCCGTGGGTCATTTGGTACCTGGCCACACAGAAAGAATACATAACCTGCATTACTTCCGTTTTATTCATATCGGAATCTGAAAGATGTTTTATTTTGAAAAATTACTGAATTCTGTTACATCCATCTCCAGTATGTCACTCTTGACGCAGGCGCGCTTCTCAGTCACGTGAGTTAGGGCTAAAATGAAACCCAGGAGCTATCAAAATTAGTAAAAAAACAAAGGTCTTTGGAAAGTTTTTTGGGAAGGGGGAAAGGCCCAGCCAGGAGACAGAGGAGGAGCCTACGACTTTCAAGAAAAAGGTTACATTTAATACAGAGTGTCAGGAGTCCTACTTAAAATACGGTTTGAACCATGTGTAAACATTACAAGAGCGACCAGAGAGTGTTGTAGCCAGATAGGACGTTTCTCGTGTCGTGATTCATGTTTATTATTATGTTTTCGAAAATACCACAGCTTTCTTGTTATTTAGTTGTATTTATGCAGCCCTTAAAGATCGGTCCCTGAAATTCTGACATTAAACTGGTCCGTAAGGCAAAAAAGGTTGAGGACCCCTGATCTAGACAATTGCACTTGAAACAACGGCTTGAGCAATGCAAATTATCCGAGTGCTCGGAATGACAATTCCTTAAGTCGTGGCATCATCATGACGCGAGACAGGTGCTCCAATGAAGGGAAACGCCCACCACACCAGCTGGAACTCAGACACAAGCAAACACAGCATGAGAGACTGTGAAATTATTTAACAATCACCACGGGAGTATTGGGATGATATATCAGATTTTAGCTGTAAATTTTGTTTCTTTAGTGCAGCTTTGTCCAAGCGTGACCCGATCTTTTGGTCCGTGAAAAATCGGTCCTCGGCCAACGTACACATTTCCTATTGCACAGTGAAAGGTTGAAAAAATAAGTTTGCCTCTTGGTTATAGTGTGATAATTGGGAAGGGGGGTTGGTGGGCTTCTTGACCTTGCTAGTGCTGCTAAATATGCCCAATGTAGAGCATACACCCTCAGGAAGATGAAATGGCACACAGAGTCTCTTCTCTGGGCCCTGACATGACCCGTGTCATTAACGTTGGTGCGTGGCTGCCAGCTGTAATATTTCCTTATTACCATCTGGCGGTCTGTCATCTCACCGTCTCTTTTGTGATGCTACAAAGTCATTGTCTGTGCATTCTATTTTCTTCTTTTTATTTTAATTTGCCCCCATTTTCAGTCTATGGTACCTCAACAATGGTCAGGAAATGTTTTTTCAAAATGGCACAAGAACTTTTCACTGTTTTTTTTTTTTTAATATGCACTTTTGTGAGACATTCTCTAGGAAGACCATCTTAATGAATGGGTGTTAAACAACAATATCAAGTAAAATCAACATTTTTGTGGTCCAGTCATTAGCGCATCACAACAATATCAAGTAAAATCAACATTTTTGTGGTCCAGTGGTTAGCGCATCGACCTCACAGTGCAAAGGGTTCAATTCCATTTCCGGCCTCCCTGTGTGGAGTTTGAATGTTCTCCCAATCATAAAGAACATCAAATACACATGGCATGAATAGCACAGAAGTAAAATGCACAAGTGTGAGTGCTCGCTCGCTAGATCCTGACAAACCAGCTCCAATCTTGTTGTAGCAAAAGTTACCTTTTCTCATTTGGATCATATTCTTCGGTAAATAGAGTGAACATTTGTTAAGATGGGGTGAAAATATTCATGAAGATTACTTATGATAACATGACCAAAATGTAAGTCAACTAACCCCAAATGGATAATACTGGCATGGTGAATAAACTGAGTATCTGCAACCCCCTGGCCATTATACCATCTTTTTTTGCAAACAAGACTCACAATAATTAAGTTGTCAGCACCTCATGGTAGGAATGCTCTGCTTAAAAAAAATGTTCGAGCTGATTTGATTGGCCATGATTGCAGCCAGCCCATACACCCGCTGCGAATGTAAATAATTAAATGCTCCCTGTGTCTCACATGTAGGCCTTGTTTTTTGTGTCTCATGAGATTAGGGTACGAGCAAGGAGTTGAGCATTATGACATTGAAAAACAGCACACTCCATTATGTCCTTGAAAATCTATTTAAAGCTAACTACATATTTCAGGAGGCCAGATGAACCTGTTAGACATTTCACAATCTGTGCTAATTTAAACAGACAGCAAGCAATAACTAATGGAGTTTGCATTGGATGGAGTTGTCTTTTTCCAACTAAATTAGAAAAGGAAGATTTAATACAATTACAACATTAGTATTATCAAACTCATTCTTCAAGATCCACAAAATATATTTGGGTCTCGTGTCAGCAAGATGGTTCTACTGTGGGATTTTAAACCAATATGTGAACGGTATTGTGCAAATTGTATTTTTGGTGGGAATGACGAACCCCATGAGAGTGCTGTATTTTTAACATAAAGCATGTTTTTGGGTATTAAAAATAAATGGAAGTTATGTGCAGCCCTTTGGGTGCAGTGGGAAATGTGAATTACTGGTGTATTAATATTTATAATCTGTCTGACTGAGGTTATCTATGCAGTACATTTTGCTAAATAATCACTGACATGCACCAAATTCCCTTATAGACTTTACTGCAGGGTACCTTTACTATTTTTCATAACCATGAAAAATAGTATGCAGCGCATGCAAACTTTCTTGCATGTGCTGATTCAAAAGTCACTTGACTCAGAATTGTAATAATTTACCAATGATTTCTCAGGAGATATTTTGCAGCTCATGACACACTGAAACTGTGGGGATGGACAGAAACAGAAAGGCAAGAAGGTTTGACCACTCATCATCCTAATATTTAGAACATATGTCAATTAAAGTACCCACCATAAGTTATACTCACAGCCAATTATAAATGAAATTAAGCCACTCATGAACTCTGACTCAGCAGTGTTCTTAGACAAGTCAGCGCAAAGTGTTCTTTGGTGTTAATGCTTCTGCTGAACTGAAAATTTGGGATTATTTTAATTAACAACCCTGCAGCCAGTCATGATGGAGTGCAAACCAAGGCCACCGCTATTATAAATCGTCCCCAGGAGATTTACTGACAGTAAAGCAAGACAATACCACCTTTAAAAAAATATGACTAATAATAATAAAAAAGTAACTACCACATTTTAAAGTGATGTTTACTTGTTTCAGTATCTGTATTAGTGGCAGACTTACCTGCCTTTGCGTTACATACAGACTAATTTCTCTTAGTAGCTTCATTTATTATACAATACAATACCATTTTATTTATCGGGCATGTCACAACTGCTGCAGCTTTTACAAAGCATCTTTTGTGTAAAATAGCAATAACACGACAACAGTGAGCCAAAACCTCACCATGGTGGAGGGGTTTGTGTGTCCCAATGATACTTGGAGCTAAGTTTATCTGGGGCTTTATGCCCCTGGCAGGGTCACCCATGGCAAACAGGTCTTAGGTGAGGTACCAGACACAGGACAGCTTTTGACAATGAAGAAATTGTGCACCATTAACACTGTGTATCATGGCGATGGGGCGCTGCTGATCTCGACCTGGCACATTGTGAGTCCTGGATAGAACACTTTGAAGAGCTCATCAACTCCAACAACATGCCTTCCTTAGAGGAAGGCGTCTGGGGACAGAGTCTGGGGATTCTCCTATCTGTGGGGTTGAAGTCACCAATGTTGTGAAAAAACTCCTCGGTGGCAAAGCCCCCAGGGGTGGATGAGATCCGCCCGGAGTTCCTCAAGGCTCTTGATGTTGTGGGGCTGTCTTGGTTGACATGCCTCTGCAATATCAAGTTGTCATCGGAGAGAGTGCCTCTAGACTGGCAGACCAGGGTGGTGGTCCCTCTTTTTGAAAAGGGGCAGGGTGTATTCCGACTACAGAGGGATCACACCCCTCAGCCTCCCTGGTAAGGTCCATTCAGGGGTGCTGGAGAGGAGGGTCTGTCAAGAAGTTGAGCCTCAGGTTTAGGAGGTGCAGTGCGGGTTTGTCCTCTCTGTGGAACAGTGGACCAGCTCTAAAATCAGAATATCCAAATCTGAAACAATAGTCCAAAAAAAAGGGTGGAGTGCCGTCACCAGGTCGGGGATGAGATCCGACCGAAAGTGCAGGAGTTTCAGTATCTTGGGCTCTTGTTCACAAGGTAGGACAGGACGGGGTGGAGATCGATAGGTGCAGCGTCTGCCGTGATGCAAGCTTTGTATCAGTCTATCATGGTGAACAAGGAGCTAAGCCAAGAGGCAAAGCTCTTGATTTACCGGTCGATCTACATTCCAACCCTCACCTATGGTCACGAGCTGTGGGTCGTGACCAAAAGAAAAAAATCCTTGCCGAACATTTAACGGAGGGTCATTCCAGAGGGAAGGAACAGCAAGAGAAAGGGCTCCATCCCATCTGAGGCCCTGTACAGAAAATCCCTGATGGAAAAGTCACATTGTTTTTACCAAACCAGAGTAAAATCCAACTCGACAGATGACATATGTCTCTGTCGCATTAAAAGTTAGGTTTCCTGATTGTTGTAGCATAACCAAGCTAGTTAACAGACACTCAAATGTCATGGTCTGCATGAAAGAAGGAAATTTGAGGCTTTATTATGTTTAAGTCTACAATTAAAACAAATTGCCTGTAGTAATGGAGAAATATGTTTTCATTTAATCGGTCCCATATGTACTTTTCTTTTAAGCATTTCATCTGTTTGAGCTACCAGTAGTTCCGTATACATTCACAAATGAAAATGCCAACTCAATGGCCTCATGACACCGATCACATAGCATAAACAGAGAACAAGGTCATAAATCCACAAAGTTGATCCAACCCCCCCACCCCCCCCCCCCCCACACACACATTTAAATAGATTTTTCCATTAAACATGAATAGTCCACCCAAATAAGGCTATGTCAGCACATTACTCAAATCGTTTTATTTTAAAAAAAAAGTTCTAATATTCCTTTTCCACCCCAATGACATTCATTCATCCATCCATCCATTTTGTACATCTCTTATTGAGGGCCACAGACAATGCCACTTGATTTTGGGTGAGAGGCAGGAACACTGGCGACTGGTCAGCAGTCAACTGCAGTGTATGTTCCAAGGGTAGCGATAAAATATAACTGTGTATGGAAATGAGGGATGGATGAGTATCATAAATCCATTGTTGATCATAAAGAAGGACATTTATTTGGTGGGAGTGATTCTTGATTGGCTTTGATCAGCCTTTTCACTCACTAAGTCATGCTTTTTGTGCAATATCCCTCCAAATACTCAATTTGGCTTAACAGACAATAGTACACCAGTGCATTGATGACAATGCAGGGTGTCATATGCTGATGTATAGATTGATGGCACAATTGAGTGTCTTCTGGAATTTCCTCATTCACCATTTACATTTAAACTTGAACATCTCTCAACGAAAAAAAAGTGCATCTGAAAGCCACCAGAAATGTCACCAAACAAACCGTGTGCAGTCATATGCATGGCACCAAAAACAGAAAAGTCCTTCAATAAAACTTTGCCAAACAGGAGGCAAAGCAAGGATCATTGACACGATTAGCTTCCTCTCATCTCTCTTGCCCAACCTTGCACACACAAATGTTGAAGCGATTCAATATTTGCCAAGCTAGAAGAGAAGCAATATGCGGGACCATAAAATGCCCTTGACCGATAATTTATTAGGAATTTGTTGTGAGGGAATGGAGGAATTTGTCATGGGATGGGAAAGCTGAATGTGCGGCAGGAATTTGACTGACTGTTCAACATGCCTCGTCATGATGAAATCTAATCGGCTGATCACGTTGCGTGCACATACGAGCATACCAACTCTCAATCACAAGTACACATGTTACTCTAACAAAAATAATGTTACTCTACTGTGCATTTTGTCTATGAAACATAGTACGTCTGTCATAACTGACACGCAATGACATTTATTTGACTAGCAAATAAAGTATCATGAAAGTGGGGGTTGAGACCCATTGGTTGTGCACCACTGCAGAGAGTCACCAAGCAATCAGAGGACAGATGGAGCTGTAAATGTTACATCTGGAGGGAGAAATGGCAGAAGGCAGGCTTGACTGCCGCCTCTGGGTGCTGAGCTGATAGGTCGATTGGATTTTAAATGTGGCTTCTACAAATATAATGAAGACTAAGGGTGGAAGAAAAGGGCACTCGGCTTACGTTTTCTCCCACGCTTAAGGCAAGTTGCTTAAGGTCAAATGACATACTGCTTGTATAGCGTATGTATCCCTGTGACTGACTGGCTATCAGTCTCGTGTACCCCCGCTTACCCCAAATCAGCGGGGATATTCTCCAGTTCACTGACAACCCTACTGAGGAGAGGCACTTTAGGAAACGGTTGAATTTTTTAATGTTTTAAAATGTATGGGAATACAGTGGCAACTTGTCACCAGAGCCACACTCATACTGAACTGAGTCTCCAACTGATGGGCTAATATTAGATTCTGACGATGATGATAACTGTGAGCAAGAATATCAGGGCTCAGTGTCTCTTTGGTTTTGCTCCCTCACTGCTCCGTGCGTAACTGCTCATCCCTCCCCTCTCATGTATAGATTCCCTCTCATGCATGTACTACCTTACAGGATTCTATGCGAAAAATATTTGTTCCCATTTGATTTTCAAAAAGAAAAAAAAAATCAACTGTTTAGTGTATAATAAGGATTTTTACATGTCCTGTATACACACACACACACACACACACATATCAGGCAAAGCATTTGCAGTCCTTGGCATCTTGTCAAGTTACATTTGGGGAGGAAAAAAGTAGAAGCCTTGAGATTTGTAGGGTGTTGACTGAGGCTTACTCAAGGTGACAACGCTCACTTGTAGCACTTGAGCATCGGTCCTGTTTAACATTCAACACGCCCGCCATCAACTATGACTCTCAGAAGACACACATAAAGGGGAATTCAATACCACCGCCGTACTGCCAAAAGACTACTATTGGGTCAATCAGGTGCACTTATGTGCTCATCAATGCTAAAATGGCCAAAACGATCTCTTCTTAGGTGTCGGTTTCAATTCTTGAACCATCTATGATGCTGTGATGTAATGAACCGTATCTTGATGCAGTGGTAGGTAGGCCACATTCATGTTTTACATGCTCGTAGAGTATGCAGTTCAAAGGGCTACTTAACGGGTGTCTCCAATGAATGTGTTCACATAAGGATTTATCACAGGTGGGAGCAAGTCACATCCAGTATCTGCAGGTCACAAGCAAGCCTCAAGTCGTACCCTTCAAGTCTCTCAAGTCCCAAGTTACTGTGGAAAAAAAACCCTAAACAAAAGACCTGTGTAATGCTGCTGACTGATCTTCAAGAACGGACTCGTTTCCACTCATTATGCAGCCAAGCGTCTCCATATATATTTTTTTCCTTTCCATAACTGACTGCTTGTCGTGCCGCTTCCCTTCTTATGCATTCAGTGGTTGTCATTCATCGTTTAGGTGCAGAGGTGCTACTTTTAAAGTGCACATCACTTCACCTCGTTATTAAATATGGGTGGGAGGTATTTCTCATGACTATGCAAACCCACATGTGAACCGAACAAACAGTTCGGACATTTTCATGAATCCCGAGCCTTAGTTATGCTGCTTACTGTAGCTCTACTTACATGTTCGCTATCACATCGGGTTTTTGTTTAGTTTTTCTGGTCCCAAAACAGTTTTTGTATTGCTAGCCACAATGTCATGTTAGCTTACTTGTCTTTGTGGGTTTTGTAATGACGGATGACAACATTGTCATTTGTTGCGTCTTCATTTGCCATCCTATTGTTGCCCTCATCGATAAGATCATCAATGAATTAAGTCAAAGTAAAGCTGAGCCACATGTTTCCTCACTGCACCCTCGATGGCAAGACAAACCTATCAGACTGCGTGTGGGGGTGACTTTTGTTGAAATAAACGCAGTTGTAAGTAGAATCGATTGGGATTCAGTTATTGTTCTTTTGGTTCTACAAAGGATAATGACAAGCTTGTATGATTGCAGGCTCGCAACCACAAACGAAAATCCATTACTTTCTATTCCACTTGTTAAGGTCAGGGGATGAGCTGTACCCGATCCCAGCTAACTATCAGCCAAATGCACATTCTTAGAACACGACGCGTAAATATAAAATAAGCAGATTTTATTGATCGTGTTGTGTAATACAGAGCCCCAAAGCCTTTTTATGGCAATTGTATTTTATAGTTACATAAATTGTTTATGGTGACTTACTGTACTATGTTTATAACATTTGGTTTCTTTTTTCAGAAACATATTTACTATTCATAAAGAGCTGATCCCAAAGTGGACCTCTTGCGTGGTCGACTCGGGGATTTGTGACAGCATTGCAAAGTTTTTATTAAAAAATGACATTTGGTAGGGTGACAGCTCAGTGAAGATATTGTCGAACCTTTTCCAATTAGACCCAGGGTGATTCCTGATTCCTGTCACGGTGAGACATATCTCGTAATTGTCCCGTTTATTTTCACTCAGTCTCCAGTCAATTGATTCCTTCCTTTATTTTTCTTCTGGCTCAATCTCTACATAATATGGCCTCAACCCTGGACTGTTTCCTGTTTTACGTGGCCTCTTTAACACAGGAATATTGTACCGTTATACACGCAGGGGTTTATAATGTGCTTGAACCCTTTCAATAATTCCTTAACACTCTCCTTCTTTTATGCAACTCTGACTGCCATTGGGTGAAATATCCCATCTCTGATTGGGCAATCTTATGAATCACACACAAGGGTGACAAGGGTTTTTCTTTGACAATCACCTTATAAACTCCTTCCTTCACTTCTGGTCCCTTCTATTTACCCCTTCCACCATCCTCTGCAAGCAATGACTACCATATAAAGGATGTTGTTAATATCATTAGACAGACTTCCTCTGAACCCCGGGGCCCGGCCCACTCCTTTTCAGCCATAATCAAGCGTGCAAAGTAACCATCAAAGGAGACATTGCTAATAAACTATCACAGTGGGTTGGAAAAAAAAACACCCCCGTACACTCCTGTGGAGAAACAGTCAGTTAAATGTTGCAAAATAAATGTGGACATGCTGAGAGGATAGGTAAGGGGGATGCGCAAGGAGTGAGCGCGGGGGTGTGGGGGGGTATATTTGTTGGTGGTGTCAATTACAGTACCTCCCCAAGGGACTAATAAAGCGCAAAACCTTGACACTTACTGTATGGATGCTAATCGGGGGCATTCGCGATAAAAGAAACAGACGATAAAATGTGCATGAATGGACTACTGTGACAAAAATAATAATAATAATAATAATAAACATTCTCTGCAGTAACTACAAGTCTTCAACAATGTATATTTTTTATTACGTACTGTATAGTGGGGAGTGGATGATGACATTTGGATGTTATCCTGTAAGTCAATCCGGTCAGCAGGAAGAGGCAGGCATCCGCATTCAGCATCCTTTTATTTGGGACGTGATACTTTCTATCGATCTCCGTGTATTATATGAGGAACACTGAATATTAACTTTTACCGATCCTATCACAAAGAATCAATCTGACGTACTGTTTCACAAAATGGCTCCACACTAAATTTTGGGGAAAATGCGTAGAGAAACTGAAACTTGCTTTGGAGTCAAGTAATTCAACAAGTATGTGGAAGACAAAAAAAACCAAACAAAAAAACCCTTCAATGGATGTTGCCCATTTCAGTCAAACTGAACTTTTTAATGGAGCTAATGGCAAAATTAGTCAATTATCCCTTTAACATTAGCACAACACTTGTCCTTGGGTGTCTTGAAAGGCGCTTATAAATAAAATGTATTATTATATATTATTATCAGTAAAGACCCCGTAAAAGCGAATTCAGAGATTTGTTTTGAAATATGTTTGTACATAATTGCTGAAAACGTGTACAAATACGGACCTCCGGTATAGAAGAACTTAAATGACGGTTCACAGAGTTGTAACGTGCAGTTAGCTAGCGAGCTATAGCCGGATTTATAGGAGTGCCTCATTGTAGGTTTCTGGTGTGATAAATACAGCACTTGATGGACAGTCATTTCTACCACAAACAAAGCAGAAGAAGTTATCACACTGCTCCTCCGGCTTTCTGCTTTTCCTTTTCACTTGGCTGCCGTTAGACCTCTCTTGCAAATTTGCATGTCGACCGAAGATTGTTTCTCAATCCAAAACAAATTGGAAGTCAACCAGCATCTTAATCCACTTTGGGAGAAGCATTGTGGGTTTTTTTTTCTGTGTTAATGTGGCCATGGCTCCGAAACTATTGTCATGCTTTTTCCACTTCCCCCTCGTGCGACATAATGGAATTATAAAAGCGTGCATCGATTTGTGTTTACAGATGAGATTTAAGTAGATTAAAAGATCTTCGCCCCTAGGGGAAAAAAAAAATCTCGACACCCGCTCTTGATCAAAGGCAACTTTTGAATTAAAAAAATGGACAAATTACAGTTGGAAGAAGCAAAATTTTGTAATAGGGTTTTGAAGAGCTTTTGCTGGAACTCGATATTTCACACACGCATCATTACAGGTGAGAAATATAACGGCACCATAACATCGCTTGGCGGTAATAAGCGAGCAGAATACGCTCAGTGTGGAAAATGAGACTTCTGCATTCTTGCCTCTCCACTTCAAGTGTATAATTCCCTACTTCCCTTCAGTTGATCTTTTGAGAAGAAACATGACGGGCGGATATGTCGATAAATGTCATTCAATCTGACGACATCGATGTAATGAAGTGCAAGTGTGGAGGAGGGTGGGACTTTTTGATCTGCTGAATGTCACATTGCTTTGTTTCAAGACGCATTTTGTATTTCAACTGAGAGGAAACATTCTCGACCGAAGCGTTCTGCTTCTCTTTTACAGTTGTGTTATGTAAATCGTGATGTTCTCATTAACCAAAGACAATAACCTCATATTCAGTGTTGGCTGTTATTGATTTATTTTATTTTTTTGTCTTCGGCAACAGTATTTCCCTCCCGCTTAGGCTCTACCGTGCCTTGCAGTAAAATTGCGATTGGCTCCATCGTTGAATCTCTTGTGTTCTCACATCACAATCGCCTCCGCCGTTGTCCTCGTCATGACCCTCAGAAGTTGACTTTGCTTCTCTTCACCTGTGTCGGAAATGCCAACAGCCTCTCAGCCAAACCACTTACGTGTTCAGTGTTTGTTCTCGGCTTTCAGCCGAGCATTGTGCATGACCCCTTTTTCTCAACTCTACCTGTCATTTCTTCCTGACCTCTTGACCTTTCCCTCCACCAAGAAGCAACCGGCCATCTCTGCCACAGCCGATGCCAAATTTGTCTCACCAAGTCCTTCTCTTCAATGAAACATGGAAAAAAATTGCATATTTAATATAAATAAATAAATAACAATTAAAAAATAATAATAACAATAAGATCTCTACAAAAATAAGAATGCTCACTTTATATTGTCTTATATTGATCTCTTCCAGGCAGCAAAATAAGCAACTCAAATTTTGGGAAAACCTCGCGCACATGGCGCAAGTGCTGTCCTATTTGGACCAAAGAATACACAATGATGCAGATCCAATAAAGGAGGGAGGCCGGGACATTGAAAATGTCAAGTAATATTTTTTGGGGGTTCTCAATGAATTGTATTTTTCAGTAACAGGCCCATATCTCAAGCACAGCCTCATCTTTAAAGGTACACAATTTGGTGGGGATCCTAATTAGGACAGCTTGGCCTTGGTGTGCAGTCTGCAGTCTTCTGAGCATCTTTTTATTTTTATTTTTTGTAAAAGCTGAATATGCAGCTCTAGTCGTGGAATCTAATTAAAGCTTGCAGGTATGGTTAAAAGTTCAAGGTGTGGGTTAGCCCACTTCTCATGTCGCCTCTCACTGGAGTGAGATTCAGCAATACTGTTTGGATGAGACATAATCTGGTTTGCATGGTAAATAGAATTTAACGAATACATCAAGCACACATTGCATCACTGGACTAAGATGTCAACGCTCAGCACCAATCAAAAGTGAATGCAATTTGAATCTGATTAACTGGGTCGCCAACTGAAGAGCTAGAAAAACCACAACTGTGACCATAAGATAATAATCATCATCATAATATGAC
Source organism: Hippocampus zosterae (assembly GCF_025434085.1). Lineage (NCBI taxonomy): Eukaryota > Metazoa > Chordata > Actinopteri > Syngnathiformes > Syngnathidae > Hippocampus > Hippocampus zosterae. Next base: position 6,941,770 of record NC_067468.1, read on the forward strand.
GTTACTTTTAACATAAAACCCATCTCGAGCTGCTTGAAATTACTGTGATCTCATATACGTATGCCGTACATCAAACAATTAGCAATTCTTCGATGTTAGAGATGTGACTTTTTTTTCAAAGAAGCTGATAATTACATGGATGGCTGAGTGCAACTTGAAAGTACTGTACCGTGGTCTAATTTATGTTTTGTGAAATTAATAAGAAGTCACAAATAGCTTTCAGAGCCTTTATATTTTTCCGGCGTTGAAGGAAAAAAAAGCTCAGCTCAATGGCTACCACAAAGAATCTCACTCCATTTAGTGCATTCAAAAAGTGCCATTCTCTGGTTATGACTGACACAACTGTGGCCCAAACAACAAACTACATTTGTGTTTCACAAATGTTTTGACAATTCAGGGGACTAATGAGTAATGGTCAACATGCAAAGAGAAACGATTAGTGTTGCAAGATGCATCTCCCTAATGAAAGTACGCATAAAGAGGTTAGTCCATGCCAATGAATGCACGGAGGGATAGATGGATGGCTAATGCCTTGCTTGCTTCTTCATCATTTATTCCCTTGCCATGTGTAGTATTTGCTTCCCAACATACACTAATGCAGCCCGAAGGCGCATTTACTCTGCTGTGGATCTGTCTCAGTTGTACTTCAGTACAACTGAGACAGTACTGTGTTCAAATGTTTTTGAAAATAATTGGTGAAGCTATGCTATGTCTTAGAATGGGGTGCTGAGGAGTAGTGAGAGGTCATGTTCAAGGAAAAAAGTCCATTTAATGTTTTTCTCTCGCCCGTGCTGGAAAGAATGACGCTGGCTCAGATGTCTAACGATGAGATTACTGTACAGCCGAGCTAAGCAAATATACGCACAAAAGTTGCATTAGCATCACTTGACAGACAAAAAAGCAGTGACAGACACTTAATCACAAGAAGATAGAGACCCAGAAAATGCACATTCGGAGTGATATAAGTCCTTGAATGATCCGACTATCTTGATTTTAAAATAAAATGCTCAAAAATATGTACTTTTTTTGCGAAGATCATCACGTTACCCATAGCAATGCTAAGCATGACTTATACATGCCGCTAATTTAGTGACAAGGCCCACTTTAAAATACAATCTTCTCAAGTACAGTCACATGGGACATCAGTGCCATGGAACACATTTATTTTTAGGTTATTTCTGGCAGCATTTGGTGGAATGGCGGCTGTTCACCAACAAAATGTTAATATTCCTGTCTGGATCTTTGGAGCCCAGATGAAGTTGCTTTACACACTGTTGCCACCAACATCAATAAAAACAACATTCCAAAAACCGAAAACAATTATTTATGCTAATATTAGAGAATGCAGTGCCCGTTTCCAGCGTGAGTGGCTGGTGGCTATCAGCTAGCCGCTAAGCGAGTACCACATATAGGCCGGCAGGAAGCGGACTTCTTTTCAGAGGCAGTTCAACAGGCAGCCTGCCACAATTGCAGTTGCTATTGAAACTTTAACAAAACCAGGCTTACTCAAAATGTGGTTTTAGCTAGCAAAATCACGACTGTGATTCTTTGAAATTTAGGGAAAAAAAATTATTATCTGAAAATCAAAACCAATAGGTCATCTGTTAAATGTCATTGTTCTGTATTCGGAATTGATCTTTATCCAAGCAAAAAAAAAGTGTTTTGTTTTTTGTTTGTTTTTTTTTTCAATTATTTACCAGTCTTTATGAGACATCTAAGCGTGTGACGGAAAAGTGGTTAGGACTGTACGACTGTCCGTGTTTTATGTTATTTTTTATTATTTTACTTTATGTTAACTGTTTTGTTAAGCGCTTTGTTACAGCTGTCGCTGTTGTGAAAGCGCTATATAAATCAGCATGTATTGTATTGTATTGTATTACTTTGAGAGATATTAGTAATATTTAACTATTCCATTTTCAAAAGTGAGAATTAAACATCGAGTGTGAGCCATTCCTATGAGCTCAAGGTGATGGGAGGAAACCACAACACAATGCACATCTCCGAAATACAAGTGAGGCTGCTTAATTGGGGCCGAATCTGAACAAAAATCATGTGATGTTTTGAAACCCTTCCATCCATTTAGATAAAAGCAAACAGCAAGTTGCATATCAAAGGAAAAAGAAAGCGAGGGAGGGCCGTGAGGAAGCATGGGCGCAAACATTTGCTGTTGCTTGGAGCACTGCTTCAGACAAAAGATTTCACTTTCATGTCATCACACTTGGATAAGAGCAGGTACACAAAATCGATTTCCTTCTTTTCTTATTTCTTCCTTGTTACACACGGCTATGCGTCATTTTGCTCTACCTCTCACCTAAGGTTGGGCTCTATATGATCAATTTAATCCAAAACAGATAAAAAGACTCAATGTATTATGAGTCTACATATCTCAAATGGAAGGACTTTAGCCAATTAGGTACGTTCCTGCTTATATTGACTGGAGCAGACCTCCCCCCTCCCACCCATGCAGAGAGCACAAGCTACTTCCTTAACAATAACTTTCATGCCCAGGGCAAGATTAGCGCAAAGCGCGTTCTAACCGTGCGCATCCGGGGAGTTTTCTTTCTTTTAGTATTTTGCTCGACTCGCAAAGGTGGAAGAGTGCGTTTGCACCCCTGTGGTATCGACTCCAGCTGACTCCCAGATAATCACGCATAACATAGGACAGAGTTTGTCTGTTACATGGCTTGAGTTTGACAACTCTGGTTTGTCGGTTAATAGCCCTTGAAAGGCAAAGGCCTGCAAAAAAGCTGATTTGAAGTTGGTGTCCCTGCATTGTCGACGCCACGCTTATTATTCAAGTACCTGCCCAATTCACGATTCCTCAACTCAAGATGGTGGCCACAAGACACCCACAAACCAGCACCTATCAATCAGGAAATCGGTGATGGTGTTTTATATTTCAAATAACAAATCTTATTTATATATTGAATTTTTTTTTTTCTTATGAATGAGAAAATGGACATCCTGCCCATTTCCAACCTAAATTATCTTGCAAACCCGATAAGGGGACTTCAAAGATTATAAAATAGTGGAAAAATAGTGGGACTATTAAAAACTGTACATTATCCTGACTATAGAAAATCACAATGCATATTGGAAGTGTCTGAAAATTCAATAATGGAGACCTGAAGACAGAGTGAATAGGCACTTTTCAATCACCCGGGCTGCAATTTTACGAATAGATTGTGCTTCTACATTGTGGTATTTTAAGCTTTTTGTGGGGGATGTACAATCTGAGTCTGGCTGCTTGCTGTCAACTAGTTCATTTTTAGGAACAGAAAATAATCAAAGTCACCAATTTAAATGAAGAAATTGTGGTCATTACTGGATGAACACTTTCAGGGACTGCGGTTACAATTGACGTGCGGTTACATCCAGGTGAGGCTCTGCCACCCCTGCCTCCCTTGACAGACCACACGTCAATTGTGTTGTAGAGATGCTCGTCTGATTCCTAGCTCCTGTTGAGGTACTCAGCAACACCTTCAATCACCCTCTTCCCACTTCTCGTCAACAATAAACTGAGTAGCACCGCACCATTTGTTCGTAGAGAGTCAATGTACTTTTTTTTTTTTTTTGCAAGTCACTGTCACTTTTTCTTGTCATGCTTTCCTTGAGGACGATTTCCTTCCCCTGTCAACCCTTGACACAATGTCCGTTATCACAGAGCACCCATGTCAGTTTTTTACAAGTTAAACATGTCTTGTCCTCCCTGGAATCTGTATGTTAAGTAAACTAGACTTAGCTGCATCTACTGTATTTGAAAGAGGATGTATAACTGAGTCAAGCCAACACACCTTTTTAATGTGTGTATGCACAAACAGTATGCATGTATATGGATACACACACACTCACACACGCAGAGTACTCTCTTCTCTTCTCTCACTCTCTCTCTCACATGAAGACACACACACAGACACGCACACACACACACAAACACACACGCTAAGCCCTCTTCCCGTCTGGTGTTGGTCCCAGCCTAAAACCAAACCATGTGTGAGAGCTATCCCGTGCCGCCCTAAACTATCCAGTCAAAAATGACCAGATTATCTCAGGAGATTCTTTGCAGTCTTGGTGATGAGGGTCCAAGAAGAGGTTAAAAAAAATGGGTGCATTCAGTTGGAAGCACTTTCTTATATATATTTCGTCCTTAAAGCCAGACTTGAATGCATTTGTTGAATGTAACAGGAATGCACAGCTAATCTCTCTGGGGCCGAATTTTGGCACCCAGTGTATTTTTTGTTTGCTTTTAGCATTATTTTAGGCCTGTATATGCTGCTGTTGTCCTTACTGTATTCCAGTTTATCCTCACAGCGTTTGCTTTGTTAGTATCATGCTTTGTTCCTATTTGAACCTCTTTCGCTCTCATTTGGCCGATATGCCTTCCACTCCCTCTGTCACTTGTTTTTGGCCTTCTATTTTTTTTTTTTGCACCCCCTCCTCTCGCATTGCCCCCCACCAAACTCCCACGTCTCCCTCCTGACCCACCACCAACAATGCATGAAAACGGTGCTCCATTAGGAGTGCCTGGGCTAAGCCTGGTCTGACACGTACTGCTTTGATCAGCCGTGAGCTGGGCTAAACACCACACTAAACTCCCAGTCTCGAGAAGAGGCGGAGGAGGAAGAGGAGGAAGGTGGGTAGCGAGGGTTAGGGAAAGATGGGACCGCTAAGATTAAAGCAGTGAAAGGAGATGGAGATGGAGAGACATAAAAAAAGCGAATACAGCTACTCAACTGATCCTCTCACTAGTTTTGGTTTGATTTCACATTTTCTGCACATCTTTTTTTAATTGCCTCATTTCTGCTTTTTGCCTCCACAACTTATGTATGAAGCCTCATCAGCAAACAGCATCAATTTTTAAAGCAACTTGCCTGTCTTGTGAGTTTGATTGTTCTCGAACAATTATTTATGCACACCTGTCCAACAGCGTACATGTGCAACAGTGTACCTGGACCCATGAGCCAAAGTCATTTCTAGGCACTTTTAATACTAAACCAGCGGCAGTACCGGTACAAGGGACAAAAAGTGCTCGTCTTTTTCTCCCAAGGACCGAAGTGAAAAGGGATTTCCGCTCAGTGCTAATCAATCAGGCTATAATAATGGCTCCCATGCCTAGCTGTCGACTGGAGGGGTCAAGGCATCCCGTGACCCAGCGCCCAAGACCCAGGGGCCAAAGCCCCTCTCAGAATAGCACCCCAGGACACACTCCCCAGGCTAATTGTCCGAGCTAGTGTCAGCCTTTTCAATGCCCCCGCCTTTCTCCCCACCTTCCACTTTCTCCCTCATTCCTCACTCTTCCCTCTCGCTTTCCTCCTTTCCTCCCCATAACTCTGCAATCCCTTCGCTTGCGATACAACTTCAGATTTCACACCGGATGCCGTTTTGTCCTCGCAAAAGGAGGATGATGCCGTATGAGGAATAGAGTTTAACATCAGTCAATAGAGCAAACATGAGCACAGAGAGGGAGTGATGAGCGCCTGTCAAGGAGAGACTGAAGAAGAGTTGACAGTGAGTCGGGACAGAGTTCAACAGAACCACGGGGTAGAAGAATGACGCCAAGTCTACCCGAAATCCTGGGTCTATCCCCTTCAATCTCCACATCAATTGGCAGAACAGTTTCTGTGTCAAGGAGTGCGAACCTTAAAGTCAGCCTGACCAAATCAATGCATAAAACAACCACAACAAGACAGGGAAAAGACATACCCGCTCGCGCGCGCACACACAAACACACACAGGAGGGCACAAGAGTCCGGAGCAACGCCAGTCCGGCTCGGTGCAATGGCATTCCTTTCATTCCAAACGCACGCTACTAATTAACAACATTAGCTCATACGGGCGCAGGGACAGATTGATGGAGATGTATCCCAGGGTTGCACCAGCTCCACATCTTGAATGCCACGCTTGCGCTGCTTTCTTTCTTTCATTCTCACAATCCCATTCATGCAAATCTTTGTTTTTTTTTCTACGCTCAGCTTCTGTCAGGTCCTGGTCAGACAGCACCAACAAGCACAGCAGTGAGTTGAGATCCAAAGACTATTTAAAATTAAAAAAAAGAAAAAAGAATCAATTGGCTACTCACTGGGAACCTCCTCTTTATTGTCTGCTTTTCCTGATCTGTCACTCCTTATCCTCTTCCTCCAGTGTAGCAAGGGGTGTGTATTGTGTCAGTCCGATAGAGGAAAGTTGCCGTCTCCTTACGTGAGCATGTGTGTGAGCGCTTGTGTGAAAGAGAAGGAGGCAACGTGTGCATCTGTCTCTGTGTCTTGCACTGCTCGGAGTGAGCGAGCTGAGGCTGTTTTAAACAGACTGCTATCCCCCATGTGACCAGCCCAGCCACAGGCAGGAATACATTACAAGCCCCCCAACTCAACCCCATCACATCACACAGCCCTCACCCGTCTCTCTCTCTCTCTCTCTCTCTCTCTCTCTCTCTCTCTCTCTCTCTCTCTCTCTCTCTCTCTCTCTCTCTCTCTCTCTCTCTCTCTCTCTCTCTCTCTCTCTCTCTCTCTCTCTGCCTCCACACAAATCATGTCCACAGTGCACCCCCTAGCCACCACTCACAGTAGTGCAGGGAGCAGCCCGAACACGTCCCATGTAAACCAAGGATGGGCAATTTAAATGACGAAGGGGGCCACGATTCTCCATCCATGCAGCTGGGGGGGGGGGGGGGGGGGGGGCACACATGGCCAGGCAATCTCCTAGCCAAATGGATGAGAAAAATGCCATTTTAAATATGCACCAACTATGGACAAACATCCAAAATACATGCCCTTCTATATTTCAGTTTTGATGAGATGTTTTTCACTGCATGAATAAAAGATCTTAACCCAACAGTAAAGGGTTTAATGCAAACAACAAAATAGCTACATACTCTTTTTTTTAAATTCTCCTAGTGTTAAAGGACTCTCTTGAATAAATATGACCATTTAAGGACAGCACAAAACTGCTGAACAATAACATTAAGTTTGTGATTCCATGTTGTACAGGTTTCACAAAAAATAAACACACTCAAAATTGTAGGTACAATGCCATCTGTACAAAGATGCAAAAAAAAACAAAACAATCAAAAAAAATAAACTTGGCCCTACTCATGTTGTATTGGGCAGTATAAGACCCAGTATAATTGCTAAGAACTAAAAACTAAGACATGTCTGTACCTAGTGGTGAATTATGATATTAATTACAACTTAAAACTACAGTACATTTAACCCCTGTATATTCACAGTTCGGCAACTGCAGGTTGGCATATTCCCAGATTTTTTTATTTTACTTTTTTCAATATTTCCCTTATATCTTCCGGATTTCTATTTATTTATTTGTATTTTTTTGGGAGGGGCAGGGTGAGTTGGGTTGTTTTCCATATTTCACCCACATTTTAATCGAAAACGTATACTATTGAATCGTTCCTCATCATTATTTGAAGATTTTTTGGGGGTTTGTAAGATTCTTTTCCGCCAGTTTCCCATCCTGGTCAGAGACACACTCACACACGTATAAGCCACAGTAGCTTATACATGTGTGAGTGTGTATATAGACTCACACAATATTATAGATGCATAATTGAGGCAGCAACACACACATATGCATTCATTTTTTTGTTACAAAAGAAACAAATTCAGCTCCCTAAGCACAAACCCAAACGGTTTGTTCCTAAGGACACACACACACACACACACAAACACACAGTTTAGCTTTCTGCTGCGTTTTGGCGTCTTTACCACAGCAGTGGTTCACACCTGGAAGCGTTGACCTTTTTAGTAATGGAAAGCTTTTAAAATTGACCTTCAGCTGCAGATCTGCCTCAGCTGCAGTAGAGGTAAGACATGTTTCAGGAAGAACAACAAGGCAAAACAACACACATGAGGTGTTTCCACTGGAATACCCAGTGACAGATACATCTACTTTTCAAAAGGGTGACACGTATATTTGTAACATTTCAGTCTAAGGAGTAGTATTGCATCAACACCGGCATAAGGACAAGATGCAAACTCCACGCAGTAAGTCCAGAACCCGGATTTGAACCCTCAGCCTCAGAACTGTGAGGCGGATATGAACGTGCAGCTGGTCGGCCGCCATTCAAGAAGGAAACAAAGTATGATTACAAAATACAATTGATTAGATTGAACCCACCCTATGGGTATATTTTGCACACCTAGCACCACCGCCATGGCAACCTTTGTACAACAACTGTTTGCTATAATAGCAAGAAAAACAGGTGAAAGGATTAGATTGGACCTGCTCTTTGCTGATAAACACTTAACACGTTGTATTCAAAATGTCATTCACCTTAAGCCACTGCCAAGTGTCTTGAATTTACTCTGCCACATTGTCTTGCACAGATAAGCATGACTAAATTGTAAACAATGAGTTCTAATGAAGAAGGTTGACATTCAGAAGCAAAATTCGAGAAGTCTGCTGTGCTAATCCCGGTTCTCCTTTCACAAAATGTCACGCTAATCAGTTTATTCTTCAAATTAAAAAGGATCATTAACATTAGCAGATTACACTGAGCAATGTCTTTTGGGCTATTGTTCAGACAAGTTCAGTGTGAAATTCAACAATGTGGAATGCAGGTTCTGTATTCAACCCTTTCATGCACCCTGTAACCTGATAACAGGAAAAGATGTCCACTGTAGTAAACACCGTCCCTCGGAGGGTTAAACCAGATATTATTTCTAAAACCATGGTAAAGTTTTCAATCCTCATTGTTTTGTATTGTTTTTTTTTTTTTTGTATATAATCAATGATTTAGGGTGGTCAGCCTCGAATACAGCTCAGGCCTTCCTGTGTGGAGTTTGCAAGTTCTACGTGGATTTTCTCCGGGTGCTCCAATTTCCTCCCACATTCCAAAAACATGCCTGGAAGGTTAACAGACTCTAAATTGTCTCTTATGTGAGTGTAAGCGCGGATGGTTGTTCGTCGATGTGTGCCCTGCGGTTGGCTGACAACCGGTTCAGGGTGTCCCCTGCCTACTGCACAAAGACAGGTGGGATAGGCTCCAGCACCCTTGTGAGGATAAGTGGATCAGAAAATGGATGGATGAATGAATGATTTAAATATGGATATAGTCAAAGCACATTATATTTTTGGGTTGCCAACATGTTAGTGTATGCCGGTGCTCGTCTGAAATGCTCTACTTTGATTGGTGGCGCATGTCCCCAATTCGACCCACCATATGTTGCTGAGGAAGGAGTCTTGATGGACGATTCGATCCCGCCAGCTGCATTCGTGAGCCACCAGTGAGTTGGAAAAAAAATTCTCTTGTGCGAGTTGGTTGTTATTTAATATGAGCAGTCAGTCTCCATACCTTTCATTTGTTTTCTGCCTTTCTTGTCCTACTGCAGCCGAGCTGAATATTCAAACTGGCTTTGTGTTGCTCACACTGCCAGACGGGATTCGTATGAGTACTTACTAGACTGTCCCACTCAACAGTGAACCAAGGTGATAGAGCAGACATGCAGAAATCTAGACAAGAACATTTTGAAGTGTTTCAGGTAATACTATTGGCTCACATTCAGATGAATGCTTCCAAATTGCTTGGATGACGTTTCACAGTCCTGGTGGACAATAACCCAAAAATGTACTGGGATGGGAATCAAAGAATTGAAACCTGTGAACCCTCATCATCTGAATTTGTTTGGTTGAGGACCTACCGTGAGTGCGGCAACCAACTGAACCTGATTTGATCCGTTTGTTAGTGTTCAAAAAAAAAAAAAAAGATGAGAAATGGTATCATTTATTTTGCGAACACATCCAAAGGAGACCTACAATCATAAATCTAATCAAAGCATCCTGGATGTTTAGCTTTTAAATTTTCCTTCATCGTTTGTTAGTATGAATAATCATCTTCATGATATCACATCACATAAATGCGGTTCCAGCGACGCTTAGCAAAGCACATGTCGGAATCAAATGTTTTTGAAATTTTCACTAACCAAAAGAAATTATAAGACATATTGTTTGGTGTCCACCTGAATTTGATCCACCTGATTGAGCAGTGCATGGAGGCTTTCAACACACTTGCATCATCCGTTTGCCCGGCGTTTAGTTAACGCCGTTGATGTGTCTTGCGCTGACAAAGGGTGTGTGTGTGTGATCAAATGAGATAGAACACATATTTGTGTTTGAATCGTCTTGGGAAAGATGGCTGGAGATTGCGCGTCTGCAGAAGTAAGACTGAGGATAATAAATATGCATTGCTTATCGGTGTGTCTTTGGGTTTTAGCTTGGGAGATAGGATCCTCTTCAATAGCAGACTGCGGATGTAAGGCAAGAATACGCCTTTGGACCTTATGGCATGCTATTCCCAGGATCAGCAACATTGTCTGGTCCGAAAGTCTCCATGAGCACTAAGCCAGGCATTTACTTGTAATGATAAGGTGAACACATCATGTCAGTGTTTTTCTGTGAAAGGTGCGTTTGCGCGGTGGATTATTTTCCCCATTCTCAAATTGGAGCATTTTAGAATTGATATCGCTGGAGGCTGTGATGTCAAAATGTCAAATATTTGTCTTCATCCGATCATCTGCTTCACGCATGGTGATGAATTCAGGGCATTTGCTGCATTTGAATGTTCATGTTCCTTTCAGAAGAACTATCATCTAACTCTGCAAAAACATGTGCAAAATGGAGGACGGGAATCAGTGAATGAATGCTTCTTTTAAACTCGCTTTTTAAACCACTGCCGGGTTCGTTCTATCCAATTACTGTCGGTAATTCAGACACAACCGCTCCAGTTTGCAAACTCGCCGCAGTCGTTTCTACTCAACCAAGGGGCACATTTCTAGTTAGTTTCCTTTAACTACATTTCGCACTTACTCAAATGAAGCACAATCTGGAACCAAAAACAAACAACTATTCAGCTCAAGGGTACACAACAGTACCATTGAGAGGAATTTCTGTGTGTAAGCCACCAGTTTCAAACTCGGGTCATAAACTGGACAGTGATTTTAAACTGGACCGGCAAATTGGTGCCGTTGTTAAATCCAGCTTCTTTCATCTTAGGCAGCTGGCTAAAGTAAAACGTCTCCTTTCTCAAGAGCACTTTGAAACATTCATTCATGTCTTCATCACATCCCGACTGGACTACTGTAATGCACTTTACTTTGGAGTTAGCCAATCCTCCATTAAGTGTCTCCAGTTGGTCCAGAATGCTGCTGCTCACCTCTTGACTGGTACTCGGAAGAGCGAACACATAACTCCTACTCCGGCATCCGTTCGCTAGCTCCTTATACATTTGAGAGTTCTTAAGATCTTATTGTTTTCAAATCTTTAAATGGCCTTGCTCCTCCCTATCTCTCTGAGCTCTTCTGCCCCTACGCAACGGTCCGGCGCTTCAAGTCTGCAGAACAGACACTATTAGAGGTACAATGAACTAAGCGGAGGCTCAGAGGGGATCGAGCCTTTTCCGTTGCTGGTGCCTCTCTTTGGAATTACCTCCCACTGAACATTCGGCAAGCCCCCTTGCTGCCCATCTTTAAAATCTCGTCTCAAAACTCATTTCTATTTTTGGGCTTTTGACTCGGCATGACTCAGGCTTGATTTTCAGCTTTACTGTTTCTGTGCTTCCTACCGTCTTTGATTTTCATTTATTGTTTTATTATTTATTGTTATTTAGATGGTATGTGCTCCATGTACAGCACTTTGTATACAGCGGTGGTTGTTTTTATCATGATTCTCTTCGTGACCAGCAGGTGAAACTGTAGGGCTCTCCCTGTAGCTGCACACCTGTTGGACGTTATGCAATTAGTGCTTTAAAACAGGGGTGTCAAACTCAGATCCTGGAGGGCCGCTGTCCTGCATATTTTCTAAGTCTCCCTGTTGCAACACACCTGATTCAAATGAATAGGTTCAATGTCAGGCTTCCGCAGAGCTTGCTGAAGATCTGATCATTTGAATCAGGGGTGTTGCAACAGGGAGACTTGGAAGACATGCAAGACAGCGGCCCTCAAGGAATTGAGTTTGACACCCCTGCTTTAAAAGGACTCCCGGCACGACCACTCGGTGTCGGGTCATTGTTTGTTTGTGTTTATTCCTGTCATGTTTGTTCTCAGTCATGTTTCAGTCATGGTTTTTTTTTGCTACTTTGGATTCTTTTTGTTTTCAGGACTTTGTTTAGGATTTGGTTTTCTCTAATGTTTTAATACAATTTGTCAAGTACACCATGCTCCTCCCTCTTGCCTGCTTTTTGGGGTCCACCACCATCTCGCAACGTGACAGTTTTAAAGTGTTGTATCAATACAGTTGAGTTGAGTTGAGAAGTACAAGTCAACTTTTTACCATAATCATCTATTGAGCATACTTGTCACAATCTGCCACATTCACCATTACTGTTTGATACCCATTGTTGTATTGTGTGTTTAAGCCAGTCATAGTGAAGTCATTGTTGCTAATTAAAAAAAACAAAACAAAACATATTCTTCTTGCTGCCCAATACAAACTAAACTCTCCTTTGTCATTCAAGTGAAACAGTGAAAAGGTTCACAGACTGTGATTTGGGTGCTCTTTAAAAACATGTCGTTATCTTCTACGTATCCAAAAATTATTCATGCAGTCTCGCCATGCTTGGCATTTTCTTGTTTTAAGAGTAGATTTAAGGCACAGAGTACTGAATGTGAATTCAGGGAGCAATAATACGATTGGTTCAATATGTTTGAGCCTGTTCCACTTTCTCCATTTTGCACCCTTCACCCCAATGCATTTCTTTGTTTTTCCCATCGCATTCCCTTGAAGATTTGTTTTCCCCCTTTTCCTTCTACAAAGATGCTCTTTCCTCTTGTCTTGTCTTATTTACTACCTCGCGCACGAGATAAATGCAAACAGGTTGACCACATTAAATAGATTAAATAGAGGCCTGGAATAATTGTGGGCAAAGAGGGGGTTTTTATGTCCTATTTGCTGATAATATCAGATGTGCTCCAAACAAACACGGCAAGATTAGCATAGCAACCAGTCTAATGGTGGAACAAAGATTTAACGGTATCATCGCTTGCTTAAAAAATTGCATCAAATTAGTAGATTAATATTGTTGCAATCACTTTCACAGTGTACTTACTTCAGGGTCGTACTGCATCAGTACCCTGCTGGCTACAGCCTTAATAGCCCCCACAGAGCTCCTCTCATTAGGGCATGCCTGTTTAAAGGAGACTGTGTCTTTGAGGCTTAGGACTGAAGATATGCAGACGCTAGACACAAGGAAATATAACCGATATAAAATATGTATGTCCTTTTTAAAAGTCATCCGCCATTTTTCAACATTGATGTTTGACAGAGAATGACTTTTCTGACATTTACTTTTGGACTTCATTTTTCCCCGCATCGTAAAAGTAAACCGGTCTTCCCTCCAACTATACAAAAAGGCTTGAAGGATCTCTCTTGATTTATGAAGCAATCAAGGACAGCATCATTTTGGAGTGTGCATTTTTTGTAATGTGTTAATATCCCAAAATGTATTAATCAATCAATTTCATTGGAAAAGGGAGGCACAATTCAGGTCTACCAGCCTTGGCTTTGGGTGGTCTGGTTATTCACTTGAAAGTTGGACTGCCACAGTAGTAACCAAACAGCAATAGGATCAGGATCGGTCGAGAGCATGCACGGCATTACACCGGAGTTAGCTGCAGCTTGTAAGTGCGGAAGCTTCAAAATACTGTGCAACAAGCATTCCCGAATAAGATCAGGGCAAGGTGATGCGGGCGTACAATTTGGGAATTTCTTTACCACTGGGTGTCATAATCAAAATGACACATATTAACAATTGTTTTTTTGTGGATTTTGGATGGGGAGAAATCTGCACATTTCTCTCCATCACAAACTGTTACTGTATAATGTCAGTGTGTGATGCTTAATGCGTCTTGTTGACACTAATTGTTTCAGAAAAAGGTAATTGCAACCACCTGGGAACGGCCAAGTGCAGCTCGCACCTGATTGGCCTGAAGCTCAGGTGAACTCCTTTTAAAAGGGGATTGAGGAAGTCACAGCGGACTGGACAGCTTGGAGAGCATTGATACAGCTGTTCAGCTAAATCTGGTTAGCTGTTTCCAATTGCAATAAAGAAAGATGGAATATCTCCTTCCTGGATCCTGGCTGAATCGACTTTTTATTCTTTTTATACATGTCCTGCTGTTTCCCCGCATAACACTAGGCAATGCGCATGGAAGTGGATACAAAAAAGCAATTACCATGACTGGATGGGAGGGTCCAAATCTCGAGACCTTTGGACAGTTGTAATGAATGTCTTGGGGGAGTCGTTATAATTGTTAGACTCTATGAATTTGTGCATGACTGCAAGTTTGTGAGTTATAGTGTGTGAGGAGGTTGACTTATCTTTCAGGTTCCACCATTTTGACCCAACTTTTTGTATACCGATGAGCAATTTTAGTTTTCATTTAATGTTGTCTACAGCTTTTGTTAGTCTATCATTCTGATAGATTTCGGAACTGATAGGTTGGATTTTATTCTCCGTACTTCCTTTCCAAAACCACTTAGACCCCATTTGTTCAGGGCTTGGGTGTTTGCTTTTTTTCTTGTTGGTTTCCCAACCAGTGACCCCATCGAAGACTCGGATCTGAGGGAAACGTAACAGGCTGTTAGCCGCAGTAAGAGACGACTTATTTGCGATGACACTGAGGACAGCAAGGACATGGACTGCTGCGGCAAAATGAAAGCTGGGGACTGGTGTTCAGTACTAACACGCAGCACCAAGATATGCTAACGTTAGCATGTGTGACCCCCCCCCCCCCACACCCTCCTCTCCGTTTCCTTTCCAGACATATGTCGTTAAAATTTACAATGACGTGGATGGATATGCTCGATCATTTCGTGTCCAAAAATTGTGCTTAGAAAGTTCCAATAATCCTCAAATTTACACGAATTATATCACCTTTTACCAGGATCTTTATTCACTTTCCATAAACCATAATAAAAAAAACGGACTTCTCTGACGCTTCCAAATTACAACAGAAGTGCTGAGAGTCTGCCAGTAATCCGGTGGTGCCACGGGCTTCCTAATAAAGAGAAAGACTATCCTGTGAGACAAACACTTGATGTGACACTGCTGGGCTTTTTGGCAGCACATCAGACATTCCGCTGTGTCTTTTAAATTAGAAAGACACAAACAGGTCGCACGGTCAAAACAACAACGCTCCAACTTCAAACTATTGAGATGGAGTCTTTTGGACTGATGTTGAGGGTAAAATGCTAAAAAGTGTACTGGAATTACAATGTGGTGATTGCTGTTCGAAGTCACGAAGTGAATGGAAGAAAAGCTCACTCATCTTAAATTTAAAAAAAAATTTGATACATCCATCCATTGTCCAAACCACTTATCTTCATTCAGTGTGCTGCATGTTTATTTTTTACATTACTGCATTTGGACACTCAAAAGAACCTGTTGGTCCTGCTGGCAGAACTGCAGTAATGCTCCAAGAATTTAAAAAAATTGTCACCTTAAGAAAGTGGCGAGAGCTGCAAAGTTTTTGCCTTTTCCTTCTTCAAAGTATTGTCATGAAGTAGGGATCACTGGTGCTGAAGCAAAAAGGGAACAAATGTGTCTTGGATAGCATCAGGATTCAATCAAAGATAAAGCTAAATTATGAATAAGATGAGTCCAGTGTTGCTTGCCGCTCGCTGTTTGTCAGCCTCAATTATCCCGGGCGCGTGAGTAATCTTATTTGCAATTAGAATTCCAGTAAGAATGAACAGATGAAAGCGAGTGGGTAAATGAGTAAATACTTGACGTCAAATTAAACATAAAGGGGAATGCAGTGTGCAAATGCGATGGGAATCCCATTGGCATGTCCCTTTTCAAAACATATGCAATTACCATTGGCGGTATAATGACAGATAAATGCGGGTACACTGATTTCACAAGTGAAGTAATTGGATAAGGATCGGAGCATTAGCATATTTTAGATAACACATTGGTAGCAAAATTCATTTCCATCTCATTATCCAGCATTGATCTGAACCGAGATGATCAGAAAACTGTTAGAACGTGCATTTTGATAAAGGTTTCATTAACATTGAAATGCCTCTATTGTTTCCCTGAGATCCTTGTCCATCAATCTCATTCCTGCCCCAAGTCTAATGGAATATGACACAAAATGCGGGCGCCGTTGCATAAATGAGTCAACTAATTGCAACAAAACACACTGTATCTTTGGCTTATCCATATTTAATTTGCCACTTCAATGCATTAGTGTGTTGTGTATAATGGACATATTCTTTTCAAAGACCAAAGACAAAAAGGAACAAGGAGAGACGGGAAAAAAATGGTCACCGAGTTACTCAAAGAGAACCTATGTTGTGTAAAAAAAATCTTAGGCCACCACTTTTATTACGGTTTTTCATCGCAGTGTGACAGAGTAAAACCACAAATAATATCAGATCCTGGTTTATGCAAAAATAAATTCCATCGAGCAGTGGATGCAGGCCAATTGGGCGATTAACGTTTTTCCATTTTAGTGAGAAGTTAAAGTTCCTAAAACTGCAGATAATGGCATTCTCATTGACTCGCGGCGGCGTTGATGGACGAATGAAACAACACATCGAACAGTGAAGGACTTTCTTCTTCCATACCTGTCAACCTCGGCTAATACCTGCCCTTATAAGTAATTACGATTCCCCTTACAAAGCTTACAAAAACCTGTATTACGGTTTACCGCGCATGCGCACATCATGCTCTATCAATCCGACCGTACGCAGCGATAAGAAAAAAAATACGATTGAGGATTACGGCTGGTTTGCCGTGACAATAGTAGCGATCGATAGTCGTTGGCTACCAGCAGGTGAGACAATCTGGATTTGTCCAAAATGGTCTTTGTGAGATCGGTTCACAATTTTTTTTCCCGTATAAAAGTTGTAATACGCCGTACATTATTTGAAGTGACAAAAAAAAAAAAAAACTTATAAAATACGGGGAAAACGTATAAGTTGACAGGTATGTTCTTCATATATTTATCGCGATGTGCTGTGGTGCATGAAAGCATATTTTAGAACTGAGTGTCTCAACGTTTCAGCTTGGTGGAGTCTTGCATACGTAATTTAAAGGACGTATAGCATTAATGTTGTTAATTTTGACTTTTGACTTTCAGCAACGTCAATGCATTTCCATCAACATGTGAATCACAAATTTCCGCAAAACGCTCTTTTTTTCACGACCAAAATCGTTAGGCGCCCAAGTGTTGGTGTGATGTCAGCAGCATAACTGGACACCAAATTCACTGCGTCGCCAGAGTGGACAAAGGAATGAACTTATTGTACGATAAAGTTGCAGCATTTCCTCATTCGATGTACGGGCGTTGTCAAGTGGATCCCCCCCACACCCCAGACACCTCTGAAACGACAACTTTTCAGGAAAATTAGAGATTAAGTTTCCGAAACATTGATTTGTTAATAAACCTTTCATGCACCCTGTAACCTGATAACATGATATGTCAACCGTAGTAACCACTGTCCCTGAAAAAATTTGTTAAACTTGTTAGCATACTGTGCATTATCACCAACTGTTACACATGCCCATCAACACAACAGCGCCACAAAATGATATCCATCACAACTTCAATGTGCAAAATGAATAAATACATAAATAATGCCGTTTTTGACGTAAGTGTGGCATTTTTTTTCTGACATAATGACATACTGTAATTCCTGACATACAGTAGTTCCTGCCGACTGCTGTCAGGCTATTGAATAGAAGGCCCTGAAAACCTGGACTCACCCCCACTCACCCATTTTTAATATGCTTCTATTTAAAGTTTATGTTTTATATACTTCTTGTCTTCTACTTTCTTCCTTTCATAGTTTTGCTACTGTAAATTGGGAATGTATCCATTGTGAGAGAGATAAAGGTTTTCTTATTCTTATTATATAAATGTGAGGTAGATGGGCTCACCGCCATACTGAGGTATGAGTATGGAAGTGAAGACACCAGAAGATAAGAAGGGAAGAAGCGAATCTGATGTATTTTCTTTTAACATGTTGACAACAATGGGACAATTCATGTGGCATGTTCATCTACAAATTTTGCAAATAAAAGGAGACCCAAAAAAATAAAAGATAAACCAGCCTACATGATTAAGCGGTGAGCTAAAGAAAATAGCACAATTCTATCAGCTGTCAAAATCAAAGCCGCTCCTCCAATTGTTTTTGTGTAGGGACTCAAAGTGTGTTTTCTATTTATATCCCGACACGAATATCTGTTCGCTTGGCTCTCCAAGCCAGACACACGGTTCAATATCCTGCTGTGTTGAGGAATGAAAGAGACAGAGATGCAGGGTAGCAATTGACAATTGTAACGCCACTCCAGAAGCACGTATGCAGTGCATGCTCACAACACCTGTTGAAATGCACGACAGGACACAAACAACAGAAAAATAAAAGACTAAAAAAAAAAAAAAATAATACAGCCAGAATATATTGAATGAATGTCTACGTTTGCAGACAAAAAAAACATGGATGGCAGCAAAAACACAACAGCCTGACGAGGGACTGTATGAGGCCTTGGCTGCTGGCTGAATGTGTCAAAGTGAGGCCCCCTGTCGGAGGGGATTTAGGCCCGAGCCAAAAAATGAAACAACCCTAACCTCAACACGCAGCCTTGTGGTGTTTTGCCTCATCTACTCTCTGGAATAAACATGTGCGTGTTGCTCTGCGTTAACACAATTGTCTCCGTGGATCTTCTGGAATCAGTCATAACGTGCGCATGAATATGGGACTTGACATTCAGTGACGTATTTCATTCTAGAGTTTGGGGATATATTTCTTCTTGCATGAACATCTCAGTGCACATCCTGGAGCCTGAGCCCCGTGGCACAGATTTCATTAGCAGCCTTTTGACTGGCCTCATTCGCCTCTGACATGCATCTTGCAAATGAACGTCAATATCTTGACTGTCGAAAGAAGAGCGAAAGTTCCGGCTAAGGAGCAGGCTAAACTGTCCTCCTAAATGGTCTGTTATGCATACCCAAATCCAAGTGATATCCACAGGCAACCGGTTGACACAACACATTTGTACATTTGTTCTCAAAGAGCATTAACTAGCATGCAGATTACCGTATTTTCCGCACTATAAGGCGCTTCGGAGTATAAGGTGCACCTTCAATGAATGGCCTGTTTTAAAACAGTTTTCATATATAGGGCGCACAGAATAGAATTTGCAAAAGCGATTCTGGTTCATTATGCATCCACTTGATGGAGCGACACTAAAAGGAACACAATACAATACAGCTTTATTTATATTGCATTTTCACAACCGCTGCAGCAGCACCTTAAAGAATATTTAAATTACGACGTGCAAGAAATCTGAATATTGATCCATGTATAAGGCAATTAGGATTATAAGGCGCACCGTTGGAGAAAATGTTATGCTTTTTGGTGTGCCTTATAGTACGGAAAATACGGTACGTTAAAACAGATGTAACAGGCACGTGCTGATGTGGAAAGAACCTTCACATAAACACAGATGACTAGGCCGTGCACAGTGTCGATTTATTGTATTGTAGCCATGAATGAGATGCAAGGACTGGTATAAAACAGGGATGTCTCACAAATGTGATCAAGTTCCAGAAAATTTGGGGTCCAAGTCTTGCATATGACGCCAGTTCGACCTTTAAATTTCTATGCGACGTCTTTGTCATGAATATATTTTGGGCGTCCTCTCAAAAGGTAGGCTGTAATATATATGTCAATATATATATATATATATATAACTTTGGCATTGTCGACACTTATTTAATTATGAGTCATTTTCTTTTTTTTTTCCTTTTTTTAGCTGCAATGTCAACTTGTCAAAAAACATGCCTCCCACTAATGTCGCAGCAGAATATTTGTATGATTTATGGTACTTGTTGAAAGCGGCCCAGCGAGACGGTAAACCCCAAATGTCCCCTTGAACTTTCCATGGACGTTTCCTTATGCATACATTGTTGCTCTCTATCCTGATGATTACTTGCACTGTCTGCAATTGTATGCTTGGCTGTAGCACTATGATTTATATGGCAAAGAACAAGCTCCAAAATCCAACATGAACAAATGTGGTAGTTTAATTGAGGGGTTGGTTCTTCCTCAGAAATTTGTCATCATCTTCCTGATAGAGAGAGAGAGAGAGAGAGAAAACAGACCTAACAATGCCACCGACGACTCTGAAAAGGATGGCAAGAACGTGCTCTTAACATTGAATCTCGCATAATTTAGAATGTAAATAGACAGGGTTGCTCTGTGTGGCTTCGGTTTGCTATCCATAATAGAATCGCATTTGCATCTTGACTGCGGATTGTGACCGATAAGTCAATTTGAACAACATAAACGTGTAATTATTGTGGCGTTCTGTGGATGAAATGTGGAAGTGATACAATCTACACACAATACTGACCGAATGGCTCTAAAAGAACTAAAAACTGGACGAATGAGAAAAAGCAACAACTATATCGAAATGTGTCTATAGCTTAGGCATTTTTGTATATCGAATGCCACCATGGTTTGCAACAGCGTGGCTTTTCTTCTACCACAAAGGGTAGAAAGAAGGGAACAGTTGTGAAGGTTAGGATAAGGGGGAAAAACAAGCTAAAAAGAAGCGCACACAGGTAGTAAGACACAGTTAAAAAAAAAAAACACATTGTTTTGTTTCTGCGCAAGTGGAGTGCAACAGGTTTGAAAGGTGACTATCCTGAATCTACTCTCAAAGGAATCAATCAAACAATCGCCTTTGTGTGTGAACTTTTCTGTGATTTATGGCTCGGTGGGTTTCCTGGCTTCAGCAGCTCATTTTCTACTCCATCCACCGACATCAATTACCGTGCACAAGAGAAGGCTTACACGTTGTTAAAAATGTAGTCAAGAGATGCATCAGGCTGTCCCTCCCCATATCAAGAAAGCCGTAATAATTTGTCTGAATATTAAATGTCACAGAAAAGGAAGCACATACCACACAACATGCGTTGATGAAGATGGTAAAGCTGTAGCAGAAAATACATTTATTGTGTGTGTGTGTGTGTGTGTGTGTGTGTGTGTGTGTGTGTGTGTGTGTGTGTGTGTGTGTGTGTGTGTGTGTGTGTGTGTGTGTGTGTGTGTGTGTTGTGAGGTGGAGTGAGTAAGACAACTGAAAATAAAGATGCACGCCAGGGTAAAAGGTCACGGTCAGGAAAAGCATAGTGTGTCTTGCGGGAGAAGAACGGGCAGAGATTAGGCGCCAGAAAGAGCTTGATGAGGCGTCGGAACAGACCAGGGTAGCAGCACCACACGTACAGTGTATGAGGAAAAATTAAAAAAGCGAACCACGTATGAACGAGGGGGGAGCAGGAAGAAGTGACAAAGAGTAAACGTGAATGACATGATTAAATAGATGGGGGACAGGGGGGAGGGAAAATGATAGATGGAAAAAGGAGAAGCGGGCGGGATGCCATCATAGCGATACCAATTTGGAAAATGTCCCAGAAAGGCGCTGTGGGGAAACATGAAGAATCACAGAAATAGACACATTTTGAACAGGGATCAGTTTATTCTGCCTGCAGAATAAACTGTTTCATTAGTGGCAATTGCAAGTCTTATTGGTTATTGTTTATAATATTGAAAATCACATCCACTCATTCTGACTTTAGGCGCAAAACAGGATACACTGTGAACTGATCACCAGTCAAAAATGGGCACATAGCTTCACATCTATAGACAAGTTAAAATATTCCAATAACTGGGCATCCATGTTTTTGGAGTGTGGAAGTCAACCCGAGTAGGAGGAAACCCACACAAGCAGGAGGAGAACATATGAACGCAGCAATTTCTTCCGATAAAAAAAAATAATGCATGAGCTAGGGTTTATGTGGTTTGAAAGGTGTGACTGTAAAGGAGAGAAGGAGCTTTTTGGAATCGCCTTAAAGTTTCACACCCACTGTGACCCAAAAAGATGAGAGGAGGGGAATGGGGGGGAATACTTTCTTCACTGAATAGAAAACTAGGACATGATAATCGTCTGTTCAGTGAAATCGTGAAAGAAATGAGAATGCATATCGGCATCCTTAAATGAAATCATTGCTTCTTCACTCACAAATGCCCGATTGATTTTTTTTTTTTCTCCCCGAATCACACATCCGACTCAGCAAGGCTCTTTATCTTAGTTTCAGTCTCCAACTGAGTGCCATCTGTTGAGATAGATTGACAATACTTTGTTGGTTAAGTGCAGAGCACAAGTTTGCAAACAAGCCCTGAAAATACATGAAATGAAAACCGAAATGAATTCAGTGCTTTGTTCATTTAAATGGGTTTTAAAATGGGGTGGGGTGGCGGGGGGTGGGGGGGGGTCTCCTGTTGAATCGCCTCCACTTTCATCTTCTACTACATAATTACGAAGTTACAAGTTTAAACTTTAAAATGTATATATTTAAAAAAATAACATGAAAACCTTGAACAAAGAAAAAACAAATGCATTTTCCTACATAGACATACGCACTGTCCACTTTTTGCACACGCTGTTCATTTCATTTGTATCCTCAATGTCATGTCAGTCAATACATTCCTCATCAATTATTATTATAACTCCCATTCCATAATAACGTTTAAAACCACCACAATGACTTTTATTTTTTACTTTGTATCCCTATCCAGTGGATGCACGTTGACCACAGAGTCTTCCGGAAAAAAAAGGGTCCGGGGGTCGTCAAATAATAGTTCTCATGGAATCAGCATTTCATCTAAGTCAAAGGAAGTTTGATTTATACTTGTCAGTAAGTGTGCAGGGGTGTGTATGTGTGAGCAATCAAGCATGTGCCATTTATCAGATGCTACACTGTTTGCTAACGCTAATCCGTGCAGTCAACAAAAGTGGAGCTTATCTTTCTTTTCGGCTTTGATGTAGTGTTTGGCAGAAAAGTATGGTGCATTTCCGCCGTAAATAGCCACAATGACACTTCACAATCAGAAAGGCTTGTTCCCATCAAGTATATGTGACGCAATCAATCGAGAACCGTATGACTAGCGCTAGCTACTTGATTGGTACGACAACAAAGCAGTCCTGAAAAGTAAGCTGGATATTTTGGGTCCTTTATTTAGAAGAGACACAATAAAATCCATACCGTATTGACCTCGGACAATCCATATCAATCGTTTGGACATTTTACAGATTGATTATCTCGTGGTAATGCCTCGTATGGTTCCAAACGAATTGTCATAAAGGGGCCGTATTTCCTTCGGCAAAAATAAGATCATCAGTTGAGGTCTTAGTCACATGCCAACGGAATAGTCACTTTTTTTTTTTAATAAAAAGAACACCCACTGAAGTTTTAATATAAAAGAGTGAGGTCTCCCGCTGCGGAGAAGTCCAGAGAGAGATTGGGAAGCAAAACAAAACATACTGAAAAAGAGATATGAAAAGGGGACCAAAAGGACAGATTTTAAATGACAGCGTATGGGATGTTTTGAAATGAGAAGGCAGAAATGAAAGTGGGGGGAAAAAAAGAGCAAGATCAGAAAAAACAACAACAAAAAAGAGCTGCATTTATTTTTTCTGGAGTACATCATGCTGGCCGTCTGACGAAGGAAAACTTTGCTGATTACAGTGGAAGGAGGGGGTAGTAGGAGTGGGATTCTCATGGAATCATCGGAAACTTTCGAACAGTCTTAAACCTGACAGGGAAGTCCAGTTTAGAAACTGAGAACTGTTGGGAAGTTGTGTAGTGTGAACCGGTTCTACATTTCATACCCACGGTATGTTATATAGTAGTTTGCTCACACTCTGTTGGCATGATGATTATAACCTAGAGAGAAAGAAAACAACACTGTTCCAAAAATAACTGAACCGTTGTTTCTCTTTCTCATGTGTTTAATTATTGAGCATATGTTTATATTCTGTAGGTGTGATTGTACAATATGTGTGTAAACTCATCCCCTCTGTTAGGATTGAACTGCATCTCAACAGTAACAGCAACCACACACTCAAAGGTTTCTTCCTTGCCCGAAGACAAAATTGCAGAGAACTTGGCGCACATCCTGTTTAGGCCATGTTGTCACTGGCTTGTAAAAAAAGAGGTAAATGTGATGGCAAACACCGCCAGAACAAACAACATTTGTGCTCAAGCTTTCATCCATTTAGAGGACAAAGGTAAAATACGGTCAAGTAGCATTTTCTGGTTGAGCATCACCAATCATTAAAAACAAGCAGAACCTGAAAAATAAAGAGAAGAAACAAAACAAAAGTGAAAATGTTTTAATATTCATTCTGCTTTCATGCTTTTGAAGTTAATTTGTCGATGAAAACTTAAAGTCCATGTCTCACTGAGTGACCAAGGTTTTGCATGTGTGTGCGCACCTTGCCAATATATATATATTTTTTACGTTAGGGTTCGTTCAATGGTAAGCACAGTTAGAGATCTCCACTAGACACTCCCAAACACTTTTAATGGTCGTAAACGTTTTTCTTTTTCCTTTTTGAACGTGTGCAAATCTGTTTGAGACTATTAAAACGGTCGGTTAAAGTCGCGACTGTGAACGAACCTTGACATAAAACATTTTTTTAACCATAATCGTTGATACAGTGGTTTGGAAAGAAAAAGATCAAATTTCTGGCATTACCATCATAACACTAGCATCTATAGACTAGGCGGCCCAGTGGTCCAGTGGTTCACGCGTCGACCTCACAGCGGGTTCAATTCCAACTCCAGCCTCACTGTGTGGAGTTTGTATGTTTTCCCCGGGCCTGCGCGGGTTTTCTCCGGGTACTCCGGTTTCCTACCGCATTCCAAAGACATGCATGGCAGTCTGATTGAACACTCTAAATTGTCCCTAGGTGTGAACGTGAGTGTGGATAGTTGTTTGTCTATATGTGCCCTGCTATTGGCTGGCAAACGGTTCAGGGTGTCCCCTACCTACTGCCCGAAGACGGCTGGGATAGGCTCCGGCATCCCCCCGCGACCTTTGTGAGGATAAGCGGAACGGAAAATGAATGGATGGATCTATAGACTAGGGTTCCAGGATGAAATTCCATGAAGTTGTTAAAACACTTTTAGACTTTTAGACTTGGCTGCTCTGAGTCACCCACTGTTCCCCTGTCATGTGGTGTTCCACATGGCTCAATTCTGGGGCCTCTGCTGTTCTCGCTGTATCTGCTCTCATTGGGTTCCATCTTAAGGAAACATGGTATTCCCTTCCACTGCTATGCAGATGACTGCCAGATCTATGTCCCACTGAGCAAGAAAGACGCCTTCTCATTAAGGCCACTCCTATCCTGTCTGGAAGAAATCAAAACCTGGATGGCACAAAATTTCTTGAAATTCAACGAAAAGAAGGCAGAGGTGATATTGTTTGGTCCCAGTGGCTCTTGTACATCCCATCCTGTAGACTTGGGCCCCCTGTCTCCTTATCTGAAATCAACGGTCTCAAACTTGGGCCTTAAACTGGACAGTGATTTCAAACTCGATTTGGTGCCGTTGTTAAATCAAGCTTCTTTCACCTTAGACAGCAGGTCAAAATGAAACCTCTCCTCTCACATGAACACTTTGAGACAGTAATTCATGCCTTTGTCACATCCCGGCTGGATTACTGCAATGCCCTGTACTTTGGACTCAGCCAGTCCTCCATTAAGGGCCTTCAGCTGGTCCAGAATGCCGCTGCTCGCCTCTTGACTGGTACTCGTAAGAGGGAGCATATAACTCCTACTCTGGCATCCCTTCACTGGCTCCCCATTCATTTTAGAGTTATTTTCAAGATCCTCCTCTTTGTTTTCAAATCTCTGAATAATCTCGCGCCACCTTACCTCTCTGAGCTCATCCGCCCCTACACTCCTGCCCGGCGCCTCAGGTCTGTGGACCAATCTTTGTTAGAAGTACCAAGAACTAAACTGAGGCTCAGAGGGGATCGAGCCTTTTCTGTTGCTGGTCCCTCTCTCTGGAATGACCTCCCACTGAACATTCGGCAAGCCTCCTCGCTGCCCATCTTCAAAGCCCTCCTCAAGACTCACGTGTATTCTTTGGCATTCGACTCAGCATGACTTAGATTTGTTCTTGGTTTTACTGCTTGGTGCTTTCTACTGCCTTTATTACAGATTCGTCTTACTGTTTATTGTGTATGTTAAATCGCTGCATGTACAGCACTTTGTATACAATACAATACAATACAATACATGCTGATTTATATAGCGCTTTCACAACAGCGGCAGCTGTAACAAAGCGCTTAACAAAACAGTTAACATCAAGTAAAACAATAAACACAACACATAACATAAAACACAGACAGTCATGCAGGCATAACCACTTTTCCATCACACGCTTTGTTGTTTGAAGCAGTTTGAGATGAAAGAGGAGAGAATCAAAGTTTCCTTTAACCAGTGGATCAGAGACGTCATGCTCAAAATGTGCACACGTCAGCTACAAGCTAAGTTTCAAAGTCAACAAGAAGCTGTAGCATCCATTGACGAAAAGAGATTGGTATGCAGCATTGGCTGTTTGAAAGTGCTCTATAAATACTGTTGACTTGACTTGACTTTAAGAATAACAATTTTTCAATGCATAGTACTATTTTCCGGAATCCAAGGTTCCATGTAAACACAGCAAATGGCTGAATATGTGTGCAGTTCCTATCTGCTATGCAGGAAAGCAGACTACTCCAAAGCAGGAAAAACAAGTCAACGAGTAACAAAAACTACCGGTACATTAAAAATTACAAATTGACCCTTTCGGGGACAGTGGTGACTCCAGTGGACAGTTTATCATGTTATCAGGTTACAGGGGGACATGTAAGGGTTAAATTAGCCTGACCCCAAAAAAGATTTAAACCTTGATGGGATTTAAGTGAGCAGCCCAGTATGAATTCATAATTCACATGGCAAAGTGATGATCATGTTTCATTTTTAGTAATTTTAAACATGAACTGTATTCAGATGTATTAGTCAACTTCTTACCTTGGCTATAGTTGGCAGGTTGAGTATAGGCAATCGGTTCCGCTAAGGGCACTTTCACACGGGCGCCTTTTCGTTACTATGAATGGAAGTGAATGTTTTCTGTGCGGTGTAGTTGGTTTGGTTAGGTTTGAACACAGTAATCTAAGTTGGGTGTGCACCAAATGAACTGGCTCGTATGTTCTGGGTGGGGCTCCAAACGGACTCCAGCGTGACATGGTTGTGATGAGCAAAGCGGTATAAAACGGAACTGAGCTGATTATAATCCCACATCGACTGATTCAGGCCAGAAAATGTGGAATAATAAATTCAGATGCCAATTCAAATTACAACCCCCCATTTTGAATATCGTGGAGGTCTGCGGCATAGTCGTAATGCTCTTCTTGTGGGATTAAAATATTTTATTGTTGAATCTAAGATAATATCAAAACTTTTGTATTTCAATGGTTATCTGCACAGTGACAACTTTACAGTTTAACCCCAGCGAGTCCCAGGGACTCGCTGATCAGAAAAGTGTGAGTCCCATTATGCATCGAGAGTCCCAAATTTCAAATTCTGAAATGGTCTACTGATTCAATTGCAAATAATAATAACACAACCAACAACAATCTACATTGACAATAGGTTTATTGCTTATAAAGAAATACTGCAACATTTTAATTAATTCAGGTATACAAGATTTGCTGAGAAATAGGTTCTTATTTCATCCCATGGTTCAGTCTTTGAGTTTAAAAATTCTCCTCTCTTTACTCTGCTTCCAATGATGCAAGACTTTCTCAAAGTCATCTTATTATCGCAAAAAACTATCCAACTTTAGGTGCTTCTTCTGTGATATCTCCCCAATAAACTTTCGCCACACGTGGTTTAACGTTACACAATTTAGCAATTGTCTGTTTTCGGTGAGGTTGAAGGCCGATCTCGCCAATCTCGTCTCGCGAGAATGGAAATCTCGTCACGCGAGATTACTTAATGCGAGATCAAAACAACAATGGTGGAGGTTGTCGAACTGCGACACTGCGTTGCTGGAAAAAAAGATGTACCGTATTTTTTGTTTTGACTGAGAAATTTCCTTGCATCCCAAAAACGCACATTTGGAACTGTGCTTCCCACAGGAAAATTATGCGTCTAGGACACGGGACGCAGACGTAACGAGATGACTGTCTGCAAAAGCCAGAATTTTTTGATGATCCATTTATTTTGTAATGTTCAAGTCTTTACATTGGGTTGTTATATTGGAAATTTACAAAATCAGCAACAAAAAAACCCCCACATCTTTTACTGCCAGTGCATGTTTTTTTTTTAAGTATTCATTGCCAGACATCTAACAAAATTCACCTTGAGTGAAGGTGTTTTACCCCCGACTGCATTGGTGTAGTTGCTTAATGGTCTCGGGGTCCTTGTGTTAATGTGTGTGTTAAGTGGGAGCTGATGACAAAAAAAACTCAGCTTCATTTAAGAAAATAAAGGCTTAAAAAGGATGTTCTGGTCATTTTTTTTTCATTTGATGGGCGATTTTCTGGAGATGACATGAGGTACAGCAGTTTCCACTCTTGAAGCCCTTCATTAGAGGTGGCTCCCTCACGCCAGCTTTTGGTTTTTGGTTCAGAGGTCACGCCGTCTTAAGCCTGCTCGTTTCACTCCCCGTGGTTAGATTTGCCCTTTCGCACATGTGTGTCATTACACATAACTTGTCCCAAAAACACATTCTTGTTAGTTAGATTCGATTTAAAGCTGCAAACTAGCCTCTTTTTTTTTTGCCAACGAAAAAAACAGAAAGTTAGAAACTTTAAATGTTGGTTATGTCGCACTTGGAAACGAATGCCATGTTTATGGTTCCACTTTTAGACTTTAATACTCAGTTATGTTTCGAGGAGTGATTGGGTGGACCCAAAATAAAATTAACAACAAAGTTGACCTATAATGTGATTTAGTATGAGAATGCGAGAAAAAAACGGGCAAAAAATTCCCATGTACACTTACACTGTCATCCGGTGGGTGTTTTGAGCTTCGCTGAACCCCCGAGATTGACTCGAGTTCAATCAAACCCGGGTTAGGATTCTTTGATATGCAACCCATGCAACTAATGTAAGATTCATGAATGCATCCAATAATTTATTGCTACAAAACGTGATGCTGTTTTAGAACTATGAAACCACAGCAAAAGTATAACCGTAATTCAGTCCAAGCTCTTTGTTGAAAACATAACAAGTTAGCCAAGCATAATTATGGATTACAGATTTATTTGCCATACATGAATCATCATCAATAAATCCTGCATTTTCTCGAGTTGTTGCCTTTCTCTGGGAAGCTATGAGAAACGTCCCAGTCCTACATAGAAGCACAAGAAATTAAAAAAAAGGCTGCCGAAAGAGGTTGACGCCTTTGTTTCTCCACGAATAACTGGCTGGTGTTAGCCAAGCTTTCTCTCTTGTGTCTATTTATTGAAAAAAGGACCAGCTGACCACTGCCTGAGTTCCTGTTGATTCAGCTTTTGCTGCTATTTTGTGTTAGCCACACTGCAGCAAGTAATAACTGTTTGCAAAAGATAGATTGAGGGGATTGCGGATGTTGACAGAAATCGGCTTTGAGACCTACCGTGGGACAACCAAAGCAAAAAACATTCAAGTTAGATTTCTGAAGAATTTCTTTTCTATGAACCCACCAGTTTCTATGAACTTGTGTTGGCACAAGTACTAAGCCATGCCAGAGCGACTCAAATGTCACTGAAGAAGCAGTCTGATTGGTCATCGTGCATTGAAATTACAAGCGAATGGTTAGAAACGGCAACATTCATTTGCTTATGTCACTTACTGTACAACGTTTCGCAAAACAATTAGGGGCAGTTGCAACAATTGTGGCATGAGGTGTTCCCCGGATAAAAAAGACACATGGAAATAATATTCCTTTGCCAAAAATAAAAGGGGAGCTAACATAAAGGGAAAGTCCACCACATGAAAGTGCAATACTCCAATACGCGGGTATTTTGGACGAACCAACTGTTTTGTGTTTTGTTTCACACCCCTGCTGTGGAGGTTAAAAGAGAGGTTGGGGGCTGAGGGAGCAATGAGAATATTGAGGAAGTGACCACACTAATTGCATTTTTTAAAAACTGTGACAAGGAACTGATTCATTCGAATGTGCTTATCCTCATGGGGGCCTCGGGGGTGCTGTGGCCTATCCCAGCCATCTTCGGGCAGTAGGCGGGCGACGCCCTGGACCGATTGCCTGCCAATCGCAGGGCACACATGGATGAAAAACCATTCATGCTCACACCTAGGGACAATTTAGAGTGTTCCGTGAACCCGCCATGCATGTTTTTGGAATACGGGAGGAAACCCGGAGTACCCGGAGAAAACCCACGCAGGCACGGGAAGAACATGCAAACTCCATGCAGTACCTCTGCACTGTGAAGCTAACCACTCGACTACTGGGCCGTCTTGAATGAACATATGAAGAAAAAAAAAATCACAAAAAGTGGATACATAGGTTATGTATTTCTGTCGTCTATTTGAAGAATATTTCATCGTTCTGCCTGTGCACGTCTGCACTGTGAGCCGGACACGCGAACCGGTCGATCACCGTGCCGCTCACATGAAAGTCAATCTTCCAAATGAATACTTCCTCTTATTCTTCTAACTTCAACTTGACATTGGGTCATGCCACTGGCCAATTCGGCTGCTTCAACTCCCACACCAGGAGGTGTGAAGTCGTTTTAATCAGTTTGTGGACTCAAAACCTACGGCAGTTAAAAGGCCATTATTTATCGCATACAACTGAAAGTGAGCTTGCATGACGATTCATTTTGTGTTTTCTCTTTAAGTCATTAAAACAACCATTCATTGACTGATTTTTTTTTTTCTGATACAACCACGGCAAAATTTTACAGGACCCTAGTGACTTCTAGTAATCAATACCCACGGGGATGAGAGGAAAGCGTGGAGGGCTCTTGAAACACATCCTTATTTTACCATTTGACAAAATGGTGTCATGAAACATCTTCACTAACTCACTTTAGCCTACTGCAAAGGCTTATCATAAATGAAATAAGGCATGAGGGCATAACAAGGTCAGTCACCAGACTGTATCTGGACTGTTTCATTTTCTTTTTGGGCTCGCTTCCCCCATCGTCTTCCCACCGCAGTGTCCATCTCTCTTTGCACGGTACTTTCATCCACACAAAGGAATGAGCATAAAGTCAAAAATAGATCAAGGTTATCTTTCTGGCTCCCGACAGTCAATCTACTGTTTAGAATGAGGGTTTGAAGAAGCACTGTGGAGAAACCGTAACATCACAAATACTGTAATCTATTTTGATTATTTATTTATTTATTTTTACGCCCAGATGACCCATTTATTGTAATTCTCAAACTGTCATGAGCTTAAATGGCTTGGAAATGATTTGCTCAATAAGGCAAAGCACTGTATTATGTGTGTGAAGGTGACATTATTTGGCACTATTGCCCACCTGCACATACCTTCTCTCTCTCTTTTTTTTTGCCCCCCATCATTTGCCGTCTCCCGCCATCCTCAATCGAACCGCCCCCCCATTTCTCCCTCTAGCAAACCCAGCAAATGTTTAAATTACACGACCAAGTAAGCAAGATTAATTAAAATGATAATCTATGAGATGAATATATTTCACACTTAACCGAGCAGCAGTTTGAAAAGGCTGCGCCGAGTTCTAAAGTCAAAGTGGAGTGTTGACCTATACATCTGCTGTCGTAATAGTGGTCATTGAACCAATTAAGAACATACAATGAGATCCCCGCCGCATGCAAAACGCTCAATTTCCACACTAATCGCACCCACAATAGACTCGAGGCAGGGGGATCTCATTTCATGGGAGCGTGATGGTAAGACTTCACATCCTACATCTATTTTTTTTTTTACATCATATCTGAAGAGCTAACATCTGTTGCCAGTGCAACCAAAATCAGTCCAACTTACCTGACGAGTCAATAATCCTGCTGTTTGGAGTTGTGTAGAATTGATTGATCAATCGCATTTTGAAGTACTTGAGGCAACATGGAATGTGCGACTTAAGCGAAGACAACAGCGGTCCTGACTCAGCCTTGATGAGCTTGCAGCTGAAAGCAAATAATTGAACCTAGATGGCAAGTTGCATAACCTCTATGAAAATGTCACAACATTCCGGTATACTGTCGCTGACTTAAGTCATTGTATGATGCAAAGACATTTGGCCAAACTGTGATTTTGTTGTCTAATAATATTTTTAAGAATTGCCCCAGATTCGAGTAGCAAAGAGTCATTCTACTTCTGGCACTCGTGAAGTGGAATTTTGGCTGAGGTCAACTGGACTCCATTCCGCAGTTTTTCCACAAGTTGTGCTGTTGGAAAAACATGTTGAAATGGTCACAATATGTCAGTTACTCATTGGTTGGCCTGAAGCAAATGAGTGCAAAATGTTGTGGGACAGTAAAAGCAGTATTGTTCTTTTCAGATTTCAAATAAATAAAATATTACTGATTTAATGCAGTGGTCCCCAACCCCTGGGCCGTGGACTGGCACCGGTCCTTGGGTCATTTTACCAGGCCGCACACAAAGAATAAATAACTTACATTACTTCCGTTTCATTCATTTCAGAATATGAAAGACATTTTATTTTGAAAAATTATCGTAATGAAAAGTAAAATGCACATACTCCATTTTTTACCTCAATTATAATTTTTTTCACATTCTGACAAGAATGATATATTTGATCAATTTATATTGTTTTAATTTAGAAATAGAATAGTGAAATACTAAACAAAACTTAACAATATATCCAAACAATGGAGTCAATACATTTTCCTTACGCAATATTTTCTTGAGCACAGTTTCTAATCAGTCTCTAAACCTTCTATTTATTTTTGCTGAGTATAAAATATATTATCCGATTTGATAAAAATGTCCCAAACTCTCCACGGTTTACAACGTGGCAACAATGTCTGCTGTCCAATCAGAATGAGATTTAATCCAAGCAGTCCAGCTCTTGATTCTGACGGTCGATTCGTCCTTCATTGTAGAATCCGTAAACCTCAAACGTGGCAATTCCGCAAGTCAACCTCAGCAACCAGAGCCGGGAAGTGTCGAGGGAGTTTGGAGAATCCTCAATCAAAGTCAATTAGTGATTGAGTGTGTGTATTCAATGTGGATTTGTATTTGCATGCTTGGTGTGCCCCTCTTATGTGCGGAAGGTTTTGCATGAGCATCCTCATCAGCATGCCTCATTTACCTGTCATTAGCAGAATTAATGACTGCAGGTTCAGAGAGAGAAAAAAAGCACCTCTTGAAATCAGTCTAGGGCAACTGAGAAATAGAGTAAGGCGTGCATGTACAAGTCTTCACATCACAATCATGTAGGCCAGGGGCGTCAAACAATTTTTTTGTACCAGGCAACTTCGGAGTTCCGGCTTCCCTCAGAGCAGCCGGTGGAAAATCTATTTGTTATTTCTCACCCATGACAATTTGACATTTCGGTACGGATTTCAGCAAGAATCATGATAGTTGACACACATGACTTGCTCCCGTGGGCCACATAAAATGATGTGTCAAATACATCCAAATATCAATCAGGGGGCTATTTTGCTTCCCTGAGACGTAATGTTTACATTTTATTTTTACAGCCCTCTTACAAAGCTCTATATAATGTAGTTTCAAGATGCATTTTCAAAATACATTTTAAAGTGTCAAAAATGCTAGCAAAACAAGCTTGCCCATTTGGCGCTGATCGCCAAGTGAAAGAACAGAAATGGTTTTCCCATCGGTTTGAACGTAGAGCACACCGCGGCTCGACAATATGTATTCCTCAGCATCTCGATAAAAAGTCATACAATTAGGAGGAGGAGTATGCGAGTGGCAGCTAAAACGAAGAAATGAGTCCAAGTAGACAACTTCAGGTGTAACTCAGGCTGAGCAGTGTGCACTTTGGCAGCGTTTCTGCTATGCTAGTTTATTTTAGAACAACATTTTTGCTTTGAAAACAATTCGAATCAAATTGGATCGTTTTCAATCACATTCAACGAACCTGCTAACCATGCAAAGTAATGGAGCTCTCCCAGACATTGCTGTGCCTTTTTTGCCTCACACCACGGTATGACATGTCTTGTGTCTCATAGTTTTGACATTGGGATACCGTGTTAATAATACCGTAAAATGGCACTTTGATACCGTGGGCGTCGTATAAAAAATAACAAGCGCTTTATGTCATAACAGCTCATAAGAACTGCCCACATCATCAGGGTGAACGCTGACCGCATCTTATGCACAAACACGACAACACGACTTCAGTAAGTTTGTCTTCTCTGTGTTTGTGTGTTGCACTGGAATCGAGAAGGCAAGTCTTTAGAGGAAGAGTAATAATTGGGGCAGCGGTAATTAAAATTGGTTCCATTTAATTGCCGTCATTAACATTCTGAAGGTCAGATTGCTGAAACACACAGACTTGTAGACATTGTAAAGCGCGCACACTCACAAACAGGTACACATGCTCTAATTTGAGCTTTTCAGATGTCGTATTGTATATACTGCAGCATATAAATATATGGTTTGAGTGCCCTCTCATTGGCTGGGGACTGGAAAAAAACCCAATACTGAATTACAGTGTTGTTACGATTGTGCTGACAACTAACTATGCATATTTACTATGCTTTAACGTGTACAGTAGATCAACTAGGGGAATGGGGTGATTCTATTCTCATTCAACTCAACCATATTTATAAGCACTTTAACAACAACCACAGCTGCGTATATAAGGTGCTTTGCATCATGTCAAAATCAGATGTATAAAAACAGACAGTTTAAACAATGAATCAATGATATTAAAACAGAAAAGCAGCATTTTGGACCACCTGGAGATGCTTGATGGACTGTTGATTCCGAAATAAAGTGCATTACAGTAATGCAACCAAGATTTGGTGAAAGCAGATTACTGTTTTGTTGTGAACGGGGAAGGCTTTACTTTAGCCAGGTGCCAAATTAAAAAAAATAAGAATAAATTTTAACGATTTAACGATAGCCCCATTTTGCTGGTCCAATTTAAAATTACCGTATTCTACTCGCAGCATATCTGTCTGAAAACCTGAGAATTCTCACAGCAGTCATGTCGCATCATGCCGAAGAAATGCCCTGAAGTGTTTTTGTCGGCTCCACCGACTGAAGATAAGCAGATTCGAAAATACACGTTTTGCGTTTTTTTTTTTTTTTTAATTATTGTATAGAAGCTTCTCTGCTGACTCAAAAATATCGCTTGGCCAGTTTATCTCGGGGCACTCGGGGAACAGGACTAGGGGAAAGGGTGATGCTCTCGCACCTCACGCACGAGGCACTGTACAATCTGCTTTGGATGCTCTTTATTTCTAAGTGGTCCAAGAAGAGTCGCGTCGGAGCTGGCTGGTGAACGCGTATAGCGACTGGGCTGCCAAAAGCTACAGATGCTGCTGTAGTAGAGTGGAGAAGCAGGAATGTTTAAGGTTTTAATTTCCCAAAGTACAGCTGAAATAATGATGTTCAACAGAAAAGACACCCACGACACCAAAAAAAGAGGAGGCTGATTAGCAATGGCTGAGACTCTCCAGTGTGATAGAATTATGGATATATCAGTCAAGTCACCACTGCATAATTAATGTTCACCCCAGAAGCTGCTTCACTCCACTACATTATCCCTTTTTGCAACTCAAAACTCTTGTTTGAGTATGTTAATATTTAACGATTAAAAGACTAATGGAATTATGTGGTGAACCATTAAGTATATGACGACCCGAATAAAGGCAAATGGGCTGCAGTCTCGTAGGCATACGTTATGAAAGGATTTAAGAAAAAGTGGTGACAACTGAAGATGACTCAAAAGATATGCAACTGATTCGAAAAATAAAAAAATGCACAGCTCTGCAGGAACAGCAACAAAGCTCGACCAGTTTTCCCCCAGAATTTTTCAAGCTCAAATACCGCAGTGAGTAGAAACACACCCACTAAAACATCAGCGGGCAGCATTACTTCAAAGAAAAGGTCTACTAATACGTGCGCAAACATTAAAGTGGAGGGGGGGCGGAAAAAATCCTTTCTGGCGTACATAATAAATAAAAACAACAACAACAACAATAAATGTCCAACATGCGGTGAGAAGAATTGAGCAGACACATGCATCCTTACTACAAAATGCAGGTTTTCCATCTTCTATCTATCTTCCATCTCTATTTATTTTTTTAATATTTACTTTTAGCATGGATTATCAAATTTTGTCTTCTGTCCAATTCTGGTCGCCACTTCCTAAATGCAGAACACGCACTGTGCATAGGGCCCCTTCCTCCGTGTGTGTGAACCGGGTGACGGGGGAGCAATTTGCATGAGGGGATGCAGCAATGACGACAATCGACGTCTGACCATCCATCCATCCATCCGTTTTCTGATCCTCTTATCCTCACAAGGGCCGCGGTGGGTGCTGGAGGCTATGCCAGCCATCTTTGGGCAGTAGGCAGGGGACAGCCTGAACCGGTTGCCAGCCAATCGCATGAAACATGCATGGCAGTTTCATGAACCTGCCATACATGTTTTTGGAATGTGGGAGGAAACCCGGAGTACCCGGCGAAAACCCACGCAGGCACGGGGAGAACATGCAAACTCCACACATGAAGGCCGGAGCTGGGATGTAACCCTGTGCCCGTCTGCACAATTTAGAGTGTTCAATCGGTCTGCCATGCATGTTTTTGGAATGTGGGAGGAAACCGGAGTATCCAGAGAAAACCCACACAGGCACGTGAAGAACATGCAAACACCATACAGGAAGGCTGAAACCCACAAGCTCTGCACTGTGAGGTCGTGGGGGAATTCCCTCCACCATAGACATGACGGGTTTAATCCGGGTGGACGCCGCAAAAATAAAATGAAAAATGCAACTACAAGTACAAGGGTTGGTCCCCATCCCATGACAATAAAATCATTTTGGTTCCTGACAAACAGCCATTGGGGAGGGAGGGGGATGTCTACAGAAGAAATTTTGCTTGGGGCTACCATTTGGTCAGGGGCGGCCTGACACGAAATCAAAACACGAATGCATAATTGTGTCATTGCTAAACAGTAACTCAGAAGCTCCATGTCTTGACAAAAGAAGTTTTACTCATTTTCATTTCAACATGTCCAACCAGCTTGCTTAAAACTTGTCAGAAAGAAAAAATAAAACACTATAGAGAAACCCGGAAACACCATCAATGTTTGATTAAATGCAATGTCGTTATGAAGCTTAAAAGTCTCCCACCTTTGTGGTGAACGCGACATTAATTTCTCAATCAGCACAAGGCCACAGCTGCATACTGAGGCAATTAGAAGACAGGAATCTGATCAAAGTACCAAAGACAGGAGGGGGAAAAAAAACAATGAACATCCGGTCGGTGAATCTATTCTCTTCTTCTATGACATATTAGCACAATTCATAAATGGAGCTTAGTCATCAGGACGGGGGAAAAAAGACATTACAGTGTATAAAGATCTGCACAAGCCCGAATCTTAGAGTATCCACCATTAATTAGGTGCCAAGAGTAGAAAGCTGTGTTTTTATTTTTTTTGTAATCCACATGGAGACATTTTCTACATGTGCACTCTCAGAGGCAGTGGTGAATAATGGGTAATTGGTCTTTGCAATACCGCTGTCGTTTTTTAATGAACGTGTCACTGACTTTTATAAGCCTCTTCATACACTCCAAAGAAATATTTCACGCAGTGTCGTCACAGACATAAAATACGAGACACACTCTGGTATTTCACTCATCAGTCACGTTGTCAGCGACTTAACAGTGAAGGATGTGGTATCAGATTTGTCAAATTGCCTAGAGCTCACATTCTCAACCTCATGATTACCTCCCAACTGCAGCAACAGAGAAAGGAACGCAATGAGGAGCGGGGAGGGAAACGCAAGACAAAGGAAATGAACTTTTCATTGGCCCATCAAGCTAATTGTCTTGCAGATATGACAACTTACAAAGCACAAGGGTGTGAGGCAGCAATAAAACCGTAATGGCTGCCACACAGTCTATTGAAAAATAATATTTTCAACTCAGCCCTATGTCTCCCCTATTTCCCGGTCGCAGTGAGATTGAGACGAAATTGAGAGAAATGCTGGATAGGAGCTGGTATTTTCTTTGTTGTGCTTCCATTGGCATCCCTGGTGCTTCTTGTCTGCCTGTCTGCTTGGCAGGCTTGCCGTATGGCTTGTGTTTTACATTTCATCAAATGGAAAGGTTTGGGAATGCACGCTTGCTTGTGGACACAGCCCAAGGGCTTTTTTTTCCCTCGCGTCACAATGGTCAACAAAGTAAGCTTTGAGAGGGATTTAGGGTACCGAAAATATTTCATCGGAAATAGACTCAAGGATAAACAGACGCTTTATGGTAACACACACACACACACACACTCCCCCAGCCTTAAAAACTGAACGGAAAACGGACAAAATGAACATGACAGATGGCAGGTCTTTGAGTTGGCAAAGTAAAATGTACTCAGCATGATGTGGTTGTGCCAGTTTCACATCACACCGTATTTTATCGTGAGCCCAATATGCACAGCAAGAAGTATTGCAGAAGGCATTTAAATACTCTTAAATAGAACTAAATGCCTAATTTACACACCCACACACATATGCACTGATGTAAAATGGAACGCTGTCACCGATGATGTAATACAAGATGTAAGCATATCTTGCAAAACCGCAGTGTACCTCAGCTCACTGGGCATCAAAGGATTATTAGTTTGACCCCATTCTAAAAAATGCATAGCGCATTTGAGCGTGATATCTGAAGTCTGGTTGATCTGGCGATTGTTTTTTATGACGAGTGCTTTCGGAAAGCACCATTCGCCCCAGTAGCTGGGCATATTTAGTTATTTATTTTTTGGCACAAGTGCCCAAGAAGGACATGAAGTTTGTTATCATGGTGTCACTTATTAGGAACAGGAGTCAATTTGTATCCTGACAATAACCCAAATATCTTGAAATAATCCACATAGTCACAGCCCAAGATCTGCTCACTCCCCCAATGGGCATATGGACAATGTCGACAGATTGTCGAATTAATACAATCGCGATACGGGCGGGCCGCTTTGAACGTAGAAAATAGAACATGATTATAGATAATGACTCTGAGGAAGCCAACTTTTCAGGAATTTGCATGTGTTCTATTATGAAGTGGCGGTCAAGTCCAAATGAGTGCAGTGAAGCGCGGGACAGGCGACGTCATTAACATTATTTTAACGATTGATATGAATTTCTATTTCAAAACTTTCGGGGGGTGGTTCTTTGCTGGGTTGTGCAGTTTTTCAAGTGTACTGTGCCAAAAACGAATCACACCGTTTTTTTCCCCCCCAATTTACTTACTTTCGACTGTAATATTTGGACCACGGCGTAATATCTGAAAATAATTTGATGGACCGGAGCTCATTGTAATAGAATTCCCGGATCAGCGAGTGTTGCTTGACTGATGTTATCTCTCGTAATGCCCTTTCAATCTTTAGCAACTGTTAATCAGAACCCGCAGTAATGAGCTATAAAGGGCTCATTTAAATGGCTACAAAATGATTGCTAGGGTTGAACGAGTGTGTCATATACCACGAATAACACACATCATCGATGCGACTGTCTACACCTTCACATCTTCATGTCCATGAAGCACACACATACCTGGAATATGTTTTGGACTGCAAGCACATAATTCCCATGGGACCACATGGCTCTGACCATGCTTTGGCACATCATTATAGACCACAAGCTGCTCCATCTGTACAGATAAAGGGGATGCCTCAGTCTGAATAGTCGTGAGCTCTCGTTCACCCCCGGGGAGGACCCAGTTTTCATTCAGATGCAATCCGCACTCTCAACAAGACACATGTACCCTCACCTCCATACACCCTTTGTATATTTGTGTAGTGTTGGCAGACAAAGATGAGAGCTGGCTACTACTGGGATGTGACCCAGGAGACGCAAATGTGTCTGCTCTCCGAGAGTCTTCAGCAGCGTGTCGACAGGGGTTGCGCTGGAGACAAATGTAATGCATTTTTGTCTCGAGGCTTACAGTAACACTTAGAAGAGTAATACATATTTGATTCGGTAACTTTTGTCGTACCCGGTGGATATATAATACCACATGCGGGCACACCGGTGATAATAGAAAACCGATGGCAGTAAAAACCTTACGTCCTTGGCAAGTTAACAGCGTTATTATTTATACTAAAGCTAAAATCTGACCACCGTGAAGGGAATTTTATTTACTCTATTCCTTCAGTTTTATTTATGTATTTATTATTATTCATTCGATGTTGTTCCAATGCCAAGGTTCAATGGGTAAATGCGATGCTCCAGCCTTGCGACCCACAAGGCTAAATATGTACTGTACATTTATGATGTTCTTCACATCGTGCATATTTAGCATAACTGCCCAAATTCTTGGACTAGTTGTCACGATCTTTGCCTTTGATGTTTCGATTCTATTTCATTTTATATTAGTGATGGGACGAGCGACACTGGTGCGCACAGTGCCGAGAGCTCAAGAGTGAAACCTCGTATCTGTGTGTGCATTGCTTTAAGAAAGAATCACGTGACCAATACAGGAACTGAATCATTTGAATGTGCCGCGCCAAAGTGTGTTCATAAGGAAAAAAAACTGTATCAACACATCGTGGGTTTGTTACCTGGAGTTTTGCGAAATTAGGGATCGTTCTAAGTTTTCCCTAGTGTGGAATAATTTTCATCTTGGTAAAAAAAATATTCTCCTTTGAGCATCGTTTACTGTTATATAAATGTTTTTACGGTGGTGCATTGCACCCACTTCCTCAGTTGATCAAGTGAATGACCTATAATACATGGTCTACATAATATTACTATAATACTGGTCAGTTAAGCCTTACAATTGCATTATTCATTTTATCTCATAATTGCGAGATCCTCCATAATTGAAGTCCAACGCTGCCTGTCAGAAGCAAACACACCCAGAAACCAAGACCCTTTACAATTTTGGAAATGGAACTAGAAACCATATCCATATCTGCATCAAGTTTCATTTAAAACTCTGCTCACCATCGTCGTCTGAACAATGTGAAAGAGTATTTTCTGAGGCTGGGGAGGTGGTGTTGAAGAGGAGAAATCACCTTGGAGCAAAGACACTCAATAAAAACTCATAAACTAATACTTTTTTGTCTTTGATTTCACATGATTTAACAAAATATGTCTACATAAGAGGCGGCCTGGTAGTCTAGTGGTTAGCACGTCGGCTTCACAGTGCAGGGTTAGGGTTGCAGCTCCGGCCTCCCTGTGTGGAGTTTTCATGTTCTCCCCGGGCCTGCGTGGGTTTTCTCTGGGTGCTCCGGTTTCCTCCCACATTCCAAAAACATGCGTGGCAGGCTGATTGAACACTGAATTGTCCCTAGGTGTGAGTGTGAGTGCGAATGGTTGTTCGTCTCTGTGTGCCCTGCGATTGGCTGGCAACCGATTCAGGGTGTCCCCCGCCTACTGCCCGGAGACAGCTGGGATAGGCTCCAGCACCCCCCGCGACCCTAGTGAGGATCGAGCGGTTAGGAAGATGAATGAATGAATGAATGAATGAATGAATGTCTACATAAGTTAAAAATTGTAACTGAATTGTAACTCAAATTTGCTATATTTTACATACCGACTCAAGTTTCGCATTTACACAAAAAAGGAATTTCTTTACCTGCAATGATTTTATAACTACTGCAGGGGTCACTATTGGGTGACCAATACAGTGTCAATGCAGTGCTGACAGTTTGTGAAGTGTGTCAATACACTCCTTTAGGTATCATCTTCCCAGCAATACTCTGAAGTAGTGTATTGGCGGATTACACACGCAAGACAAAATGGGCGTGTTTCTGTCAGTCGTTTGTGAAATGGGCGTCTATCCCTACTTGACACGGTTATGGGCAATAACGGGGACAGACGAAATCCAATCCCATCCTTGCTTAGTCCGTCCTTTTGAAATATCTCAATATAAAATTTAGATTGTTGTGTTTTCTTCTGTTTCATGTACCTTTCATGTCTTGCTCACTCGGTTCTTCTTCCCACCTGGTCTCATCAGGCCTGTCCCTTGTGTTAACCAATCAGACCCGCCCGTCAGTGCCAATTTTGTCCTGGTGTAATTAATTTTCTCTGCTTGTTGTTAGTTCTGTTTTCTGGAAGTCTGTCAGTTCATTGTTGTCATGATAAATGATTGTATAGCGCTTTTCAATCTTGGGTACTCAAAAGGCTTCTC
Organism: Hippocampus zosterae; assembly: GCF_025434085.1. Lineage (NCBI taxonomy): Eukaryota > Metazoa > Chordata > Actinopteri > Syngnathiformes > Syngnathidae > Hippocampus > Hippocampus zosterae. The sequence goes on from NC_067468.1 coordinate 6,983,893, forward strand.
ACTGTCACCTCATTCGCCGACTGATGCATCAGGAGCAACTGGGGGTTCCGTATCTTGCTCAAGAACACTTCAACACGGTGGCGATTGCTGGGGATCGAACCATCACGATTCTTGCCGTGTGTCATCTTCCTTTGCCTCCCTGCTTTCCTGCACTTGGGTACACATTTTTACCTCCCACCACACCAAATCTCTCGGTTTCTGACAGTAGCAAGGTTGGAGAAAGAAATGGCGAGAAGATGAGGAAGACAGAAGGACTGAACAGAGCATCGCGAGTATGAAAACTCCAATATGATAGAACAACGCCATATTTCAAGACGTTAAAACAATTATTCATTTTCCAAGTTATTTCATTCTTGCTAGTCAGAACTGTGTTCATTTTGCATGGTGGGGTAAACTAAACACTCAAAATGACTTATAAAAAATGTTTTTCCCTGCGACTCTTTCAGTCGGGTTCGCTTGCATTTCAAAGCTCATGCAAAATAATGAGCCCATAGAAATGTCTACTTGACACCTGATGAAAGACAATCGAAGTTAAGATCTTCAAAGACTTTACCAGTTTAAAGATTTACAGCCGGAAATGTATTAATGGTGTTTTTCTTTTCTTCATGCTGCTCTCTGGATCATCATTTGAACATTCCTGTAAGCAACTTATTTTGCTATTTTGCCCAACAGTGTGTTACGTAGTTCACAGATGTCCAACATCAAAATGTTCTGTACACCTTAACATTTATCACAAAAGTATTAACACTTTGTCTACCTGTGTGTGTGTGTGTGTGTGTGTGTGTGTGTGTGTGTGTGTGTGTGTGTGTGTGTGTGTGTGTGTGTGTGTGTGTGGGCCATGGTTTTCCACCTCGTAATCACTGGATGTCTGTTCCCCATTTGAATGTTGGAAATGCGTAGAGCCCAAGCATAGATATGAAAGGAGCCATTCTGTGATGCTGCCTGGCCGATTTCTTCACATTTAATAATAATTATTTTTTTATGTTTCTGTTCCCTCATGTGCCTTTTTTGTCCCCACCTGTTCTTGTCATGCGGGTCTCTTGTGTTTAACCAATCAGCTCCCTCAACCCTTTGTGTCTTGTCCAGGTGTTTCATGTTGTCTCGTCACTTTGCTTGTATTTAGTTCCCTGAGTTCTGTCAGTCTTGGTTTTTTTGCAAGTTGTGAGTTGTGTGCTCAGCTCATGTCACATTTTTGTTTTCTGTCACAGTTTTTTTTTTTTTTTAAACTTTGGCTTCCTTGTGATTTCCAGGACTTTGTTTGAGAACTTTGCATGTTTTTTTCCAGTGTACTCCTTTTTTTTTTGTGGTCAATACATTTTGGTCAGTCCACTCTGCTCCTCCTTGCCCCTTGCCTCTTGCCTGCTTTTTTGGGGTCCGGCAACTACCCCCATGCAAATCGTGACAGAATTAGCATCAGAGAATAACTTGTTCATTCTCCACCATTTGGACATTCCTATTGATCATCCAAAAGTATAAAATAACTATTAAAATTATAAACACTCAGTCACAGCACATATTCGGCATGGTCAGTGGCACAGACCTCCCTCAGTGCATACATAAACACAGGTACAGCTCTACATTTTGGGTTGTAAAGTTTGTAAAACACACAAGTTAAGAAAAAACCTTTAATTTCCCATATGTGGCCATCACAACCTCTTCAATTTAGTGATTGTGTGTATGTCGATGGAAGAACATCCATAGAAAAAGGCGGACATCGTCTTTGATTGCCTGCTCTAATGTGCTTCACCAATCATTCAGAAAGTTGCTAAAGTACTTTTTTCTGCCAAGCAATCAAGTCAAGTCAAGTCAAATCAACAGTATTTATAGAGCACTTTCAAACAGCCATCGCTGCATACAAAGTTCTGTACATGGAGCGATTTAACATACACAATAAACAGTAAGACGAATCGGTAATAAAGGCGGTAGAAAGCACCAAGCAGTAAAATCAAGAACAAATCTAAGTCATGCTGAGTCGAACGCCAAAGAATACAAGTGAGTTTTGAGGAGGGCTTAAAAGATGGGCAGCGCGTCGGCTTGCCGAATGTTCAGTGGGAGGTCATTCCAGAGAGAGGGACCACCAACAGAAAAGGCTCGATCCCCTCTGAGCCTCAGTTTAGATTTTTCAATGTTAAGAACTCTGTCAAGTCACTGGACATTCATTCCCACTGCCAGTCATTTGCCGAGCCATTTCCCCGTGATGCAATGTTATCTCTCTAAAACTCTTAATGAAAGACTTGCTGCGGTCTTGATACCAGTATCCACCTTAAATCGGTGTAGGTCAGAGAAGTATTGACAAGTTACAAATCCTTCCTAAATCCTTAAGGTGAGCACACTCCCACTGTTGCAATTCAAGAGATATGCTGATTTTACATTAAGATTGACCCAAGGACCTACCCAAGACATTCTGGCTTTTAATTAGTATTTGAGCTGTTTGGATAGTTTTCTTTGGATTTACTTGGCCCATGTATGCATAATAAAAGGAATTTCCTGCATTAAAAAAGGGTTTCCAAAACAACTACCGGTACATGAACTTATGTCGTTTGACTTCAACTCCAACCACTCCGTTTTCTTGTTTGCATTGGAAAAGTGTAAGGTTAGCAAGCACACCCCAAGCTCGCACACATTTTTTTCTGCTTAGTGTTCTACGAGTTTAAAATTATAGTTCCTGATGACTTGTGGAAATTTGCATTGTATACAGGGAGTAGGGACTGTACGTCAAAAGTTAATGATTTGTAAATCGGCATTCCACTGCGAGACTCACGATTTGCATTAATTTGGAACTGCAGTACTGTATTCCAGTACTATACACACATACATAATATACTGTCACCAGTATTTTTGTTTGTACTGTACTGCTCTTTAGTAATACTTTAGGACTTCCACCGAAACTTCAATTATCCTGAATGATTTTTTTTTCACTATATTGTCCATGTATTATGTATACAAATACAGGATTCATTCTCCGGACAGCAATTTCCAAGCGATAATATTACATTATGAGCTAATCCACTCTAAGTGCCAGTAGCACTGTTACGGTAATCCCTATTTTTGGCAGCTTCACCCATGAAGCTGCTGGCCATATGTCAGGAGGATGCCACCGCCCAAGCGCTTCTTCCAAGATGCTTCACTCAGCCCAATTATGTCTAAGGTCTTTCTGTTTAGCTCCATTTTTTGTTTTTTGCTATAAGTTCCTGGTAACATAACTATTGCCACTTGATATATAAATGACGATCCGTTGCATTTTAAACAATGTACAGTATAATAAGATATAATCAATTTTTCGATCCACTTTATCCTCACAAGGGTCGCGGGGGTTGCTGGAGCCTGTCCCAGCCATCTTCGGGCAGTAGGCGGGGGACTCCCTGAGCCGGTTGCCAGCCAATTGCAGGGCACACAGAGACGAACAACCATCCACGCTCACACTCACATCTAGGGAAAATTTAGAGTGTTCAGTCAGCCTGCCATGCATATTTTTGGAATGTGGGAGGAAACCGGAGTACCCGGAGAAAACCCACGAGCTCTGCACTGTGAGGTCGACACTCAAACCACTGGACCACCGGGCCGCCCACATTTAATCCTTGTCACTTATATTCGTTTGGAGAGTATTTGTCAAGATTTAACCTGTCCCTTTTGTGATCCTGGCATTGACCTGGATGTCATTCCTAATGATCGTACTAGTTTTATAGACATGGAGGGGAAAAATGCATGGGTAAAATGAGAATTTAGACTTAACCATTGACGGTCGGACAAAAAGTACCTTTTAGGTTGTCAAGTTGCACCCAAAGCTCTGACCATTGCTCTTGCATTATTTCACTTGACTGATAATCTGTTTTGAAATGTCTGCCGACTCATTTGAAAAATAAAATTGCCATCATGAAATATGATTGTTTTAGCAAAGAAAACTAAAAAATTAAACAAACGTTGATTCTTCTCATAAGAGTGTGAGATTCACTTCTAATGGTGTATTTGTGATTTTCAATTTCGTTGTGATGTATACAAATTTGTATACATCATGTTCAGTATGATAAATACAAATATAATTTTTGGTGGATGAATCTAAATTCGATTGATATTTTTGAATTTTAAAAAAGGGTTGAATCGGAGCCCCTGTGACATTTGAATGCATTTGCTGCACTCTGTTGCATTAGTTATTTAAAAGCATTAATGCTCTTTTTGTCTGCACACACTTAGGCTGGTGGCCCACTAATGCCAACTCTACTGTGGGACTCGGTTATCTGCAGCCACACTTGGTTACTTTGTTCGTGGCAGAGTAGTGGCAGAAGCTACAAAGGGAGATGTGACAAAACATCCTTGGCCTCATTTTTTTTCTCCTCCTCCCCAACTGTCAGAGTTTGCTTTCAACCACTGCTAGCAGCTAACACTAAGAGACCACAGTGTAGTGTGCTGGGAGCTTGTGACGTGAATGCCGTTTTGAAGTCGGATAACAAAAAATCATGCTGACACTGAACTGACAGAAGAAGTGTTGAGTCTGCTCAGGTTAATGTGTATAAATGCAATATTACACTGCTATACCTGTATTAAGCTACTATTTCTTTTTTCATGTCATGAAAAAAATCAATGTTGTTGACTGTATTCATGAAAGTAGTCATTTTATGCAAGATAGATACAGGGGCACAGGTGTGTGTGTGTGTGTGTGTGTGTGTGTGTGTGTGTGTGTGTGTGTGTGTGTGTGTGTGTGTGTATTGCTAAATCACCATAACATCACCATAACAAAAATGAGCTATCTTGTCTTTGTATTCAACTGAATATCGGTTGAAAATGATTTGAGACGCAATATTTATTATTTCACATATAGACTGTTCTCTTTGCTTTCTGATTCACAGCTGTGTCGGAAAAACACATTCACGTGCATGAGCCGTGTAATACATGACGCACGCTGGCTATTAGAGTGAATGGCGCAAGTCAAGTCAAGTTAAAGGTATTTATAGAGCACTTTCAAACAGCCATCGCTGCATACAAAGTGCTGTACATGGAGCGATTTAACATACACAATAAACAGTAAGACGAAATGGTAATAAAGGTGGTAGAAAGTACCAAGCAGTAAAATCATGCTGAACGCCGAACGCCAAAGAATACAAGTGGGTTTTGAGGAGGGCTTTAAAGATGGGCGCGAGGAGGCTTGCCGAATGTTCAGTGGGAGGTCATTCCAGAGAGGGGGACCAGCAACAGAAAAGGCTCGATCCCCTCTGAGCCTCAGTTTAGTTAGGCGCAAGACGAACCTCTCAAAAATATCCACAATCTATCCTTGATTCGCACCCGTATATTATGCGAGTGAGGTAGAGACCGTTGAGGGCAGCAGATGATATCACACGCACTGTTAGCATGTTGAGGAGTGTTTGAAAAATGAACTGTCAAATAAGAAGCTAAGCTTTTGCTGTTGTACAATCATCTTTGAATCCATGCATACAAATCTGCCTTAGCAAACATCATTAAGTTACAAATTATGACATGAACTATCTGGAGGGATCTGAAGAAATGCATAGAGTGGACACCGAGGAGATGATGATAGTATTCAAAGTGACATGTCGCTTGTGGTAACGCACTTGCACTTCTTATTCTGCGAAAGTAGTTTAACATGCACAGCCATAGTCACTCACAGCTCAGTCAGCCACACAGCTATTCAACATCCCCCTCGTGACATGTCCATGAATATTTACAGCTCTCACTTCAAGTTTAGTCCAAAAATAAATAAAGAAGAAGAAAAAAATGTTTTTATTCAGTGCTCCGTCCTGGCAGTGTTAAAGCTGTGCAGTGTTGAGTGGTCACACAACCAGTGGCATTATGTACTGAAACGCAAAACACACAATAAGATGTTCCATCTCCGGCAAAAGTCTTCAAAATAAAGTTTGTGAATCTTCACATTCATCCACTTTGTTCTCTTCTCTGGGCTTTGAATTTATCGCAAATAGACTGAATATGTTTCAACCTTCGTTTTAGCAGCCTTTGTTAGTTGAGGTAACAAAGGCACGTTAGGATGTTACTAGTCTGAGAGGATAGTGAGGATCAAAGTATTTATCGTCTAATATAAAGGCATGCCCCAACCGAGAATAGGATTCTATTTTCTTGAAATGCAAAAGAGTTGTTAAGCTACTGTCGTGCTTGGCCTCTGCCAGTCATGACAGTCGCAGAGCTGCAATCACCCTCATTAAGATTCCAACTTGTTTTAACAGTGATCATGGATGCACCTGAAGTTCAAAAGTGGCTGTGTCTTATTTATTTGTTAGAGTAGTTATTGGGTCTTTTAGTAGAGGCATGATTGGACAGCATTACAGTCTACAAGAGGAAATCTGTGATTTCTCAGATGGCCCCCCAGTGTTTAAAGATGGTTTCTTGACCTTGACGCAGAAGGCCTCAATCATTCGTCTTTCAAGCCTTCTGTCTTCTCTGTCCAGGCTATTTACATTTTTATTTTATTAAAAAAAGTCTCGGGTAAATTGAAGATGGCTCATGACTTTTTGACACACACCCCCCCACCCCTCGCATTCATATTAGAATACATTTAATTAAAATGATAAACGTTTCCTTAGAACTACAAAATAGATAAATAAAAATCTGCTCCAGCATTTCTAGCTTTCACTTATAGTTTGTGACAAGGTTCGGAAACAAACGCAGACTCAGACAAACTACGGTACAAAAATATTTATTTACAGAAAAACAAAGGACCGACAAAGCGTAAACAAAAATTGTTTGCAACAAAGAGCCAGGAAAACCAAATATGGACATCAAGCGCTTGCAAACGGTGTGATTGGAAACAAGACACAAGTTCGCAGCTGGATGGAACGTCCTCCACCCCATCTGGTGCTGAAACAAAACAAAGACAGAGGCAAAACTAAGCCATTTTGTAATTTTTGTTCGAAACAAATCTTTGTGACAGTCACCCTTATATATCTCAAACGACATGTACATATTATGTTCTCATTTTTTTTAAATTCTACTATTTTATGTTCATGTAATTTTTATCTTTTTTTCCCCATCTCTTGTGAGTGGGTCGCCGCTCTTTCTCTCTTTGTATTAAATTAATGACTTAATAACATTGGCTTTGTGAAGCTCCAATGTTTGGCGCAGCGCTTATCCTGAGATGAAAGCACGAGGTACTCAAAGGTTAGGAATAATCTGCTCATCCATGTTTCATAGGTAACAATGTGTTAGTACAAGTGACATCGATGTCCTGCTAGTTAAATTAAAGAAGCTATGTAAATGTTAGACTTCAGATTTGCCTTTATATAGCACATAAGCGTGATAAAGAAATTCTTCATTGACTGCAATTTGACCTTCCATTTCATTAATGCGCACGGGGAGCACTCTATGTCAAGGCTCTCTGTCACTCCAATTTTAATCGACTTGTGTTATCGCTCTATATTTTTTTCCTCCATTAAATGAAGGGTGTATTGAAATGTCCCTTTCTTGTCTCACTGCCATTCTGTTCATGATAATGTGATATTTCCCCACACAAAGCCTGACACCCAGACATTTAGAGAAAGCCAAGAAGACTGGCAGAGCCACATGGGATTTAATGGAGTGCATGGCATTCTGCGAGGTGCTTTTAACAATCTCCTCACTCCTCGATTTGTATTTTCAAAGTTCAGCTTGAAAATAGGAAACATGAAATTTGTTTGAGTCCTTTATTTGCCACAACTTAGTCGTAGTTTGTGTTGACGTTTGCTTTTCGCTGGCTTCGGGTGGAATCCCCGTACCTCCAAAACCATCACTTTTCATGATACCTCAAAACTGCGTGATTATTCAACCAATATTGCGGCGTCAAAGAGAGAAAGCCTTTTTCAACCCTACACATTGATCAACACTGACCATCAGTATAGATTTGTAAAAAAATATATGAAATGTACCTTTTTTTTGCCCTCCTGTTTGACGCCAGAAATAGGTGCAGGGAACTTGTACATAAGTGTCTTTGACAGGGAATTGTTTGCACATCTATTGGAATATTTAGCCAGCTAATGAATAGAAATTCAATTCTTAAGGAGTCACACAATAAAGCTATTTTAAACTATAAATGAAAGTCTTTCCATAGGATGACACTTTTCTGTCAACCCACTGTCTACACTCTGTGGACACCGTAGGGTGTGGATAAAGCACTACAAAGTAGTGCTTTATCATTTGGATCAAACTGGATTTGTCATTTATTTTGGACAATGATCTTTTTTCCCCTAAACAATACAATAATTAACCGATTTGAGTTCATTCTGTTCATTCACACATGAATTGGACCGCTGCACATGTTGGGTGTGTTTGAGTGAGCTCTAGCACATTATGGAGAGAAGATGCTGATGAAGCCCTACACAGTAAATGAGAGCTTTACGTCTTTTGTCGTAAACTAGCGAGGTAAACTCGCAATCGATGAAATTATGGTCACAATTTAAAACTCTGGTGTCGCAATAACCACATTGCAAATACCGAGGGAACACAGGAGGCCATTAGTGGAAAGCCAACGCTATCCAGATAAATATCAAACAGGTACAAGATGGCATAGAAGGGCTGCCAAAGCTTTGCCATTTTACCCAAAGACATAAATTTGTTCCTGTGTGATATCCAGGAATGTGTTTTTTTTTTTCAATTAAATGCATATTTTCCCCCACTTAACATACTTTTCATCTTTGAAAGCACAGCATGCATCCTAATTGCAATAATGCCACACAAGTTTGAGAGAAGAAGGGTACCGTAGGAGGTCTGACAAGCTTTTAATTCCTTGGTGTGTTTTATTAGTTGGGGTATTTTCATCTTTTTACAGGCTGGCCCACTAGACCAAATCATACCATGGCTTCTTGTGTAAAAAAAGGCCTGTGACCATGCCACACACGGGGCAAATAGAAGGTTGCTTTAAGGGTATGACCACACCACACACAAAATTATAGCACTTAAGGTACCCACATGCATTTTGTCAAGTGAGTTATATTAAATGGCCATTCCATTCAAAACATGTTAAAAGGTGGTCTGGGACTCATACACCTGCGACTTTTCTCTTCACAAAAGAGACTAACCGTACCTCTCATCTTTCCCCATTGGAGTGACGAGAAATGCCATTAATCCATGATAACATTCCCCCAAAACTATTTATAATATTTTTCATTCGGAAAGTCTCAGCCTATACTACTCTATAAACAAATATAGGAATAGCATAATTACATTTAAACAGTTTGTGCATCATGATTTTTTTTTCTGGCATGTGCAACTTGACCTACGGGCAACAGTCATGGGAGCAAATAAAGAAGAATTTCACCCAACTCCTGTAAATAGCTCAGTGATTTGCTGTATTATTCGTTTTTCGCAGGAAGTACTAAATATATGCCTGTGGGTATTGTTGTATTTTCTGACTACATGTGTTGCAACACCATTTGCTTTCACATATCCATTCTGTCAATCATCATAACTTCGCCACAAGGATGCGATTTATGAGTCCATATATGGTGTTTTTCATCATGTATTAGCATTAAACTAGCGGACTTTAAAACTAATTGATGCGGCTGTCTTAAATATACAGCATCCCTTTCTTTGTTTATTTTGACCATAAACTTGAATTGAGAAAAGCAATAAAAAGTGTGAAGCCTTTTTTTTTATGAAGATTAGTTCCCTAAGTAAAACTGTTGCTTGTTGTGAAGTGAACTAAATCCACTGCATTTAATTTTATGTAAAAATGACAACATACAGATACCGCAGAAAAGATCCCCAACGACAAAGAATAGAAAGAAACAGCATAAAAATCTGTCCCAGCAAGGAAAGCAGTTCGCAAAATATAAACTGGCAATTACTGCCAGGTCTCGCTTTTAATCTCCGCCAAAAGAAAATGTGTTTCAGAGATTAACAGTTCGCTTCTGGTTAGAAAAGTATTTAAATTGAATGTCAGCAATAATAATGCATTTTATTTATAAGTGTTTTAGAGATAAACGGTTTATAATGTGTTTTAGAGATTAACAGTTCCCTTCTGGTTTGCAAAGTACTGGTATTTAAATGTTAAATGTCATTAATAATAATACATTTTATATATAAGCGCCTTTCACAACACTCAAGGACACTTTACAAACAAGAGCAAAGCAATAAAACCACAGATAAAATGATAAATAGAGGAAGATATGGATTAAAGTTGAACATGTAATTTTGAATAGGCGGGTTTTGAGATGGGATTTGTATGAGGGAAGAGAATCAATACTACGGATGTGGGGTGGAAGTGAGTTCCAGGGCTTGGGGGCAGAGCGGCTGAAAGCTCTGCACCCCATCGTGCTGAGGGTACACAGAGGTGGAGGGAGGATGAGGACCTGAGGGAATGCGAGGGAACGGAAATTTGGAGAAGATCAGACAAATGGCGGTAGTGGTGGGGGGTGGGCTGTAAGTTTATGGAGGAATTTGTGATGGACACCGAAAAGAAGTGAATTGCAATAGTCAATATGGGAGGTGACGAGACTGTGGACAAGGATAGCAGTGGTGTGAGGGGTGAGATGAAATGTGTCTGTCGATTCATGGCTCAAACACCTATTGTGAATTTTTTGTGTAATATTCGAAAGTAACACTGATTTGCAAAGTGCTACAGCACTCTTCCTTCATTGCACACCCGCGCACACACACACACACACACACACTTATCTGGTTTTAATTGAACCATGAAATGTGTCCGTCGATTCACAGCTAAAACACCTATGGTCAATTTTACCACTCAGCTCCTTGTTAGAGAAAAGCAAGATGTGGGGAAAAAAAAGGTACTGAAACATGAACTGTTTGTCGCAGGCCACATTCAAGTGACCGTTTTCCTTGGAGGTCCGTTATAACGGTGAAAGCATTTAAGTCAAGAATTATGGTTGATTCAACGATTGTTTAAGTTACTGTAATGATTGATTTGGTAGCAGGAAAATGCTTCCCATATCCGTCCTATTTATTACATAGGAGAAATTGAAATTTTGGTCCAGATTTTAGCAATCATGGTAGAAGTTGACATGATTGATTTCATTTTGCGGGCCACATAAAATGATGGGGCGGGCCAGATCTGCTCCCCGGGCCCTGAGTTTGACATTGTGCTTTAAACGCTTATGTCAAAGTAATGATCAACACCTCATGTTTTGACACCAGACATGACTTGCTCAGAACTTAAATGTGACGTTTGCCTTCACAGGCCCCAAAAAATAGCACAATGTAATATACGCTAGAAAAATGTTGCCTCATTGTTGTCCAAAAAGGACGTTCAAGGTCTCCTCCCACATTTTTAAAGAATGAAAGCACGTCCTTCCCTTTTATAAAACACATTCTGCAAAACTAAGCCCTGACAAGCAACAATGAAGCTAATTAGAGTTTGTTTACATCAGAGTAGGATTCCAAACACTTCATCTTGCCCGATAACTTCACTTGAGAGTTTGGTGAAGGACAAAATTAAGATGCAATAAGAATGACAAAGGACTCAGCTTGCCTGCTTGGTGAGGAAACGCTGACAAAAATGTCTCGGTGTGTCCATGCCTATGGCACAAGTCAAATTGAGACGTTAATCTGCATAGTCTTTATCTTCCTTTGGAACAAAAGTTTGATTGGGCCTTGTCAGCCTTTGTTGTGGTGTTTTTGTGTCAGATTGGTGCAAATGACAGTAGGCGTATGTATTCTGTCAATCGTTCCCAGGTGTCTATTATTTTGAGTGTCTGCGTAACTGCATTTGTGCTTTTTCGGGGCAAAAATGTAGTCTGTGTGACAAAATTTCACTCCATCTGCACCTATGAAGCACAAAAGTCAATTTGTCACTCAGTAATAACATATCATTAAATCATCAAGGAATACGGTCGCGCTTTCATTACAACCAGTGCCAAAAGCATTTCAAATCATTTGACATCAGTACACTAACACAGACATGCTCCTCATCCAACGTATATACTCCCCTTCGAAACAAAAATGTGATGTCGTCCACTGTTAGTTTAAACAGCAGAAGAGCCCGTGCCTTCAAGAAAAATGGTTCTTCCTCATGACGTGGCTCATTCGGTGGCAACAGCAACAGCCCCTGAATCACTCATCGCCACCAAGACCCCTCTCTCAGCAGGAGAGGGAAGAAGTGGCAGTAAAACAGGCCAAAATCCAGATGTTGGTGGGTGAGACAGAGAGAGAGGCCATTTAGATATGATGTGTGTCTTAACAAAATTGTGAGAGTGTGAAATTAAGTCTTGAGCCGAGATTTAAACATTTCTACTGATGTAGCCACTCGGCATTCTGGTGCCTGAGCGCGATTAGCATTTTTACAGATTTCATGCTAGCTTTTAGAGTCACTCAAAAAAAAAAAAGCATATCACCATACACCATACAATTCAGCAAGATTGTAACAGTAGCAAAATCACCCGTCGCAATTCATCTCCACTTTAAAAAGTTAAATTGCACATGCTAAAATTTATCTCTCTGTATCAACTTTCATCAGAACGCACAAAATGTACTGCGCTGCAAGTTTGCGCAGGTGTGTGCATGTGGTTCGTAGATCAACTTCCACATTGGCTGCACCAAGAAATCTAATCACTCAGCCACAAGTTCCTCCACAAACTGAACTGAATGACGTCCGTGTATGGAGTGTGTTTGGTCTTTTAGCTTGGCGATCACCACAGAGTACGACAACACATACTTACGCCATAAAGGTAGAAATAGGTGCAATTGACGCACATGCATGGCCACTTTTAGAAAGGGGACGCTCACGCTTTAACCACAAGTCAGGGCAGAAATACTACAATCAATAAAATCACTGCAAGTGAGAGATGATAGAAGGCAGGAATGGAGAGCGCAGGGTGAGAGACCCAGGGGCTTGGAGTTGGGATTCAAAAGTGAGTGCTGGAGAAAGCAGCAGGAATGTGCAAACTGTAAAGCAAGAAAAGGTTCACAGCAAAAGCATTCAAACTGCCAGCACTTTGCTGTCTTGAAAATATGATACCAGCCGGTAACACGTCGCTATTTTTCAGGCTATATATTTGGACTTCTTCCATGTAAGCCCTTCCCCACACTCTATGTACCGGCAGTTGCTGTTGACATTACTTATTTTTAAATAAATATCACACCGGTTTGATTTCAGGGTTTAAAAAAAAAAAAAAAAAAAACTCAGTTCAAAAGGTTTTATTGATAACTTGCTCCAATTCCACGCACCTTGCTCGCTCACATATACTTCCCAAGTCCTCATCTGTGGAGAATCTAGAAAAAAAGTGAAATGATCAATGCATGTTTTAAAGTGAAGAGCCGACGAGAACATCCATCCATTCTGTGAACCGCCGATTCTCACAAGGGTCATAATCATGTGGGAGAAGATCTCAGCTGTCTTTGGACGAGATGCAAGGTACAAGCCAAACTAGTCGCTAGCCAATCGCAGGCCGGCCAGAATAGCTGAACTTTATTTGGAGTTAATCAGAGGTACTGTATGTAGTGGCGGGTGTGTTCGATGATTTTCACGAGAGTTTGAATGTGAATGTTTTAAACAGTCAGTTTTTTATTTTGTATTAATTTTTTTATGAAGCTCTTGTGTTGATGTTATTAGAAGCTAATCGTACTTCATGTTGTGGCCAATGGGAATAGACGTGAGTGAGCGTATGACTTGACAAGATGCAACAAAACAAAAAAAGCTATGAATGGAGGTCCTGTATTTGCATCTTTAACTATGCAATCTGCAAATACTCCATTTATTGATTTGTGAATGAAAACTGGCATTAAATGCTGAAACTATTCAATCCATTTACAAAAATAAATGCTTTTTAATGATGGCCAGCATTTTTTTTTCCCGCCACATGTTGGAGCTGAGAAATTCTTACGCTTCAGATATGAGCCAAATGAAGCATTAATACTATACTGTTAAAGCTAGCATTAAAAAGCAGCCCTCGTTGGGACATTAGTAAAACACAGAAAATAATGGTGATAGTAAAAAGAATGTCGTAAGAACTGGATCCATCCTTTTATGCTTAATGCCTTTAAGCCCGACTCATGAGGGAGATCTCACAGACAATTGTGAGCCATTAAAACTGTTTGCTTTCGGTAGAATGTTACAACGTATACAAATCAGATCCAAGACCCTAGTGCCACATTTGATTAGATTGTTTTTATATCTTTACTGTATTGTGCTGAAAATGATTATTGAAAGCACACAGTTGCGGCAGTTACTGAATTGGCCTCATGGCTTGATTAATTCTTCGCCGTCGTTAGTATGATGCATTTGCCAATTTCATTATAGATCTTGCGCGAGGCCGCCATGGCTCAGGCAATGTCCGCCAAAAAAACTACTTTGGAATAATACAACTTTCTAAAATTTAACGTCAACCTATCGCTCTCCGTTGCACTCGGTTAAAAACGTTTGCATGGATGCCGACTTCAAAAGGCTCCAACATTTGTCATGTTTATGAGTGATTAGCTACAATATAGGTTCTTGGAATTTCTATTCAATCCAAGTTTTACAAAATATTTAACATCAAGAGTCAAGATCCCCACTCATTTCTGCAATGCCACAATAAATTAAAACTGAAGCTGATATGTGAGAAATATTCATTCATTCATTCATTCATTCATTCATTCATTCATTCATTCATCTTCCGAGCCGCTTGATCCTCACTAGGGTCGCGGGGGGTGCTGGAGCCTATCCCAGCTGTCTTCGGGCAGTAGGCGGGGGACACCCTGAATTGGTTGCCAGCCAATCGCAGGGCACACAGAAACGAACAACCATTCGCACTCACACTCACACTCACACCTAGGGACAATTTAGAGTGTTCGATCAGCCTGCCACGCATGTTTTTGGAATGTGGGAGGAAACCGGAGCACGCGGAGAAAACCCACGCAGGCCCGGGGAGAACATGCAAACTCCACACAGGGAGGCCGGAGCTGGAATCGAACCCGGTATCTCTGCACTGTGAAGCCGACGTGCTAACCACTGGACTACCGGGCCGCCCATGTGAGAAATAAGCAAAACCAAAATCCTTCATTTCTTTGCCATGTTTTTCATTAGAGCGTCTTTTATTTTTCGTCCAGAGGACATGTTTGTTCATGTTAGTACAGAGGAATGCGACAAAATTAGGACCACTTGCACATTGTAATGATATTGACGACAAGTGAACTGTTTGGAGTCTGAGGCATTAATTAGCAATGTTTATATCGTTGTGTTTGGGTTCAGCTCCCTTTTAGCAAAAAATTATGCAATTATATTTGTTCATCTATCTATGCCTCCAATGCATAGTGCAAGGCATAACAATTCAGTGCTATTTTTTTTTATGACAGAAGCAGCAATTAACCTTTGTCTTCATCTGTCTCCATGGCTTCCGCCCAACACCATAATGTGTTATTTCAGTGTTTGAGTTTTGTAAAATCTGTATTTTGTCTCTCGGTTGAGAACATCATCAAAATAGGAACGATTGAGATTTTGTCATCTTCTCAAGTGCGCATCCCCATCGTGAATAAGATGCGCTTGATTCATTCTGCAGTGTGACCACCAGTACAGTTCAGTGCATGGCATTGTGGGAGATGGAACGCTTCCGTGTTCCGCTGAACACACATGTTCCCGAGACAATCTTTCTATTTTAAAAGCTAAGACCGATTACGCACTCCCCACCCCCCCTACTATCTTAATTGCTCGCCGTTTTAGTCTTGCCCTCCCCATCCGGCTCTACCTGGCTGCTCTTGATGGCGCACTACTTGCATGTCTTCCTTCCTGCTGCCTCATCAGTTCTGAGGCTGCACTTCTTAGGATGCTGTCAACAGTGCTTTGCTGCTAGAACTGATGGGCGCGGCATGCTCTCTCCTGTTCTCAGCATCAGTCATCCAAACACTTTCGCCTCAGGAGGGAAATCGATCTCCTGCCAAGTTCAAACGAGAGCGCACAGAGCGAAAGAGATAGGGAGGACGAGGTTGGGGGGCTAAGGGGTGGGGGATACGTGTCCCCGCATCTGCAGAGCTTCCTCGGTAGAAAACTGTGATAGATCTTCTGTCAAAGCTAAAAGAGTGTCGGTTAAACATTTTAAAAGACGGCGGCTCTTGAAACTCGGAGGAGGCGGGCACTGTTTCACAAAGTCTAATCACGTAAAAGCAGATAGGGACATACTTGATTATACACAATAGTTGAAAAATCAGGCCTCAGCTAAAGTTGCCGTATCTCCTGTACAGAGGCTTGACGGTCCCTCATTACAGTGAGGAATTATTCGAGGGAAACAGAGAGAGAGGGAGAGGACACGAGTCAATTACGATATATCGTTTTTTGTTGTTGTTGTTTTTTACGATCACCACCCATTTGTTTTTGATGGCAAGTAAATTTCTCAGGAGCCTTAAATCTTTAGAAACAACTTGGTAACCCTTTACGGATTGATGGTGATGTCAAATTACTTAATTTGTTTTCGGTGCATATACATGTCAATTCTACTTTTTTTGTGACACTATGCATAGTTTGTTGGTTGTTCATGTCATACACATGCGCATTCCATATGTAATAATACAAATTATCATGAATCGTCAAGGTTATGTTTAACAAACATGAATCGCTGTGTCTCTGGTCGCTCTCAGGGATTGGTGACCCCTGGGTTAAGGTTGCTAAACATTTTGAATTTCCACATATCAGGCACTTGCAGAAACAATTTTTCTTAAAGCTGTCTTCAAAGTGTGTGTCAAAAGAGATCAAATGCATGGCGTGTTCTAAACCAAACAAATATTTCGCTGTCTCTCTCTCTCCTTTGATGGTGAATCTCCATGAGAGTATACAGTGAGACTCTGAACGAGAGGAGCGGCTTAAGTGCAATTCTGCTGCCTTGGACCGTGTCGCCGATCTGGCCACCAATAAAATCCTTTACGTTATGCTTCTTCAAACTGAGCCAATTTCTGTCCTACTTTCTGTCCGTCGTTTGCTTCTCTCCCTTTTGTGTCTAATCTGGCCACCCAAATTTATGGAAATAGATGAGTTTTTGATTCTGTTGTTGCACGCAAATTGCACCTAGATGTGCATATTTTATTCAGATGTAAAAACAATTTGTGTGTGCGTGCACGTGAGCGAGCGAGCGAGCGAGAGAGAGAGAGAGAGAGAGAGAGAAATGAAATAATATGTAAATTCAATGGCATCACTACCTGCAATATGCTGGCTGCCACCCAACCCTGCCCTCATTTCAAAAGTCACATGCCACAGCAGGTGTTGCATATTGTACGTAAAGTCTATACACATGCATGTGCACAACGTCGAGTGTGAATAATGTGTGTGCATTTCAAATCCAACTGCTCGCACTTGTTATGTGATTATGAAAGAGAAAGACGCGGGCGCTGGTCTTGGCGGACGGGAGATGTACATTGCATCCCCATCAACAATTGATGCAACCTGAGGCACGTTTAGCGGAGCAGAAAAGGCAATTGGGTGTGCGCCACACAAAGCTCTGCAGGAAATTCAAACATGATTTGAGAACTGTATGGTGGTATTGACCTCAATGAAGTGCTCCACTAGGGAAGGAGGGGTTCATTATGTCTATGGCTCATCCATTTGTCGACTATTCATATTAATAAAGAAGTGATAAGCTTCACAATGTACACAACTAAATAAATAGATCGATAATCAATAATACTAGCGCACAGAACTGAAACTATTTGGTCTTTCTTCTCTTCAGGCTTTGACGATCTTCTGCAACCAGTTAATCAGAGACCATCCGAATTTCATTTGAATAATTCCCAGTGCGGTGCATAATATCAGAACCCCAATCACAGAGAATGGTAAGCCAGAGACTCATTCAGAATTGTTCACTTTTTACTGTCTCCTACTTTGTAATTACTCGCTCATGTCAGGTTTCAATCATTTTTCATTCCTCGTGTCAGGTTTTACTCCAGTTACTTTTCAGTTTCAACTCTTTGGCTTTGGCACATTCATGTGAAGGTGGGGGTTGTTCATAAAAAAAAACAAATGTGCCTTTGGGCTCATGTGAACTTGACCAAGGGAGACACATTAGTGTGATTTACACGATAACTAAGAGCTGAAGGATATCATTGCTGCTCATTTATTTCAAGGATTTGGCCATAATATAATTTATAAATGTTTCTCAACAGGGAAAACTTCTTCAAGGTGAAAAAAAATTGTTATTTGCCGAAAATTAAGCGCTAAATTCTGAATGAGTGAAAGAGGTACAAGAAAAAAATGTTATGAGTATTTTTAAAAAATAAGTGACAATTTTATTTATGTATTTTTTTATTTGACAGTGTGCCCGGAACACTCATCTGTACGAGATAATACTTGGAATCATTGGATATTTTTTGACTGCTCATTAAATTCAACTTAAAAAACTGAATTTTAAGATTCTTGACAAATTTATTGGTCTTTGGAGTACCTCATCAAGTGTGAAATTAAGCAAAAAAATGTGATTATTTTGTGAGCTGCTGCTGATGTGCCTTTCAGTCTTTGGCCTCAGTGTGACGTCACAAACAGTCTCATTTAAATAACAGTCCCGAAACCGAAATTCTCCCCACTGGGCATATTTGTTCATGTCGCAAGCATTCAGACACACACGTGTTTCAGAAAACATGACAGAGGAGGACCAACCCCACCGGCAGGATGCTGAGATTATAAGTGACTCCTGGAAAGGCGGCCAATTAACAAGCACTGCAAGGTGATGGTTTGAGCAGATACGCGGGTTTCCTGGGAGTTGAGAGGACAAAGATATGCCTGTCAGGATCCATCCATTTGAGTAATAAGGTGAGTGTGCACCGTTGTGCAAGTGTATGGCCAACCTTCTGTGTCTCTATCTGTTGGACTTCAATATCTTTAACAGGCCAGTAATGGGACCACATAATTAAAAGTTTTGATGTGCAGTTCCTTTTAAAAGCATTTCATTCAAGAGTTTCTACAGAAAACAAGTTAATTAAAAGTATAAAACACATAAGATAGAGGGCGGGAATCACCAACAAGGTTCCTGTGGGCCTTTTCTGAATCTCGCTCACCAATGCTTGACTGTTATGTTGTGTTTTTAAATCACGCTTGCAGTGGGTTGAAATTAGGAAGTGACGTTTGAAAAAACTAGTAGGTCAGTTTTCCAAAATGGGATCATTTAAACCAAGGCTGGGCAAAATAAATAAATAAATTGGGGTATTATACACGTTTCTTCCACTCCAGTGGACCCTCCGAATACTTGTGGTTCAGTACCTACAATTTGGATTGCATACATATATATATATATATATATATATATATATATATATATACTAGCTGGTTCGCCGCCCTCCGGGCTGCTCATCAGCTAGTTCCTGCGGAAGGCTGGTAAAGTGGTGGTTCGCCGCCCTCCGGGCGGCTCATCAGCTAGTTCCTGCGGAAGGCTGGTAAGGTGGGCCTTAATATAATAATTAAAAAAAAATTTTTTTTTACATTATTTTAGTTTTGTTTTTGGGTGGAGCAAACACCCATTTTTGGGGGAAAAATGTATTTTTTCCTCTTTTTTTTTGTAAAATTGGGAAGAACACAAAAAAGTGTCTCAGTCTCAATCTGGAAAAAAAAAACAAAAACAAGCTTAGTTATACCAAAAAATGTACCGATTATTCACGAAGGTCCTGTGAGAGGAATGGCTTGGACTGCCATGCATGTGCAAACACAGTTACCATAACTTTTAAAAATGCATGAAATGCACTCATTACTATTTATTGTAGTCGTAGTCAGGTCTCACGACACTGCTTGTTCATCATGCCCATGCTTCGATCAGTTTGTGTGTGAGAGTGGGATTACACCTCCCTTTGGTACACCTCTTTTATGTCCTTCTGCTGGATGCCAGATGCCAGTTTGTTTCACAGACACAATCTGAGTGTCGAGCCTGCGTCTGTTTATTAGCGCCAGTCTGTTGACCGTAAAGAACAGGAAATGTTTTCCTCCTCCTCTCACCTTCACACTCGCGCAAACTCACTGATTCCCTCGATCCATTGTGACAGAATACTGTATATGGGTCCTTGACAGAAAGTTTGGTCCAGGGGTGTGTGTGAATTCGTCAAATTAGCAACTGTTCAGATTGTGGTCAGCACCTCTGCCCTGCAACAAGAAGTTTTTATTTGTTACGGAGTTTGTGTTATTAGCCAATCAGAATGTAATGGACACGTCTCAAACGTAGGACTTCTAGACTGTCCACTCTTCAGTTGTCCACCATTGATAACGATTTACCGAGTGTGTAACT
Organism: Hippocampus zosterae; assembly: GCF_025434085.1. Classification (NCBI taxonomy): domain Eukaryota; kingdom Metazoa; phylum Chordata; class Actinopteri; order Syngnathiformes; family Syngnathidae; genus Hippocampus; species Hippocampus zosterae. The sequence goes on from NC_067468.1 coordinate 7,004,010, forward strand.
TAATGTTCATTACATCGATAAATCCAGCGCTAATGACTGAAAATCCATTTCCAAAATGGCTTGAATTGGCCAGCGATATAAAGCCTCAATTAAAGCAGTCTATGAACATGTTGTGACTTTAATGTGGTCAAATTATACAGTCTCTGCCTTGAAAGCCAAGAACTAAAAATGGTGTCCCTTATTTCTTGGCTGTAGATCTTGCGTAACAACCCTTGACAAAAATCTCATTTGAAAAGCAGATTCTTGTCTTTGTGTGCTTTGCTTTAGAGCACAAAATGAGCATTGTGGATGTCACAGCCAGAGATGAGGTCCAATTATGACTGAGTGGCAGCGATGTTTCGATGCCTTTGGTGGAGATACGACACAAACCTGAACTGACTGTCGTCTGAAGCTTACTCGAAAACATTAAAAGGATTGACAGCAAATCTAAGCCCAAGCATAGCAGTTAAAAGCTACAGAATACATTATGTTGTATCGGAGAAGTAAACAACATCCTTTGGAGGGATGGGGGGATTTTTTTTCTCATCTGAACTCAAGATGCATCGCACAGGCCACAGGGATGGAAAATTACTTTAAAATTGAAATTACTAGCTAGCAAATTTGCGCTCACAGCTGAAGTACAATTTTGTTTCTTTTACGACCAATTGAAGTGAAATTTGGTAGAGTGGTGGTCAACTTTCAAGCTGGCGCACGTGCTCTTTTCAAAGCGCTTCTTATGCCATGTTGTTTTGGGCGGAAAGGAAAAGAACAAATCAGATGTTATTCTACACATTTCCGTTGTTGCTTTTGATGACACCCTTACAATTTGTGGACTTTTTAACGAGCTCGTGCTCTACTGTATATGCTATTTAAGCAGTGTACCAAAGAGACCAATTCCACCATGTTTCAAAATGATTTGAATAGTTTTTTTATTCACCGCTAGAATTAGTAGAAAAGAAAGCTTCCATGAAAGCTGATAAGAATTTCAATATAAGCAATGGATGGTTTTACTTAATGTAAACCAATGCCAACAAACTTGTGAACAGATAGTTTTGAGTAGATGATTGCCAGTCAGAGTATATTTTCCGCTCTGTGAGGCAGACTGTCGGGTCAAATCAAAAAATGTTTGTGGGGTGGGAGTGCTGTTACTTTTGAAGGAGAGTGTTGTGTCAATAGATGATATACAATAAAGAGCTCTCGGTCAAAATTACATCTAGGATATGTTTACAATGAGATTTCATCTAAAGTTCTTCTCAACCTCACTCTCACCCTGCAAGCTTGTCCTACATGAACATTCTCACCTCCTCCTTGCACGTCTTTCCTCTCAAGAGCAAAAAGCTTTCTTGAAAGGAACCACTGATTCCCATTGCCTCCTCGTTTGAGGACTGTGCCAGTGAATGCGCTCCAATCAAGATGCATCGCACAGGCCACTTACCTATCAGCGTTCTAAAAGAAACTCTTTTTCCATCATCAGTCTGATTTATGGATGCATTCTGTATGCTGCAATGTAATGTATAACGATCGTTAACTTTTTTTTTTCTTCCCACATCTGTGTGAAAACGAGTTGGGCAATGAGAGATTCATGGCGAAACAACTTGTTTTACATCCTCAGCTCTATTCACATGCTTCAAGCCCTTGTTCCACTGTGACTTGGTATCGCATGATCACACATGAAGGCGCGCACAGACATACACTTAACAGAAAATTACTCACAGCTGCAGAATCCCACGGCAAGGGGAGCCAATCGTAAATCAGGAATGATTTAGATGTAAAACTGATGTTGCGCCCACTTTTATGACCTGCCGTCATTGAAATACAACTTTGAATACTTTTCTATGTTCGGAAGAAGCCACAAAATCATTTTTTAGTGACTGAATCTATATCAAGACCTTGAATGTACTTTGGAAGTTTTATTTCAGTGCTGCTGATGAAAGATGTTCACAATTGTAAATTCTGTTTGGTTACTCAGAGAGAAAGCTCATTAATTGGTATAAGTTTCATGAGTCGTGCTGCTTTTATGATCTATCTCTGGAACATCAACAAGGAACAGTTTTGTAGATCGTTATTTTTTTTTTCTCATCTGAACTCATATTACCTAACAAAACGAAATGATCTAATTTAAAAGATGGTGGATGACAATCCAACATTCACCTAATCTTGTGTCTTTATATATTTCTCATTGCTCTTGATTTTCATTTTGGTTCCTGTCTCGATAATGACTGGGATCTAGGTAAAATTGAGCACATTCTATTCTTTGATATTTACAGAAGGATTAATAGAGTGCAGAGTCAGAACGCCAATATCTTCAATGTGGTGTGTGAAAGTAACCCCATTATAATAGGACCTTGTTGAAAGTCATGGAGCCAACGATATTTCCGTGAAAAAGTATTTGCCCCCAGCCTAAATGTATTTATTTATTTTTTAATATTAATCCCAACAAATTGTTACGGGTCACAGAGCCAATTTTAGTATCTTCCAAGTAAATACAAACTGCAGTTAGTAAATCAGTTTTATCGATTCCAAAAACAAAATCTATCTGGCCCGATGTGTAAATCAGATCGCCCTTGTTGAATCGTGAGGTAACCGTGTTTAAAGTAAAGTAGGCTACATGATATTAAAAAAAAAATACAATAAAAAAGACAGAGATATAAAATGGCAAACGCATGAGAAACAAAATTTACAAAGCTGTTTCAAAGGCTTTGGGACTCAAGCAAATAATAGTCAGATCGATTATCAACAAATGGAGAAAACTTGTGCTGGATTGGACTATGCTGAAACAGCCCAGGAGTGGTTGGCCAACTAAAAGGCCAATTAATATTCCTCCAAGAGTGCAATGGCATCTGATCAAGGAGGTCACAAAAGCACCAAGAAAGACATTTAAGAACTTCAGGTTTTAAATCGAGTCAATGTTTGTTACCCAGCTTATAGAGAAAGACACAAAAATGGCATCCATGGGCCAGTTTAAAGGTGAAAATCAAAAAGAGCACAAAAGCATGTCTCACATATACATTCAAATATTTTAATTATTCCCAAGACCCTTAAGAAATATTGTGTGAACTGATTCATTCGACAAAGGTTGAATTTGTTGGATGTTTGAAGCATTTGAAAAGAGAGAAAAAGAACAAAAAGAAGACCACACCAACAATCAAGCATTGGGGTGGCAGATTGATAGCATGTGGCTGTTTTGCTCTTCAGGACTTTGAACGACTTGCTAAAAATGGAAGTGGAGACTCTGTTTTGAAGAAAGCTGCAGTGCATTGATGTGTTTTAGTCTTTTTTAGTTTTATGCAAAAATTAAGTCAAATACTAATGGAGACGTACTGTATTGCTTCTTTGCCTCCATGTATATTGTTTGATCATTACCATGCATTGCAGCCATCTTCAGGACTTTGTGTAGTATCAAGTCAAAATTCTCAGCCCGAAGAGCGAGCTTGCATTGTTTTTTATTTTTTGATTTTCTGTTACAAGTAGGAATTTAAAACCTCACAAAACTGAGTTAATGTCCACCCTTCACACATCCTATTTGGTTACCAACTCATCAGTACTGTAAATGTGAAAGAGCTGGTTCGGCACCTTCCCAGGCTATTCCCAGATGTGAAAGAGAGGCTGTCTCCATAACTGGAAGCAGTGTCGCAGTACAGAGGCGTGTAGTACTAATATTTTCTCTGTGTGCACTGTGTATTATTATACTACTGTAGAGCCTCCCCAAAGATGGCAACTAAAATCTGATTCTCCACAAATGAAGAAGATTTTGTATCTTTGCGTCTATTTTTTTATGGCTTCAGGCCAATGGCTCTCTCAAAATTCTGAATTGTCCAGCACCCATAAATACGTAGATGTTCCTGTACTTACAAAAGTAATAGGTCATAAAATGATAAATGTCAAACCTAAAAACATTTCTCAACTAAAAAGTTACCCCTCAAATGCTTTAAAGGTCAAGACGTTTTGAGCGTAACAGATGTTTTTGAGAGGAATATGCTTGAAAAGCATACAGACTCTATTCCAGCCCGCCTCAACAAATTGTGTGTAATGATTTTGCTTTGCACTTTCGATAAACGCAATAAAACTCTTGCATTGTCCCAAAACATTTGTGTAGCGCTAATGTAGCAATATGTCAACGGCACACGGCTTTTTAGTGCACCGGTCATGGTGATACCTTTTCTACATTGTGTTTTCTGTGTTTGATTAACAGATTGGTCAACCGTTTTTTTTTCTTTTTTTTTTTTTGAGAAATGACTGATTTTAAGCCGTCTTTTTCATTCATCTGAGTCCCATCTGTTTCTGCAGATTGACAAAGAGGAGGGTTGAGTTTTGACTGCAATGGTTCGCGGCGAGCATTCGCCTTTCGATCACTAGCCGCAGACTGGTTGCACATGTTCTTTTCATTTGTTTGACAGGGTGAGTTTTATGTTTAATCTATGTTTGACTTTACACAGACACAGTCCATGTACAGAGTGCTTTTCAATGCAAACATTCGCCATCAGTAATGGCATTTTGTGTCTCACCACACCCAAAGTCTTGTATTATCCCATCCTCCTCCATTCATTTTTGAACTCCAAGCCTCTCTTTTCCCACTCTTTTGTCTGAAAGTGTGATATGTTGCTCCTCAGGGTGAAGTTTGGGGCAGATTGATGTTGTTCAAGCTTGACTGTGGTCCGCGAGGCCCTGCTCCCTCCCACATTTCATCCTATCTCCTCCACTGTGCATTAATTCGAACTCCATACTTCATTGCCATCCTTTCCTCCATCACTCATTGTTCCTTTCCTGTCCTGTGCAACATTGGTTTCTCCCACCTCATAATATCCTTTTCCGTCTTGGGACTTTGAATTTGTTCATTCCCTTATTCCCTCTTCTCATCTGTTGTGGCCATTTTCACCCCCTTGGTCTTTCGGTATTTCTCCAGTGGTTAATAATAAAAATAATCATAATAAAAAAATAAATAAACAAGGGTAAAAAGGGGCAACAAGACCAGCAGAATGGGTGGAGCATGTGAGGGAGAGCGGTAATACCTGGGTCAAGTCAGTCCGATGGCCCCATAGGCATTGGACCTGTGAGTTCAGCAAAGTTCAAATTTGAAATGATTTAGTGAATTTAATGACTAATCGTAGCTCCATTTCTGAGACGGTATCCATAGCCTGTCTTAGTGATTACTTGGCTTAGGGGGTTCAGTCCTATGCAGAACAGCAGTGGGGAGAGTGCATCACCTTGGTATATGCCACATTTGATGGACACTTGGGTAATATATATATATATATATATATTGGAGAATGACAGAGCGAAGATCCTGTGGGACTTCCAGATCCAGACTGACAAGATGGTAATGGCGAACCAACCAGATATCGTGATCATAGATAAAGGGCACAGGAAAGCCGTTGTAGTGGATGTAGCGATCCCAAATGATGGAAACATCAGAAAGAAGGAACATGAGAAACTCGAGAGATACCAAGGGCTCAGAGAGGAGCTGGAGAGAGCCTGGAAGGTAAAGGTTACAGTATGTGCCTGTGGTGGTCGGAGCACTCGGGGCAGTGACCCCCAAACTAGATGAGTGGTTGCAACAGCTGGAACAACGTCGGACATCTCAGTCCAGAAATGTGCAGTGCTGGGAACAGCAAGGATACTGCGCAGAACCCTCAAGCTTCCTGGCCTCTGGTAGAGGACCCGAGCTGAATGAGGGACGGACACCACCCGAGGGGTGAGATGAGGATTTATATATATATATATATATATATATATATATATAATATGTCGGCATTATTTAGTACCCCATATTAGCTTTTTTATTGCCAGCTCGATGTGAAAACACAAGTTAATTTACTTGGCAGGCTAAGTGGTGCAAAGTGTTGTGAATGTGCCAGAACAAGATTAATTAAATGATTTCAACAGTGAAAACTGCTGCGGGAGGTCTCGCAGAGGTGCATTTTTAGCTTGACAAAGAAAAATACAACTCTTTACAGCTTTTTTTTTTTTAGTCTCTTCGCTTTTCTTCTGTCTCCAAGGGGTTATTCTTTTGTTTTTTGTTTTTTTTCTTACCACCAATTAAACGCAGATATTGTATGTGGACTGCCGACTACCAGAGTGTAAAGGGATTGCCCTGCTGACTTGTCCACACAGAAGAGGAAACATTTCTAACAGCACTGGGATTACTTCTCTGCAGTTTGTCGACCTCTGAGGAAACCCGATGGGAGTTTCTAAAAATGTCACAAAGAGTCCTGTTTCTTCAAAAGCATAAAAAAAAACTCTAAATGTTAAGCCTGAGGATTTTTTTTGTTTAGTTTTCTGCAGAACTTTTAATAGTTATTAGTCTCTCCTGACAAGTCTTGCATACTGAAAGCAGTTGACTATGGAAGAAAAACGATGTCCCTTAAAAAGTATTATACATGAAAAATAATTACACAGAGCAACCTCATGCTGTCTGGTTTGAAAATGGAAACAGCATTTCCAAAATATGTGGCTTGTATGCCTCATTTGTCGTCCATTTGTGTTTTATTTTTTTTAACAAAACAATTTTTCACTGTTAAACTTAAAATTCGTTTTTTTTCAGCTCAGACAATCAGCTCTTATAATAGACTCTATTCTTTGCCTGACAGAAAACAAGTGTACATAAATGCAAGGTTGATGGATGTCGGTGAAAGTAATCATGAGAAGGTTTCTGAGGGGACCACAGACATTTTTGTGTTGCATATAGATTTATTATAAGATTTATTATAAGCTTGCAAGACTCGAAATAGGCACACAGCTGCCCGACGCATCTGCTTCCACGAATGGCTCTATATACAGTTCGGTCGTGTATTACACAATAAAATCCCCCACCCCCCCAACCCCCCGCTCTCGGTATCATCGACCGTTTATTGAATATAAATCAGTCTGGTATAATTACTTTTTCGTCATAGACAAAAAACACCAACAACAACACAAGCTGACCACCAAAATTCAAAAAAGAAAAAAAATATTTTAAAAAGTGAAATTTCAGTGGCCCTTGTTTCGTGTATGAATGCTGATGACTCACATGTCGGCATATGCCATCTGAAATATGCCTCGTATGCTGACATAAAGGGGGTTAATTAAATCCTCAATGCAAATGGTTGTTTTCAACTTAAGATAGTGTGTATGTTAACAAAACTTGTGCAACACTGATAATGTTTTCCTCGGTGTATACTCCTCAAAATCTCTCTTCTCTTCTCCTCACCTAAATCTCGTTTTTTTTCCATCTGCTCAAGCAATTCCATCCTCATCTTTTTCCTAGCCCCAATTTCACCACGCGTATGTATCGATCGGTTCTGCCACGCCATTCTTTAATGTTCCGCTCTTCCAATCACTGCCCTGCCACCCCAATGATGAGAGAACCACTTTTGTCAGCGTGAATGGTTCTTCTTTTTGTTTGTTGGCAACCAGTTCAGGTGCACCACATCTACTGCCCGTAGATGGCAGGGGGCAGGCTCCAGCACACCCGCAACCCTCATTAGCATCAAGCAATTCGGAAAATGGATGGATGTGAACACATATATCTTCTTAATTTAGTCAGTGGATGTAGTTTAAATGGAGAGACAAAGAGCAACATATGCTGAAGATGAGTTAAAGCAGCTGCATTTGGAGCCCACATTTCCGCCACTTTTTTTTTTTAAATCATGTTTTTCAGTGCAAAAGCCTCGCAGTGTGCTGATATTCCCCAATGTCTAATCTTGACATCTCCTCTCTGACTTCCCTGCTGCGCGGATAACCTTATTAGTGTTTTGTGTTGTATCTGTGTCGTTCTGAAATGCATTCTTTTCTTTTTGTTGCCTTACTTAGGTTATTTCGTTGACTTCAATTTTCTTCACCGAATGTATTTCAAAGTCATGCATCAGTTTTGTTTTTTGTTTTTCATTGACTCACTGGTTGCAGTCCATGGAAATTCAACATATACTCACAGATCGAAAGATAGTATAAGCGCATTATTTAACGAATTCCAATTCAAGGGGGGTATTAAAAATAATGCAGTTGGAAAGATTGTAATTATTTGTTTTTTTTGTTTTTTTCTTTGTGTACCGTGGTTGAAATTTGCAGTGGTATTGAGCTACACTTTATGATAACGTGCGCCTGTTTTCCCACATATTTCAGCTACCTTATTTAGGGTCGCAGGTAACTAGACCCTGTGACAACTGACTCGAAGGAAGACTTTGCAGTTTATTGCCTTAATCGGAGTTAAAACAAAATGTTGTTTTTGGTGTCCATGATCCCATGGCCAGTGGTATGATGAAAGACTCAATGTGCTCGCAGACAGCTCTGTTCCGCTTCTTTCGTCTTATCTATGGTGAGGCCAGAATCAGGATGAAGTCAGTGCTGTGGATAAAAACACCACACAAGTTCGAAAATGACATCTGAACATCGCGGAGTCTAATTTACTAACTCAAACAGATGCACGAGCTGATCTTTTAACCTGGCTGCGATCAGGATTGCGTCTGCCAAACCCTCAAAATTGCCACGGAGAAGATTGTCCGCAATATGGGAGGAATATATGCAAACCGAATCAATTAGGACGTGTAATGTGATTAATCAAATCTGAGCTGCGAACAGATTGCGATGGCTGATTCTGTGTCATTAAATTACGCATCTAAAATGGCAGGGCGTGCAAAGCGGTGCCAGCGTAGCGCAAGTTAAATGAAAGATGGTGGTCTTTTCTGCTCGTGTAAACATTTCTGAAATGTCACAAACCAAGAACGATTGTGTCATATCGCCTGTAATATATGTAATACAGAATAAACAATTACAAATACATACAAATAGGCATTCAGTCAGCAAATGAAAAGTGTCGACTTCCAGTTCAGGATGTACCGCACCTCAAAGCCGTGCCTTTGGAAAGACAACAATGTATCAAGTCAATCATTGGTGTTGCTCAGAAATGAAAGGGAATCCCGCGCTGTACATTTCGCTCATAAGATTTGTTCGTGGCGGTAGTTAGCTTCCCAGGGTTCGTTGTAAGAAAAGCATTTTCATCATTTCTGTGGGAAAAATCTGGTCGTTATAAACGGGTGAAAACATTGCAAACGGGGTACGTTGAAAAAGGTTTTGACTGCACCAGACAAATGACAAAGCCAGTGTAATCTGTTCGGAGGGCAGTGGGTGAGTTCACCCCCAAACCCTCACACACACACTATATTGCCATTTACTGCAGGGAGAAAAAACAAAAAACAAAAACAATGACCAACAGGGGGATACAGAACAGGAGTCCAACGGGTCGCTTTTTAAAACGCTCCATGTTCGCAGATAAAAAAAAAAAACATAAGGCAGGTGGAGGGCTAGTGAGGGAGGAAAAAAACAACAACAACAACAACTCCATACTGTGCTCCTCTTACAGGAGCACAGTATGGACAAGGGAAAAAAATGAATTTCAAAACGTCAGGAAGCAGACACACGTTAATAGATTACACACATGAGAAAGTGGATGGGGCTCTCGGGTGGGCGGAACATGACCATCCAACCCGATTGGCTGGAGCCAATCGGGTTGCCACCACGTCATATTCTGCAGGTGCGCCATAATAGTAAGGAAGGAGGATTTTGGGGTGAAGCCAACAAAGTCATTGATGGATTGGGTTGTGTTGTATTCGCGTGATCAATATTAGGAGAGTGTCTGCACCCCAATGCAAAGTAGAAAAAAAAAATGGACAAAAACCGAGCAATTGTTGACAAAGGAGAGACGGGCAGTCCGACCTGTAGAGGGCTGTAATTCCTCCAACATGCTGACAAGTCGATTGCTTGAACATCTGCGTTTGTTCTCCGCTCCACTGAGCAACATTTGTCTGCCACTTTCATGTTGTTTACCCTGCTCAAACCCTGTCAAAAAATCCCAAATTGCAGAGCTGAGGCTCGAATCTAAGTCAAAATGTGTTTGACTCTTTGAATGCTGATCAACCTTCCAGTCCGGTCCCAATACTTTGGAGAGATGGTTCTTGTCAGAGAGAAAAGAATCACCTTTACCAGTTTTTGCAGACAACTTGCAACATCTCCCACATCCCACAAAAAAAAAAAAAAAAAAAAAAACATAGCTCACGTCTCCACGGTCAACCTTTCAAATCTTATTTTAATGTTACGAGCTCACCTGCCTACAGTGATGTTCCAGAGGAATTTTAATCTTAGTAAGGAGCTCGAAAAGGTCCGTTGCCTGTTTAAATGGCCGTTAAAAATGCCCTCTTAAAAGATTTGACGGCGAGAGAAATGAGCTGAGGGAGGCATATGCCCGGTATATGCCGTTACGGTTGGATGCCAATAAAAAGCACATTGTGTCCATAAAACGACAATAAAAATCAGTTCTCAATGAATTCAGTGTGTAGCTCTGTCTGCCGTGGCTGAGGATGCAGCACTCCTGCCAATATCAGGAGGAGGATTGAGAACAATTCAGAAGGTTTAGTGGTGCCCTTGGCAAATGAAATCATCTCTTCAAATGTGCGCCACCCTGTTGGATGAAACAACTCCACTTGGCTCTCCTGCCTTCAGCCGTCCTTTCATCCGCTCATTTACAGTACAGTACTGCAAAAAAAACCAAAAAAAAAAACGCATTTGATCCATTTGACGAACATTTGCGACCATGAATCAACCTTGACGTGAAGGCTTACTTTAGCTACCGTCGGCAACAGTCTGAAATGTTCGCCCCTCAGTGGGGTAGAGGAATGAGCAGGAATGCTCAGAGATGCGTGAATGGAGGAAAACGCCACTTTTTTTTTTAACATGGCTATAAAAGCTCCCAAAAATGTTTCCGCATGATACCGTGATGATAACAAACAGTAGACCAGCGATGCATTCTACATTCATTCACTCATTAATTTCCCGATCCGCTTCATCCTCAGCCTATCCCAGCTGTCTTCGGGCAGTAGGCGGGGGACACCCTGAACCGGTTGCCAGCCAATCGCAGGGCACACAGAGACGAACAACCATCTGCGCTCACACTCACACCTAGGGACAATTTGGAGTGTTCAAATAGCCTCCCACGCATGTTTTTGAAATGTGGGAGGAAACCGGAGTACCCATAGAAAACCCATGCAGGCCTGGAGAGAGCATGCAAACCCCACACTGGAAGGCCGCAGCTGGAATCGAACCTGGTACCTCTGCACTGTGAAGTCGACGCGCTAACCACTGTTCCACCGCGCCGCCCCAATGCTTTCTACAATTAAATGAAATTGTCTTGCTTGTCTGAAAGGCAGCGGAGCCTGAGGAAGTGAAACAATTCAAATGAACAAGTTATCCATCAATCTATTTTCTATAGGCTACCGCTTGTCCTGATGAGTGATGGGGGAGCGTGAAAACCGATCGCGGCTCACTTTGAGTGAAAGACAGGCTAAGTGGTCGCCCCTTACGCGCATGGCTAATACAGACAAACCTGACACTCGTGAGGATAAGCGCTTCGGAGAATGGATGGATGGATTCACCGTCACATATGGACAGTTTAAGAGGACTCACTTAACCTACGATGCAAATGCTTGGAATGTGTGAGATAACCCGTGCAAGCAGAGGGAATACATGCAAATTTCACACAGGAAGGCCTGAGTGGAAATTCCAACCAAGAGTCTCTTGCTTGTTGAAAATCAACACAATGGCGACATGTTCAGGAATGCAGCCTGATGACTGCTTCGGTTGCTTTCAATACCTTGTCATGTGTGGTTGGTTCAGAAGGCTTCAATCAAGGGAGCAAAGGCGGGTCAGCGAGGAAAGATCGGGTTTGTGACAAGAATGACTTCCAATTGGATGCCTTGAGGAAAAAATAAAAATGAATTGGCCTCAGTCATGTTTACGCTAGCATCACCCTAAGAATGGTCAAATCTGTCAAACTCCACATCAGCAAAACCAAGGATGCCTTTTGCTCCTCCAGTTCACTTCATATTCAACTTTATATTCCAGAAGTATCCTTATATCTTCATTCTGTATCCTTGGGAACAGAAGGACAGAAGTAAATCAACAAATGACTGACTGCGACTACCTGTATATCTTTTTGAGTGGCCCAGTAGAGTCTTGACCTCAGACTGATTGAGATGCTATGACATGATCTCGGGGGAGCTATTCATATTGAGCACCAGACATATTGAGAATATTGCTGTAACAGTTTTATGAAGAGGAATGGTCCAAAATTCCCCCGTTGTACAGGCTTGATCTTCAACCTCAGATAATGCACGCTTCATGTTATTGCTAACCAAAAGGGGTTCAATCATTTACGTTGAAATGATATCGTCGTGGAACTTGATCGATGGTTTTGTTGTGATTTCGATTCCTGCTTTCTTTGGCCAGAATCTGTCGATATATAGATCATATTCACGCATGGATAAAGAGATGTACTTTTTTTTCTGATTTGAACTGGATTAGTAGAATTGTGTATGTCGTTGTCACTTGATTGTCTGCCGTCTTAAGTACAATGAATTGTTAAAATGTGTTGCTGTTTGAACCAGACAGCTGCTCGGAAGCCTTTGGCACCCATAAAATAAAACAATATTGCAGTGTTGAGGTCATTTTTATGGACCGGGGTAATTTAGTGCGAGCCGTTCCGTTGTTGAACATATTTCCAAAAGAAGTCCCCCCCGCCCCTCCGCCCTCCAACAGCCCTCCCTTGTAGTTGAATTCAAATGTAATGTAGATGGCAAAATGTTTGACAGTTACGGCATCTCCTTCGATTCTTACGAAGAGACCGAAGTCAGAATTAAGGACAAAGCGCGAGACCGAAGAGAGCACTTAAGATGGCGAAATAGGTTGATGAACAGAAAGTGATATTGTGAAGAAGTGAAAGCCGGTAGATCAAATGGAAGGGAGGGGTACATGAAAAGCGACATGAGCGTTGGGGTGCAATGGAGGGATCGAGTTTTCATGCTGACTTTATGCACTCGCTGCAATCCCCTTTTGCCATAAATCTGCTGCTTTATATTGCCAACAATGCACTTAGCGCTCTGTAAATAAACAAGCCCTTATTGGCTTTTTACTCGATTGACTTGTTTAAATGCATACTTGTTAGAATTTCTGGCCACAGTGCAATGAGAAGGTGTGTGTGTGTGTGTGTGTGGGGGGGGGGGGGGGGGGCTCAGGAAGACATGACTCAGGAAGCAAAACTTTTGTGTGGAAAAAAAAATAGCTGAAAGAAACTCAAATGAAAACGTTTGAGAACATCCAAGAAAAAAATGGTAAATCCTTTTAGGTGGTGAATTATCATCATAACTCCATCCCCCTCACCCTTGATGTAGTAGCGAGTGTGAGCGGTTAAATGTTTAGATTTTTTTTGCAGGTGTTCACAGGCGTGAAAGGTACCAATTTATTTTAAATGAAGTGCGTTTGGCTCATATTAATCAACCCTCACGTTGTCATTTCAAAATTTGAAAAGGTGTTGAACTGTTCTAAGATGACTATTGCAGTGGTGAACCAATGTCACAAATCTTACTCTGACATTGATTGCGCAATTCAAAACGATTTTGATTGTGATAAACGCAAATCACGTTGATTCCAAGTTGGAAGTAGACCAGCCTCCTGGAATTAATTGGATTCAGCCTAAGAGGTTCCACTGTACTGTCTTTATTCTGTAGAGGAAACTTGTATCATTAAATATAAAGGACGATAGCGATATAGTGTAGGGTACAATCTTCAGTTTCTAAATAACCGCCCTCCGCAAAAAGACCATTTGTCATATTTTGGCCCCCTGGTAAAATTGTCTCAGTCCATCCCTTATTACAGGCACTGGCCATAAAATTTGAGGACTGTGTGGCGCAGAAACACGGTGGGAAAAGTTTGACTTCTGACCCGTTTCTCCGGGTCGCAGCGGAGCCAAAGGAGACCTCAGAGAGAAGAAGGATCGTGTAACGATTCAAATTTGGCAGCGCATTTCCTCGCTGGGCAAGAATGAAGGTGGATAACTGCGGCAATTGCAAACGACCGTTGGACTGACGTTCCGGCCGGCTTTTAAAGCGCACAGCGGGGATTTTGACTAGATTAAAGCACTGTGCTGTTCAAACGACTGTTAAGACATATCGGATTCCACTTTAGATGTGAGTTTTAGTTTTTTGGGGAGGAAGAGGAAAGGAGGCAACACTGCTGCCATTTGTCTTTACATCAATGTGCACAGCAGTCTTTTATTTTTTGTAGTTATTTTTTGGGGGCGTGCTGGATGTATATGCTTGCAGGCCTCTTTATGAGACACACCTAGCTGTCCTTCAGGACGCAATTAACATAATTAGATTTTTATCGAAACATGGAAAAATTGATTGTTTTCAATCCCATTTCAAGCACATCAAAGTGCCCCTGAGGTTTTATTTTACATTTATTTTCGTCAGATGGCGCAGTGAGAAAAAGTGTGCTACCCGTAGTCCATTAGACTCAACAGTAGCAATGTCATTGATAATGGATGTACATCTAGTCTGAGGCGAAATCGACTTTGCCAATTCACTGCTATCTGCCGGAGCAGACTGTGCTCAAACTCTGCAGTGCATATTAGTGATTTACTAGGCTATTTACAATTCTCCCCATCGCCCCCCCCCCCCCAACCACACTGGAACTCAAAACTACATTACAGGTTCGGCCACCTGCTTATCTCGAGTCATACTGAACGTTTGGGTTCCATCAATTCAAACAAATTGTCATTTCTCCAAAAGGGGAGGGGGTGACTTTAGTTTAATACAGAGACACCCGGGAAAATAAGCACACAGAAACACCCGTCATGAGAGGATCTAACTGGAAGGCAAACGGTCTGTTTTCTACCCTATCAATATGTGCTGTGTATATCCTGAAGTAGGAACAGCAATTGGGTTTCTTTTATTTCAAAATCAACCAAAGTGGCAGATAGAAAGCAAACTAAAAAAGCCAAGGTGGCCCATTGCCAAGGAGTGGGAGACCCGTGCTGCAACAATAGAACCACATGGGTCTAAAAAACATATTAGCCATTTGCTAAAGCGTGGCAATCAGTCTTCATTCAACACAGTTATTATGTTCAAGGGAGGAGGAAGATGTAAAAAACGTATTTAGTCCTACCCCGTTTTGTGTTTATATCTAATAAATCATTTTTATACCAATCAGAAAAGAAAGAAAGTAAGAAGAAAGAAGTCTCCATTAAGGCTCAAACTTTACCCTTGACCGTGATATTTTTACAAATTCTGGTTTGTATCGGAATTATATATATCCACACGCTGGCACTCTTGTCAATTTTCTCTTGTATTCATAATGGATATTTCAATACTTTTCCCTATTTATCAACTTAGTTCTGATTTATCATTATATATAATGTTTAGAATTTATCATTTTAACTCTGGTTGATGTAGGTTGTTTGTACTATTTTTTTGAATTTGTTTTTGAACTCAGCAAGCGATTTTCTCAGTTTCCTGCCACACTCCAAAAACATGCATGACAGCCTGACTGAACACTCTAAATTGTCCCTGAGTGTGAGCGTGAATGGTTGTTCGTTTGTGTGTGCCCTGCGATTGGCTGGCAACCGGTTCGAGGTGTCCCCCGCTTACTGCCCGAAGACGGCTGGGATGGGCTCCAGTAGCCCCCGCGACCTCTGTAAGGATAAGCAGATCGGAAAATGGATGGCTGGACAATAAGGAGCTGTTGTTCAAAAAGTCTTCATTACTTTACCACTTATCTAGATGCACAATATACACATATGGGCACCAAAGTCCATCTCCCGGTTTCCAAAGTAGCCAAAAATGTGCTCATTAACAGATTCACTAAAATGACACAGCGGGCACAGCACTCATGAAATGTTTCATTTTATTTTTCTTTCTCTTGTTGTTTTCATTTATTTATTCTTTAACTCCAGACCGGTTAAAAAAAACTCATCATTACTGTGTTATTTATCTCCTTTCTACGCAAGGGAGTTGCTTTTTGAAAGTAGAGCTCATTAACATACATAAAGCCACCGACACGACTATGTGCCTAAAAGGAATGTGAAATTTATGCACATACCTGCTCAAAACTTTCCCAAACACAAATTGGACCCAAAAAAAAATAATGAAAGTCCCAAACACTAGGTGAAAATGTACCGTAAGTGTGGACGTACGTTTGGGTATGTGTATGTTTTTCTCTCATCAGTAACACTCTAAGCAACCTAAAGAGAAATTGTCTAATGGTAGCTTCCAGGTGGACGGATACATAGCGTGCGCTGCCAAATTGCTTCTTTGATATGGTTTGACAGCGAGGAATAAAAAGCGACACGGACTTCATTTAAACTTTCCACGAAACTTCAGAAGTTCACAACCAATCAATTCGGGGCAATTGCAATGTGAGCGATAAGAAGAGCCCCGGGGTCATCTATTTACATTTTGAAAAAAAGCAAGGCTGTTGTCGATTGGGGAAATTGCGCCAATGTTTTAAAGGGTCAAATCCAATCATCATGTAATACTCATATTACCTCAGCTGAGGAGGTGTGGGTTTGTCCTTCTGTTCGTTTCTCGGTTCTCTGGAACGTTCTGTTTTAAAGTTGGCATAAATCAATATCAAATATATTTTTTCTTTACCTTCTCCATGCAGTATGTCTAACGAAAGGGATCTCTTTTGAAAATAGTATAAGTGCAAATTATTCATTTGACCAAAAAAAATCACGTGTGGGGTTCAAACTGTAACAGAATTACTGCCAACCTGTTCATCAGAGAGGACAGACAACAAATGTTTGTCTTTTATTTTGGCAAACGTCAATATTAATCCACATTCATTTCTATTAACTCTTGAAATGGACAATATAGCCGTCCTATGGATTCAGATGCAAAGCTATGACCATGTAAAGCAGGGCTGTCAAACTCAGGTCCTGGAAGGCCGCTGTACTGCATTTCTTCCAAGTCTCCCTGCTGCAACACACCTGATTCAAATGATCAGATCATCAGCAAGCTCTGCGCAAGCCTGACATTGAACCTGTTCATTTGAATCAGGTGTGTTGCAACAGGGAGACTTGGAAAAAATGCATGACAGCGGCCCCCCAGGACCTTAGTTTGACACCTGTGATGTAAAGTCATATGAAAAAAAATCCAACTAAGTCACAAAAGGGCTCTTAAATAATTTGTAAGCGATCAACAAACAGTACTCAATGCGGTGTGTACTTTATATTGGCCCAATGTAGACTTATATGTTGTTTGCGTTTACATTTGACAGTTTTGTTTTCCTGGTATTAATCATCTAATGCAGTGGATCTCAACCTGGGTTCAATCGAATCGGAGGTTAAGACACAGCCGACTCAACATGTCATGTAGTTATGACATGTTGAGTCATAACTAGCCGTCACTGGCTGCAGACGATCACATTACATTGCTTGTCCAATCAGTGCTGCGGGAAATTTCGTTTGCTCAGTAGTCAACGTGTGACTGTCGTGATAGTACGTCGTGTGATTTTTAATGTTTTTTTTTATGTTTTAACACATGCTATGTCGAGCAAAAAAAGAAAAAAGAAAGTGGTCGGATGAATATGTACAACATGGATTCACACGCATCACGGAACGTGATGGGACTCTGCGTCCTATCTGCATGATTTGTCATGCCAAGTTGAGCAATCTTGTCTCGCACCAGCAAAACTGAAGTCACACTGTTCGAATCATTTTTTTATTTTTCACTAAGAGTTCGGTGAATCTGCATATGAACCGGTTGGGTTCAGTACCTCTTACAAAGTTAAGAACCACTAATCTAATGCTATTTGTCTTTTCACTATATGTCAGGTTTTTTTTTTCATCCGAGTTGCATTTTGTGTGAAAGCATTTTAATTGCTTTCAATGTTATATTATTTATATTTATATTCTTATTGTTATGAGCATAATTTGATAATACACTTTAGTATGATCCCCACATGCCATTTAAAACTGCATTATATTGCTCATCAAGATTACACTGACTTTAAAGTACCCAATCTCATATGCACATAAAATAGAATGTAGTGTACAAGTCTAAGGGACTTTTTTTCGTTTTTTTTTTTTTTTTTTTTTTTACGTGTTTATAATCACCAACAGGGCGCCATAGAAGATATATAACTAGGTGATTTGCGACATTGGCGCGATGCTGGCAATAGCTTTCAAGGCAAAGCGATTTGGGTGTAAGTCTTGGGGGTAAAACTTGACATTACGGTCATGACTTGTGACTTGTGTTCTCCCTCTGACGGCATTAGAAGCTGGCAAATTCCCATGTTGACTTCCAGCCCCTTGTTCTTAACTAGGTCCACTGTCAGCAAGGCTTGAGTGTAATACTAAAGGCTCGTTAGTATTCGCCGAGGCTCACAAGCTTCACAAGCTCCATATTTGAAATCTCAAAAGACCTTTGGCATGACAAACGAGTTAGCAGTAAAAGTCAAGTGATTTTAAATGTAGAATATTGAAGATGAAGATTCTGCTCTGTGGACGACTTTCAGTTGATTATATATATATATATATATATATATATATATATATATATATATATATATATTGCGCGTCGTCCCGCACGCGGTTTGTCCTTCCGTCTGTCCCTTTTCAAAACGTACCTACTTCACCGCGCCGCTGCGCGCCGCCACTGTGCCGCTCAGGCAGTGGCTCACTACGATCGCGCGGGCATCTTAGCGAAAAAATGTTGTCTACCCACAAGCATTGCAATGAAATTGTTAGTTATTTAGTAGAGCTAAACATCTCTTTATTTTCACGATAAGCAATGAAATGAACAAAAAGTTGAACTAAGCAACAACACTTTTGTGGGCCGAAGGCCCACCTTACCAGCCTTCCGCAGGAACTAGCTGATGAGCCGCCCGGAGTGCGGCGAACCACCACCTTACCAGCCTTCCGCAGGTACTAGTTGATGAGCTGCCCGGAGGGCGGCAAACCAGCTAGTATATATATATATATATATATATATATATATATATATATATATATATATATATATACATACATATATATGGTCTTCTGAGTGGCATTCCTGCTTCCTGCCAAAGTCTCACAGTGGTTCAAATCTAAATGCTAATGACAGATGCGCCCTTGACCCTTTCCTTCCAGGAGCTAATGATTTTTTTATGATGCCAAAAGGGAAAAAAATGGAAGGAAGTTTATTGTAGAGGGGTTAAAGAACACCTTTCTGTTATTATAAAGAGATAAATTGAGAACATTGAGACTGACAGACAAATGAGGGTGGGGGGGGGGGGTCTTTGAGATTTAAAAGAAAATGCAAACTGTGTGTACTTGCCAGTTTTTTTTTCAGTTCAATCAAATTACGGATGGACCACGCTCTATTTTTTAATCTGCCTCGATGAAGTAAACACAGTCTTCAATCTGAAAATAGTTTTTTTTTAATGAACCATTCATTTCATTCCACTCATTCAATAGGAGCCAAATTGCTTTGTTATGCATAAACAGTAAGATGGTGTGCATAATCGAGGCCGTTTATAGCTCACATGGCATTAATCATATGATTGTAATTACAATCATTTCTGTCAATGAATGTACAAATTCTTGGACACTGAGCCGCACTTCTATCAGAAGGAAAATTACCAGAATAAATAAATGAATAATAATCCAAACATCTGCATGCTGCATTATAAACTAGCTTTAATGACCAACTTAACTGAAAAGTGTAATGTTTCATGAACAGCATGGGGTTGATCCATTTGATGCATTTCTTTTTGGCCCGTACGGAATGGCGCAGGCAACAGCTTTAATCTCCTCATTATGTAATCAAGGCAAAATTATGCAAATGATTGTGGTAATGGGAGGCCTGAAAAGCGGCGATAGCGAAATATTGCTGTTACTGGTAGGCTAATTACGAGGCAAAAGCGCTGTCAACAAAACGCTTGGTATTTGATGACTGGTGAATAATGATATAACCGGGCATCATCTCAAATGGAAACTTAATTAACTTGCTTTGTTTGTGTGTTTGCTTCACTATAAGCTGATGACGTTGTTATATAAGTGCCGGATGTATGCGTGCACTCTGGATTTGTCGGTCCATAGATGTGGACAAACAGGAGCTACAGAGGCTTGAAAAAAATATTATTATTAATAAAAAAAATATTGAATTAGGTGTTGAGAGTGTGGCGTTGCATGAGAAACGAAGAAAAATATGGGTTGATGCTTGTCATGTTTCGGTTTGTGACCAACAGGTGGCACTGTAGGGCTCTACCTGTGGCTGCACACCTGTTGGTCGTTATGTCATTAGCTCTTTAAAAGGACTCCCACCCGGCCACTCATTGTCGGGTCATTGTTTGTTTCTTTGTTGCTGTCATGTATGTTTGTCGTGTTTTTGGTCATGTTTCTGTTATTGACAGTGTTTTGCTTAAGTCATGGGTTTTGTTTGCTACTTTGGATTCGTTTCGTTATTAGGACTATGTTTTGGATTTAGTTTTCTGTGTTTTATCAATATAACTTCTTCAAGTTCACCCTGCTCCTCCCTCCTGCCGAATGTTTTGGGGTCCACCACCACCTCGCATCGTGACAATGCTAACACTCATTGAGGACTTCTTAGTTCCTATTCATAAAACAATAGTAATCTGACATAGTGTATGCGCGACTTTATAATCACAACTACAATCCTCCACTCAAGACAATAAAGCACATTTTTTTGCTTGTGTACATGATTGGAGCCAACATATTGCCACAAGACGATGTTACACTCCGAAGGAAAACATCAAGCCATGCAGATTCATACATCAGGCTGCGTCCAAGGCAACCAAGCATCCATTCAGAAGTCCGAAGGAGTACCTCGATTAAAGTTTGCGCATTTAAATGTTGGCAGATCACTTCTAGAAGCATTTAGGAAATTAGCAACTCATCGATGATGATGGGCTAATTTGGGGATCAAACAAAGGTTAGCAACTGATTCAGCAAGACCTGAGTCTTCACATGTTTCGGGCTTTTCGGATGAAAGATGTTCACATGTCGTCTGCTTCTACGGCCCTTGCCTTGAAATAAATTCCAAATGTGTGCTGGTGTGTAAACGGAATGATCCGTACCCGGTTTTCAAAGGCGACTCGGAAGTCATGGAAGCGATGTGGAAGTCATCAGAGATGATTTTTCTCATCCATCAATGAATCCGTTCGTCTTTTGGAAATTCAGGAAATCGTTGAAAGGTATCGTGTTTGCAGTTTGAACACGCTCGACATTTGTTGAAAATGTGCATCGGTGTTTTGTGATTATGAACATGAGTCAAACAATCAGTCACTAAGCTTGCCCTAAAAAGTTATTACGCAATTTGGGTTTGTCTTCTTTGTGTACGGGCGATGATATACTGTAATCTCAACACGACTATGAAGCAAATGGGGTTTTATTGTCCGGAAACAAATTACACAGCATAAAACTGTGATGCAGCGACTGTGGTTTAATCATACGTTTTAATTTTCTCGCTCATTAATAAGACTGCCTAATGAATTGAGTCGGGTCGGTGGCACAGATTGCCCCATTAATCACGCTAGTAATAATCAAGTAGAATGAATGATCATGACACCTTCAAATATGTCGTTCCACTAAATTACAGACCACCTCTGGCCCAATCTGCATCCATTACAAAAAGGACGTTTTGACCCTGTGAAGTTTTATTCTGGCAGCATGTTTGTTTGTTTGCACGTTTTATTTGTTTTTATGTTAGACACACAGCCAACCACTTAAATAAATGACACTAGATGCTGTGGTGTATTAGTGTTTATAATTTCAAAAGGAGCCCTGTAGTGTAAGTGATGAATGACTTTAATACGATTACGCTAGTGGTTAGCTCACAGTTCTGAGGTTGGAGGTTCAAATCCATGCTTGCAGCCTTCCTGTGTGGAATATGCATGTTCTTCCCTTGCTTGCTCTTTGGCTATGATTGTGTGTGAATGCTTGCCTGTCGAAACATGCCCTGCAATTGGCCGGTGCCCAGTCCAGGGATGACACGCCTCTCACCCGATGTCAGCGGCAATGCCGCATTGCTAAAATGAGCAAGTACTGGATAGAAGATGGATAAATGGGTGTTCCTACGATCTACATTCTCAGAAGGAGATTGCTTTGTTGGTATTTCAACGTGGATGCGATGCATTTACGAACTTTGAAAAGTGATTGGAGCTGAGATACATACCGTACTTAACATCATGTGCTATTATAGGGTCAATCATCATGAAATGAGATGACACACTTTCGGGACTTCTGTCACTGCATGTGGCCATGCAATCACCTCTGCGAGGAAATGAACATTTCGCAGTAGGGTTTCCATGATTGTAGGAGGCATAGGGTTTAGAAGGTGTATAAAGGAGATTAAAATGCTTCATTGGGATACTTGCCTAGAAAGGCGGCAGGTGGGAACTATTTGCATTCTGAATAACCATGAAAATCCGCTAATCTCGTCGCATTGAGGTGGCAGTATGGAAATAATTAGCACTTCTGTTCCGAGCCATATGCTTCTGTGTCATCGTCATTATCACTTCCTTTGCTGTTATACTGTTTAAAAATGAAAATACATGGGCAAATGTAAAGTTGCACTTCTACGCACACACACGCACACACACGCACACACACACACACACACGCACACACACCGTATTTTCTGCACTATCGGGCGTACCTGAAAGCTTTCATTTTCTCAAAAGCCAACAGTGCACCTTATAATCCGATGTGCCCTATATATATGAATGAGTATTCTGATTTCTTCGACGTAGTATTTTAAATGTTCTGAAAAGTGCTTTGTTACAGCTGCAGCGGTTGTGAAGGCTCCAAATAAATCAAGCTGTGTCGTATTGTATTCCCTTTAGCATTGCTCCATCTAGTGGATGTCTAGTGCAACCACAGCCAGGGCTTTATATAAATAAAGCTTTAATTTATTGTATACATTTTGCATAGCGCCAAACGCAAAACGAAATTGTAGCCACTATTGTAGGTTCTATTCTATGCGCCTTATAATGCGGTAAGCGCTATACAGTATAGGAAAAGTTTAAAAAATAGGCCATTCTTTGAAGGTATATATATATATATATATATATATATATATATATATATATAAATGTGTATGTATGACAGTTTTTATTTTATTTTTTTACATTGATCAATGGTTTTTGAAGTTGTTGATTGATTCACATTTAAATTGAAACGATTTGAGGTCCTGGTTGCTGCTTGTGGTGATTGTATTCGTACTGTGACGTGTCAGAGTTCCATTCAAACTTGAGGTGTGTTTTAACAAGATTTTCCAAATTTCTGAAAAATATTCCCCGACTGCAACGGCACAAAACAAGTGTCATGACAAATGGTGTTGCATCTCCTCTTTCCCTTTTTGTTGTTGTTCTTGCTTTTTTGCCACACGCCATGGGAAACATGAAAAGGTCGTGCATTGCTTTATTGTAAGCATTGTTTTTAGCATTAGCATTCCAAGCCCACACACTACGGAAATGTCTTATTGGTTTAATTCAACAGGTCAGGAGAGTATAGAATGTGCAATCACACCATCTCCGGGGCTTAAGAGGAACACTCAGCGATGTAATGCGAGCGGTCAATTTGTGGCTTGTAGGTAGTTTGGACAAAATGCACACTTTCATTGTTTGCTGTGACTGTCATTCTGAGGCGATTTACCAATGAGGAAAAAAATGGCTGTGTGTGCCAAAGGCCAATGTTCTTAGTCAGGATTTACGCAGCATGTCCAAAGTAAACAAGATGGAAACTGGGCACATAAACACTCGATGACTTTGGTTGTAGTGATCTTCTGAATCTTTTAATGAATTAGTGAGCCTCTCCAATGGTTCACATTGGGCAGCCAATTAACCACAAATGCGTGTGGGTTACTGACCAATCATTCTCCCACCTTTGGTCTTTCAGTGCCTTGAGTTAATAAAGCTCATCACTTTGAAGAGAGAAAATTGTGTGTGCGGAGACACAGTGAAGCTGCTGGGTGTTTAAATCAACACAAAGCATCGATTCAAAACAGCTTAACTGGCAGGAGGTACGCGAAGCAAAAAAGGGCAAATGTTTTTGCCAAGCCATTTGACAAGGAAAAAGACAAACGGCAAAAAAAAGTGCACACACACACACACACACACACACAAAGATGGTGGAATTCAAAGACGAAGATTTCTTAGGTCTAATCATCGGTGAGCACGCTCTCTTTGCAGATATATAATCAACTCATAATTGAGGATATGTGGCTGCTGTGAATGAACAGTGCCCCCTCTTCCCTCCTCTGAGACTGATTATAATTTTCTTTTTTGCACTTGTTATCTGCACATAAATGGCTCCTCGTGCAGTAAAATATTGCAAGCGCTGATGAAAACGCAGATCAGTCCAATTTCTTGTCCAAATTTTTAGATTGCAGCCTGAGCATCCAATAAGGAAATCTTGATGAAGTGCTGCTCACGTTTCCTGTTTTGCCGAAACGAGTGCTGTTTTTGAAAATTCAAGGATTTCCTGGAAGCCGCCGTCCATTTGTTTCTCCCAACCCGGTACTTTTATAACAATATTACAGATAATTAAAGGACAAATATGATCATGTTCTCTGTGCTTCCAATAGCATCTACAAATGACTACATTAACCCTTTCAGGCACAGTGGATACTGTACTACAGTGGACAGCTTAGCATGTTATCAGGTTTATAGGGTTAAAATGAAAAGTGCTATTCTTCAGTGAAATGTATTTGTGAGTGCGGAGAACCGTGTTGTATCAAACCATTTGAGGGCTTTTTTTCCCCATCTCGGAAACCGGAGTACCCGGAGAAAAACCACACAGGCCTGGGTAGAGCATGCATTGCAAACTTTACACAGGGAGGCCAGAGGTGGATTTGATACCTCTACACTGTGAAGTTGACGAGCTAACCACTGGCCCTCAGGGCCGCCTAGTTAAATATTGATCATCAAAATTGTTCTAAATAACCCTGTGTAATCTATTACTGTTCTCCACTCTTGTAAACTACAACTACAATAATATTCATCCATCCAGTCATTTTCCGATCCGCTTCATCCTCACAAGGGTCGCGGGTATGCCACAGCCTCTGACAGGCTGTTTTCGGGCAATAGGCAGGGTACGCCCTGAAATGGTTGCCAGGCAATCGTAGTTCGTTACAGTCATAGATTTAAAATTTGACTTTGGTTATTTGACCTGCAATACACAAAAGGGGTATTGTAAATGTAAATATCCAATGTGTCACATAACATTATTTGATATCCAGGCCGAGAAAGAACAGCCTTGAAATGCTGTTGTTCTATGTGTCCGTAATGTGGCTTCAAAGTATGTGCCATTAGTGTAGCTCATTTGTGAAAGTCTTATTTGATCATCATTTCCAGTTAATGACATGACTGAGCGTGGCTTAATCATGGGTCTGTGGTCTTGCCGGGATTGGATTCTCTTTATCCATCTAATTGAGCGTAATAATTTACCTGAAGATCATGACATTTTTTGGAGTAGTTATAACTGGCTGGAATTAAATCACATTCACGCGGCGCATTGACCTCGAGATCACCCCATCAAAGATGGTCTCAAAAGAAAAAAAAAAAAGAGCTACCGTTTTGAACACGCGATTTTCATGTGACTGCTATTCACTATTTAGTATGTAAAGACAAGAGTATGAATTATACAGCGTTAAAGTGGCATGAATTATTGTGGCTTGTGGCAGGCAAGTCAAACATTTCTGGTGTGAATGTCATCGCCATGTCAAGGTTTTGTGCCAAATGATGGAATAGAGTTTTCTTCAGGCACACGTCCTTCAGATGGACACCCCGATTTTGACCCTACTCCTTCCTTATAAACCACCGTCACAAATTTTTTTTCCGCTGTTCGGAAGCTGCATCATTAGCATTGTGTAATAGTACAGTGGTTTATATTATGCAGTAATGACTTTTTTTTTTTTGGTCTTGCCGACACTACACTAGTTCGCGCTCAGTGAATATCACCGGCAAAAGGAAGCCGTGAGAATATGGGTGGAAAAATCAAATGATGACAGTTGAAAAGGGTGGATTATTCATGAAAAGAGGGGAGGAAAAGGAGATTACAAATGTCAAGGGAGCGCAGTCGTTGAGACATGTATAAAGAATGAGGAGAGAAATGTCACCTAGGGATAAAGAAATGAAATTCTACAGAGGGGAAGCGGTGAGTGGTAAGAAAACTGTGGAGGAAGGTGGAGTGTTCTCTTCGCGGGAGGTCGCAACGACTAGGGTCAAAAGGAAGCCGGCTGATGAGGACAGAAAAGGATTATGGGTGAGGAGTCTGAAGGAGAGCGCCACATAATTGAATAAAACGCGAAACCAATGCTGTGTCATCAACAAATCATCTCCGGCACAGCTCTGTAGTCCCAAAATATTCAAGCTCTACGTTACATCAGTATAATTTGAAATGAATTATAGACATGTCACTTATAGACTTGTAGAAGAAGACTTGTCACCTGTGGCGCAGAATTTGGACCCAGAAGCAAGACAGGACACGCAAATGAAAAGACAAGAGTCTTTATATACAAAGACATCAGGCGACGCCCAATCCTATGACATCATAAAGGGATACCGCAACTATAGAGCAACCGATAAATACCAAGGTTAGCACGTCGGCTTCACAGTGCAGAGGTACCGGGTTCGATTCCAGCTCCGGCCTCCCTGTGTGGAGTTTGCATGTTCTCCCGGGGCCTGCGTGGGTTTTCTCCGGGTGCTCCGGTTTCCTCCCACGTTCCAAAAAAAATATGCTTGGCAGGCTGATTGAACACTCTAAATTGTCCCTAGGTGTGAGTGTGAGTGCGAATGGTTGTTCGTCTCTGTGTGCCCTGCGATTGGCTGGCAACCGATTCAGGGTGTCCCCCGCCTACTGCCCGGAGACAGCTGGGATAGGCTCCAGCACCCCCCGTGACCCTAGTGAGGATCAAGCGGTTAGGAAGATGAATGAATGAATGAATGAATGAACAAAATGGTGGGGCGATGCCCTCTATTGGCAACCCACCGCTAATAATGACCTCATCTATTATTGCCCGACACACATTTTCTTTTCGCAAGGGGGGAGTTCCTTACTGTGTTTCTTGCTACCTCATGTTTGCAAGAACATTTTGGGACGTCTACACTTGAATTGCTTGTCTCTCTCCCCGATTCCTGTTCAATTTCACAGCATCCGAGCATGAGCCTAGACCTTCCTTTATAATGCCTCGTGAAAAATGGAGGAGGATATAAGCCCTTTTAAAAATTATGGCTCAGCACAAAAAAAATGCAAAGAAAAAGCTGTTTCTAAATTATACTTTTTCCATTAAAGAGTAGCTTATCCAATTCGAGGAAGTGTCAAGGAATTGGTCAAACCATGGCCTTATCAACAGTCTTTTTTTTATTTTTTTATTTTATATATAGTTGCGAAGTAGAACTTAAAACAGAGTGGATTGTGCAGAAAAAAAATGTGATTGAACTGGAACATCACCAGTTATGTGAGGAATGGGGGGGAGCTATTAACCAACTGAGTTGTTTGAATATATATACTTGGATCAATCATTGCCTTATTGAGAATGCCGATGCTGATCTATTTTTTTAATCAGATTTCAGTCAGCAAATCAGTCCAAAATGCTGTGATGCAACCAAAGGATAGCTCGATGTAGTATTTTATTGTTGCCTGGGGGAATAGCGGCTAAACTGCAAGTTAGTCAACCAGTCAGTTAATCAGGCCATTAAATCACATTAGACCTGGCTAGTTAAAGAGCTGTCTTCCACACCTCGTTTCTTCCCTCATCCTCTTCTCGCTCATTTAAGGCAAACGGGGGGAGACACATCAAGTGCAACTGAGCTGTAAAATGGAAAGAGAGAAATTTGAGGCAGTATTTTAATAGTGGAGAACGTTTCAAAGTCATTATCCTTTTTTGGTATAACTTTAGTTCATCTCGCACCTTTTAGTCGTAATGGCTCCTTTTATCTCTTCTCCTCAATAGTTTTTGTGCTTAAGCGATACATTTTGCTCGGGTGCATACATCAAAACACAATCACACTCATGATGTTGATGGCAGTTTATTATTCATCACAGTTGTTGTTGTTTTTTTTAACCCTTTCATGCACTCTGTAACCCGATAATATGATAAGCTGGAGTAACCCTCAAAGGGTTAAACAATGCCCCAATAGATTCAACACGGCATCAGATACATCTCCTTCAAAAATGTATCCTGATCCAGATGATTTTTATCGATCGCAACCACTTGATGAAATAAACCTCACTCAATTCAACGCTGCATTTTTTTCCAGCGTGTCCACAATCATTTCTGTACATTTTTTGTGTCAGACTGACTTCTTAAGAAATCCGGGAGGAATATATCCGTTCCAATCGTGGCTCTTTGTACACCGATACACAGCCACACAAATGCACCGATGCTCTCACTCATCGTGCATGTAATGTGTATTCACAAGCAGATGCATATTTCATATGATTTTCCTCCACAAAGACATGACTCCATTTCAACCTCACCAACTGAATCATATTGGAAAGAAAAAAGAAAAACATACCTCTGACATGTCATAATTCCCAGGCTATTTTTTCTATCCTATTTCTCACGCCTCATTTCTTTCCATCTTCCTCAAGGGCCCTCTACAGAAACGTAACTGCCTTCACCTTGTCACACTGTAGCATAAGTGTCTCCTGAAATAAATTGTGTGTGTGTGTGTGTGCGTGCATGCTTGAGAGAAGTCTCTTTTTTCCGTACTCAAATCCCTCATTTTTGCCCTTATGTACTTTCAGCATGCTCTTCACTGGCATTCTCCTTTTTGTCTATGGCATTTGCTGAAATGATTATTTGAACTTCATCCTCTGCATATGCATTTTTAATTTTCAATAATTGGACAGAAAAATTATTCCTTCAAATGTTTGCTACAAAG
Source organism: Hippocampus zosterae (assembly GCF_025434085.1). Lineage (NCBI taxonomy): Eukaryota > Metazoa > Chordata > Actinopteri > Syngnathiformes > Syngnathidae > Hippocampus > Hippocampus zosterae. Next base: position 7,032,684 of record NC_067468.1, read on the forward strand.
TTGACAATGCACATCTTTTTAGGGCAAACATAAGAGTTTGTCAATTCGCGGATGCGTTAATGGACACTTTTGTGCGTGGAACAATGCTGTTGAACATAAAGACAACAGCTTGCCCAAACATGAAGTTGTAGCTGAACCTCTATTGTAGGGGCAAAATGAAGCCACTGCAGTGATGCTCTATTTGAGTTTTTATGAAAGGTGCTAGCCAGCAGTCCATCTTGTTCATAACTTCAGGTAATCCTTTTCTGTATCCTTTAACACCACTCAGTGCTAAGCTTCCCATTAATCTCCAATGAAGGCAAGTAGGGTGAAAAATATTATCGGTGATAGCTGTCCAAAGTGTTTACTGCAATCATTCAAAAATGACACTGTAGTCGTGTAGGTGATTGCGTGTGCGTGTGTGTATGTGAGTGTCAAAGCAAGTTCCTTACACGGTCAAGCAGTAGCTGAAAAGGCATTTATGGGAAAGGGAATTGTGTTTTGATGAAGCGGCGGGAACACACTGTGGATTGTCAATGCATGTATCAGTGCTCACGCTTGCATCTCAGACTCTTCTGTTTCCATCACATTCTGTGATTATTACTTTCAGATATCACATTTAATGAAAGAGAAATGGGAAGAAAAAAAACGTACATATTGAACGGGCCATAGAAGGGCTGGTGAGAGAAAAAAAAAACAAGCAAGGAAATGTAGTCTGATTTTCTGTTTGTGCTCGAGGGGTTGATAGACGCAAACACAGACGAACACACAGATGCAATACACCAGCGATATGGGTGTTGCCGTGTGTATCATGAACGTGCGTTTTAGTGATTCCGTGGTCAAGTCAAGGGAGATAGGAGAGCGTGTGCTCGTTTCGGATGAGACTCATTTGCCGTCTTTATGACCAGATCCCAAATGTCACATTGTTACCCTTTCAATTTGCCTATCCAATATCATGTGTTTTATGATGAAAATAAAAAAAGTAAAAGGCCAAGTGAGAAAATGCCAGTCAGTGACAAAGAGAAATGGTATAAACTTTAATGCTAGAAATGGAGCTGAGATACGTATATCCACTGTTACTCTTTACTCACTTCCAAGGGTTGAGGACAGGCGCCCCTCGCCGTCATATTTTGTAGTTACTACATGGAAAGTGGGACTGCTTACAATGATGATATATTTGGCCGACATCACGTTTCACCTATCCTATAAAACTGCTTTATGTGTCACATTTCCCCTTGCGATTTTATATTTTCTCACATATACCTGCCTGACATTATAGCCTCAACCAATATAATTTAGACTGATGGATAGATAGATAGATAGCTCGCTAGCTGGATAGATAGCTAGCTAGCTAGAGAAAAAGATAGATGGTTAGTGAGATAGATTGATGCAGCAATGTTTCTTATAGCCATTGTGAAGTTGCAAGACGCAGGTTGTAAATTGACAACTCGTGTTATTTTTGCATCCCGCCGATGATGCAGTTTTAGTCTGTTGAATCCAGTACCAATATGTCTTTACCCTTAAGAAGTTTGTCAGTGTTAAATGTATCCAATGTCAGAATTCATCGCGGACATTTTGTAACCCGCAAACTGGTAAAGCTCAGCTGACATTCCTTTTTACCCTCTGTGTACACACTGCTTTGGCTTTGCCACAAATATATGTACACACGCACACAGTACTACAGGAGCTGCACAGAGGTACCGACGGGGGAGTCATTACCGTATGCAATGTGCAGTCTATCAAAGTCTCCCCTGGAGCGACTTGAAGTATAATTGATAAAGCAAAGGACCTCACTGCAGCCTGAGCTTGTGAGACCCCACCAAGAGGGAGAAGATGCATCACCACAATTTGAGGCAAACTCTGGAACACTCGGCATTTAAATCACAAAACTTGGAAGGTATCGATGACACAATTTGAAAGACTGCCCGTAAGATGATATCTGGAAAATGTACAGTATATTTTCAACAGGTGGCACATTTTCATCCTTAGGGTTGCATTTGCGTTGAAAAAAAATAAAAAAAATCTAAAACACAACACTTGGTCTTACTTTTACAGCTATTATCTACAACTTAACTTTCTGAAATGAATAGTGGGCAATTGAGATGACACAAATACCTATTTTCCTCTACAAAATGTTCATGTCATATGAAGAATATTTTCATTAAACACATCAACTCAGTCCCAGTTTAAGATAATACACATTTTTAGTGTTATGGGGTGTCCTCCTTTGTGATAGTCGCCCACCCGTCTTTTACTACCGTCACTGAATTGTGACTAGACAGCCGTCTCCATTAAATATGATAAATGCACAATTCCCTTTTCAAGAGTTTGGCTTTCTGCTGTAACAGTGACGCAGAACTACAGCGGTTGGAGTACTGAAGGGGTCGGAGTTATTTAGTGTAAAAGAAAAGTTGGTTCCCAATTTAAAAAAAAAAAGAAAAACATTTTTTGACAACCAAGAGGCCGATCACAGCTAAATCATCTCAACAGTATCAAGGGAATGACAAAGAGCCAGTTGAACTCAACACATGAAAGAGACAGGAAGGGCGTTTCTTTCCAAACACATAAAATTGATTTATTAAAAAAATAATAATAACAAGAGGCGAGCAGGCGAGTTATGTGAGCCAAGGTCAGACTGAGTCTGAATGCCTCAGTGTTAGAGTTTCGCTGATCTGTGGAAGGCAAACACTATTTCACAAATAGTATTCATCAATAGAAAGGGAGAGGAAAAAAACGGCCAGTCATAAGAATTATAGCGAGTCATTCATTTGAAGAATGTAGCAGGGTCGGTGCAAAACACATCTTTTCTTTCTTACAGCCCCAGCAAAAACGGTGTTCAGCAGTAAAAGTCGCAGACGTTTAAAAGTTAAATTCAAATAATAATAAAACAGGCAAAAATAACGTATTAAAAACAAGGCCCAGTGGGATCACTTAGAACGTGTCCTTCATTTGTCTTTGTTATTTTTAAATAAAAGCACCAGTGTATGTACCATTCATAAGTTTGGAGTCACTTGGAAATACACACTTTTATCAATGACAGTATTAAATGAATACCGACAGGTTTTAGCTAATATGACCAAGATATTTATTAAAAATGCAAAGTCCCTTTAGGCACAGCTATGATAGTTATGCTTCTATGGAGCTTCATTATGAATCATCCATCCATCCATTTTCTAATGCGCTTATGCTAACAAGGGTCGCAGGCCTGTTGCCAGCAGTCTTCGGGCAGACGGCGAGGTACACCCTGAACCCGTTGCCAACCAATCGCATTAATCTGCCAAACACGTTTTTGGAATGTGGGAGGAAACCGGTGTACCCAGAGAAAACCCACTCAGGCTGGAGCCGGGATCGAACACACGACCTCTGCACTGTGAGGTGGACGTACTAACCTCTGGTCTACCGTGCTGCCTTCTTCATTACTAAAAGAGTAAAATTCAAATTTCATAACGTTGCCAGGTGAAGCACAACTAATCCAAAGGGACACAGCTGCCAAGATCTGTCTACAACCCCAGGATGTGATGCTTTATTGATGAAAATCACCAGTCTGGACAATCACAATTACACATATATAGGGTGCACTGCATTATAAAGCACATAGACTAGAAGCCACAAAAGTGGTTGAGGTTACGTTATGCATCCACGAGATGAAGCTACGCTGAAGGTAATAAAATACAATACGTCTTTATTTATGTAGAGCTATTACAACCGTTGCAGCTGCAAAGAAAGCACTTTACAAAACATTTAAAACACCATCCAATGCTGATCCATATATAAGGTACATCGGATGATAAGGCGCACTGTCGGCCTTTGAGAAAATTAAATGCTTTCAGGTGCACTTTATAGTGCAGAAAATACAGTAACTACGTCGCATGTAGCAGCCTCCTCTTGTACAGAAATTAGCTAATACTGACGATCCATCTTTTTTTCTGCACTGCTTATAGTTGCAGATGAACGGGAGCCCATCACTCGTAGCTGACTTGAGACAAGAGGCGGGGTCATGGTGATTATGCTTTAATTGACAAGTTGACATTTTTCATCATTTTCTACCAACAATTTATATACGATGATTTCAAAGTGTATGAAAGACAAAGCATGTGCCCGTACTTGTGTCATATTCTCTTAGGTTTCTTGTCATTGTGGTTTGTTTTCCCTTTGTGAGTGCTGATGGGAGGAGTCTCCTAAATCATTTATTTCATGAAGCCATGACTGTAGGGGGCAAGAGAAAGAATGACTTCTCGGCATTGGTTTGCTTTGATGTGAAAATCGTGGGCTTGAGTTGTGTTGACCATAAGCAAATGTCTTTTTTTTGTGTTAGGGTGTGCATATGAATTTATTGTTTTTATGTTCTCTTTAAAAATGAAGTAAATATGAACACGTTGTGGTACTTGTCATTGGGTTTTTACCACTGCAGTGCTCCTGTGATTTCCTTTTTTATTTTATTTTATTTTTTTTGCCTTGTGTTAGTATTTTAGTTTAGTTCTTGCTGTCAACCTTTTGTCATGTCACTTTTTGTTATCTCCATTCACTTGCATACTCTTTTATTTAAAAAAATATATCAAACTTACTGTAACTTGTTGAAGTGCATTGGAATCATCCACCAGTGTTTGCACGCACACGACACTGACTTTAACATTTCAGTAAGCTGTTTATCTGTGAGAGTAAATAAGTGGGGAAATGGCATAAACATTTGCTATGGATTTGGTAGAACGCTGTACCCAATCGAGCTGAGGACCTTGTTAAATGATGCCGCAGCAATTGACTCAGTGAGTAATGATGATGTGCTTTGCCCCCCACTATAGTGCGCAGGATAAATACACATTTCAAGAAGAAGGAAAGAAAAGAAAAGTCATCACTGTGCCGAGGGCATGTTATGGCCAATAATGTGTTAATTGGCGTAAAATATTAAGCACTGGTGTGCATGGATCGAAAAAACACACAGCAAAATTTGACCAAGCGAGAAGCCTGCTGTGGTGTATCCTGTGGTATATTACATGGGGAGCCATAATAATCAATAAATAAATAGTCAGCTTCAGGCGAGGGAGACGCGCAACGGGTTCATCCAAGGCCACACGGTGTTGGTGTGGCCTTGATCCCCTGGCAAAGTACAGAGGCGTGATGAGTTTTCATTTGGTCATGGAAGATATTGAGTTTACAAAACAAATTGCACATTTTGAGATGCATGTAAAAAGCAATGAGCGCGTACCGTTTGGTCTCCATGGAGACCGTTAAACCGCAGATGCTGCCTATCATCTTGCGGGTTCATTTGACTTGGTTCCACAGCACACAGCAAACAACAGTAAATGTAAGTCGATGATTCAAAAGCTGTAATTAAGTCAAAATGAAGTACTTAAAGAGCAAGCCGTTCACTTAGATTTAAGTACTTGAGAAGCATTTCATTTCACGAGGAAAACTAAGAAGAATTAAACCCTGAAGAACCACTGTTTAGTTCAACTGAGTGGTGGAATATATTTTTGTATTCCTATTGTTTGCCCATTCTGTCAAACAAAAGAGTCTTGGAAAAAAAGGAAAAGGGCCAAATGACTGAAAAACAGGGGAAACAAAAAATGCAACTGCACTTGTTTCCCACATCCTGATGCAATACTCAATTCCACTAAACTGAATTAAATTTACATAGCACTTAAAAAAACAACAACAACCAGATCAACAGACAAAGTGCTGTTTATAAAGTGAAAAAAAATTGGACATGTTTCAGAAACAATAAAACACGTTAAAAATGCAGAGTCCTCATGGTCCTCAGTCGGAAAAGGGTGGAGTGCCCCCTCCGGGTCGGGAGGGAGATCTTGCCCCAAGTGGAGGAGTTTAAGTATCTTGGGGTCTTGTTCACGAGTGAGGGAAGGAGGGAGCGAGAGATCGACAGGTGGATCGGTGCAGCGTCTGCTGTGATGCGGACGTTGCATCGGTCTGTCGTGGTGAAGAAGGAGCTGAGCCAAAGGGCGAAGCTCTCAATTTACCGGTCGATCTACGTTCCAACCCTCATCTATGGTCACGAGCTATGGGTCGTGACCGAAAGAACGAGAGCCCGGATACAAGCGGCCGAAATGAGTTTTCTCCGCAGGGTGTCCGGGCTCTCCCTTAGAGATAAGGTGAGAAGCTCGGTCATCCGGGAGGGGCTCCGAGTCGAGCCGCTTCTCCTCCACATCGAGAGGAGCCAGATGAGGTGGCTTGGGCATGCCACCTCATTATTTTATATATATATATATATATTGTTATTTTTCAATAAAACAGCTTAATACAAGAATAGATATCTCATATCTGATGATACATTTTCCATCTGTCCTAAGTCTGAAACACAAATGATCTACAATTCAAGAGGGTTTTTTTTTTCCGAGAACTGAGAAAGAAATTTGAAGTGAGTGCTGTAACAGAGATAATGGTTAAAGGAAATTTACATTGACAGAGTCCAGATTGAAGGGGACAACATGTTTGAGGTAAACAGCATGTTGGTTTAATTGTGGGGATACAATCTTAATTATGAAACATTCAACCAAAGACGTCAGCGGTCGTGATGGTTGCCTTTCCTTGAGCCCTCAAGAAATTTGAAGGAAGCCAATGCATCATGTTTAAGTGAAATCATGGACAGTTTTTGCCCTGGGCATTGTATGGTTGCCATGGGTATGCATATTTCTTATGCACTCTTTTTGGAAGGACACTTGTGCTCCAAGGGACTTCTAAAAACGGCTTTTGTAACATCTGGCACTTGTTGATTAAAAACATCCCATGGGCTAAAAAGTACTCCGAGTCGATGCTTTCACTGTGACGTTGGGCTACTTGCAGGGTCCGTATTTACTCCAAGTATCTGTGTTTGCCATTGGAATCAGACAAATTAACCCTTTCAGGGGCAGTGGTGACTACAGTGGACAGCTTATTGTGTTATCAGGTTACAGGGTGCATGAAAGGGTTAATAATAAAACATATAAAAGTGTTTCTGGGTGACAAGCATACATTCCCCATTTCCCATTGATATACTCACTATGCTATTTTGAATCCTTTTTCATCTATTCTGTATACTACTCAAGAGAACATTACAGAATTAATAACTCCTCATGATCGCGCCTGCATGAGCGACATCATTTTCAAGGGAAAGTTGAGCGTATTGCATAAATAAGAGCCTTACATTGAACTCCATCGTGCACTGTATTTTCTGAAAATTAATCCCGTGACTCACAGGCACAGCAGAAAAAGGGACTTAAATGTTTAATGTGTTCAAAACTTGTCATTTTATGATACGTTGCATCTTTGATCGGAGATGGGTACGGCAACCAGAAATTGTAAGCAAGTTACTGTCGAATAAAGTGAACGAAGCAAAGGTAAATAGCAGTTCTCCAAGTCATTACTTACTCGAAGGAGAGATTGTGTTCCTTTAATTTACACTTGATTTTTGCTTTCCACTTCTTATTAGTTCCTCCGTAAATAATTGGTTGATTTTGATCAATTTTGGTATCTGTCTCATGTTCTACGTCCTCACCCCTCTTTTTCTCCTGTATTGGCTTCAAAATGAAAACCGTGCTTACAAATCGTCCAGCCTTGTCTTTCTGAGACTCATATACAATGCTATTATCTTAAAGTAATTGCCGGCAATTAGACATGATAGCTCTATTAAGACTTCTCATCTCCCTGCTCTCATGAAGACTGATTACACATACGTTCATACTTTGTCATCACGTTGGTAAATCAGGTCAGGGAAACAACACCAAGGAATTAAAAATCACTGTACAATAAATACTGTCCCCATTCTCTTTTATTATTCTTAGTAGGAGCAGTATTGTTTTATCACCTTGTCAGTCCCGCGTAACTGGCCCAGCTTGTATAATGTGCACTGCACTACCACTACCTGACTGCTAAAAAGTCGAGAGCGTGCTTTGGCAAAGGCGAGCAGCCCCGATTATTATTCAGTGTACGCATTGTTTGTTATGGGGCTGCGTGAGGTGCAGTGCACTACCTCGGACCATGCTTCTTTGCTCAGGACTTGTTGTATGTTAGCGTAGGAGCCGTTAGCATCAATTATCAATTAGCATTTGAAATAAACGACAGGGCAAGCTCTTGACACCTGGACAAAATGGATAGTATTCTTCTAAGATTGTATATTTTATATTTATTAAAATCTATTTATATTTATATTTATATTTATATTTTATATTCTTCAAAGAAGGGAAAATAAAGCACAAATCACCGTATATTGTGGTTACCATCTCGCTGCAATGCTAACATTCAAACTGTTAGCATGTAAGCATTCTAGCTATTTTAGAAGGCTTGCATTGTGGTCATGATTGTCTGACAGCATATTGTCAGTGTTCTGTGCTGACAGGTGTCAAACTCAAGGCACACACACACACGCACGCAGGCTCAACAGCCCCGTCTGCACCAATGAAGATGTCTGTGCACTCAGATCAATTAGTCGGTTCAAACTCATAAGTCTTTTAGCTTTTCCTGTGCACAGCTTATAATGTTGAATTTTAATGATGACCAGTGATTCCTTGGGCGTGTTAAGTTGGGCCAGTGAATAAATTATTCCATTTAATTGTAGGCACAGCAAAAAGTTGCTTTGAGGGGGATCACACGTTTGGTACAGTCAAAGTGTAATTAAAAGATAGAACTGTGCATTCTGCATTCTGCAAACTTTCTTTACACCGTTTTTGGGTTGTCTTTGAGCTGTATTCATTCCGTCCTCGTACACTTCTATTTTTATCAAAACGTTATTGAAAGTGGTGGCGGTTTGCTCAAAGAGCAAACAACATATTCTGAATTTTGCAAAGGCAGGATGTTTATCTGAGGATGACAAAATCGTATTACCGTATCAAATATTAAATTTAAAAATTGAAGTGTGCTTTAAAATGAAAAGATCATTGTTAGTCAATGCTAGCAGAAAAGCCATGAGACTCTTGCCTCGCCTGGCATTTCAGACAAGATCTGTATCAAACATTTTGCCTTTAAAAACACAATAATGTTCAAGCATGACTGAGTCCACAAGAAAGGAATTAATTACCTCGCGGGTTTTGTTTGCGAGCATCATTTCTCAAACGAAGGACGTGTGCGTGTGTCAGTACGTCACATCCATTCATGAATGGCAAAGAACACTGCCGCCGCCGCATGCGTGTCGCTCAATGTAATGAGCTTGATAACGCTTCTCCGGCAAAACAATAATTGAATTTAACCAGCGGACATGCATTACTCCTATAACTCATTTTGCCAACCTGAATGGAATACTGAAAATAGGAAATTGGATAAAACAGAGGGATGCGCATGTTACATGCGCATGGCTAGACAAGTGCCCTCGGGTGGTTTTGAAGCTCTGGGGGAATATGTTCTTGTAACGCTGTCGTCAGTTTTTTTCTTCTTTTTTTGTGTTTTTTTTTTCTCAGAAAGTAAAGAAACTCAATTCTTGTGTAAGCTTGTACCAGTTGCAGATGCCCCTCAGTGTTATTCCCCTTTCCCTTCGCTGTCCCCACACGTACAACGAGAGCACTTATCCTTTCAGCTTACCATTTTTCTGTTTTGGGGCTTTTTGAGTTTGTAAGACGGTGTATATCGTTCATTAATGTTGTACCTGAAGTGGAAAAATGAGACGTCTTCCGCTATCATAACAAGGAATGTTTGAGGTTACTTTTTTTTTGTGTTCAATATAGAACAATTAATGCCGCCCGGTGGTCCAGTGCTTAGCACATCGACCTCACAGGGCAAAGGTAACAGGTTCAATTCCAGCTATGGCTTTCCTGTATGGAGTTTGCATGTTCTCCCCGTGCCTGTGTGGGTTTTCTCCGGGTACTCCGGTTTCCTCCCACGTTTCAAAAAAATGCGGGGCAGGCTAATCTCTAACACTCAAAAGGTGTGAGTGTGAGCGTGGATGGTTGCTCGTCTGTGTGTACCCTGCCCCTGGCTGGCAACTGGTTCAGGATGTACCCCACCTACTGCCCGAGGACGGCTGGGATAGGCCTTGTGAGGATAAAGCGGATCGGAAAATGAATGGATGGATAAAAAAAAAAATCATTTAACACATTGACAAAAATGTCCTTTCTTTCTGTCACAAATGATGAATCGTCGATGTATCAAATTGCTGCAGTATAGCGCCAACTACTGCCAAGGAGGACTTCATATCAGATTTTTTTTGGGGGGGGGGACTTATACATGTACAGTATATTGGCAGCTGGTATCGGCAGCCTCAATGAGTACCCGTTACCTTAAAATAAGGCCGGTATTGAATACCTGGTATCAGTACTTGCCCATCCCTAATCATAACATCTTACTCCCCAAACTCAAAGGCGAATTATGTTATGTTTTTTGTTTTTTTTTTGCTCAAAATATATCACAGCAGCCAATGTGCGAGGGACATTGGGCAGCAAGCTACAGTATATTTGACCCTTGGAATGTAAACCATGAAAAAAAAAAATCTAAGCGTTAAATGATCTGCATTAAAAGCAAACATGTTTCACATTGCCAGACAGATGACAGCTTACAATCGTATGTTCAGATGAAGGTCACGTCTTCCTGCCTTGATGTACCAACGCTGTGCACCCATCAACGAGGTGTTATTTTTAATCTTAAATCAAAACACGAAACCCATTTCCACAACATTTGACCGTTTCGAGTCCTCGTTTTGAACAGCACCTTCCATCTCTCTTGTAAACTCCCAAAACACTGTCAGTCACCCAAAGTGAACGGGACTCATCCTGACAGATGATGTGTTTCATTGAGCGAGTTGAACGCAGTATTGCTCAATGGAAAATATAGTTTAACGTTTACCCTTTCATGCACCAATAATGATAACCTGGAACCTGATCACATAATAAGCTGTCCACTGTCATAACCGCTGTCCATGAAAGGGTTAATATAGTGATGTCATAGTATAATTGTTAAGCTACGATATACTTCTTTGACCCTCTGTGTGTTTATTTATTTTTTCCTCCTGATTTATTTGGTCTTGAAAGTTTCATTTTACCTCCTCCGCTTGAACTCAGCAAGCCCTCATTGTCGCTGAGTGACAGGAAGCTATCTGAACGTGACACATTGCCAAAGTCGTGCCGGTGCCGAGGCAATTCTCTTTTTTGCGGCTTGCCTGTTTGTGATCTGCATTCATCTGTTCCTCTTTCTGTATTTTTGCCCTTCGTCGCTGAGCTGCACGCGCCATACAAATGGATTGCACTTGTCGTCAATTACAAAGGAATTGATGTCATCGCGTTTCCTCAAAGTGGCTTGTTAAATCGCAGCTTGTAGGAGGGGGAAAAAGTGACGTTTTTAATGACTTATTGAGAGTTCTGAAAAAGAAACTTTACAAGGCAATTTTCCCCCAGCACACTAAATCAAACCGTTTCCATGTGCAACCTTCATCTGTTGTACTCGACTTCCTTTGCCCCACTTTACACTTTCTCTCCAATGCTGTCGGTCTTACCTGCGTCTTTAGCCAGCGGAGCATGTGATTGGCCGGCATTAATGGTCTTGGTATAATGCCGCCGCATCCTTCTCAGGCTTGCATGAAAGTATCAAATCCAGGAGGAAAGGAACTGAAGGGAATTAAGGCTAATAAAGCTGCAGGTCATGATGGAATAAGTACCAGACTATCAGCTTTGCAAGGCCCTTCTGCACATTTTCAACCTTGGCTGAATTCTGGAGAGAGTTCCAATGCTGTGCATACAGACAAGATCTGGAGCAAACCTTTTACTGTCAGACTATAAAGACTCTGGAGAGGACTCTTACTGAATCATCCCCGAGTGAGCCGAACCCCCTACAGTTTGCGTATCGACCGGGCATAGGTGTGAAACGGTCACATCTGGAACTCAACGACAGCACTGAGAACATTGTGTTGCTGTGCTTCAGTTTCGTCCATTATGACGGCTCAAAGGAGAGCTGGGTGGGAGGCATGTGAGGCTTTGCGACTCGGGGGGGCTGGCAGTCTGTCATCTAGGGTGTTCTATTTTTTTGTATCACCCTGCATTGAGGAAACGTGCCTTCTTTGCTAATTTTCAAATCCATTTGCCATTATTATGCTTATCTCCCACAGTTTAAGCAAGTGTTGAGTGTGGAGACATATACACAAAAAAGAGTCAGCATATTTTTTTAATTGAAACAAACAAAGCCTGCTTTTGACGTACAACCAGGTCAGAAAAAGACAGGATGTTGCGGTGCAAGGGACTTTACGGGCTTCTAATAAGAATCTGTTGCGGAGGTGCAACAGCTCTTCATAGCTAACAACAACAACAACATATTTGGGAGAATGAAAACATTCATTGGGCAGTAAAGACTAGATTTGACCAATAAATAGAGACATACGGAGAGGCATCAGCGGTGTAATAAAATGAAACAGATGGGTAAGCCTGGCTGGTCAGCCCATATTACTTGTTGCAAGACTTACGATTTCATTTTTAAGATGCTCGGCAATCATTCATTTCAAGCATATCAAAATCCAATTCAAGTAAAAAAAAAAGTCAATCTGTAAATAATGGACTCAAGTGATTTGAAAGGTTTCGATAAATATTTGCTGCATAGTCGTTGTCCCCGTGTCAAATACACTTTAGAATTTCAGACTGTTAGAAGAAAGGCCTTGCATTTTTCCTGTGCAAAGAAGATGTGAGCTGACAGAAAAGCTTGAAAGTAACGTCACTCTAACCACAGTCTGGTTCCTGCTGGGTCATTGCTTCACTTCGACTTAAAATAACCAGTTCATGACTTAACATTGACATCACGAGATGATCAGATCTCCTCACATGGCATGAATTTGAAGGTTTGCACCTGGTAGCAGTTTGAGTGTCGTTACACACGCTCACCCGTGAGTTATCTTTTGGATGATCCGAACATGAAAATGGCCGTTTTAATTAACAGTGCCCAGCCATTGATTGTGATTCTTTTTTTTCTTTTTTTTTTTAAATTGGTACATTGGAGCCTGTTTCATTGAGGACAACTTGTCACAGTTTGTCTTCTTTTACAGGCCAACATTGACAGAACGGTAAAACAAGATAAATGCTTTGAAAGTGGAGATAAGTTAGAAGGAAATGTGTTCCACCTTTTTTTTCATGTTGTTCATCATCATTCTAAGGAGGCTTAATTACTGCTGCATCTGTGTTTTACTAGATTTGTGGGATTTTTTTTTCTTTTCGTTTTGAGGTGTTTATTATTTTTTTACTGTTAAGTCACTGTAGTAAATGAAATCAGTGCACGGAAAGTACAGTGCCCCTTAACCCTTACATGCACCTTGTAACCTGATAACATGATGAGATGTGCACTGTCGTAACCCCTGTCCCTGAATGGGTTAATTTAGCCATTCGTAAAATTTTCTAAAAGCAAAGCTTTGTAAATCAGTACATAAAACGCTGACGGGGAAACATAACCTCCTCAGCAAAGTATGTCATGTGCATCCCTTGGTGCAAAACGTTTCTTTTGCACCAAGGCAGAGTTCACTGACTAGGGCATGTATAAATGAGATATTTTGTGTCAAACTTAAACAAGGAAAACTCAGATTTAATTTCACTTAACTTGGACCACATATCATGTAGCCCCTTTCCATACATAAAATGCCACTTTTAATAACATTTCAGAGGCACATCAGTTTGCTTTTTTTATTTGCTTGTTTTTCTTGTTCCACTTTGGCGTACTACCATTAAAATTAAAAAAAAAAATCCTCGCAGGGAATTTGTGTTTATGTCGACGTGTTTGGATCTGCTCTGCTTTCTTAAACTAAACATCATTCAGGTTTTGATATGAGCACAGACGATGTGTATTGCACTAACCAGGGGGAACCGAGCTTTGCAGAATCTGCAATTAAACAAGAAAATCATGTTTGTACATAAATTCATTAGTGTTTCAAACCAGCTTTTAAATCTGCGTCCGTGTAGAATAATCAACAGCATTCAAATTGCATTTGTAGTGGAGACATCATTTGGGGTGTAAAATAATGAAAAGTTGAATGAGTTCAACAAGGCAAATTCTGCAAACTCTGCATCAACCATGACCTTGTTAGTTGGAATCACAAATGCATTTCACTGAAGAATAGCACTTTTCATATTAACCCTTTCATGCACCCTGTAACCTGATAACATGATGAGCAGTCCACTGTAGTAACCTTTTTGACCAAAGCTCTAACTTTCGATAAATCAGCCTCCCGCGATCGTCCCGTGACCGCACACGCACGCATACGCACGCACTTACACATGAATGCCATCATGAGCGACAGCCATAACGACGGCTAAAATGAACGAGACGCACTTTTGGAGAGTGTTAACATTTGTAGCTGATGTGTACCGTTTTAAAATGCTTCTATCGGTCCTTCAGATTATTTTTAGCCAGTTTGCTCGGTGAATTGGACATGAAACTCAGTTTCTTCTTAAAACAGCCACCTGCCTGTCATCCCGCCTCGCAAATAGAAACGTATGTCGCAGGCTAGGACGCAAATCTTCATTGACAGAAATGTTGAAATGTAATATTTATTCGACATATTTTTTACAGCATTGGAAAAGGTTAAAAATGTTTGTCCTCCTACAGAAACCATATTCAAACACAAAATATATTTTCACTCCCACATCTTTTTCCCTTTTCAAACATTTTAAAACGCTCCAGGGATCCACAAGGCGGCGCTAAAGAGCCGCGTTTGGCTCCGGAGCCGCGCGTTGCCGACCCCCGGGTTAAAGGGTGAGATGCAAAAACTTTAAATATAGAGAATTTAGATAAAAAAACTTTAATTGTGTTACTGGAACCTTGTTGTATAAATCCAACCACAGACACACATCTCCCTTTGTAACAAATATAAAATGTAAAATGTCGACCTTTTGTGTAGGTTGAGCATCTGCCTGGTTAAGGTCAAACCATAACCATTTCACTTGTGCAGGGAAAATTTGGAAGTGGCATTTTCAAAACATGTACCCCCCCCCCCCCCCCCCCGCGTAAAAAAAACAAGAGGTCAAGCAACATTGAGAAAAACGCAGCCAACGCTGATGAAAAAAACAGAACAGCAAAAGGTTCTCGAAAGGGTTTTAGATTTGTTTTTGTTTTCCGAGATATCTTCTTTAATGCTGCATCCTGTTGAGCATTCACAAACGCTCACTATAATCTATTTCTAATGGGATGTAATTTGGAGGTCAGGTCATGTCTGTGCCTTCTCCTCAACTTGTTAAATCACACTCCGGAACACGTTGAAAATATAAATGCTTTATGATAATTAGGCTTCCTGCTGCAACAGCCTGTCTTGTCTGACCTTCGTGGTAAGAACAATTTGAACTCACTTATGTGGAAACACCAAACATGTCGGATTTTCAATGTGTTCTTTCAATTGGTCTTCGAAAAGGAAAGCAACTGCTTGCTCCCAATTGGACATTGTCATCAAAGAGGCAGGAAAGATTCAAACCTATAACAGAAAACCTTTCCTGAAATGACATTCAATTAGATTTTGGCTCATTCATTATGTCCATCAACGTGTCACAACTTTAAACCTTCGACCACCACCGTAGAATATGATTATGAGACAAAAGGTTGTGTGATTGACTATTTGTTGCTTAGTTGGTTCTTGCTCACAACAGCCAGTTTGCATTTGTGCTACTGTAAGTGGAGCAGCGACCCCCAAACCCAAAATATGAACCAAGAATAAAAAAACAACTTTAGTTACGCACTTTGTAACAACTGCCAGCAGTTATCGAGCACAGATGTTGAGAGGAACAAGCGGTTTTATTTGTGTTTTGGGGTTGTGAGATTACAGAGATGATTGGGGCTGTTCATCCCGCCATTGCCGTTACAGTATTTCAACACTCTGGAAGATGTTGTTTTTGTCAGAGGGATGAATTCAACAAAAGTATTTTTCACAAATGGAAAATTTAAGACTACTTAAAATGTATCATTAATGTATATACACACACATATATATATATATATATATTAATCATCAAATGATGATGATGATTATTATTATTATTTTTGTCTTGGCTTGACTGGTGACAGAGCCAACAGATTGTATGCTCTAACCCTGAGTGTAAAGGTGTTTAAACTCAGCAAATGGTTAATGGAGGCCACTGAAGATAAAATAAGATACGGCTGGAATTTATAACGCAGGTGTAGAGATGATGAAAGACTCCAAACTCCAGATGGCAGACATGACGCAGAGATTCTTCCCAATCGCACAGTGTGGCGGTCAGCCGCGGGACAGCACTGAGAAAATTGACAAGTCTATCAGGACAAAGGCTGTCATGATAACAACTAAAGTTGTGTGATTAATACTCCAGCGAACAGCTGGGACAAGAATATCAAGTCGAGTCATGCTCGCCGCAGGTGTGGGGAGATTTGGAAAGAACGAAAGACCCAATCACTATGCCTACTAATAGGAAGGACCACCCATTCTGTTACCGCCGTATTTTCCACACTATAAAGCGCAACTAAAAGCACTCAATTTTCTCAAAAGCCGACAGTGCGCCAGAGAATCCGATGTGCCGTATATATGGATCAAGATTCTGATTTCTTGGACATAGTATTTTAAATGTTCTATAAAGTGCATTGTTACAGCTGCAGCCGGTTGTGAAAGCTTTATAAAAATAAAGCTATATTGTTTTGTATTGTATTCCCTTTAGCGTAAACACAACCGCAGCCACGAGAATGGCTTCTATTCTTATGCCTTATAATGCGGTGTGCCCTATATATATATATATATATATATATATATATATATATATATATATATATATATATATAAAACTGTTTTAAAATAAGCCACTCATTGAAGGTGCCTTATAGAACGGAAAATACAGTAATTGCTTTATTGATACCGCCTCATGGACAATGAACACAAGACTGTGGTGTGAGTATAAACACAATAAAAGGGCAGTGTACAACCCACATGAGAACTGTATGTTCAATATAATCGTCTTGGCAAGTATGAAAGAAACTGGAACGTACACCAGGTGGTGAGAAGACCTCCTCCAAGTCAACAAAACCATTAAATACCCATTAGTTTTTTTTTTTATTTAATATTTTTTCCAGGTTGATTTTGACATACTGTAACTTGATCTGTCGTTTCATGTCCAGTAGCTTATGATGTTTGTTAAAAGAAAAAATACAACTTAAACAATGAAAAAGTAGCCTTCTTGCTCATACAGCTTGTTTATTTCACAAACTAGTGTAACCCCTCATTGCTGACTTGCACTCTGACACTGGTATGATGTGCGGGTGATGGACCTGGAGATTAATAGGTCACATTCAAGGTGAAAAAAAATGGCAATCGACACTAGAAGAATGGCATTGGGGAGAGTGTGAGACCCTGATGAGAGACTTAGCAGATCAGGAGGCCTTGAATACGTAATAAGAGCTTGATGGATGGTTGGCCTACACCCGCTTCTAATGTGTCCTATGTATGCATGATTTTAATTAAAGGAACTGAAGTAAGTCAAGATAAAGAGCAAAAAAATAAATGCCTATGAATGTGAGGTGGTGTGACAATAAATGTGCCAATGAAATCTTCACAGTGCAATCAATATATGTTGACAAGTGAGGAGAATCTCGGAAGTATTTAGATTTGCAGCTCCCAGATGACAAAACTGCGGGTTGAGGTGTGCCGTCTACTTTGTGGTCCAGCACGAGGACCCATTTAAAATTTCTATTTTTGATGCGGTGTCAATCATTTATCCATACAGCTGTCAATGTACCGCAGCTCACACTTTCTTCATGAAAACGTTGCATGCAGATAGTGACGCAGACAAGAATGGACAGCTGCATTTAAGACGGACGGGTTGGAAAAAAAACGGGAAGCCAAAACCTTAGTTGACCTTTTCAAAAAGCAGACAGCGCAAAGAAGCATCACTGTCTTTTAGTCATTTTGAGGTGACGTCTGAATTGGAATATAAATTGACTGCGTGTGTGTGTATGTATGTCTCGACCTAAAAATCACGTTTCCAGACGGCACCGCTATCGCCTCATTCCTGGCAGTCCAAATCACTGAGCCAGGCCAGCCCCCCAAAATGGCAACAATGCCACTTTTCCCAGCGGACTATTTGGCCATCTTTTCAGGAGCACGGTTCTCACAAAACATTGACTCCAGATGGCACTTCTATGGGCAAGCTTCAGCCAACAAAACCAGTAAAGTTCTAAATCAACACTAGTGGCCTTGGCCAGACTTGGATTCTGGCATTGAATTCCAATTTCCCTAAGGCCAATTTTTCAGGTCAGAAACTATTGTGAAATATTTTTTTCGGGACACAATTGACATTAATCCACTTCTAAAATGAGTTTCCTCAAAAATGGCAAATAATTTTACTATTCCTCTAGTCAATTTTTCAATGTTGACCAATTTTCAGTTTTGAGCAGAAAAGCGATGAAACGTTCTAAACACTCAAAATCCCGATTGACCTACGGAACTGTTCTGAGCTTTTTTTTTTTTTGTTTCTGGTACAAAATGGTCACATAATAAATATAATTATAAATAATTATTTCGGTCCACAGTTAAGGCAAAGTTGTGACTCTGGAAACCGTAACCATGCCTGGGAAACGTTTCAAACACAAAACCATGAATGAACCCTATGCCATGAAAAATCCAGAAAGTGTTTCAAGTCCACCATTGTTCTAAATTCTTTTCTGGATATTGTTAGCATTGCCCCATTTTGGTCAGGATGGCCAAGGCTACCTTTGGGCAGGTGTGCTGAGAAACTGCCCTATTTTCTTCCGCTCTGCTGCTTCGGACCCAAGGTTTTTCCTCAAGGATTCTATTTTTGTTTCTTTTGCTTGATGTGAGCCTCTCCGCTGTGCCCTCTGGCAAACTGTTGCGAACGGATTCTCTTTGTCACCTTCCCGCAAAGCTGCAAATAGTGACTCATTATATGGACCATTGCTGTTCAATGCAGTCTCCCCAATTTGGGGGAATCTTGCAGACAATTTGTCACCTGTCTCTTTGCAGCCCCCTTAGATGGTTTCCTTTGAGATTGTCTGCTCCAGGCAGACAGCTGTTACACGTCGGTACATTTGTCAAGTTTCAAGTCTCAAAGTTGTGCATTTAAAAAGGTAACAAGGTTTAGTTTGGATTGACACCGTCAAGGCCATTTAACTCAAGGACTCAACTTCAAACAAAACTTGGCATTGGATGTATTTTTTTGAAACCATTCAAATAAAAGTCTTGGATTGAGAAGGTGAAGACTCATCTTACTAGCTAGGACTAATAGTTGCAACTTGCCTCCAGTAATCACAAGAGAGGCTTCTTCTCACGTTGAGGCTACGTAGCCCTGTTTTAACCCTTTCAGGTACAATGGTTACTAGAGTGTACAGATTATCATGTTACAGGATGTATGAAAGGCACCCCCCGCGACCCTTGTGAGGGTTAAGCGGATCGGAAAATGGTTGGATGGATATTACAAAGTCAGACTTCCTCGTTCGCCCAGCATAAGTTTGACGGTTGCATTCCCACAATTGTTTTCCTTAATTTCTGTCAGGATTCTTTTTGTACATGCGTGGACATGCAAATATCCGGGAATGTGAAGTAGCCTATCTGAACAAAAAAAAAAACATGCAAGTACCAAAAGAACACGTAAGCTTTACATAAACCACACAAAGTCGTAACCTCAAGCACCCAAGGGCAAATATATCTGAAAGCAATTTTGTTTTCCTTCAGATGCAGGACTAGATTACGCAATCTTTAAAAGTCGTTGTTTCATTCCCATGGTGGCAAACCTTTCTTTTAATTAACACACGACATCTTGCATCAGCGTTGTGATGCTATTTACACGCTCATCTCCTCAGCCTGCGTCTTGTTCTAGGGACGCATCGACAGTGCTGACAAGCCAGCTAATTAGCTGGGTTTGGAAAATTTGTCACGAACAAGACTCTCTGTGCTATTTTGTTGAACAGCACTGCCTCAGCATGTCGGAGGAGAAGAAAACAATTTGCATGAAATTAACGCTATCAAAGAGGAGATTTACTTTTGCAAATACCGTATTTTCACGACCATTCGGCGCACCGTGTTGTTGGGCCCAGTCTCAGTAAGGGGTGCTATTTCTGTCTTTGACACATACACAAAACGCACGGTATCTTAAACATACGGCATGCATGCACGCACGCTAAAAACATGTTTTTAAAAAGGCAACAGAAGCAAAACTGAGTTCGGTTCTACTTTATTTAGCCATTTTTACATTTTTCTCTTCACTTCCTACACGCTCACCCTTCACTCATTGGCAACTGGTACCTGCTAGGGCGTGCCCTTAGCGTCCTCTTACATGTCCACCCTTCACTCATTGGCGGACTTCTGCATGCCTGTCGTCACTCACTCCGCCTTTTTTCTATATAAACATCATGTCGGCCAGAAGCACTCTGTCATGCTTTGGAACTCGGCTCATACACTAGACGCTCCACATTATAAGGCGTCCTGTCCATTTTGGAGAAAATTTAAGACTTTTAAGGGCGCCTTATAGTCGTGGAAATACGGTACATGTAAAGTATATTTCAGCTTCGATTGGTTGTGACTTGTCATAACCAAAACACCGAGACTAGAATATCTATGTGGATCTGAATGGCAGTAAAATAGTCATATTAAAAGCTAAAAGGGAGAAATGATAAAAAAACTAGTTTTATAATTGCTTGTGTACACAAGCGTGCATAATTCTGCTGCGACTGAAACAAAACTGTCGTCATGTCAGTCGATCAAAAGTAGGCCGCCCTCTAAAACATTAGGAATGGTGGAGTAAAAACCATGTCTTCCGTTTTTATGATGGAGCATGGTAATTACATCGGGGTGATATCTGTGATGAGTGAGTTATGACACACAATGTGTTATTTCATGCCCTGTTTTATGCCTGCGGCGGTGAACAAAAACATCATTGAATCAAACGCGTATTAGATTGTATTGACGGTAACCTTCTTAAACCTCGTACAACACGGATTCACCATTTTAACGGCTAATGATAATAGCGGCAAATGGTTCATCACAAAAAAAATCTCATGCAATTAAATGATATAATTTAGAAGCCATTTTCATTGCCGTGATGTGTAAAGATGACCCAGTGGTTAATTATAGGCCACAGGCTAATGGTAGCTAATGACGGTTCCAGCCCACCAAAATTAAATGATGAAAACGAACGATAAGGGCCGTTTTGGTACAAAAGTACAGGTATGTGCTTATAGTCCAATGACGAAACGGTTCTTCAAAACACATCGCTTTGCTTTCAGATCCATCCCGCCGCTTTGACTTTGCTGTATGAAATGTGGTTGATATTCAGTTCACTATGTTCGCAAAACTGTGTGAACTGGGCCGTTTTGCTAGCTGCCCGGTCATTTGCATTGCTCTCAAAATGAGAAGAAAAACAACTTCATTTATTTATGTCTGTGTTTGTTTGTTTGTTTATTTAATTAGTACAGTGCACATCAATCAACATAAGAATAAACTGTGTAAATGCGCCGAACCTTGCATAAATGCTAGATTTCAGTCGTCGTCCCATGACTATTAAAAGAGGGGAACCACTTTATGTGCATAGACGTTTTTGCCATTGTGCCGAATTATCAATCAGGTATTGTATAAAATTGACAGGACAAACTACTCGTGTACTGTACACTTCAGAGACTCTCCTTATTTACTTTTACTAAAATAAATGAATTGAGTCAGTACTTGGACTTTGACCCCATAAGACCATGCTTGTAGTTTACTCTGTTGCGACATCAATAAGAGCGCTTTTTTTTTTGGCTGTTTTTATGAAATATGTTGCGGTTTTATCGCACCCAAGAAAAAAGGGTTCACGCATGGTTTTTATCGGACAAGAGGAGCTCGTTGAAGATTAATTATGTGACTCTGAATCATGGGTGGAGAGGCAAGAATCGTGCCGGCCATCACTGCCAAATGAGCTTCCTGCACGGTGTGCTAAGACTGAATCAAGAGCCGCCAGGGTATGCTCACAATATCTCATTGAATACACAGGAAGATGCATGCAAACACACACACACAAAATTAGCATCCTACACTTTCCCTAGCTTGAAGCCATCAACAGCATCGTGCTCCCACTTCACATCAATCCCCAAGCGTCCTCATTTCCGCCTGTCATTTTTACTATAAAACGTGTCATTAACAGACCGGCGTCTTCAATCTTTTCACATGGTAATCACAATAATCACGTGGGGTTTTTTTTTGGGGGGGGGGGTAGTTTTGCATGTAATTTCACGCGATTCAGTCAGACCTAAATAGAGGAAATCTATTTAACCACAAAATATTTCTGCAGGGTAAAATATGTATATTATTCAGTTCAGGCACGGGATGTTCTATCAATTTATTTCAGGGACACGGTGAAATAGTAACTATCACAACTCTTTTTGTGTCAACATCTCAACGATACGTCGCAGTAACTGTCTTGCTTCCCATGTTTGAGAACGCTTGATGAAGTTACCTTGTGGATGATATTGCTGTGCTGCCAGCTCCGCTTCCCTGCAATTGGCCTGAGCAGAGGGGAGTGTGCAGGCTATTCTCGCTGCACAATACAACGCCCCTGTTAGTCTCTTTGTCTCTCCTCTATCCTATACAGCCAGCCTCAGCTGGTGTAAGGACTCAATTCCCCCCACTGCAATGGCTGCCCTTTAGGAATCAATAAAGTTAATCTTATGTTGTCTTACTTTATCTTGTTTTGGATCACACGTTCATTAAGATAGGCCAATTTCGCAATACGGTTCAAGGTAAGATGTCGGGCTCTCCAAAAAAAAAAAAAAATGGTCACAGACTTGATGTCAGCTTGTTGATGTGAGGTTGCTTGGCTGTTGGTGTGATGTTACATACAATGTAAAATGGTTTTACTCATTCAATCTACATATTGCAATAATTGCATTGCTCACTATGGGACATCCGATTGGGCTAGAGCGTCATCATTATCAAATGACTTATTGCCATCTATGTAAGTATCCATCCATCCATTTTTCTGATCCGCTTATCATGACAAGAGGCGTGCGGGGTGCTGGAACCTATCCCAGATGTCTTCCGGCAGTAGGCGGGGGACACCTTGAACCAGTTGCCAGCCAATGGCAGGGCACACTGAGACGAACAACCATCCGTGCTGACACTCACACCTGGGGACAATTTGGAATGTTCAGTCTGCCTGCCATGCATGTTTTATGGAATATGGGAGGAAACCTGAGTACCCGGATAAAACCCACTCAGGCACGTGGAGAACATATAAATCGATGTAAGTAATACTTTGCCAAACAAAAAATAATGTAATTTTGCACCTTTGGCGGAACATAAAAGATTTACGATACAACGACCTACATAATTAAGCTATAAAAAAAAAACCTGATCAACCCCCCCGTCTTCCCCCCCGTCCCCCACACATACTCACACATACACACATATGTCATTTCATGCACAATATGAGACATGTGTTGCAGTTCCTAGACGGCTGTCACAGAAGACATATTTTAAAAAATTAATTTACAAGCTGAAATTTTTCCCTTTGAATGGTGAGTCTACCACACTTTCCAATCCATTTCAGCCACGCCTTGACACACTCCTGCGAGTGTTTTTTCCTAAATCATCTCCATCTTGGATTTCATCCACATCTTCAAAACAGGTCCTCTAGGTGACCCCTTGAGCTTGCTCAGGGCATTGTGAGCAGGTGTGTTGTCATGCTGGAGCACACACAAGTTGTTTTTGCCATCACTCTCAACCTCTTCTCATGTGCTGAACGTAAGAAAACGCTGCAGGATCTCTTGGTCGATGGGGCACTTGATTGACTGGCCCTGACAATGCCCCTCACGTCGACGAATGCTATCACCATGACTTTGAATGTCTTGCTTTCTTTCTTGGTGATATTGGACTCCTCCACTGAAGGCCATGACACTCCGTCGCCAGGTCATACTTAAAGATCCAAGACTCATCACAAAAGAAAATGTATATATATACGTATGTATATATAGTATGCATATATACAAATACATACTGATATCAAAATGGATTGACTTGACTTCTCACCCTCTGTTTTGACTTTGGGTCAATTTAGCCTGTTCTGAGGGAAGGGGTGGTTCTGTCTGTTCACCATGCTTCCTCTAATGCTTCGACAATGTTGTGTACGGCTTCCGTTACCATGTCGACCTGAGTCAGAGCTTGGGAGTGGCGACTTTGTTGAGCACCGTGTCTCGGAAAAAAAGGGAGTGCGAACCGCAAAGCCCGCACAAAGACAGCATCTGTCTTTTCACTCATGGAGCCAGCACTTCATCATGAAATCCTTTGCTGCATTTGTCACTTCCTGTACAGATCTGTATCCGTAGCACATCGTTAAATGTAAAATTGTACATCCTCCGGGGCATTCCAGTTTCCTGCGAGTAGTCTTCCAATAACGCTACTCAGCAGTATGACAATTAGGTTAATTTGAAATGAAGAAAATACAGTTAATGGGTATTATCTAGATTTGGTGTGTCAATTTTTCTTTCAAGAATTGGGTCACCACGGTCTCATTGGTTTAAATTTTAGCTGTACATTTCTTTCGTGTAGGATCACTAACCTCGTACATTATTGTTATACTGTTGCAGTTCCTTGGTCCTGATCCATCACAGTAATATGTCAGGAAGGCTAATTAACCTCACACGAAATGCACACACATGTCACCCTATCAGAAATGATTATCGTCTTTTGAGTTATAGCTCGGCACAGAGGCGCCTCACTTGGGTCAGTCCAACCTTGCCCTTGCTGTCTTTGTGCAGAGCAGAAGAGCCGAAACGCCAACCTCTAGCCTCTGAGGCCGCCTCTTTTATTTTGCCTTATACGCTGACAAGGGGGCTACTGGCCTGCAGCTTTAACGGCCTTAATGAGGAGAACGCCTTGTTAGCCTTGGATGGTGAGAGACAAGTCCAGGCTCCACATCGACATAATTAGCCTTTTGTACTTTGTGTGAGGGGAGGAGTAAGCGACAATGTTGCATAGCTTGACACGTCATCATCTTCCCGTACAATAACACGACACTTGTACACCATCCTCGAACAGCAATTCTAATTACTATGGTGCATCCGTACATAGAAGACATGCCAACAAGAGTTCTCAAACGGAACTACTTCAAAAGCCATATAAATGGAGTGTAATTATGCTCAGGAAGAATAACCGTCATGAGATACGGTATTTCATCTCATTTGTGAAATTCGAACGATATTCCTCGACACATAAACACATGCATATGCCATGCTTGTGAACCTGCGTTTAAAATAAAAAAAAACACTTGTGTTTTCTTGTGGAAACCTGAAACATAATACATGAACACGGATGTCAGTCAAAATTCAAGTGTTGTGGTCAAGTAACGATCGCAACTGTAAGATGATGGTTTTCACGATTCTGATTACCTACATATAGATGAAATTGTGTGGAAAAAAAAAGTGGCTTTAGCTTTTAAAATGACACCAATAGCACCGCTCGGGAGATAAAGTGGCCATCTAGTAATTGGCTGACGGAGTTGAAGCGTCCTTGAGCAAGACATCAAAACCCTAGTTGTACCAGACGAGCGTGTCACCTCCGCTAAAAGAGTGTGAATGAGGGCGGTAGGCGAGATTGCAAAGAGCTCCGAGTGTCATTAGTGTTTGAAAGGTGCTGTAGAAATGTGGCCCATTCACTCAGCTCCTTCACGTTGTACTTGATGTCTAAACCTTGTCAGCTTGGCTTGTTTTTGAAGTGAGAAAGATGGGAAGTGCGGTTGGTGCGCCTTTCGTCACTAGCACCTGCGTTTGCACTTTCTTTCGGAGCTGATACCTCAGAGATAGTTGACCGCCGTGGATTTGTTTCTTTCAGTTATTCCAAAATAATATTCAACTCCCACCGATTTGCCACTTTGCCTGAAATCAAAATTTTCAGTGGAGCCAACTGCTTGAGGGATCACTTTGTGATCTTAAAAAAATATGAATATGTTGAAACATTTTCAGGGTTTTCTACTTTTCACATTTTTTTTTAAACTATTCATGGCGATTTTTTTGTCCCTCGCATGAATAGCAAAAGTTGACTGGAGAGCTTGAAGCATTTGCCTGAATCATTGACAAGGCCTCTAAATGATTTTCTGATGAGGCTCTGAATAAGGATAAAAACCTGAAATGAAAAGTGGAGTTCACCATGAGGTGTCGTATTGTTAACGCCTTAGAAAAACGATTTTTTTTGCCTGTGAAGGAAGTCAACATTTTAACGAGTGAATGTAAAATAAAACAAATGCATTAACTCTTTGTGAAACAGCACTTGTGTCTAACGTAAGTGGAATCGGACGAATCTGCAACATTCATTCTACATCGCTATACAATACATAAATCTTTGTAAGTTTCACTTTTTGAAAGATTTGCTTTTCGGATTTTTTCTCAGTCACTTTATCCATCCATTTTTCAGAGCATTTGCCTTCCTTTGGGGTCATGGCTGAGCTTGACACTATCCCAGCTGACTTTGTGCAAATGGTCACCCCCCCCCCACTGAATATCGACCAATCACAGGTCATATACTGAAACTTTATTATAGTCACTTCAAAATCATTGCTAAACTTTGTTCGCAAATATCTTGGACTTTATTTTTATGAGATTGTTGTCATTGCGATCGTATGTGAAGCCATTTATATATATATATATATATATATATGTATATATATATATATATATATATATATATATATATGTCCAATGTCATTTTTAATCTCTGTCTTTTGTCTTTGTTACTATGCTGTTGATTAAAGTTGCCACCAAACCACCCGAGTCTTTTTCATTTCAATTTCACTGTCATCCCAGATAAGGGATATACCGGCATTGAGGATGCAGTGAAACATCACACTCCTTAAAATGGCTGTCATCATTTCACGGCGAAGGCAATAAATCATGGAGTAAAAAGAGTCAGTAATGGGCTCCCTATGGTAATCATAGGGTGAACCTTTTCCTGTAAATAAGCTTATGAATCCTTCATATTTAGGAGAGGGGATAGAAGCAATCAAATCCTCTTCCCACTCCAGCAGGTGTGTGTAAATTGACTTTTTCGTTTGACATTTCCAACCCCCCACCTCTGTCAAAGAAGAATGTTTTATTTGGGGGGAAAAACCATACATTCTCTTTTTGTTCCTGGTTTAAGCTGTTTGCATATGGAGGATGATTCTAAAGTGATAGCGTTGTTTTTGACATTTACAGCATTGAAGGCTGAAACAAAAAGGGAAGTAGGGGGTGGCTGCATTTTATTTTGACTGTAAGTGACCAAGGCATAACAACAAACATAACATAACAACAACATAATCTAAACGGCCATAACTGGATTTCAGTGATTTTTTTTTTTAAGGGGAACGTGGGCAAAGTGTGTGTGTGGGGGGGGGGGGGGGGGCGTTAATGTGCCACTGCAACGCTACGATTACTGGATTAATGTATTCATATGTACGACTTAGGACTCTCATGATGCCACATATTACAAGTATAATAATTGTCATATATCTGTTCTTTGCTTTGTTATTTACATTTTCAGGCAAATTTCACTTGAGTAAAATGTCTACTTTTACCCTATTTTATTTCACCTAACCCACCTCACTAATTGCTACTAATACATAAAAGAAGAAACTTGTTTGCTGGCATTACATCTGAATCATCGACCAGAAAGCCCAAAGATTATACTGCCGGCAGTGACCGTTAAAAAAGGGAGCTTGATGTATCGTATGTAGATCCGGTTTGGGTTGATCGCGACTTTCGCTTGCGCCCCTCCCCAATCTCATTTTCAATTTCAGTGTAACAACTTCAGAGCAAGCAGATACAGAGTTTATGCGTATGTGCACCTTTGACACATTAACCATTTGTGGATCTTTGCTGATGTTTGATTTACTTGAGGTCTGTTACTATTTTCAGATACATTGTTATTGTGTACCTGTATTTGTTTTCTGCTCGTTTTTAATCCAACACCCTGCAGTGTTTCATAAATCCATTCGCCTTCGTAACCGTAGACGACTGTATTAGCCTCCTGCTATTCTCGCGCTGTACAATTCAGAGAGTGTCGGATATCGCAGCCAACCGTATTCCTCATTGACAATACCAAAGGATGGAATTTAAAATGGAAGCACCTGTTTATGACTCTCGAGTGCACACAATATCTCCAGCATGAGCGTATGAGGATAAAGATGACGACAATGGTGAACGAGGATAATGTTAAACATCCGCGGCGTGGGTGTTTTTACAGGAATTGGTCTCATACATTTGAATGAAAGATTCATTACTTGGGCTGGAGTGCCACTTGGACCTACATAACGTGACAGGAAATATTGGCCTTCAAAAACTCCCCTGGTAGTTGGAATTTTTTTTTGTATTATCCAGTGATATCAAAAAATTCATCGAGTTAGCTTGTTGAGGCTTACGGTTATTGTGAGGACCATGCTAACGTGTGCTAGCTAACTTTGCTCATTAGCCATCACGCATATATTTAACTACACCACTGAAGTAAACGTAATCAATTCTCGAATGTCTCAGGGGTTTTTTCACCCGATGCAGGTACTTGAATACATTTAGCGTTGACAGAATACAGCGTTGGGAGAAATAAAAATTTCCGAAACTTATACTTTTATTCAAGTACAGTATTGCTAGGACACTTGACACTGGACTACCAGAGGGCAAGTGCTGCCGTTGTGCCATGCCATTTCGCCAGTGCTTCCAGTGTCAGACAGAATACAAACCAGTCAGTGTAATCAGGAAGATCTGGAAGCCAAACGGTTTTGGACTGTGGAATGTCCCAGCTCACCTCGCAGCCTTCAATGCAAGGCTTGATGATGTCAATTTCCTTAATGGGTCCTATTTACTAAAATGTGAGTTTGAACATTTTTAATGATGACACATAGAAAAAGTTTGTCGTTAGTTTTTTTTAATCTTCGGTCCATTTGCTGAGTTATCCATCAAATGCAGTAATTGATAAAGAAAGGCCATTAATATTTTCACGGCTAATTAAAATGCAATTTGCCATCTGTCGATGAAACACATCTTGGAACACATGCTGACGATCGCAGCCCTGAACCAAACCACTAAACCCCCGGGACCACCCCCAGCCTCCCTCCCCTTCAACCAACCAGACACAGACAGCCAAATAAAGTTATGAGTAAATGAAGGGGTTTTTGTGTGTGTGTGTGTGTGTTTTGTTTGTAAGGCAGTGAGAGACATGCAAGGTATGCAGTTGCAGTTTTCATCATGAATGTAGCAGGTAACAGTGCTGGTACTTCCATCTGTCCTCACAGAATCAGGCCACAGTCCTTGTCCATTCTTTTGAATCTATTTCTGTGTTCACACATGTGGCCAAGCCATCTGAATTCTTTATTTAACACAGACAACAAAAGTATGGCCTGCCAGGCATATTTCTTAAAATGATTGCATTAAGTCACATTATTATCGTTGTTTCCGCTGCTGCTTAATAAGACTCGTGGGGAGCGTAAGTGGCAAGCAGTCAAAAGCTGCAGAAGCTCATCAACATTTGATGGTCAGTTGCAGCGCTTGCTCCTTAAAAGCGTTCAGATTATTGTCCTCATACTGAGCACAAGAGGGTGGTGCTGTAACAAAGCTTAATGGGTCATATTTGATAGTTGGGAGATTTCACAAGGGAATTGCTTTGGAAATCCACCTGCCTAGAATGTATTGTGATTATGATTCTCTTTTTATGGTTCGGAATTAATTCTGAATCATAAGTTCTTTGAGGGTTTTTTTAATATCTCAGAATGTGGTCAACAGGTAATAATTACATGCAACGATGTATCCATTCATTTTCTGGAACACTTTCCTTCTTTGGGGCCACAATTGACGTGGAACCTTTCCCACCAGTTCACCGAGTGCAGTTGCAGTTTCTTATAAACATGTTTTGTGTGTGCCGATCTATAGACTGTGCGCTGATTTTAAAGGGAATGAGAGGAGTCATTCCATGAACTGAGGATCAAGTCACCTGTGTTCGGTCCCACAACGGCGCAAACGCCCATTCATCACTGGAGCTGTGTAGGAAAATGCCGAAAAACTGAAAACTCCACCCATTGTGCACAATTAGACTGCATTTTGCGTCAGAATTTGGGCAAAAAAATATCGAGCTGAAGAACAATTTAGAGTATTCGGTTGTCTAAAATCACAGTGTTTGTTTTAATTCAAGAGGAAACTGGAGAACCTAAACCATGGGAGAAAACATGGAAAATCCACACATGAAGTGCAGAGCCAAGATTTAAGCCCCAGAATTGTGAGGTAGGCATGCCACTATGCCACATCAGAATATTTTTTTTAAACCACATTCCATCAATTTCCCTGAAATGACTTCAAACATCAAGCCATAACTTGTAACTTTTCATCCGCTAATGTAAATTTTTTAGTGCTTTTCCCACTTTGCTGTTTTAGCCCGATAATTGTTTCTATTGCCTTTTCATCATCAGCCCTGTCTTCTCTCCTTAGATTTCCTCTTCACCCGAGGCTGACAATTCGTCTTTTCTGGTGCTAATTCATCACGAGTTCCATTTATTGACTGCTCATTGTGTAGCTCAATAACGTGTTGTTTATTAAAAGTTTGACTATTGGTGATCGCCAATAGTCAAACTTCTATTTTAACGAGTGTGTGTGCATGCTTGTATCCAAATCCAAGTTATGAGTTACCAAGCTAGTATTTTTTCCTTGTTTCCACTAAAGTATGAATGAGTTAAGGTCATGCCGTTGTTTCAGGAATATTTTCTGCAACATGCATTATTATGCATGGGATCAACTTGTTTATGACAGTACGCAGGAAATAGTTCGACATTTGCATGCATCGAGAATGTGGTCTACTGGCTGCCGTCCAGGAGAAGTCTATTGACATTCATCACTGATATCCCACGACTGAGCATTATTGTCCCAGAGATCCCACTAATAAGTGATATTCACTTATTATGATTATCGGTACTGTTACTAAGATGGTGCGACTGGAGAGAGAATGCTTTAATTAAATATGTGCTCTGGAGCTTCTCCGTTCCAATACCTCTAAAGTTGACCGCTTTGAAATTCAAATTAAATTCTAAAGTTGCAGGAAATCCAGAAATACAAAATATGTCTTATAAGATGTCAACAAATGTTTCAAGACCTCAGCGATGAAAGATCATCAAAGGAGTAACTCGGAGGCATGTGAGTGACTATTTCTCGATTTTTATGACTTGATTTCCAAACCTTTTTTTTTTTTTTTTCCCGAAAGAAAGGCTCGACCATCAAGAATGTGTGTGAGATGTGTCAGGTGCATCTGTGATGCAAATCACCTCAACATCACACTTGTGTTATTTAACCCTTTCAGGGACAGCGGGCACTCCAGCGGACGGCTTATCATGTCATCAAGTTACAGAGGGGCATGAAAGGGCTTAATTATGATGGGGTGTTGGCTGACAAAGGGAGTGACGGAACGCTTGTCTATGAACGAATATGGTCTGCAATCTCCCCATAAACATAAGTCAGTCCAGTTCAAGCAAAGGCATGGCCTTTCTTGAGGTAAAAGAGAGCCTTCTTTTGACTTCCATCCATCCACTTTCTGAACCGCTTTATCCTCACAAGGGGGTTGCTGAAACCTATCCCAGCTGTCTTCAGGCAGTAGGCAGGGCACACTCTGAACCGATTGCCAGCCAATCGCAGGGCACATAGGGACGAACAACCATCCGCACTTACACTCACGCCTAGGGACAATTTAGAGTGTTCAATCAGCCTGCCATGCATGTTTTTGGAATGTGGGAGGAAATCGGAGTACCCGGAGAATACCCACGCAGGCCCGGGGAGAACATGCACACTCCACACAAGAAAGCCAGAGCCGGGATCAGAACCACGACCACTGCACTGTGAGGTCGGCACGCTGACCACTGGACCACCTTCTTTTGATTTTGAAAAGCTAATTTGCAGTTAGAAATTTTCAATTTGTCATGCGGAGACTTTTATATCCTAATTAGCTGTGCAAATACTGAGAAAGAGATTCTCGTTTTTCATAAAATATCCAATTTTTTTCCACAGTGTCCTAAAAAAATGTTCCTATTTTCGGTTGTCTTTGAGAAAATCTTGTGCCTACACTGGGATTCATGATCTACAAATTAATTAGGCTCTTTTCATTGTGTCCTTTGTGTAAAACGGTATAAGTTTAGTGACCGTTTAACACAATTACCTCCAAGTTTCAGATCTGTGGGAATAAACAATTATTCTCTGTGACCGATGATGCCCTTTGTTCATGCGCCATTAATTCCCCGCGCTGCACAGGAGGTTGGAGTCTCCGCTCGCTGTATTTTCAAAACTGAAGCGGTGCCAAAACACGAGCTGGCAGGAAGAACATGTAAAGGAGAAACAAACATGGCGGGGGTGGGAATGGGGGGGATTATGTAGGTGTTTGCATTTCTTGACTCAATGACAATAATTCAAGGTTGTTTGCAAGCCCTCTGTCTTATTCTGCTCATTAAGAGGAACTGCAGTGAGACGCGGGAGGAGACCGCAATAATTGAAAGCAAATCCGTATTGAAGTGGATGGCGGTTCGCCGTTGTTGTTTCAAGGAGATAAGCACTTCAACATGCCTTCTACCGTCCAAATTTGAAATCAACTCGGGTTATGCACAACTACAAATTTCCTTGATTCAGATTTTGCACACATTTGATGCATCCCAGATGACAGTTTTGATTTCATTATCTAGTAATTTTTGAAACAACACTTAACAATAATAATAATAATAATACATTTGATTTATAAGTGCCTTTCAAGACACCCAAGGACACTTTACAATAACAAAAAACACAAAACAATACGGGTTGAGCAGCGGCAGCCAAAACGCGCCAGCGTTCACTCAACTTACATTGTAAATTGTTTCGCGCAATGATGGCATTTGTCGCTGTTTGTTTGTTTTTTATTTTTTCTAAATTTTGTGGCACAGCCCTCAAATACATTTTTTATTCAGTGTTGTATTTGTTTATTGTGTCAATTTATAAGGGATAATAATAATTGAAAATAAATTAGTTCCAAAGTTCATCGTTGAAATCACAAACCGTTGGACGCAAAAAGTCTCGATCAGCACCACGGACAGTTCAGCTGTAATTCAATTACATCGGTGCTTACGTTTGTTGCTCTTAAACTTCCCCAGAAATTACACTGAATAGAAAATATCAATTTTAAGAGCGGATGTCATTACAATGACGTCGTGCAACAGTAAATTACAACTGTTTTGTATTTTGAATTGTGACCGTTTCGGTAACGTTCAGCGCTGATGTTCCGAAAGTGCTGGATGTTTAGAGAAAATGTTTACTGTGTCGTTGGCCATAAAAACTGTAACTGTAGGCCCATTTTGGAAAACGAATGGTGGTTATGGCAGCCAAGTCAGGAACAGCTGGAACATAAAAATAGATGGCACCCTGACAAAACTATTCCAGAGCGCACACCTTCACTAGGGGCTTTATGGCGGCTGACAGCTTGAATTAACTTGGGAAATGCACTGTCAAAGAAGCTGTTACATTGAGAAGTAGAAAATAAAACAGGGTTGTACGAAAATACCGTACTCACTGTACACTGTAAAGTGAGTGGCCACAACATTCGACGTTAAAAAGTCGCTTCTTCGCCATTAGCCATCATGTTTGACTAGCGGTTCTCTTATTTTTACACTCTACACAGATAAAATGTAAACATAATCGTTACAACTTTATGATGTCGACATGTTGACCTCGGAACACAGCAATTCGATTTCCATGACTTCCTTTTATTTTTTAAAAAACTTTTTTTTAAATAACCAAATCAGATGTTGATTGTTTTCAACGACATGAAATCCAAATCTACTGTTGGTATGATCCTCAAAACGCGATGGTACATTAACCTTTGGAGCACTTTTAAAACAGCTGTGGTTCTGTATTTATGCTGAGGATACAAATCTTTATTCAAAAGTGTCGTGTTTTGGTTTGTGACCAACAGGTGGCACTGTAGGGCTCTCCCTGCAGCTGCACACTTGTTGGTCGTTATGTCATTAGCTGTTTAAAAGGACTCCCGGCACGACCATTCGGTGTCGGGTCACTGTTTGTTTGTTTCTTTGTTGCTGTCATGTATGTTTGTCATGTTTAGGTCATGTTTTTGGCTTCTGTTATTAATAGTTTTTTTGCTTAAGTCATGGTTTGTGTTTGCTACTTTGGATTCGTTTTGTTCTGTGTTTTATCAATACAATTCTTCAAGTACAACCTGCTCCTCCCTCTTGCCTGCTTTTTGGGGTCCACCACCACGCAACGTGACAAAAAGAAGATTAAGAAGAGAAGAACTTATGCCATAAGCACAATTTCATGAAATTTTGACAAGCACAACGGTTAGAGAGAAACGCGCGTGTGTGTGTGTTTGTGTGTGTGTAAACGAGCGATGTGGCAGCCCATCATTCTATCACCGGTCACTCCGTAACAAGCTTTGAGACCCTTTACAACCCAGCAGCTGTCATTTACTGTCACCCACTTAACAAGCCCACAATGGGGACGCCCACACACTGTCACTCTGGACACACACACTGACCAACTAAAATTCCAGCACCCACATCTGAACGTACCCATGGTTGATGGGCTCATCCATTTATTTTAATCTGCATTTCACATAGCAGTTACCCCCCTAAGTGTCACATTGCACAAACAGTAATTGGTTATGGCCTTGGGCCTTGTGATGCCATAATCGCACACAGCAGTTAGAAATTTCTTTTGTCACCTTTCCGCCGCATCTCTTCTCTTCTCGCAGGTTTTTCTCTCCTGCCGTGGCCTTTGTAGATTGCGGCTTGGCTTGGTTTCGAAGGCAGCGACTGCAGCCATGTCTGCTTTTGGTTCACAACTCTCCGATAATTGACATGTCATTAATACACTTTTTTGAATAGAAATGGTTGGTATTGCATTTTAAAGTGTGTTGTTTTGAGTCAATTACAAGTGACAACTCAAGCAAATGTTGCCGCGAAAGACAGCAGCCCCTGCAAAGCAAGTAAACATCTCGCAGTGCCAAAACGAGCTTTGATTTTTGGCTAGCATTAGCGCACCTGGCCCACATACGCCCAGCGGCCGTTTATGTGTCCCCGCTATGTTACAATGACGGCCCAACGTCATATTAAAAGGGTGGAAAAGGGAATCATCCGATGTGCAGAAGAACATTGGAGGAAGAAATGTCCTCTTTTTTGTTATTGCTTTTAACTGATCAACGCACGACATGACATTTGTATATAATCTATGAAGTGGTTAACTCGGCTGACTCCAGCGCAGTGAGCGTGAGTTCAGTTCCCACTCACTGTCAGAGCGTGAATGATTGCCTATCTCTAGACTGTATGCGTCCTGTGATTGAGTGGTACTCAGTAGGGAGAGCTTTCGACTTACCGGTGGCCCAATACGGTACAACAAGCGCTATTGCAAATGGATGGATGTTTTCAAGTGTTCAGAGCATAACACACAAAGAGAGGCACTAGATTAGATTTGTCCATCAGACAACACAAAATACCCAAACATAAACAGTGTCGGGCATCTGTTTACAAACCTAGTCGCAGTCCTGAACTACTAGCCTGTAGCTTTTGTGTTAAGACCGACTTATATTTGGAACTGTTCATAATTCCTTCCACCTTGACTAAGGCCCCCTGTTCCCACAGCCCTAAAGCATGATGCTACCACAATCGTGCTTCACTGCAAGTATGTTGTCAACCTTGCGTTCACTGGACAAAACACATGTGGGGAACTGTGTTATGGGCTGTGCAGCCTTTTTTATTTTATTTTCATCGTACGTCTGTGAGACGATTGAAATGCACGATGCACATCCACAATATTTTTTGACATTTCAATGTTATACTTCCCATTCAGTTCATTTTTTGCTGCTGGACTGGATGTTACATGTTGCATATTTTGGGACTCTTTACAATTTAAAAGCCGTAAAATGGACACAGAGTGAACAGCTGCGTGGGTGGGAATTCACAATGTTATGCATTTTCCAGTATATCTGCCTCCTTCAAGACAGATTGAGAGATTGTGTATGTGTGTGTTTTGATTTTGGCTTTTAAATGACCCTCACAGTGGGATGGTAACACAGTCATCTCGGAGCAATATAACCAGCTGGTTGAAAGATTTGGCATTTGAAGGCTTGTCAGCTTATATAGTCTGCAGTCCGCGCCACAGACGGGCTTGTGATTAACTCAACAGCAACCTCTGTTAGACGGGAGAAATTGTTCTGATGTCATGTACGGTGTGGCTCTTTTCACACTGCAGCAAAATCGCAAAAGGACGACTGGATGCTATGCATTTTTTTTCGTGTGTTTTCAAATTCTTCCTGCTACAGAAACACAATCTCGAAAGGTTGAAAAAGACACAATTACCAACTTGACAAACCTACTTCAGGTCGTTCCCGCAGGCTGCCAACTGGCTCGCTCAGCCCCAAAAAGGCCAAATCTTTTGTTAAAAAAAACTCAGCAAGAAGGATGACTGCATGTCTAATCCTGATTCTATGCATATTTCACATACTTCTAAGCGCGAATAGCAGAGGCAGAACCCCATTGCTCAGTGGCGCATGATGTTGAAACCTTTAGGGAGAAAAGCCGTTTATTCTCAGCTGTCTAAGCGTACTCGAGGACAAAGGAAACGTCAAACCTGGCACGCCCTCCTTTTCCACTGTGAGTGAAGGCATAGGGATGATGAGACGTCTGTATATTGATCAGAAAGGACATTTATCCTCCAAAACCTTCTCATTGCCACAGAGTGTCTTGCAAATAAAATCCTCTGTTTCCAAAGCCATCGTGCAGTGTTTGTCTGGGAGTGTGTGCACGCCAAAATGAAATACCTTTTCAAACGAGGTTTAAATACGATAAACCGTGACGGGCATCTTTTCGGGGGATTAAGGTGCACATGGCTGGAGAGGAATGTTGCGTAAAAACAGGACGTGAGTGTCCATGAGCTCTGATTTTGATAGTTACAAGAAGATAAAAGAATTTAGACTCTCCTCGGATTCCAAAGTAGGCAATGCTACAGAAAATTCCAAACTCATTTGATTATGATTTGAAAGTGCCAAATGCGTCGAAACATATCAAATGGAATTGAATGTTAAATTTCAATTCTTTGGATTACTGGAGTATGAAGGCTTCTGATCCTCTTAGGGTGGTTCTGTTTGTGACCAATAGGTGGCACTGTAAGGCTCCTCCTGCAGTGGCACACCTGTTTTCTGTTTGTGACCAACAGGTGGCACTGCAGTGCTCGTCCTACAGTGGCACACCTGTTGGTCATTGTGTCATTAGTTAGTGTTTTGTTAAAAGGACTCCTTGCCCGATCAGTCGGTGTCCGGTCATTGTTTTTTCATTGTTTGTATCTGCTCATGTTTGCTTTATGTTTGCATTTTTTGTTTGTATCTGCTCATGTCTGCTTTATGTTTGCATTTTTTTGTTGAATACATCTTGTTACGTCTACCCTACTCCTCCCTGCTTTTTGGAAAACCTCTACTCAACCACCTCGCAAACGTGACAGATCCTGAATACAAACAGCCATTTTCTGTGTAATTGAGTTCGCACAGAGATGTTTTTAAGACTTCTTACATGACACCATTTGTCATAGAAGAAGGAATGAAATTTGAAAGGACATGTAGTAGTATGCCCAAGAACAGGCGGAGAAATGTTACAGTACTTTTATACAGTCACAACTTTTTGAGTGTCACTTTAATACTAGTATTACATGTACTTGAAGGGGACAAAAATGCTCCAATTGTTCATATTTGCTCTCTACCAATTTCAAGTTCAGGCTCGCCATGTGCCAATTTGCAGCCAGATGAGAATGTGCGTGCCAGGAGGTCCTCGACACGTTGCCTCAATTTCCTCCTCCATTCAAATGAAGAATAGAGGACATCCAACTTCAGAATAGCAAAAGAGAGGAAATGAAACACACTTTGTGAGCAGAGGTTTTGTCGTCTATTGTCAAGAACAAGTTCTGCAAAACATGTCTCAAAATAAAAGGGGGGGAGAAATGTCACTACCATACCGTAGCTGTCGACACTGCTGTTCACTTGTTGAAAGAAGCAAAGAATCCTGGCAGAACATAAAATGGGACAATGTCACATGTATTTGTGGCACTACTTCCCCAGAGCTACATTCTGAACTAAAGTACTGCAGCAAAGCACAAACTAAACATGAGTTTGGGCAAAGAGAAAACGCTCTGCAGAATGATTCATAAACAAGCGATGTAAAACTATTGCCGTTTATGTTTTCTTTGGTTCTGATTGGATGTATTTGCCTGAAGACATGGTATTTGCTCACGTTTCTTAGTTGCTGGGTAAATTCAGAACTCTCTCCGGCCTGCTGGTTTTTTTCCACTGCCTCAAATCCATTTGAAAACTTTAAACTCCTCCGCACCATTCAGATGCTCAATTGCCGTATTGGCCCGGATATAAGACGGTGTTTTTTGCATTGAAATAAGACTGAAAAAGTGTGGGTCGTCTTATATTCGGGGTCTAGACATTATACCCATTCACGGCGCTAGATGGCACCAGATATCATTAAAGCGAATGCTGAACCTGACTCCCCAGGTCAAAGTGAACCCCTGTCACGAAGAATAAAACTAAAAATAGCGATAGCACGAAGAAGAAAAAAAATAGCCGTAAGAAAGAAAAGAAAATAATAGAAGAGATAACTGAAAATGGAGAAACATAGCGAAAATCTGAAGAAAAGTGGGTCGAAGATCGGCCACCTTAACCGGCAGCTGAGGAGAAGTTATGACGTAATTTTCATTTCAAAAACCAGAAGCCATTCATTTACGAATGTGATTGCACTTTAGTTTACATATTTAAATGTTCAGATATTAAGATTTGAATACTTTTTCTCTCAAATATCCTATTATAATCATTTATTTCAGATGTACTGTAATTATTTTCTGTATAAAAATTAATTTGGTGTTCAAATAGTCTTTTTTCAAACTTGAGTCTTGAAAAAGAGGGGGTCATCTTATAATCAGGGCCGTCTTATATTTGGGCCAGTACGGTATATGCAAGAAACAAATCTCCAGTCAAGTTGGATTTGCAAAATAAAATTCAAACAAAAGTGTCACTTTTAAACTTATTGTTACAGAAAATGGGGAGCCTGATAAAGGTCAGAGATATTAATACCTCAGCCTAGACAGCTCACCATGTGACATAAAGCACCTGGCCACTGTGGTTAACAAGCATTCGTCACCTCACCTTGTATTAGGTCATTCCGTGGCGCTCCTGGCTTCCCGCTGGCTTCCTGTCTGGCAGACTTTTGGCTGCCAGGTTGGATCCAACCGGTTCTCAACCTGAGCACAGCTGCTGTCAGGCCAGGTGGCTGTTAACTGGCTGTCTTTCAGCTGAGCCATCTTCTTGCTGGCCGCGTGGCTTGATCCGGGCTGTTGGCACCTTATGGTTTCTTCTTATGTGGCGAGTGCAGACATGTAGCCTGTTGGAAATGAAATCATCGACGTATGACCTTGAAATGTACATGTAGATAGCTAGATAGATAGATAGATAGATAGATAGATAGATAGATAGATAGATAGATAGATAGATAGATAGATAGATAGATAGATAGATAGATAGATAGATAATGAAGCGGCCACCATTGTCAACTATAGCTTCAAGAGCATGAAGTCTGTCACATTACCATGGGATCATGGTTCCACTGGGGTGGGGGTGGGGGGGGGGGGGGGGGGGTCCAGTTTGTGGATTGTAAAAAGTAGTGGTCTATTCAACTACTCCACAATGTCGTTTAGGTCTTGACTTTGACTAGTAGATAATCACATTTTTTGGCTGGAGCAGGACGCAGAGCTGCAACAAATGAGTGTGCCGAATAAAATTAGTCAGTCACTTTAATTGATTTGAATTGTCTTCTATTTCTGAATGTGCAGATGCGGTAATTGAGGACGAATCACTGAAGGGGTAAAAGGCAGGGTGGAGCAGGATTTGGAAAAAATAAAAACTTGCCTGTACTTCCAATGCTGAGAACACACTCTCCACACAAGCATCACCAACCGTGGCTTTTTCACAGAGATGCCAGTAACAACGAGGTCAAAGCCTTTCAAATAACAGTCCCACAGAGAGCCAAACTAAATTTACATCTCGGAATTAAAAGAGTAATCAGATTGTCCTCGTGAAATTGTCTTTCATCCAGTCCATGTCCTGGGCTGCTATGATGAATCACATTCTACGAGACAATAAAAGGGAAAAAACGCAGACGGAGTGAGCCGGGAGATAACATCCACTCACGGTGGGGGATGGCCCAGGTTAACAAGTGTTTGTTCAACAACTCTTCAACAAACAGGATTAAAGACTGTTGTTGGATTTTTGCTGCACCCTAGAGAATTGAAGGCAGATTCCTCAAGTCCAAAGGCATTAAATCTTTCTCTATCTTGATCTGACCGCGATTGAATTTATCACTTTGTGCTTGTGATAAAAACGTGTTAGTGCAAGTAAATTTTACGTGCTGTGTTTTTGTACACATATCGAACAGTGGTTAGAGACATATCACCCTCACATCCACGGCAATCCATTTATCTTCAATCAATGTCAAACAATTTTGTGGTACACTATCCATTTTATTTGTCCTGGGATTTTCATGACACACTTTGTGTACAACGTGTAAAAATGTACTGTAAGTATTTATGTACACCATTTCATTAATAGAACCATTTGACCGAAATGTAGCTAGCAAAATGTGCATTGTTATTATTGGTGATTCTACATAGCTAATTTGTATATTTCTCATGCAAAATACTTGAGATGAAAGGAGTTCTGGTGTAATTTGAGTACCTTGAAAAAAAGCTAGGAATTTCCTCCCCATCCTGGCAACTGTTTCTTTGGTGTGCACCGCAAGGCAGCATGCAAGCACTAAAGCATCCCAGTGGAAGCTTGCACATATTTGGAAGTGCTTGCATAGTAGCCAACCAGGAAGTGGCACGGTGGCTTTTCCCGCTGGTTCACATTGACAAATGTTATTGAATGTGGAAATTAATATTTTGTCCCCCCACCCCACCCCCTCAAAAAAAGAACACACCAAAATACGCTTTTCTTGCTGGTTGCTCTCTTGCAATAAGAACTCTGAAACCACTCCGTCACCTTCTCTCCTGGTGGTGGGGTACTCAACTGGTTATTTATTAAGTGAAATGTCTTTCCTCTTGTGTATTCATTATTTCTCTTTAACCAAGGAAACAGTAGGATACTCAATTACTAAAATATTAGATAGTTCCAGGCCTACACAGTATAGAGAATACACATATTCTAATAAATACGGTATCTGTCATGTTCTATGGGCGGTGTTTGCATAGTTGCAGTCTTTTTAATTCAAAAGAGTCTCGCTTTGAACACAATCAGGTTCTGTTTATATTCATTATTCTGCTACTGCACAGCTCCTGAACCCAACTGTGAATTT
Source organism: Hippocampus zosterae (assembly GCF_025434085.1). NCBI lineage: Eukaryota > Metazoa > Chordata > Actinopteri > Syngnathiformes > Syngnathidae > Hippocampus > Hippocampus zosterae. Next base: position 7,073,909 of record NC_067468.1, read on the forward strand.
GTAGCTGTGTTTTCAAGTCTGCATGTTGCCTTGAGTTAAAGTGAAGCTTTCGGGCAAAGCAGAGTCATGTCTTCATTTAGATGGATTCCGCTCTGCCCAGCAGATCATTATCGGAGATCTGGAATCACCAGTTGTTTTAACCATGTTTGTGATAGTGATGTTTTCAAAATAATCCATGTTATGATTAGCTTTAAATGAATGTATGTATCTATTTATGTTAATGAGTAAGCAAACTTTTGATAAAATTTCATAGCCAAGTCAATATTATTAATTCATAATATTGTATTCTGTGGGCGGCCCGGTAGTCCAGTGGTTAGCACGTCGGCTTCACAGTGCAGAGGTACCGGGCTCGATTCCAGCTCCGGCCTCCCTGTGTGGAGTTTGCATGTTCTCCCCGGGCCTGCGTGGGTTTCCTCCGGGTGCTCCGGTTTCCTCCCACGTTCCAAAAAAAATATGCTTGGCAGGCTGATTGAACACTCTAAATTGTCCCTAGGTGTGAGTGTGAGCGTGGATGGTTGTTCGTCTATGTGTGCCCTGCAATTGGCTGGCAACCGATTCAGGGTGTGCCTACTGCCCGGAGACAGCTGGGATAGGCTCCAGCACCCCCCGCGACCCTAGTGAGGATCAAGCGGTACGGAAGATGAATGAATGAATGAATTGTATTCTGTTTCGCGCCATCATGGTTCATTTGCGTTCATTTAGTCATGCTCGTGTTATGCTTCATCAGCCCCTTTGTGTAGTTTGTATGAGTATAGGAGAAGGGTGTGACATGGGCATTTTTTCAAATCAATAAATATTTAATCATAATAAGAACTTTTTTTTAAAAACACCCAGGGTTGTTTGGTCATTTATTCTTGCAAGAGTTAGAGAAGTCAAAAGGAGTACAATCTGAGACCCCCCCCCCCCCCCTTGTAAGTTCCCTGTTGATGCACAGTCAGCTCAATTTACAATAAACAAGCAGGACCGGATGCGGCAAGCTCAACATTGACACCCGTCTTCAGCATTGGCGTGGATTGCTTCCATTCTCCGTTGCGGCTATTCTCCCTCAGTCCCTCAATGAATGGAGACGCTCCCCACCCCGGACCATCTAAATCTAATTATTGATTTACTCACTGAACTGAGCACAGCGCTTGCTGATGGGCTGCCGAATCAAACGTCACACAAAAGGTCAAACTGAGAACACGAGTTCAGGTCGTTTAATTTGTTCCGTGACCAAGCTTGCCGACGTTTCCCATCCATTTTACACATGAAAATGAATTAACCGGACATTAAAAATTTTAAGCCACAATCAAAAACTACCACATTTTATGTTACGTTTTTCACCAAAAAATATAGTCAAATACAAACACGTACACATGAGAACATAAATGTTTCATGTTATAAAATTAATGTTGACGTGCCTTTAAGAGGCGTGGCCTGGTGACATCAGTAGCTCTGACTCCAGCTCAGATTGACCGTTTACAGCGCGGTTTGTTCGTTAGCATGCTTCATTCCCCTTTTGTGTCAGTCTGGAGATATTTAAAAGCTGTTTGAGCGATTGATTTTGATATAACCTGGGAAGTCGGATTCATATCCGTCAGCATACCACATTTGCGGACTTTGATTTTTAAAGACAGTGACTACAAGTGTATGCTAACAGCAATCTTTTCTTCGTATTTTTAGTATGTATTTCGTAGTTCTCGATCTGTTGCCAGACAGGCAGCTAAGCGTACCACGCTACAAATCAGCATTCTCGACCGAGCTTCATCCGACTATAACGTGACTGTGTTGTTGTTCACCAAATTAGGAGGCCTGTTTGGCTTGAATGATTTATGAATCAGTAAACTTGAGGTAGCAAATGCATCCCTGCTTGCGTGTCAGTGTTTCGCAAGGTCCAACGTTCAAGCAATTACCACATTTTCTAACGTCGTGAATTTGGTGAGACGCATCATGGGAGAATTCTCTAGTGCCTCTGAAAGGAAAGAGGAGCAAGGATTTGGCTAATATGTCTTTCACGTACCTTTGCAAACATGCACATGCACACGCAGGAACACACGCAGCAAAATCTCAAAGGAGAGACGGAATTGATGAGGGGATCCGTGAGCCTATAGGACTAAATAAATATTGTCTTGAAAGAATGATGCCTGTCGCAGTTCATACAAGGGAAACACAAAGACGAGCGCGCACACACTTTCACAAAGATTGACCACGGTAAACCATCACAGTTCAACCTTGTACTTGAACAAAACCTGCAATCACTGTTAATAGTTATCGAGCTTTGCAATAATAGCAGTGTGTGTGTGTGTGTGTGTGTGTGTATGTTTGTATCCAAGTACCATTGAGAGTGCACTTTGCTGGAAAATCTGCAACTATGTAGTTCTAAATGTTTTAGTTGCCAGATTTTTTTTTCTCTTTAGTTCTCGTAGTTCTCACTATGAAGTAAAGAGCCTTAGAAGGTTTGGACCTTGATGATAAAATGAGTCGGGACAACAGATGATGAAACCAAGAAAGACTTTTGTGTTGATGATTAAAAAAAAATGTAAAAATGATGACTGTTTTCATCAAATACACAGAGACGACTGGGTAAGACAGAATTAAACCAAGAGGCGCTCTTCATCGTGTTTATTTACTTTCAGGCAAAAAGCGGGTGATGAGAGGTGGGGTGGGGGGCAGATAAAGTGACGCAACTCTAAGAAACAAGTCAGTTATACTTTCTTTTTTATTTTATGTGCAAGCACGAGGCTAAAGAAAAAAGTTGCCCTAACATATCACGATTTAGCAAGATGAATGAAAAAAACGTGAAATGGAAAAAGTGGGCTCATGTTGGTGTATAAACACATTTGTCGCAAGTCTGTTACATCAATACAGATTTTATCCACCTCCAAAATTAATGGTCCATGCATCCACCATATGTGGCAAAATATTATATATATATTTTTTGTATACTGTAATCCCGAAAAGAGAACAAGACAAATTATTCAACAAAAGCACTACCCGCGACGCAAACGTCTTGAGGCTTTGTTTTGCGCAAATCTCAGTGTTATTCAATGGCACAATGTTTTTTTTTTCTGTTATTCTGTTCTTCACATAAAAATCATCACCTTTCATTGCTGTAGTTGTTATGATCTGAATCTGAAATGATGATCCTTACGAGGGTTCCTCCATTTATATTCTTCCTTAAATATTCAATGAATTTTTTGAACATTTTGAATTCAAATGAGTTAACGCCATTTTGTGATTAAAATAATAAATGAACTGTAATACTCAAAAAACAACAAATTAGCATGCTTTTATTATTTAACTGAAGTACATACACACTTACTGAATTATATATGTATTATTATTATTAATAATAATAATATTTTTAACTCACCAACGAATGATCTGGCCAGTTTACCCAGCTCGGTCTAAACGCTTGGTCCTCCTCAACCTGACTTTTTGAGCAACACTGCCCTCTGTTGTTGCTAAAATGTGTGTGCGAGTGAGACCAATTTTTTCCATTTTCAACTCAATCCGTACTTTTGTCATGGTTCTGTATTCTCTTTTGTGTGACCTTCTCAATGTCGATGAAATCAATATTTGGAACAAAAACAAACTAACAGCCTCAAGAAAAAAAAGTAATTTCCACGATCATGTATTTGTACAAGCTTTTTTTTTTTTTTTTTTAAATAAGGGACACCTGGGATGAAAAACCAAAAAGATTTCAACTTGTCAACATGTTGTTGCCATGTGTTGGAATTAAACAATTTCCCAATTGTGACAAAAATCCTGCTGACAGCATTTCTTAGTTTTCTTTTTATTCATTTGACCAAAATCATTCAAACACAACTTCAAACTGTCAGGCAGATAAGATAACTCATGAGCGGGTAAGACATACAAATGTGTTAGTTTGCAATATTGCCATTTTTTTTATTTAAAATTGTCTTGATTTGTCATTCCCCCTCATTTTTCTTCTCCGTGTCTACTTTTATAGTGCTCATCTGGTTGATTCCGTAACTTCTCTGCAGCCTTAAAAAGCAAAAGAAAAAGTGAGGCACCTTCAGGGACAGACGTTTGAGTACATTTCAATCTTGTGTCATCATTCGTCTCGATCTTTAAAGGTCTTTCGATAAAAATTCTGCCTTTTTCCCCCCTCACACATACACAAAACAAATCGATAATTAGTTTAAAGCTTTCAGGGATAGCGGTTGCTAGATTGGACAGCAATTCAAATGTTATTTTCTCTTATATTAATTACTCTTCATGTAACAGTTGCGCATCAGCAGCGCAATGGACCCGCAATGTGTTTTGCATCCACTGCCATTATTTTTTTTATGCCTAAAGACTAATTGAAAAAAAAAAAAACACTTGAGGAAAAAAAAAATCTGATGTGGGTTATCAATATTTATGCATGAAAGGGTTGGAAAAAAATATGCAACTATTTGAAATCGGGAATCCGTGACTAGGTTCCCGCAACGGTGTTACTTTTATTAAATCACCTGTTCAGGAGTGAGGTCCCGCTGCTCCATTGCAAGCATCTCATAGCCGACCATGAACTTCTTCACTGTGGCCGAGCGCAGCAGAGGAGGGTAGTAGTGAGCGTGCAGCTGCCAATGTGAGTTGTCTTCCTTTAAGTAGGGGCCGGTCGGGGCTCCTGAGGGACGCAAAAAAAAGAAAAAAAAACATCCATCAGATGATGAAAGATGAGGGACTTGTAAAAATCCCCAAATTACCCCCGCCACACACACACACACACACACACACACACACACACACACACACACACAGACACACACACACACACACTCACAATTCGTTGATGCATTAATGGGGATGACACCTTGGGCTGATCATTACCTAGCTTGAACCAAACAAAAAATGCAGATAGACGGCAGAATGTGGTGATTTGTTTCCGCTTCGATTCTGCAGCACGCTTGCGTGCACGCAAAGAGAATAATCAGGGTGCCTAGCTTGAAGGCTAATTAAGAATATGCATCACCATGGGAAAACAAGACAGTTCATCTTTCTTGCCATTCTCACAGCATGAATGAAGCATTTGGATCATTAAATCATTTAGCCAGCGGACCAGAAATCAGCCCACTTCATCGGTTAGCTAAGCAAAACACAACAGTTGCTGACAAGTGAGCATCCATTTTCTGAACTGCTTTATCCTCACAAGGGTCATGGGGGGTGCTGGAGCCTATCCCTTTGGGCAGTAGTCGGGGGACACCGTTAACCGGTTGCCAGCCAATCGCATGGCAAACAGAGACGAACAACAATCCACGCTCCCGCACACACACACACACTCCGAGGGACAATTTGAGTGTTCAATCAGCCTGTCATGCATTTTTTTTAAATGTGGGAGGAAACCAGAGTACCCAGAGAAAACCCACACAGGCAAGGGGAGACCATGCAAACTCGCCAGAGCTGGAATCGAACCCCTTTGCACTGCGGGGCCGATGCACTAACCACTGGATCACCAGGCCACCTGCGTTGTAGATATATTTGGAGGGGAGGGGGCTTGACGGCGTTCCGATTCATCGTGCTGGTAGAATTATGAGTTGAAGCAGCAAAAATCGACCTGTTTTTATTTGTCAGTGGGCAGCCATTTGGCCAATTGCTGTCAAGTGACATTAACATCACATGTGGTGAGTGATCAGTGAAGTGTCGGTTTTGTAAAGTAACTCAAGCAAGGCTTGCTGCTGTTGGCGTTGGACCGGCAACATTTCAAACTAGCAGCTCTTGAGGCATGATGACACTTGCTCTCTTGTGTCGCATATCACTCAGTGCATCACGGCACTCGGCTCACCTTTGTACGGCTTACGGCACCTTTGCTCGGTGCTTCTTTGGCAGGCCCTCAAAATGGGTTTTCCCCCCCCACTGGTTTTTGCAGGTTGGATAAATATCAAGTACCGCCTGCTCGTTGGATCGAGCAACAGCTGCCTGGGTGGTAAACACCATCCCGAGCAGCACTTCCAGACTCGAGTATACTTAATTTGTGCGAGACGTTTCTTTTCTGCAGCCCGACATCGTTTTCACAGCTTGACGTCAGAGATACAAGATGATTTCACTGTCTTAGGGGCCATGTGCAATAGAGTGATATTTTGACATGTTATTTTTTTGTCACAGAGACTATTTTTTTAATGGTGGACAGCTGGTGGTGAATTTTGACCTTTTGTGGTAATAAAAGAAGGTTTAAAAATGTGCTTATTCACCGACCCCATTTACTTTTTTGCCGAAACCCCTGCAGTCTGCTCATACTGGCAATTAATTTTAATCAGGGCTGAAAACATTATTGTCTACTGAAGCATTCTCTTCTCCTTTATTATCTTGTTTAATCCCCATTTGCACGCTATTCTTTACTTTATCCCGACTGATGATTGGTTGAAATCATTTTAATCAAACTATTTTAGAGGATTTTATGATTTTCGCAACGTCTTAATATTGGGGGCGGGGGATGGCGGGTTTGGTTGAATGATTTTAATGTTTTTTGTAAAGGACTGAATTTTAGGGCACAATGACATGCGTTATACAAAAAAAAATCCCTTTTTTTGGGTCTGAAAACTCAACTAATCACTGTTTTTGTGCTCAGGTTTTTGTGCCCCCACAAAAACGTTATGGTAAAAAATGCTTCAATCATGAATGTGACTTTTGTTTATAGATTACTGACCCAAAATAATAATACCTGTCACTCTCGACATTTGAGTAAATGTGCTGTGTGTGTGTGTGTGTGTTTTTAGGGAAACCAAATCAATGATCTCACAAAATGCACTAATGCCGAAATTAAAGACATCTGCCCAGGCCAAAAATGTTGAATTTGGATCAGCAACAAATCAATTATGATTTTTTTGTTTTTGTTTTAAGGACTTAGTCCAATGGAACAAAAGTGAGGAATAAATCCTGACTCAGCCTCAAAACGGGTTCATCCTCAGTGAAGATGGAATTTATGGATTGATGAATTTATTTAAGATATAATTTATGTAATAATCATCATTTATGTAAACAAAGGCCTCGTCAGCATTCCTTAGAGGCCCCCCACAGCCCGACAGCGATGATGCTTCACTGTAATGTCAAACTGTGGACATGCTTTTCTTTCCGCTTTTGGATCAACTCTTGTCTGGCAACTCATCCAAAAGTCTGTGTGAAACGCCGATTCCTTGCAATTCCATCATCCTGCTATGATGTTTGCTCGGACTCGCTCAAAGATCCGGCATGAATCTGAAATCTCAGCTTGAATCTTTTCCATCAGCCTCTTATTTTCCTAAACGTGTCTTTCATCGTGTGTTCCTTTGTATCGTCGTCTGGTCCCCTTGTGAAATTGGCACATGGCTGTGATGGGGGCCGGCCAGCTTTAGATCAAATATGGCTGAGGTATAAACAATGGGATTCTTCTACATGTACACATTTGGCAACAAACAGCTGAAGAAGAAAGTGCTGATAGAGAGGAAAGCGCTTTAAAGAATGGAACAATACATCATACATTTTGGCACCCCAAAATCGGAAAATAACGGGATTGTCCATTTTGGGCTACCTTCGATGTGTCTCAAGGGAACAATGCTGACTCTCCAAGTTGTGTAACCACACAAAAGTTAAAAAAAAAAACAAACCTCAATCTAAGGGATCAACGGGAGCTTTTTCCGCTGTGGGATGGACACCCGTCATACACTCATAAACGGTTAGCAATGTTTTTGTCTGACAGTGGATGTCTTGCGAGCACCTTTGTTTTTGTTTAGCACCGTTTAAATAATATATTAAGCACTGGCAGGGTAAGGAAAAAAATGCATCCCTTTATATTTACATTTACATTGTTGCGAATATCCTGAACGGTACAAATTTAATTTTTCGATATGCTTATGTGTCTGACAGTGATTTATGGCACACTAATGGTTCGACTGAACACTGAAGAGGAATTCAAATCACTTTCAGAAAACGGTTGACATTAAATAGGCTGCTTAATATTCACTGAAAAAAATACCGTATTGGCCGAATATAAGACGTTGTTTTTTGCATTGAAATAAGACTGAATATTTGGTCGTCTTATATTCGGGGTCTAGTAATTATACCCATTCACGACGCTAGATGGCGCCAGATATCATTGACAATGGTGAACTTGATTTTCCAGGCCAAATTGAACCCCTGCCACGAAGAATAAAAATAAAAACAACGGTTGCACGAAGAATAAAAATAAAAAATAGCGGTAAGAAGGAAAAGAGAAGAAAATAATAGAAGAGATAACAGAAAATGGAGAAACGTAGCGGCAATCTGGAAAAAAGTGGGCCGAAGATCCGGTTAACCGGCAGCTGAGGAGAAGTTATCATGTATATTTACATTTCAAAAACCAGAAGCCATTCATTTACAAATGTGATTGCACTTTAGATTTGAATGAGGCAAAATAACAAGCTTTTACTCTCAATTGTATGGTGATAATCATTTGTTTCAGATGTACTGTAATTATTTTCTATATAAAAATCTATTTGGTGTTCAAAAAGTCTTTTTTCAAACTTGAGTCTTGAAAAAGAGGGTGTTGTCTTTTAATCAGGGCCGTCTTCGGGCCAATATGTAATGTAATTGAGGGAAATTGCTCAGGTCATATTTTAACCCTTTCAGGGACAGTGGTTGCGACAGCTTATCATGTTATCAGATTACAGGGTGCATGAAAGGGTTAAAGTACTGTTCCCGCATTGTTCTGCTTTTCTCCCTTCTTTTATTGTTTCCTGTTTGATTTTGTTTGTAGTCCTGACTTTGAAATGAGACGTCATCATCTTATGTTTTTTGTAGATTCTCTACGGTAAGTTTATTCTTCTTGTGTTGTGAAAAATAAATATTAGCATTGACTGTCATTCCTCATGATTATTCCTTAGTGTTTTTCCTGCAAAATGTTTCTTCTTACCATGCCAACCCATGGAGTAGGGAAAGGACACGTGAAATAGATTGTCGTATTTGGTCAGCAGTCGCTTCATAATGTCAGCCAGACCTGAAAAAAACAAAAGACGAAGACAAAGCAAGTCAACATGACTAAAGTGGAAGCGTGTCAAGTGTTCGTCCGAAATGGCTGCATGAATGTTGGCGACAAAACCGGAAAGAATTTACGCAACAGTCACCACCTGTTCTTGTGTTAGAAACAACATGTCGCATCTGCCAAAAAAAACACGTACTCTCCCTTTCCTCTGTGGTCAACTCGTTGATTCGGAGGACATGTCGTCGTGGCAACAGGAGCAACTGATAGGGCCACGTCGCCCAGTAGGGAACCACTGCCAGCCAATGAGGGTTCATCACCACCACGCGTTCCTGAAAAGCAAACTGAAACTCAGAATCAATGAAAAAAATTATTTTCATAAATGGAAAAAAAAAGAAGAAAACTGAAACTACAATTTTGCATACAAAACTGAATAAAACTAACTTTCATAATAGCGACAAATGGAATTAGGTTTCATCTTTGTCAATTAATATCACGCGTGAGCTTTCAGGGTTAATTTTAAAGTATGTGTATGTGTGTTAATCTGGCACACGACAACCATGTCCAAAATTAAAATAAATAAATAAATAAATAAAACTAAACTAAAACAAAGCATTCCAAAGAAGTTTTAATGAAAAAAACAAGCATTTTTAACATAATTAATTAAAAGTAACTGAATTTAAAATGCAAAAAAATAAATAAATAAATAGATAAATAAAAAAATGACTAGGATGAAAACTATTTTCGGGGTAGAACCAGTGCAATGACAAAGGGCCAGATGTGGTATACAGGGACTTCTCAAAGATCTAACTATTCTGCGAGGTACAAATGACTTCATAATTGAGAGCTTTATTTTTAAAAAAAGTCAGGAGAGAATACATGTACACTGACATTTGTGCAAAAATGTACGATCACTCAAATCTGTTTAATGTAGTAACCCTTTCAGGGACAGGGGTTACTACAGTGGACATCTTATCACGTTATCAGGTTACAGGGTGCATGAAATGGTTAATGGATGCTAAGTAAACAACATTTAAAGCGGTTATCTTTTACTGATCCGATCATTGTTCTTCTCTCCTCGCACTCCTTTACAGTATTATAACACAGTAGAATGAAGATTGACAATAAATTAATTGGAGAAAGGACAAGGCGTGCAAATAAGTGAAGGCTGTACTAAATCAGACACCTCTCACATCTCCAATTCCCGCCCCCGCCAAAAAAAAACAAGTTTCATTCAATTAGCTTGGAAAGTTTGGCTATCACATGGGAGCTAAACCCCAATTCAAGCTTTTCCAAGTACTGCCGTGTGCCAATTTATGGTCCTAACCTCGGGTCAGACAGACAGGAGCAAATAGGAAGAGGGACACTCTCGGCACAACACACGCGCGCACGCACACACACACACACACACGCACACACACACACTGCTTGCACTCTAATTTTATAAAGGTCAGCCCCCATGAGTGCCCAGATCTCACACCTGTTATGTACGAATCACACAGCTATTTTCTTTCTTGCCAAATCACGTATAATCACGGATGTGTGCCATCAGTGAGTGTGGCATTCCTTATTTTGGCTGAAACCTAAAGCAGCTCAAGCAGCAGGGAGCGTAGGCGTCACCACTAAATATTCTCTTGGCTGAAGCTCAACCCTTCAAATGAAAGGACCTAAAGTGCCGTGAGGTGCCAAGATAACCTCACGATTCCCGGACAAGGTTTAAGCGCAGACCGGAGCCAAAGGCTTGATGTCAAAGGTCACAAACTAGGGCATGATTTCTATCGATTTCGTGTGTACTTAAATCCTTCGCAAATCTAGCAAACAGTTTGACTTTGACAACTTGAGGAAATTCTCACAGGAAAGAATCCACACCAGGTAAAACTGTTGTCACCATCATCATGTCTTTAACTGCAGCCAGGAATATTTTAATTTTCTTCACTATCATGCAGTACAGTACACTATGATGTCTTCCACAATGGCAGTCAGTCCTTCTTAATCCTTTCAGGGTTACTACAGTGTTACTTCAGCTTATCAAGTTATCAGGTTACAGGTTATTATTGGTGCATGAAAGAGTTCATGAGTGTTGCAAAAAGCCCTCGCAAAAACCTAAAGAAAAACAACATATCGCATGAATGATGGTGGTGCACAGACTTTTTTCATTTCCTCTATTTAACTCATGCAGTGGCAGCCATTTTCAGACTCTTTTGTACCCTAACTGTTGAAAAAAAATACGAATAAATTCTATGGATTTAATGTGTGGTGTAAGTGAGTGCAGTGTCACTCTTCAGACTGCATCATATTACAATGGCAGGCACTTTGAAAGAAAACAGCCTCCCCAATCGATTTTTTACAAAAACACCTAGGCCTACAACAATACTGTATTTTAATGTTGGTCATGTTTGTGCTCCTTGTCGAGATAATTATTTTCAGGTGAGACTTGGTGCAACAAGTTGAAGAACCACTGCTCTTTTGCTGCTGTCTTCATATTCATAAATACTACACTATAGTTGAGCAACCGGTGTAAAAAAATCTCTGGGCCACAGTTCCCACCAAGGCATCTGCTTACTATTGCGACATTCGCATCGCTAAAACTTCCTCAAGGTTGCCGTTGTTTATGTTCTTCACACACCGGTGCAAAATTGCTAAAACATGCGACACGAACAGAATGTTTTCCTAATCTTTTTTACAGGTTGAAGATGGATGCTGCAGCGTGATGCTAATGAGCATTTCTGCTGCCCCATCACATCCTTCACTGCCTGAAAAACAGGTAGTGTGTGCTGGAGGAAAACAAGAAGCAAAGGTGCAACGAAATAATAGGGGGAGAGAAAAGGTTGGAGGAAGCAAATGGATTAAGGGAGATGTACAAAGATTTTCTTGAAAAATGGAAACGCCAACAGTGACTGGATTGGGTTAGAAAACTTTTTTTTTTCCTGAAGTGGATAATCAATGAATGACTTCATAGTGGCCATAAAAATGGCATAAATAGTAAGATTCCTCCACTTTGATAAAAATATTAGAGCTGTCAAACGATTAAAATATGTAATCTAATTAAAAATGCAACTGTCATAATTAACTCAAATGGACTAAAAAATTAATCGTGATTACTCACACATTTTTTATCGTTTCTGAATTTCCTTTTACATTTTTTGTCCTATTTTCCCCCCATTTTAAAGCTCTCATCAACATGGAATCATGAATCAGTTTTCTATGTGCCAAAAGCAAATTTTTACTGAAATAACAATTTTGATTTTCAATTTTACATAAACATTTTTCACTTGGAGCAGTTATTCACACATAATCTCTCACACAATATTACTGTCCATCAACAACGGTGAAAATAATATTTTGTCACACAACAGCTGCTTTAACAACTTTTTTTTATAAAATCAAAACAGAGCAATATAACATTATAAAGTGCACATCTAAGGTAAACTAGTACTCAGCCTATAGTAGATTTAAACCATGGTTGCATACTTCGTTTTTCTCAAGTTTACTTTGAACACAGCAGTCTGTTTCTGTATGTTTGTTAAAGAATAACGAGACACCGGACACCAGTGTTCATTATGTGCCGGTGTATTCAAAACCGTCGGCCATACAAACAAGCGCAAGCACTTCCCCCGTGCTGCTGGGGCAAACCATTCTGAAAGGGGGCGGGGGGGGTGTCACTCCCCCCAACACAGTCAGGCTATGTTGATTGTGTTTGTCCTTCTTGTAGTCTCTCTACAGTTTTTGTGTCGACCTCATTTCGAATGACAACACTGGAGACGTTTTATTTTCGCTAGGTCGCTACCACTGGCAGACAAACACAGTGAAGCTCCACCCGCTCTATTTATATGGACGCAGAACACTGTAACCTTCCACACAAAATAGTTCCAAACAAGTAACAATCGTGTCAGTGGAATACATCGTATACCTGTATGATACAGAGAGAGAGAAGAACAGACAACTTTGGTCTTGTCAGTGGAGCAATCGGCTGGCAAAACGCCCATGTCTGTTTTGCCAGCTGCGGCAGCACGAGACACCGAAAACGGATACTTTAACAGTTTATGAATGGAAAGTTTACCTTTAAATAGTTGCCATATTGCTCCACTGACAAGACCAAAGTTATCTGTTTTTCTCTCTCTCTGTATCATACAGGTATACGATGTATGCCACTGACGCGATTGTTACTTGTTTGGAACTATTTTGTGTGGAAGGTTACAGCGTTCCGTGTCCATATAAATAGAGCGGGTGGAGCTTCTCTGTGTTCGTCTGACAGTGACAGTGCGCTACAGTGGTAGCGACCTAGCGAAAGTAAAACGTCTCCAGTGTTGTCATCGAACCAAGTGTAGTCATTTGAAATGAGGTCTACACAAAACCGCAGAGAGACTTCCGCGCAAGAAGGACCAACACTATCAACATAGCCTGACTGTGTTAGGGGGAGTGAAACCCCCCACATTTCAGAATGGTTTGCCCCTGCAGCACTGGGAAAGTGCGTGTGCTTGTTTGTACGGCCGGCAGTTTCGAATACAGCGGCACATAATGAACACTTGTGTCCGGTGTCTCGTTATTCTTTAACAAACATACAGAAACAGACTGCTGTGTTGAAAGCAAACTTGAGAAAAACGAAGTATGCAACCATGGTTTAAATCCACTATAGGCTGAGTACTAGTTTACCTTAGATGTGCACTTTATAATGTTATATTGCTCTGTTTTGATTTCATTAAAAAAGCTGTTAAAGCAGCTGTTGTGTGACAAAATATTTTTTTCACCGTTATTGATGGACAGTAATATTGTGTGAGAGATTATGTGTGAATAACTGCACCAAGTGAAAAATGTTCATGTAAAATTGAAAATCGAAATTGTTATTTCAGTAAATATTTTCATTTGGCACATAGAAAACTGATTCATGATTCCAAGTTGATGAGAGCATTAAAATGGGGAAAAAATAGGACAACAAATGTAAAAGGAAATTCAGAAATGATAAAAAATGTGTGAGTAATCACGATTAATTTTTTAGTTCATTTGAGTTAATTATGACAGTTGCATTTTTAATTAGATTACATATTTTAATCGTTTGACAGCTCTAATATATATATATATATATATATATATATATATATATATATATATATATATATATATATACACACACACACACACACACACACACTGGAGGGCAAAAGTAAAATAGAAAACACACACAATACTAATTGTGTATTAATTATCCATCCATCCATTTGGTGATCCGCTTTATCCTCACAAGGGTCGCCGGTTGGGGGGTGCTGGAGTCTATCCCAGCAGTCTTCGGGCAGTTGAACCGGTTGCAAGCCAATTTCAAGGCACAGAGGGACGAACCATCCGCACTCACACCCAGGGACAATTTAGAGTGTTTAATCAATCTGCCATTCATGTTGTTGGAATGTGGGAGGAAACCGGAGTACCTGGAGATTTTGCACTTGTAAAATTGGATCGATTAACACTGTGTGGATACTATAGAGCCCTCTTCCTCAACTGGCGGACCGCGATCCACGACCGGACCGCCGACCTCCTCTGTCCGGGCCCTCGCCAAATTGTATAAAATAATAAATTATAAAGTGATTTTTACTTTATAGTCCAAAAATAGAAAATGTATAATCTGCGCATTACCGCGATCGCTTGTTAAAATTATCCGTCGTATTATTTGCGTGCACGAACAGATGTATTGCAGAGGACGCAGCAGCGCGACTGTGTGTATAAGGTTTGACGAACTGGAGACGGGGGCATGTCGGCGATAACGATGCGCTGATTGGCTCCTCTGAACTTAAGGTGTGCCCATACATCAGCGTCACGCATTGAAAATGGATGATTGTGTCAGGAAACAGACGCATGCGCGACGCCACAGTGTGCTCACAGCTTCAACACAGGAGAGCCACACACAGACAATTAGACAAGACAAATCGCGGGACGTTTCGATTGTGTGCAGTTTTGCTCCCGTCTACCGGGGGATCTTTGCAGCTGTTTAACAGCAGAACACCGCAACATGTTAAATGAACATCCCAATGGCGTCCTCAAATAATATTTGCATGCCTCAGACATTGCATTCACCTTTAGTGGAAGAACAGCACTGCACATTCCTGTGCTCCCTTGTGTCGGTATTTAAAATGGTTCTTAAATCATCTTCTGATATATTTTTCAATGATTTTAGAGGGGATGTGAAAGGGGGAATTGTACAAATGAAAATAATTTTTGTTTTCATTTTTAGTATTTATTTTGGTAAAATGAATATTTTGTTTTGCTTTTGTTAAATTACGGGAAAAAAAGACAACTACTGTTTAACAAAGTTAAAGTAAAAAATGTCTTATTTCCCTAAAAGGGCTATTTCTATTATTAAGCAGGCACAACTTAACAAAATAAAATAGTTCCTCTGCCTCAATACAATACCTCTCATTATTTGCTGTGTACTGTCAAAGTGAATAATTGTTATTTTCGTGCATGACTACATACCCTTCAGTCATATGAATTTGGGCCCAATTATGCGTTTTATGAAAAACTCCAAATGTATATCAGGGATTCAAAACTGTTACAGACAAATACACTCTGCATATGTTCTCACTGTTGCATTA
Source organism: Hippocampus zosterae (assembly GCF_025434085.1). Classification (NCBI taxonomy): domain Eukaryota; kingdom Metazoa; phylum Chordata; class Actinopteri; order Syngnathiformes; family Syngnathidae; genus Hippocampus; species Hippocampus zosterae. The sequence goes on from NC_067468.1 coordinate 7,089,404, forward strand.
TAGAACGGCCAAGATGATACACCTGTTCACGGAGGGAATGAATCCATACGGAAAGTTGTGGGACCTAGTCAAGAAAAACTGGATCGCTTTCTTGCCCCTGTTCACCAACATGCAGGAACCTCTGTCAAAGGCAGCCTTCAAAGCCATTCTCACTTATAATTACAGTGACAGAGGAACCAATAATCGGCAGACAGAGGAGGATACCATCTAAAGCTGGGAAATGGTTTTGAATATGATTGAGGGTAACTTAATCAAGCCTTTGTTGCAGAAATTATTAAATACCTTACACAAACAAAATGGCACTTAAAATTTTCACTACTTTGACGGACTGATCAAAGTGCTATAGTCGGATGTTTTGCCACTTGAATACAATGTAATTGACACAAGAAAGGGTTGTTAGAAACTTTTAATGAAATGCAAATCTTTTTCCTTACATTATGTTCATATACCCTAAATTTGTTACACGAGAAGATGGTGAAATACTGTCCAGATGTTATGTTTGATTGACTTTTTTTGTGTCCAATGGCAGACAAAATTGTTGAAATCAGATTTGAAGACCTTCTCGTCTTCATCACTGGGGCAAATGAAGTTCCTGTCCTGGGTTTCCGCGATAACGTCTGCATCGATTTTTATGACCAGGCTGAGGGCATGCGACGTTTGCCCTACGCGTCTACCTGCATGTTGTGTGTGTACCTGCCGAGAGGAGTTACAGAGGAGAACGACTTACAGCAGATGCTCTCCCAGGCAATAAAGGTGTCGGGGTGTGTTTATCTCTGTTCAATAATATTTTGAATCGTTCTTGCACACATCAGGTATTTTTCCCTCAAGTCTGTTGTTTCATTGATTGCATTTTGAATATATTGCAGGTGCTCTGGGCTCAGGTTAAGTTGCTATGTCACTGGTTGTTCAAGACCCTCACTGTTTGCTTGAAACCGGTTGAACTGTATGCCATGTCTTGCCAAGCCAGCTTCGAGATTTTCTTGGCTGTAAGGGTAATCTCCAAAGACATTGTTGAGGGCTGTTGTTTCCTGCTCACTGTTGGCTAACATGCCCTCCATCCAAATTTGTGTTGGAGTGCGGTTGTCGTTTTTCGATTTCTGGCTTGTATACAATCTGTAGTGCCATTTTGTGAATGATATCTTCAGGGTTCAGTATTTGTTGATCTTCAAACGAATAAAACAGCTTGTAAAAGTAGTGCACAACCTGATGAAAAACATCCACCAAAGGCATTCGATACGTTGATTGTGCACAGACTGGCCTGTAATGTGCCTTGCGTGCTCTTGTCCCTGCAGTAGGTTCATTAAAAGAGCAACCAGTGTTTTCACCACCATGGTCGGACCTTACTCTGGAGGGTAACCCATACAGGCAGGTGGCTTGGACAAAATATTTCAACACTGTCAAAGCTGTGTTGTCTGTGCTGCAGTTGAGGTACGTTATTTGCCTGGAATTCCCATCAATGCCAGCATGTGTCACAAACCCCCACCTGTAAAAACAAACATGAAAAGAATAATGATTAAATACAAGAAAACAATCAAGTTTCATATCTTGTTTGAAATATCATCTCGGTAGAGATGATATTGCTGTGCACTTAAGACTACATGGAGGCAATTTGGAGTTTGTGTAACTTGGATATACAAATGATAAAATTAAATTTAATCGGTGCTGTCCATACAATATGGCTTTCTAATGCTCCCACGAGTACAAATATAAGATGATCCCTTATTACCGAATGAGACGCATATGCCCATCTATGTGCCATAAACTATTGGGGAATGGCACATAGTATGTTCTTCTAGCCACAGTCTGGCTCCATCTCTGGGCTGCAGCAGCTGGGTCGATACGGTTGAGGATTTCTCAAACTCTTTTTCTTTGTACTACAATACCATCAGCACGCAGGTATGCCCTCATCATCTGCAACAGGTTCATAAAACAACACAATAAAGAAAGTACACTTTCACAATGTATATAATGATATGTACATGAAAGGACAAGAGTATGTAGCAGAACACTTGCTTCCGAACCTGATCTGAGAAATTGGCTGTGCAATCTTCTGACATGCTCCTCCAGGTCAACATCATGAATGGGAGTAAATCCATTTCTGGCTGAAATCTGAAAACACTTTTTTTTTATGCAGGTATGAAGAGGAACAACCCAACATCCCCGTGATGGCTCTCACTGTAAAGCTCTGAGTGAGGAGCAGTTCAATTTGATCCCTTGTAATGTCAAGTGCTGGTCTTCCTCGTCTACCTAAAGTATGGAAATTAAAGGATTAAGGAATTCAAGCAAATGAATCACTACGTGTTTTTATATATTGTATACAGTACAGGCATATAGACACAGATGTACTGGTACATAAAAGTATATGCAGCTTCAAAACCACTAGCAGCTATTTTCTCTAACCATTTTACTCAAGAAAAAAATAATTCAAACTTATAATTGAATAACTAAAAGATCACTAGTTAATGCTTAAAAGTGTATAGCCATTGCGTTACTTAATAGTCTACTGATTTGCAGGAAAACCACTGGTATAAAACAACGTTTGACAGGGTGATAGAAGGTAAGTCACAGCAAGTCGTCAGTAAAACCCGTGTGTAGTTTGAATAAAAATACATACAAAAAAGCAATGACAAAAAAATCTTAGCCATTTTACCTGTGTGCAAACGATGTGCCACATGGGAACAAACATCCACCATTTGGAGCGGGTCCCGCAATGATGACAGATCGGAGATCTATTAGACTTTGAATCAAATTTTGAATAGTATCAGCGCTAAACTGGTCACTAACTCTTCTTAAATTAGCAATTGAAATGTTTATCGCGCGTGCTTCACTTTCACCGGCAGACCCTTGACGACAGGCACTCTCTATTGCCCTGCACCTTGGCCGAATACGTCTCAGGACGCTGTCCGCCATTGTTGTTCTAAAAAACTAAGTGGGCACAGAATTTCCAAAATCATGAGCCCTGACTGGTGGGATGATACTATTTTGAAACGTACAGCCAATAGTATTGCATGTAATGCGAGTACAGTGTAATGTCACTAGCACTACAAGTGGGCACATTTATGGCCTTACATGTTCACTAGTAAGCGTCAAAATGATCTTACTAGTGAACTAGTGGGCACATTTATGGCCTTACATGTTCACGAGTAAGCGTCAAAATGATCTTACTAGTTAACTAGTGGGCACATTTATGTCCTTACATGTTCACTAGTAAGCGTCAAAATGATCTTACTAGTGAACTAGTGGGCGTTTTGTGGCTTACATGTCAACTAGTAAGCCTCGAAATGCTCTTACTTGTGAACTAGTGGGCGTTTTGCGGCTTACATGTCAACTAGTAAGCCTCAAAATGATCTTACGAGTGAACCGGTGGGCGTTTTGCGGCTTGCATGTCAACTAGTAAGCCTCAAAATGATCTTACTAGTGAACTAGTGGGCGTTTTGTGGCTTACATGTTCACTAGTAAGCGTCAAAATGACCTTACTAGTGAACTCGTGAGCATTTTGTGGCTTACATGTTCACTAGTAAGCGTCAAAATGATCTTACTAGTGAACTAGTGGGCGTTTTGCGGCTAACATGTCAACTAGTAAGCGTCAAAATGATCTTACTAGTGAACTAGTGGGCGTTTTGCGGCTTACCGTATTTTCACGACTATTCGACGCACCGTACGGTTGGGAGCAGTCTCATTAATGGGTGACATTTCTGTATTTTACACATAGACAGACCGCACTGTACCAATGGGCGCAGTTTTACAGTGGTAAAACATACGCCAGCTTAAACATACGGCATGCATGCGTGCACGCTAACACGTTAGCTTGAAGCATACGGTAGCATGCTAGCATACTAGTGAACTAGTGGGCAATATGGAATAAATACTCAAAGGGCTCCCCAGGCAAACCCCCTTTGAGTATTTAAAGGGTTCAAAGGGCTTGCCTGGCAAGCCCTTTGAGTATTTATTCATCCGTGATGGTATTGTACACCAATGAGAGCACGTCCGACAGACACGTGGACTTCGGGCAGCCAATCATGATGCATTTCGAGCCAAGCCCCAACAAAAACAGAGGAGAAAACTTTCAGACGCTTTGAAAGCTTTTGGGGTACATATTACTCTTGTTATTACACAAAATTTTGTTTTACGATTATTTTAGGCGGTAACGTTATGGTGTAAATGTCAAAAATTGCTCCAACGATTTCGGAGATGTGTCCGACTTTGACAGCAATGGCGGCAGTTCAACGCTGACAGTCGCAGTCGAGTGCAGATTTATTTCGGCAGGACTTTCTAAAATCTGCCGTTTGCTCTGACAGTTCTCTGTCTGACAGTCACATTTTGTCTTATTACTCACAAGCTAATTGATATTTAAAAAAGAGTTAATGTTTGGAACACGATTTTGCTCTTACTGTTTTTGCTGCCTTAGTTCGTTTGAATTATTCGCTGCCTGCATTACATGAAGTACATTTTTTAATATTCACAAGACTGTAACTGTGCATTATATATAATGTCACATTTGCACTATGTTTACTGGATCTACGACTAAACTAAACTAGGTCCTCGTTTCTGGGAGAGTCCGCAGCACCTCCTGTATCACAACCATTCTGCTGGCACACCTTCAGCAGCACGATGTTTCTAACGGGAGCTGGAGGGTGATCAGCTACTAAACTACTGTTTAACAAAGTTAAAGTAAAAATGTCTTATTTCCCTAAAAGGGCTATTTGTATTATTAAGCAGGCACAACTCAACAAAATAAAAGAGTTCCTGTGCCTCAACACAATACCTCTCATTATTTGCTGTGTACTGGCAAAGTGAATAATTGTTATTTTCATGCACCCCATTATTGATTGGTTGTGAGGAGTGTTGATTTGTATAAGCTTGGCTTTACCATACTAAATGGACATACTGTATAGCCCTGCTACCCATGATTCCCGTGCATGGAATCGGACCTTGGTCTTATTAAAAAAAACAAAAGTGGACCTACAGCATTCCAAAACCACACTTTTTGGGTTACCGGTAATTGAAAACTAAAAACAAATCCTTAGGTGTGAATGGATGTTTGTCGATAAGTGCCCTGCAATAGAGAGGCGACCAGTCCAGGGTTTATCATGCCTATCATCGGGATTGAGCTGGGATAGGATCCAGGTCACCTGTGACTCTCATGAGCAATATAGAAAATCGATGAACGAATGTTACAGTTGTGTTTCCTTCAATTTACACACCTTAGGCAAGTTATATAATCATTTCCAGAACGTTTTTTTAAAAAATGTTTTTACGGTGTCTTAACACATTTTTTAAATGATCAAACACAGTTAAAATGTATCATACAGTATATTAAGAGAGAAATATCAACAAATAAAAATATTTGTACTCATAACGACTCACGACGGCGATGATGAAGCAGCCATAACACAGTACAGTCCTGTTACAAGGTTGAAATAAAGGTGTTTTCTTTGTAAAAAAAAGTTTGACCCACCTGGTGTTGAAAGTGACCATTGAAAATGTCAAGCATGCATGAGCATATAGTACGTCTGCATATAAACATAGTCTCCGTGCTTTTGCATCGGTGACTTTTTTGTCGTTTGCATTTCTCACAAACATCTTTTTGGGCAGGTGTTGGCTGCTTGTGTTTTTTTTTTCTGTTGCAAACCCGGGTGGCTCCGCCATTGTTGTTTTGGAACTGCAGTGCATCACCATGTCAGCAAGCCACCACTCCGTTAACTTTGCATTTCATAGGGAAAGGATGAACGCTGAAGTAATCAGCAATGTTTGTGCTGTATCTCAAGAACACAGTCAATCAGGGACTGTATACATTTAAAAAAAATTAAAAAATCCTCGTCTCACCCACTCTCGGGTGGTGTCTGTCCCTCATTCAGCTCGAGTCCTCTACCAGAGGCCAGGAAACTTGAGGGTTCTGCGCAGTATCCTTGCTGTTCCCAGCACTGCACATTTCTCGACTGAGATGTCCGACGTTGTTCCAGGGATCTGTTGCAACCACTCATCTAGTTTTGGGGTCATTGCCCCGAGTGCTCCGACCACCACAGGCACGACTGTCATCTTTACCTTCCAGGCTCTCTCCAGCTCCTCTCTGAGCCCTTGGTATTTCTCGAGTTTCTCGTGTTCCTTTTTTCTGATGTTTCCATCACTTGTGACCGCTACATCCACTACAACGGCTTTCCTCTGCCCTTTATCTATGATCACGATATCTGGTTGGTTCGCCATTACCATCTTGGGCAAGAGCCTTCACGCTAATGCCTACCTCATACAATGATGAGAGACAATAAAATGAATGACATGCCGGCTCAGACGTCGCCCGGCCAAACAAGGTCTGCGTCAGGTGCTGGGGAACCAGAGCACCTTGATGAAAAATGGAGCGGAGATGGGCAAGATGCAATAACATGGCTCTGTTGGAATGCTACTACTCAAGCAAGCATAGTCAGAGAGGTTACATGCAGAGAATGTGGGCTAAATGGTTACTTCGAAACCCACAGTCACGGGTGACCACGAAACAACTAGTAACTCAGTGTTCCAACATCCACAAACAGCAACTGCTGTCACAACTTGAGATTGATGAGGTACAACGCAGGTTCCATGGTGAGGGGCTCCAGTCTGCCAGATCAGAGGAGGAGTTCATACCAGAGTGAATGCAGATGATGAGATTGGGAGGCCAGCCCCAATGAATGAAATGCTGAGCGAGGCAGCAACCGACATGAAAGCTAAGATCATGGCAAGAATGAAAGCTGGGAAACCTAGAAACCTATTACAACGGCTATGTGAAGTACCACCTGAAAGTCTCATGGAAAGTGTGAATGCAGCACTGAGGGCGATCCCTACCGTAATGATCACGGAAATGAACTGATATACGCTTCAGCATCAGTGATCCTTGAGATGCTTGGCTATAAGAGCAACCATGGAAGCCATGAGATACATTACCGACCATGAAAAAGACGGTTGGAGGCTAAGATCAAGGCGGCTCGGAAAGATGCGAGTCAATTGACGGAGGCTCAGAGAGGTGTGATGAAAAGGCCGATGCCTGAGAGGTACATCCAGATAACCATACCTGAAGCACTCGAAACTGCCAAAAAAAGGCTCCAAGCCTCGTCCAGCCGCCTAAAGCGTTACACGAAAGAGAATGAGGCCAGACGAATAAACAGGCTGTTCGCAACACAACCTGCGAAAGTGTACGCTCAGTTGCAGGGTCCTAACAACAGAGCTGATCCACCAAGACTGGAAACTGAAAGGTACTGGAAAGGCATATTGTAGAAGGAGGTTGCACATAACAGCAGTGCACAATGGCTGGTCACCCTGAGAGAGGAGCACAGACACCCTGAACAGAACCCAATTACCACAACAGTGGCAGACATAAAGGAAATAGTCTCAGATATGAAGAACTGGACAGCACCAGGCCCGGACATGGTCCACACCTACTGGCTAAAGAGACTCACAGCACTTCATGAACGCCTAGCAGCACAAATGAACCAGCTGCTGAGGGATGGGACTCACCCAGAATGGCTAACCGAAGGGCGAACGATCCTTATCATGAAAGATCCCTCAAAGGGTGCAGTCCAATCCAACTATCGGCCAATAACCTGTCTCTCCACAACATGGAAGCTCATGTCAGGCATCATTGCGGCTAAGATAAGTGGACACATGGATCAATACATGAGCGAAGCACAGAAGGGCATTGGTAGAGATATCAGAGGAGCCAAACATCAGCTCCTGGTTGACAGAACAGTCGCACAAGACTGCAGGTCCCGACGTACCCACCTGTGCACAGCCTGGATTGATTACAAGAAAGCCTATGACTCAATGCCACATACATGGATCACTGAATGCTATGAGTTGTATGAGGTGAACAGGACCCTCAGAGCCTTCGTTGCGAACTTGATGATGAAGATATATTCTGCATTTGTGTGCTTTAGGTTATTGCCTGCTTCTGATACTGCAACTACTTTCATTTCATCTACATCTACTTTTGCTGCAAAATGTCCAAATAATTGTATCAAGAAAGTACAGAAAGAGTGATCCGTCCATGCTGGCCGACGATCCCTTTTCAGAGGGCCGTGAAAAACGGAATTAACTGAACAGCAGTGTTTAAAAAATGGCATCAAGGGTGGGCATCTAAAATGTCCCCTGCAGTGGGCTTCACACGGAACAATTACAAGAAATGTATGGTGAGAGCACTTGCTTTCCATACTTGGGTTTTCTAACTGCGGCGATGAAGTTTGATCGAGCCAACTAATTTGTCTGGCAAATTGGCTTTAGAATGTCTCGCAGCGTGATTCAACACTTACAACAATATGAGGCAAATTGTTTTTTTGCATTTGGGCGTCTGGTGCCATGATGAATGGCTCTTCTCAAAATGGGTTAAACGCCATTTTGCTATCAAATTAAATGTTTTTTAATCAGTTGGTGTTTTTAATGGTGCCCATGTGCAGCATCAGTTGTGCTCAATGTCGACCATGGAAGGAAACAAATATGGTTGCCTTGTAATTGAAATTGCTGTGATACCTCAGTTAAATAGTGGCATTATGATGGTATTATTTTGGTTTGCTCTTTTATTCAGTTTTATCATGCTTTTTTTTTTTTTAATCCCTACAAGGACTTTGGAATAGGTTTGTGGTCGTTTTAATGGGCATACATTTGAGAGAAAAAGTTGTTAGTATCTAGGTGAAGTGTGTGCAAGTGCTTGCCAACAGAATTTATATATATATATTAGAGCTGTCAAACGATTAAAGTATTTAATTAAAAATGCAACTGTCATAATTAACTCAAATGAACTAAAAAATTAATCATGATTACTTACACATTTTTTATCATTTCTGAATTTCCTTTTACATTTTTTGTCCTATTTTTTTCCCCATTTTAATGCTCGCATCAACATGGAATCATGAATCGGCTTTCTATGTGCCAAATGCAAATATTTACTGAAATAACAATTTCGATTTTCAATTTTACATGAACATTTTTCACTTGGAGCAGTTATTCACACTTAATCTTTCACACAATATTACTGTCCATCAACAACAGTGAAAAAAATATTTTGTCACACAACAGCTCCTTAACAGCTTTTTTTATGAAATCAAAACAGGGCAATATAACATTATAAAGTGCACATCTAAGGTAAACTAGTACTCAGCCTATAGTGGATTTAAACCATGGTTGCATACTTAGTTTTTATCAAGTTTGCTTTGAACACAGCAGTCTGTTTCTGTATGTTTGTTGAAGAATAACGAAACATCGGACACCAGCGTTCGTTTTGTGCGCTGTATTCAAAACTGACGGCCGTACAAACAAGCGCAAGCACTTCCCCCGTGCTGCTGGGGCAAACCATTCTGAAAGAGGGGGGTTTCACTCCCCCTAACACAGTCGGCCTATGTTGATTGTGTTGGTCCTTCTTGCGCGGAAGTCTCTCTACGGTTTTGTGTAGACCTCATTTCGGATGACTACACTTGGTTCGATGACAACACTGGAGACGTTTTATTTTCGCTAGGTCGCTACCACTACAGCGCTCACTGTCAGATGAACACGGAGAAGCTCAGAACACTGTAACCTTCCACACAAAATGGTTCCATCATTCATCGTGTACCTGTATGATTTTATATATAGAGAGAGAGAAGAACAGGTAACTTTGGTCTTGTCAGTAGCGCAATCTGGCAACTTTTTAAAAGTAAACTTTCCATTCATAAACTCCAAGTTTCCGTTTTTGGTGTCTCGAGCTGCCGTGGCTGGTAAAACAGACATGGGCGTGGACTTCTGCAGCGCGCTTGTTTTGTTTCTGGTGTATTTATAGGGCAACGTAACATCCGCTTGTGACGTGTGCCGCGTTAATCTCGCGAGAAAAAATGTAATCCCGTTAAAATACATTTAAATTAATGCCAATAAAAACGCGCAAAATTGACAGCTCTAAAAATATATTTTTTTAAATATCAACAATTAATTTTTGGTTTGTGACGCTTTTTAATCAATGTTCCCTCTCTTTTTCCATATGTCTGAGCATCCACACAAACTCTCTGTGTCATGTTTTGCTTTCTTTGTTTTGTTCCTTGAGTGTTTCAGCACCACCTGGAGTGTGGGGCGTCACCTTCAGCAGTGCACCTGTGCTGCATCAGGCAATCTTGGGGTGGCCTACTTAAGACACCGACTACCCATCTTCTTTGCCGGACTAGGGCTCTTGATCACCGCTTTGCCCATGTGCTTTGTTATCTCTCGTTCATAGTCGCCCTCCTCGTCATAGTCATTCAGGTTTGAGTATTTTAGTCTTGGTATTGTACTTGGTTTCGTTTATTGTATAGCCTGTATTTGTTTTCTCATGTTCTTGAAATTAGCAAGCGCTTTGTGTTATCGTTCGATTTCTCTGGCTCCCTCTTTTGTTGAATACTTTGTCGGTCCCTCGCTTTACCTTGATAAACCTTTTTGTCATCGCCATTTATCTGAGTCTGCGTTTGTGGGATCCATACTCCATTCGGTCTGCAATCAGACCACAACCTGTGACTCTGAGCGTCCCTTGGGACCACGGTGAGCAACATCAGACATGCACTCGGCAGGTAAGCTAGTATCACACCTGTCCAAACTAATTGCAGGATCTAGGCATGTTACAAAAATAAATAAATAAAATCTAACCACCTATCTATCAAAATGGAGCATGTCACTGAATAGAGATTGGTGACACAAACACAATTATTTTAGAGCCCAGGTCATTTGACTGATATCAGGTGTGTCAAACTCCTGAAATTGAGTTGAGTGTCAAATTTTTGTCGCGGGCCACTATGCAGTGACGGCTTTCCTCGAAGCTCGAAGAGCTGTCACATCGCTTCATTGCATGTACACAAAAAAATTAATTGATGGCTTACGCTCAGTCAAGTAAGCTATAATGGCTTGTTCAAGTGTGTGTGAGAAGAGCGGAACAAAACTATTGCAAAATCTGAAGATAATGTATTACACATGATGATTTGACATTTTGGTACACATTTTAGCAAGGTTTATGAAAGTTGTCACCCATGATTTGCTTTGGCGGGCCACATGATGGGCTGGATCAGGCCCCCAGGCCTCAAGTTTGACACTCATGGTCTAATAGAATCTGCATCAATATGGTCCCACATTGCCCAATCATAAAGAATGCAAGACATGCTATTGAATAAAACATAAGATTGTTAGTTACCTGACCTCTGAAACGTTCTAAAGGGCCTCATTTAAGGGGCTCGCCCATATTTGGACTTCCTGCCTCTGCCACCTGCAGCGTCTCACCAGTGGGGAGTGTGAGTGGGCATGTAACAATGTATGCTTCAATCTACCGTACAGCAGGACAACCAAACAAACAAAATCAACATTTCAGGTAAGTGACAAATGTTAGACATGATTAGGGCCATTTCTCAAAGTGATGTGTCGCTCTACTGAGGTTATTGAGCAGTACCTTTTTAGCAACTTCTTGTTTGGCATATTGCAGCAGCAGTGGTTCTTGGTACTTTTCATAGAACACTTTCTGACATCGATCGGACAGAGTTGGCTCATTTGGGAGGAAGCTGCTTGCCCACACCTGTGATATTGAAGGAAGTGTAAAAAGAAATGATGCAGGAAGTCAATAAGAAGATGTGACGAAATCGGCAAACATTGTAATCAGGCATTGGAATGATTAGAGATGAATGGCATAGCAAGGGCTGCCAAAACGTATGTGGTCGGGTCGTGTTCAAAGGTGCCACCAGTGTTGTATCTAGTATTTGGGTCACTGTCGTTCTCACTTGTGCGAGGCAATGTGAAATAAAACCTTATTCCTGGATTTAACTGATTGTGCCCGGAGAACTTTAGTTGTCTGCTTCATGGTTCTCTTTTACCCATTTTCATGAGCTTTTTGAGCTTGACTTTATATTTTTTGGCATTGCACACATGATTAAAATGCTCCCTCTGGTAATTAAATAATGATTATTTTGAGTTGGCCCTTCTTTATCAGATATTATTCTGCTGCAGTGTTTAAATCCACAAATTATGGTATGCCATCACAAAAACTGAAAGAAGCCCGAAGCATTAACATTAAAGGCATGCACATACAAAACCTAAATTTGTGTGTGTATGTTATTATATCCGCATGTGCGCCAATATCTGTGGCTGTGGGTGTATTTGTGCAGCTGCGTTTCTGTGGACACTCCATCTTGCGCCTATCCAGTAGCAGACTATTGACTCAAGGAGATGTGACGAGATGACCGGCAAGAGACTGACAAAGATGAGCACATATTCTCACAAGGCAAATTGCATTGCAAATAGTGTGCCGCTTTTACTGTACATTTCCTTTTATAGAGTTTGATATAATCTGTAACATGTGAGGGGGGGGAATAATAAAGGCTTTATCCCACATGGTTCATGTGGGTTTTTCCCAGAATCAGAATACTATACTGATTAGCATGTCAATAATGAATTATGACATTATGATGATGCCCGAAAAATGCAATTTATTTTTAAACTGTTCTGATTCAAATCCAAAATGGACAGTAAATATATCCCAAACTTGTATTATATTTTCATTGTTACTACTTATTGGGGAGTTTTAGCTTCAGACGTAGCAGCAAAGAACCATTACATTAGCCTGAAGTCACACACTGCCCTCTACTGGCAGCATTCACACATTGACAGCACATGAGAAATGGCGTGTGCTGATATCTGGTATTAATTCTGTTGTAAATACTATTTTTTTAAATGTAATTGAACAGCCAGCGAAGAAAATTTGTTGAACTGGAGTATTTGTTTTTAAATGGGTGCCTGAGTGTTGAGCAATAAGCTTTGAATTTTGAATTGAATTGAAAACAACTTTGTCAAACGTGCTGTACCATACCATGAGTGTTTGCGTTTTCTACCTGACAGTGGGGATGTGGATTGGAACAACCCATCATAGCTCCTTTATTTTCAAAGATCTAAAGGAAAAAAATATTTAACACAAAAGTCGACAATTTAGAGTTCTATCTTTGTTAACATGCTATAAAAATGTAATAACAGGTGCATGTTTTGGTCTGTACATTTCCCCAGTGTGGGACAAATAAAGGATATCTTATGTTTTATTTGACAAAGTTGAAAAAATATATATATACCAGATACTCTATTTCATACTATTATATATCCCGAGACCAGGACATATAATACAGCTTTTCAGGAAATAGTATGACATACAGTATCTGGTGTAAAATTGTAAAATTCTCAACTTTATATACTTTATATCATCTTTATATATGTGTGTGTGTGTGTGTGTGTGTGTGTGTGTGTGTGTGTGTGTGTGTGTGTGTGCGTGTGTGTCTCTCTATCTTATGTTACAATTTAAGATTGGGGTGAGTAGTCGATACATCCCATACCTGAACCCATGGGTAGGTGGCGCCCAGTTCTTCCATGAGCTCCGCCCACTTGTCAATCACAGTGACAACCTCTTCCTTTTTCATGAGAGGAAGGGTGACATCAGACCAGGGATGGAAACACATGACCTTACTGGAATGACGAGATAAAATGTCGATCATGATCAAACTGTATAAATAAACAGCATCTTTCTGTGAAAAAAAACATATTTAAAAAAAGAATCTAGTGAGGTTTTTTTCTGCCTTCCGTATAGTTTGCTGTCATTAAAAAAAAAGGATATTCTAAAACATTATTGGACCATTTATTTTGATATGCTGGGTGTCCCAAAAGTCACCACAGTATACACTTCCTTACTTCCTTTTTAAGGCCCAAGCAGAGAGTGATGCAAGGTCCTTATTGTTTCTGGACAAATTATAATTTTTACTCATATTATTATCTGTCATGATTCGCATTTTTGAGGGGCTAAACATGAGCAAAAACTCACCAAACTTGGCACACACAGCAAGCTTGGCGAATAAATTTAATATTTTAAGGATGTTACATGTGCACAAAAAAGGGTCTGTAGCGCCCCCTACAGAGGCTTCAGCCCGACTTATCCCGGTATGTTTGACCTATAAAGTGATACTGAAGGTGAGCTACATTGCTGCCTATAATTGACACCCATGCTTTGTGCTAGTACGTTTTGGTTCTTCTCACAAGTCCAGATGTCTCATCTGATAGCCGTCAATTTGACGCAGATGAAGGAAGCATATGGTCAAGCCGCCGAGCTACAAATAAACTTGCTTCCTTGTGCCACCCCGGCCATCCCCTCCATTCCTAAATTGGCTTCTGCTGATGAAAAAGATATCTTTGGCAAGCTGGGAGCTTACACAGACAATAACTCCTCGCCGGAGTCAACCTAAATTGAATGTAACCAATTACCACATCCCTCCTGAACTTGAAACAAATCATAGACCCTTGAGAAGAAATTGCAATTATTCTGTGCTACCTTATGGTACCGTAATTGGTTTCGTGCATCAAAGGAGGACGTTGCCCCTCATGTTGACTTGTTGTTTCCTCTAGGATAACAAATTCCCAAACTAATGCTCCCGTAATTGGTTGCCTGTATGTCACTCGGGGGCCCGCAAATTTTGAGTTCAAGATCCCTTCGCAAAACACCACAACATTATGCGCAAAGAGACGCCTGCGCATGGTAAAAACGAAAAGACAAAAAAACTCCAAAAAAAGAATCCCGTCGCCGAGAAGGAAACGTCACATGAATACAAAAACATGGCAAGAGTCGGTTTCAGACAATTGGCCTCATTATCCAGTGTGTGGGTGTAGACGGATGTGTGAACGTGTGCATTGAGAGGCAGATCGAATAAACAGATAAGAACACCAAAACAGTTGTTACAATTGTCATTTTTCGTGATGTGTTCTGTTGTATCATTATTTTATGTTTAACCCTTTCAGGGACAGCGGTTACTAGAGTGGACAGCTCCACAAATATTGTTTTCTCTTATATTAATTAATTTTAACGTCACAGTTGTGCATCAACCACTTCAATGGACCCTTAAGTGTATTGCCATCCACTGCCATTATTTTTTTCCAATCCTAAGTACTAATAAAAACACTTCTGATGGAGGTTATCATTATTTATTCATGAAAGTGGTAATATTCTGTAAAGCGCTTGGTTACAACTGCAGCTGCTGCAAAAGCGCTACGCACGGTGAATAAAGATGGATTTCACCGTACAATCTGTGAATGATGCGTTAATCTTAAACCTACAACAGGGTTTGAGAATAACTTTCTTAGCAGATGTTTGTTTTACTCAGCAGGTTGTGAACTATTCATTAGGCCGCCGTGCTGAGAGTGAGTGACAGGAAGGGAGAGGCTTTCCTGTTCGACATGTTTAACATGAAACCGTGCAGTCATTACACGCAGCTAAGAAGTAATTTCTTTTTCAACACAGAGTCAATGTTGCTGACTTTTCTTGTCAGGTTAGGAAACGTTTCCATCCAGGAGAAAAACAGCATAATATATGAAGGGCGTGACCCGGTGAAAGTTAAAGTAAGTCGAACACAATGTGCACTGATTCTAACTTTTCCTGAATTCCAATACACAAAGTCTAATGATGATTGGTTCAAAAGAGGAATCATTATTATTCTACTCTCGGGCAGTCCAAAGAGAACCTATTCTAGATCTGTATGAATAGGTCATGCTCTTCTGCCAAGTCTTCCAAGATGCTCTGTTTTGAGTGACACTGCATGTTGGAACTGGTGTAAAAAGACACATTCTAATATTTGTTGATTGATAACCGTATTTAGCAACAAAAAGAGCTGATCATTAACAACAAATATAAGTATGTTTTCTTACCACACCCCTGTGGCTGCTTTCGATTGAAACAATGGATGTTGATCGGAAGCTGAGGAGCACAAAATTCGTTGTCAATCATACGATATGGTATGACAGTAATTACATTGCAAAAATTCCAACAACTTGGATTTGAAATTCACCTCCACCTCATGAGTGTGGTGCGTTATGATGACGAACCGTACGAGAGCAGCAAATGAATACAAATTAGCAACAGATTTGCTTTCCTAGTGTGAAATAATAACTTTTTATTAGGCTAATGAAAGCCATTTACCAGGATCTGGAGAACCTGGCTGGATGGCAGGAAAGTCATTTTCAAAAACAAACGTGCTCTTGTATTCTGGATTTTTCTATGGAGACAACACAACAAAAAGACAAATTTCATTTGGTCTCATTAGCAGTGGATGACCAAATGTGTGTATGTGCATGCGTGCGTGTGATAAAAGAGATAAAGAGATATGGTTGTGTTCGTACCATTTGACATTATAAATTATTCAGCATCTTAAATTAGCGACTGAATAGAATTTTAGAACATCTCCAAAACTCACAAGCTGCTTCACTAATAAGTCAAGGTACCACTATATTGTGAATGCGTGTTTTGTTCGCTGTTACCTCTCCATTAGCACGTGTGTTTCCGGGACATAGTGGATTGTATGGATCATATCTTGGTACACATTCCTCTGGAGGTTTTTCCACCTGACCGGTCCATGGTCTTTTCATGCGGTGGGCTGAGACTAGGACCCAACTGTCCCTCAGAGGGTTATAACGTAGGTGCTGGTGCTCTGAGGGCGCATTGAGACAAAAGAACTGATACTTTAACGCACATACTTGTTGAAATCCATGCTTACCATGGTTGGTTGTTCACAAAAGATCAAAATATGCACTTTGTTTGAACATTCACAGATGATGAGTCATGGGTGTCATTTCTCAAACAAAGTCCTGTTTGTGCTTTTCAGACAACTTGATCAACGACTCTTGCGGACTGGCTGCTAGAGTACACCGATGAATATTATGCAGTAGCTGACGGGGAATCTCACATTCGTCTGGCCGAAACTGTATAAATTGCAAATTTGTAGATGTATTATTTTTTCAAAAATCTATCAGTTTGGTTAATCTACAACTGGAGATGTTAGTATTGGCAAATATTCACCAATCTAATGTGTTGAAAATAGTGTGATCCCTCTGACGATGCAATATTAATAGTTGAACAAACATACCCTTTTGGGATCTTGTGGAAAAGTGACTGTTTTGGAGGTATTTTAAGCCAGCGATGTGAAAAGTGATAAATGTTATCACAAAACTAATAAAACATTCAAACCACCCATGGAATAATTTGACAATTTGGCATGAACTGCAGGAAAAGCAACTACTGTACATATATGCTCTAAGATAGTCCTGGGGAAATGAAACTTCATGAAGCACTTGTGATATTTTGTCCTCTGTTCGATAGTGCTCATGGATATAAAGGCTATCCATCCATCCATTTTCTGATGTGGTTATCTTCACAAGGGTGGCAGGGAATGCTGGAGCCTATCCCAACTGTCTTTGGGCAGTTGGCAGGGGACACTCTGAACTGGTTGCCAGCCAATCACAGGGCACACATCGACAAACAACCATCCGTGCTCACACACCTAGGGACTGAATGAATAACCTGCCACACATGTTTTTGCAAAATAGGAGGACACCGGAGTACTAGGGGAAAACCCACACAGGCATAGGGAAAACATGTAAACTCCATACAGGAAGGCTGGAATTGAAATTGAACCCTGCACCTCTCTACTGTGAGGCTGAGATGCTAATCAGTCGAGCACCGGGCGATATAAAGGCTAGTGCAATGGAAATTAATTAAACTATCTACTGCATCGTTCAACCAAGAATGTCGTCGAGAGGATTCCAAAATTATTACAAGTGTTTCATAAAACTTCATTTGTGCATCAGTACTACAAGGATGGTTCGTGATCATTTAAAACTAACAATCGGAGAAAACACTCAAGAACTGTTCAATCAAAGAGCCAACTATAGCAATATCCATATTCCTTAAAATCACTTTTTGAGAGCTTGTTCAGTTTCTGAAAATCGGAAGTTAATTTAGGCATCCCTATTGGTCAATTACACTGAAGTTCAGACACGCCCACTGTCATAGTTTAATTATAGTATAGTTTTGTTTCCGGTGCCGTTTTGATGGCTCGATCCGGGATTGTTAGATATGGCAACGAAGCCGAGGTCAGTTCAACTCCCTACCTTTTGGATCAAATTGGGCTTCAGGGCCACTCATGTCAACAACGTTGGATTTAAGTTCGGACAAATCTTCCATTCCGGTTTTGCGCAAAAGCGCTTCGTCGGCTACTTCCTGTATGACACGAGCATACTATTTGCTACCAAAATACGTGGTGTCCATATTTTAAAAAGAGACAACACAATCTAAATATACGGGAATCAGTGGTATATAACTTTAATATATCCTTAAAATTAAACATAATGTACCAGTAGAATTAAAACACCGCCTTAAATAAGTGCTTTGTGGAAGAACGCAAACCCCACAAGCGCCATTGAATGGAACGTACTGCAACGTCATGATCTGATTCGTTCAGCGGTTACGTCCCTCCTCCGCTCAAGCAGGAAGTAGCCGTCAGTCTCTTTTGGAGGGCCTGGAAGTCGCGCCTTGCATTGTTCTTCTTGGAGTTTCTCGTCCTGTCGCTGTGTCCTTGCCCTGTCCGTATTTCTTTTCCTTTCTTTTTTGTGTCAACAATGGCTTTATTCCGGTCCTGCTTTCGGCTCTTGGTCTTTGTTGGCGTTATTGTCCTTGCCGTCCTGCTGCTGAGGCACTGGATGGCCACCAAGCAATACATTTTCACCCACGACGATATCGCCAAATTGGCCAAACAGTACGCGGGTGAGTTCGACCTTATAAAATTTGAAAGCAGCCAAGATAAACGCAGATTTTTCTCACGTGTCACATAAATGTGTCCGATCCGCGTTGGCGCGTTTTGCATGGCTGCCTTGCCTTCCGTGCTCATTGTTCATGTTGTACTATTAGGACAGGACCACGAGCAGGCCTTCTCGAAACTGGTCGTCGAGCTCAGGAAGAGGTAACGCACTTTTGCAGCGATGAATATTTCAAAGCATGCACAATTATTGATTACTGTTGGAATATCTGAGTTTCTGTAAATGTATGTTGAGGACATTGAAGTACACTTGCGAAAAGCGAATTTGAGTTCCAAACAAGACCTCTATTGAACGGCAAAAACAATAAACAATGCTTATTCGTGTAGTGTTTAGTTTGCATTCGTGTAAAACTGCATTGCGTCTTACTGACAGCTGTTTCAAATATCGCCTACCTTGTGTAAGTGTAATTTATAAATAACTGTGTGAAGAAGTGCAATTCTACACTACTGCAAAAAAAAAACACTCATCCTACTGTATTATCCTTGTGAAGCATTATTAACGGTGGAAAATGTTTGATTCTAACAGACATCATCTTCAGCTCAATGGAATAGCACATGAATATAAATATAAATATTCAGCCCGGGACAGAAAGAGACTCGAGCGACTGGTCAGGAAGGCCAGTTCTGTCCTGGGTTGCTCCCTTGACACTCTGGAGGAGGTGGCCAACAGAAGGATGCTAACTAAGCTAAAAGCTATGATGGCCAGTCCCTCCCACCCCCTCCAGCCCGCCCTGACAGCACTTGGTAGCTCCTTCAGCCAGAGACTGTTACACCCGCGCTGCAAGAAGGAGAGATACCGACGCTCGTTACTAGCGACTGCTGTCAGGCTGATGAATAAAAAATAACAATCATAATAATAATAATAATTAAATTATGTGAAGTAAAATTGTAAATAGTACTGCGTTTTATCCATTGTGTTCATATTGTATTTAATTGAAAGATGTTTGTTGGTTTTTTTCTCTTTCTCCTTTCTTCTTTCTACATACATTCTTGCTGCTGGCGGCTGTAAATTTCCCCAGTGTGGGACGAATAAAGGATATCTTATCGTATCTTAAACAAACAAAAAGACACACCCATCTCAAGTTAAGTCAAGTACAACTGCATTGTCAAACAGCACAGATGAAATTTCTTCCCTCTCAACCAGACAAGACAACAAGAGGAGCTGCTGTGGGTGCCCACACCACTATGAAAAGAACAGTTAATACAACACAACACATAAGACACAGACAATCGTGCAATCGTAACCACTTTTCCTGCATACCCTTTGTTGTTTGAAACAGTTATAGATAAAAGAGGAGCGAATCAAAGTGTCTTTTGCACCAGTGGATCAAAGAAGTCATGCTGAAAATGTGTACGCAACAAGAAACTGTAGCGCTTCCATTCCCGAAATAGATATTGGCTGTCATCTCCTGTCACATGTAAATCAGCTTCAATTCCAAGCTGCGACTCCCAGTTCCACATAGGTGTCGGCGCCCTGCGCTGACGCTCCTTTCTTCTCATCGTCGGCTCCTCAAGCCATGCATCCATCCAGCCGCAGACTGTCCAACAGCACCGACCTTTGTGCTGAACAGGCTGTGAAAATGCTGTCCACTGCAGGTGCAAAACACAATCGCCCCAGGGTTGTCCAACAACAACAAGTCAAATAGCGCAGACATTCCTCCCAATCAAAAAAATCTGTGCTGCTACACGTGTGCTGCATAGAAGTTGCAACCACCAAGCGCAGATTCTTCTTCTTTGACGAATCTCTGCTCCCCTATTTGTTCGCGTTGCGTTTCACAACCTTCATTGCACCAAGGCATCCAGTTTACATTAAAAAATGAGACTATGTTGGCGTTTGAATATAATCGCACATGTACAAAAAAAGGAAGCTTCATTTTGTGTTTTGTTTAATATCTAGCTAATCCAATGTGAACTAATCCAGATATCCCGGCCACATCCTGCAAGATGAAGACCTGCAGTGGGTGTTTCTGAACGCTGGAGGCTTTATGAGTGCCATGTGTGTCCTCCACAGTTCCCTCACAGAATATGTGATACTGTTTGGGACTGCGATCGACACATCAGGACACTCAGGTGAGGACAAAGGGAGGTCTGTGTGTTTATCATATTCAGAACTGTGAAAGGGATCATGTTTATTGAATTTGTCATGGTCAAAGATCACAAAGACCGCAGGCATTCAAAATAAAATGACAAGATTTATGTCTTGTTTTTTTAAAGGAATTTTAGGGGGATGGGCTTGTGAAAACACCAAGTTTGATTTTTCTCTATCTGTAGGTCGTTACTGGGCTGATATTTCAGACACCCTTATCTCTGGTTCCTTCAGAAGGTGGAAGGAGGGAACCACAAAGAGTGAAATTTTCTCTCCAGGTATTCAAAAGCAGATGTTTTTTTTTTGTACTCTATTTCTTTAATTGTGTTTATTGACCAGATTGCTACTCAAGTGCCATGTATTTAAGAGAGCGGAGGTGGGGGGTTGGGGGGGGGGGTCTCTGTCAATGTTGTTGCTTCAAGTTCAACATTTATTTTGCAATATTTACTCTCTGGACATATGTGATTTATTGTCAGAGTGTATTAACATTGTTGAAGCAGCAAAGTTGGTGCATGACAAAATTGTATTTTCTGACAAAACTTTTGATCGTGCTCTATTGTCAAGTATAGTAGCAGTATGATGCTTTGTTTTATTGTACGCAATCATATTTTTAAAAATTGCATAAAAACCTTGATAACATTGACTGACCTTTTTATCTCTGTATAAAAGGCGATACTGTCATGCACGAGATGGGTGAGGCTGCAGGGGTCCAGTGGACCGCCGGGACATGGATGGTTGAGTATGGCCGAGGTTTCATCCCATCCACACTGGGCTTAGCTCTGGCCGACACTCTGTTCTGCACCCAGGACTTTGTCACCTTGTTTCACACATTTAAAGTCTATGGCAAATCCATGCTGATGGAGACGGGAACAATGCTCGCTGAGGTCGGAGTGTTCTAAAAGCAAAGTTGGGACACTTACACACCTGCACCGGGACGGTGACATCACAGGCTACTGATGTGATGTTTTGTCTTCGATGTCAGGCATGGGAGTGCATTCTTGCCAGATGATTGTTTTTACAGCAAAAGAAAAGAACATCATTTATTATGCTTGAGTTGAGAATCCAGTATCATCAACGCTAATACCGATCCTGGACTTTAAGAAAATAAAAATATAGCCACTCCTTTCTACATTAATCTTACACTAACAGGCTCCTTGCAATCTTACACTACGAGAGCATTCCCCATTAAAGCTGTTTTCACGGACAATGAAGCCTTTCGGTGCTAACAAAACAAATTGTCTACGGCTGTGATGTTAGGAAACGAGGCTCAAAGATCTTCCAAATACTTGCTAAATGTGACATTCTTGTAATACATTACCCGTTGTTATCAAAGAAACCTCATTTGGTGGTTGAGTATCCTGATTCCTGTTAACCTTTGAATATTGCATAAGTACTGCTGCAATGTTATGTATTGTTACTTTGTATGACGATACTGTACGTGTTGTGATTTTTATGTGAATCCCTTCATTGCTGTCTTTCTGGACTACCTTTTTGAACGAATTTTTTTTGAAAACCTGACACACATCTAATATTTGTATCGTAAACATTTGTCGGTTCAATTTCTACCATAATCTCTAAATTTCATGTTGACATTTTTAACTGAATACATTCTCAATAACCCCAAGTTTTCACACTGTACAGTATGTGGTTCTTGTAAGTCATGAAGGAATGAAAAATATTTCAACCTTAATTGTTGATGGGGACATATGCAAATTATGAGAATAAACAGGATTGGAAATGTATTCATCTTGTGGTTTATTACAACAACATTGATGAAACCAATATCAATGACCAACCCTATCTCTCGTTACAAGTCAGCATCTCTGGGTCACTTGCAAGGTTTTAAGTGTTTGTGGTTTGAGATTGTAATTACGTTGATGTGTCAAAAGTAAGGTGTTTTGTTTTTATTAATCGTAGTCTGACATACCTTATGCTTATGTGGTCAGTTTTAATGCATCTTCAGTGTTTAACTAATTGTCTGATATGGCCTTTATAATTAAATTATAGCATATTAAATTTACATGTACACAGATTCAGACATTTTGCGAACGTTAATTAAGACAGCTTTACATTGAGATGTGTCATCTCGATTGAATAGCTGGTCCATTTTTTTGCGATAAGCAAGCTGCGTACACTTGCACGGGCTACATTAACGACAAATACGAAATTTATCCATGACATAAAATGCCTTGAAACAATAGAGGACGCGTATTAAAACGTTAATGACGATTTAAAATTAGTCCATTCATCGTTGACAGTCACAGTGGCAAGGTTGCCATATTATACCCCAGATAATGAGGAAGTCTACCTACGGCGTGTCCCGAGGGACAAACTACCCACTGTGCTTTTCAGACTTTATCTTGAGCCCTCATCGGAAAAACACTTGACACATACTATTATATTTCTGGCACAATGGACGTGTCTTACAATTTTGCAAAATATGCAAATCAAGCCCGAGAGGCGGTAAGTAAATGTTCGCTCTTGCTCATCGTGTACTGTCGTACTTTTACAGGCCAAGTGTTTTCTTTTTTTTCCATGCTTGCATTATAAAAAGGTTTACGAAGAATGTAAAGATATGCCTTCACGCCAATGTTGACCAGATTTAGTGGGGCGCAAATATGGCTTGGCCCTCATTATTTGAGGAATCTAATGTTTTTGTTTGTTTTTAACTGTACAGTAGTATTTATAGGGCGAGAGGAGCAATCTGGTGCTGTTTTTCACGCGTTCTTGGCGTTCGCTGGTTGCTTAGATACCCTGGCCAAGGGAGCGTAATTTATGGTAGTTTGTCGCCCTCCACTGGCGATAAGTGCCAGTGCATAGAGGAGAACTGCAATATTTTTTTTCATGAGCAATACAGTAAGAAACAACATTCATAGCATAATTTCAGGCGTATTTTTCCCCCAACGCTCTTCTTTGTATTTTGATTGACGCTCACACCCACACCGATAACATTAAAACACGATAGTATGATAATGATAATTTCTTTACAAAATATTAAATTCTAAGCAATTAAGAATACAGAAACAACAGAATAATTAAGATCTAGGATACAAAGAATACAAACTATACAACATGATCAAATGTGTGCGACTGAGAGAATGTGACTGTTTTATTTCTTGTTATATTTCTACTGCTTGCTTATATGCTTGTTTACTAGGATGAGTTGAAGATTGAAATGAGGAAGAAGAGCCTTCTCATCTTAATTCACCAACATCTGATGAGTCAAGGGTCAGTAGTGAGTTCAGTATACTCTAAACATTTATTTAAACTAACAGCGCAAGGTGTAGGACACAAAACGTAAACGGAGCAATCGATAATGAGATGCTGTGTGTCTATCCAACAGCTATGTGACCACAGCGATGGCCTTGGACCAGGAGATGAATGGAAGTGTGAAGAAGTTTGAGGTTTGTGAAAATGTCGATTTGGAGATGGTGTTGATGGAATACGAGAGCTATCACTACGTCAAGTTCCAGAAATATCCCAAACTTGTCAAGAAAGTCGTAGAACCAGGTAACACAATTTAACAGAAGTGTCACCAAAAAAAAAAAAAAAATCCCATCCTGTTTATTAACGGGTATCATCACGTCTCTTCGGTTCAAGGTGAAAGCAGAATTTTAAAAAGTGGTGGAAAAAAGAGGTGAGTGTGAAACTCAGAAGTTTTTTTGGGGGGGCCTGGGGGTCCCCCACGCACGCTAGTCCT
Organism: Hippocampus zosterae; assembly: GCF_025434085.1. Classification (NCBI taxonomy): domain Eukaryota; kingdom Metazoa; phylum Chordata; class Actinopteri; order Syngnathiformes; family Syngnathidae; genus Hippocampus; species Hippocampus zosterae. Next base: position 7,113,801 of record NC_067468.1, read on the forward strand.
GCCCCCTTGCTTGTCTTGCTGGGGTTAAACTGGTGATTCCACCCCCCTTTTATGGGATAAATTAAAAGCTCATTCTATATTTTAAATATATTCATAAATATTTTTAAAAGAAAAGACATATTTCCCCACCATTTCTCTGCTAGGCCTGCTTGTTCTGTCGTGAAGCCTCTCCCCAAAATCCTGCCCCAAAACCTTGCTGGCGAAGTGAGAGGGAACGCTTCCGCTCCTGCACACACAAATGTATGGGATCCATCTAACATTTATATCGTATTGTAAAAGAAAGTTTTTTTTTTTAAATGATCATCATGCTTTTTTCCCCTCCCAGGGTGATGGTTTATCTTGTCCTGCAGAATTGACAGACTTCGTTCTCAATGTTTCTCCTATCGGTTCTGCACAAGCTGGAGGGGCAACCACGACCAAGAAGGTGCTCATTGTAACTTTATTATGACTTGTTAATTTCTCTCGGGGAGGCAATATAATTTAGATTACATCTCAATTTTGCTTTATATATTAAATGTGGAATAATAGTGGTGATGCATTGATTTAGGTCAAATGGGATTTACATTGCATTCGGATATTCAAAACATCTATTACCATATTTATTCAAGCGGTGCGTTGCGGTCTTTATTTACTCAACTGCAGAAAGTATAAGGCATATATTTGGGGGAGGGAGGCGTTTACAGTATTACCTTATTTTTTGTACTACAAGGCGCACTAAAAATATTTTAATTTCTTCCCCAAAAAAATCAGTGGTACAAGGCCCACTGATATCAGGTGCGCCTTATGTATGAATGTTTCGCTTAATGTGCAGTAATGTGCCTTATCACACAAGTGCCCCCTATATCAGAAAATATGCAAAAATAGACCTGTTCAATGAAATTGCACCTCATAGTCTGAAAAATATGGAATCTTTTCCTCTGTTGTCACAGTGAGGCACAAATCTCAAATGTCTGCCTCACCGTCACAGGTCTGTGAGATGCTCTCAACTGCACATTTCCTCTAAAGTGGGACAAGTAGCTCTTTTTTTTCCCCTCCAGATAGTCATATACTGTACTTTCCTCCCAGGAGGTGTATTAAATACCGTGCACATGTTGTGTTGTAGGGCCAAACGGGAGGCAAAGGAGACGGTGAACATGAGGTAACATACAGTAACATCGTATAACACAGGGGGTCCATTTTGTTGATGAATACATTCTGTTCATGTGCCGAAAACATTGCCCAAATTTCTATTTAAATCAAATTGGACCATAGTCTTATCACTAACGATCACTAATAATGCTGCTTTTTTCCATTTTTTTTTTGCTCTTGATTCTTGATATGTCCAAAATTTCATAACCACGCTATTAAGTATGGACCCCCACCCTAAAAATAAAAAAAAAACTAAAGAAACAAGCCACATGTGTTCTTAGCGACCAAAACCACTGATTGATCTTACTGCCTTGAAACACAACATATGAGTTTTATTTGTGATGCACAACGGCACACAACAAGATAAGCGCAAACTTTGGCCTCTCGCACACAAAATAATAAAATGATAACAATCCCAAGAAGTATCGCCCTTCTTCTAAATTTGATCTCGTGTTGTTGGGCAGGAGCGTCTTCTGAAGCCCCTCAGTGGTTTTTCAGGAATGAGCGGTGAGATGAAAGAATTCGCCACAATCATTCATAAGGTACTACAACACACACACACACAATTAGGAAGATTTTTTTTCTGAATTGATTTATGATCATTATTATCTTACTTTGGTTTGCTGCGGTGTAGAACTGTATTTCATCATGATGTGAACTGCAACTAAAATTTGAGGGACTCTATTTGCGCCAGTATGCCGTGATACCAAAGACTGTACACTAGAGTGCAGCAGAGAGCTTCGCCAAAAACGGCTTCCCTACTGGTTCACAACACTCAAGTTCAAACGCTCACTGTCATATTTGTATTACTTTGTCTCGGGTGTGGTTTTGAAGTCCAACTTTTAATTTGAAGTCCAACTTTTAAGGTTTTAAGTCGGTACCTCTTTATACATCATGGCTGTTTTCGAGCCGATAGCTTCCACATGCAGGATTCCTTCTCCATGTGTCTATTTGTCCCTTGATAGGACATCTATTTGCACAACCCCAACGTGAAATGGGAGGACATCATTGGCCTGGAGGATGCGAAGCGATTAGTCAAGGAGGCCATCGTCTATCCCATTAAGGTGTGACCCGCTGCTATTTCAGCATTCGCCCTTCTTCGATTCTGAATACATCTCCTTTAAAAGCCGTGGCAAGAAGGGAGGGCCAGGCCAGTCCGTTAAGCTGACATTAAATCTATATGCGGGATAGATAATATGGCAACGCACACATAGATGGATAGACGTGGAATGAGGGACGGACCTCACGCCGAATTTCTATCCACACACATCCAGATGTTCTCAGCGCTGATGCTTCTGATGGATGCGACAACATCAAATCCGGTCGTCTGCATCCCCTTGACATTTACACAATGAGATGAGGACCGATGCGTGCCTCTACCTCCCTGCACCTCTTATTGAATAACATCCCCGCCACCACATTCTGTCTCCATTATTATTCATTCTCTGGGGTAAAAGGTCACTTTGGTGATTTCACACAGGGCCCTGTTTATCACCTACAATTCATACTAATGTATGTATTTGTTATCGACACCCACCCTAAGCCCCCCACCCAATAAAACAGGAATATCACTGCCCTTTGTGATTGCCACACACGTTTTCTGAAATGCGATTTTTTTTTCTTCTTCCACAGTATCCCCAGCTCTTTAAAGGACTCCTTTCTCCATGGAAAGGATTGTTACTTTACGGACCGCCTGGTAAATAAATAAATAAATAACGTTTAATTGAAGTGTAACAATGAAAACGAAATGCTTAAATTCTCAAAATATCCCAACTTAGTTCATCTGAAGTGTAACAATGAAAAAGAAATGCTTAAATTCTCAAAATATCCCAACTTAGTTCATCTGCTTTGAACCCCGACTTACAGGTACGGGTAAGACCCTGCTGGCCAAGGCGGTGGCTACTGAATGCAAGACAACCTTCTTCAACATATCGGCATCGAGCTTGGTGAGCAAGTGGAGAGGAGACTCAGAAAAACTGGTCAGGGTAGGTCTTCAACAGGTCACAAAATTAGGTGCACATGCATTATCTTCTAATACAAGAGTTGCATCAAATATTTTTTCCTTTACTAAGACAATTGTCTTCAAAAGGGCATCGTTTTATGACCCAAAATATTAGAAGCAGCATTTGGCATGTGGGGATTAAACGTTTGTCAAGTTGGAATATTCAAAACAGCTCTTGTATTGGAGCTCATTTTGCAGCTTTTGTAGACGTGTTTTGTCTGTCCCTCTCACGTGATCGTTCAGTTGAGTCACATCTTCTTTTTTGCAGGTTCTGTTTGAGCTAGCCCGGTATCACGCACCCTCCACCATCTTCTTGGATGAGGTGGAATCAATGATGAGCCAGAGAGGAAGCAACATAGTGTAAGCGTTACATAATTGAACGTACCTGTACGTCTTGCCAATGTCGTTCTGAGCGGACCAGAGAAGCCGTGCTTTGTTACAATACAGTATATAAGGCTTTAAAAATCTAATATTTTCTTCAGATTGGAAGCACGTGTTTCGTGTTGAAAGTTTCCAACATATCACATGAATCACTTTAGTGATGTTCAGCGCGAGTGACTGCGCGATTGCCTTACGCCAGGCACTTTCCTTGTCAAACGGTAAACAATATGAAAATGATGCCGCAACTAAATCGATTTCATCGCGGGAAGATGAAAGTTCAGGAAATATTTGCGACGGGGGCGAATATCAAATGAAATCCATGAATTTCCCAACCCTACTACCAATAAAAAGATGCGTATATACATCATGATATAAAGCATATTAATTTTTGTCGCGGGCCACATTGTCATGACGTTTTCTCCTCGGAGGGCTGTTTATGACTATGAATTTTATAAAACCATACACTGTAAAGGTTTAACCACCTCCTCATATTACAGACAGTGAACAACAATTTGATGGAGAAATTGTTTTGAAATCAGAAGTCAAGAATAATAGTGTGTTTAAATATTGTTGTTATGAATTAGATATGACATAAACAGTATAAAGGTTAAAATTTCAGTTCAGCAGTTTAGCGAGCATCATGGAAGTTGACATACTTGATTTGCTTTTGCGGGCCACATAAAAGGATGTGGCGGGCCAGATCCGGCTCCCGGGCCTTGACTTTGAAACCTTTGATATAAAGGGTTTCCGTGGAAGTACACTTATTTATTGTAATGAGTGTGTGTGTGTGTGTGTGTGCGCGCGTGTGGCGTTTTCAGAGGTGAGCATGAGGGCAGTCGAAGGTTGAAGGCGGAGTTGCTCGTCCAGATGGATGGACTGGCGAGATCAGAGGACCTGGTTTTTGTACTGGCAGCCTCCAATCTGCCTTGGTAATTATCAATGACTATTTACACACTTTATAGTCGCATCGCCTCCAGTCATTTTCAAAAACCAAGATAGGTGCTAATGTTTGTTTTCCCATCCCTACCTTATTTCATAAGGATTTAATGAACAGTACATGGAAATGTAAATTTAAAACAATTGCCCACATACCGGACACAGACACATTTCTCGACAGAGGCAGTTTGATGAAGATTTTACTCTGTTGTGAAATTTCACACTTGATGAGTGGGCAAGAGCCAACAATCTGCATACAAGCAATTACAAAGTCAAACTGCAGGACAGGATTTTTTTTTCATGCAACTAATAACACTGGTCAACCTTTGAATCAGATGCCTTTATGTGTCCCAAAATGTATTTTTAAAGCTTTTTTTAGCACGTACATTTGAGATATTTTGACCTATAAAAGCTTGCGCTATGCAGATTTTACCATGTGTTGTCATTCACGGCTGTCACTTCAGAAAAAAAAATCAACCTGTTGCTGGGTCTAAAACTTTTAATTCATTATTATTCAGAAATATATTATTATATGAGCCCTTTGCGTGCCTAATACAGTGGACAGCTTGGATATAAAATTGTTTTATTATTATCATATCAAGAGCAAGGGTGACAGAATAACTATTGTTTTTCTTTGCGAGCCTCACATTTGAAAACCTCCTTCAGGGAACTGGACCACGGCATGCTAAGAAGACTAGAGAAGAGGATTTTGGTTGGTCTTCCTCCCGAACCGGCCCGCCAAGACATGATCGCTCATTGGCTGCCTCCTGTCAGCTCCACGGGAGAGCTGCAGCTAAAAGCTGAGCTCAATTATCCACTTCTGGCCCAGGTAAGTCTATCCGTATTTTATGTGTTTATGTCGTCGAACAAATCAAACAAGATTGTCAAATGGCGCTGCTGTTGGGCAGGAGATGAAGGGCTACTCTGGCTCTGACATCAGACTGGTGTGTAAGGAGGCCGCAATGAGACAAGTCCGCAAAATCTTTGAGGCTCTGGAATCAAATCGGACCGGTAAGACCAGACGAGTTCCTTTCATAGACACCTACGCGGCACTGTGGTACAGTGGTTCGCATGTCCGGCATTGGCTGAAACTTTTCCCCTCCCTGCAGGGGACACGCGCATGCCAGCCATCCGACTGGAAACCGTGACAACGCAGGACTTCCTGGAAGTCTTGGCACACACCAAGCCGTCGGTCAGCGGCGTGATGGAGAAACATACGGCTTGGGAGAAAGACTTTGAATCCGTCTGATCGACCGCTTTCCATTCACTTGTAGTTGCTGGAATATTTTAAGTTTAAGTTATCCTTTATTTGTCCCACACTGGGGAAATTTACCGCCTCCAGCAGCAAGAATGTAGATAGAAAGAAGAAAAAAGAAAAAAAACAACAAATACCGTTCAATTAAGTGCAATATAAACACAAAATGGATAAATTGCAGTGCTATTTACAATTGTCTTTCACATTTTAATCATTATTATTATTATTGTTGTTATTTTTATTCAGCAGCCTTGGCTTTGTTCATAGACATTTTACCTGGTGTTGACTTCCCATTACATCGATCAGCATTGATGGTAAAAAGCAGACGGGCACCCACGACATATCAATGGAACTTTTTTTTGTTGTTGTTTATGCACCATCATAATAAATCACACGTTATGTACATAATGACACAAAGTTCCACTCATCCAGGACCTGCATACCCGAAACCAGCTATCATTATAGTAGACTCTTAAGGATGTACTCTACAGCATCTGGGAAAGTGTCGCACGTCATGTGAGGAGGAGGGTTGATTTTATTCTCGTCTCCTTGTTGATATTTACCTATAACCCCAGAACAAGTTCAGGTCCCATCACAGCGAGAGCTATAGAATACCACATCAAAGGAAAATGTTCATCTCACCGGTTCGGACCAGAATTCCCAACATTCCGGTACTCTGAGCTCCTCCGACGTCATCCCTGGCATCCTATGAGAAAGCACAAACCAAACTGAAACTTGGTTCAAATGAAGTCAATTCGGTTTTGCTGAAGTGATTGTAGGCTTACATCTCCGATCATGACTGCTTCATCTGGGCTACACCCCAAATCAGCCAGTGCCTGCATGGAAGGAAATATTGTTACACCAACACAATGTATGATTCAGTCGGAGATATAATTTAAGTGTATTATGCAACGGGACTTTCAAAACTAAGCATCATGTTTGGAAAGGTAGAATTTGACATGTACAAAAGAGCTTCAAGAGGATGGTGGAAAAACAACCTGTGTGAAAAATGTCTTTTGAGGCTTTCCCACGACAGTAGCTTTGCAGTCTGTGGCATACTCCAGTCCTGTTACAAAGGGTCCGGGGCCGAGGGCCAAGCCATCTTTCCTTTTATAGTAGCGAGCCTTATGGATTGCGAAGAGTGGAGCACCATCAAGAATCAGTCTGAGGGACAGAAATCGGCATGATGGTAACTTTTTGGACCTAATAAGCCATTTAAAAACATGTTTTTACCGCAAATAGCTGATCGTTAGCCGAAAAAAACGACCATGTAAAGTCAGGCATTTTCGAGACGGAAAAAAACGACCATGTATCGTCAGGCGTTTTTTTCCAGAAAAAAACAACTATGTACAGTAAGGCGTTTTCTTCCTTACCGCCTTACTTCATGTATAGTAAGGCGTTTTAAGCCAAAAAAAAAAACATCTATCATAAAGTCGTTTTTTGCCGAAAAAACTACCATGTATAGTAGGGCAATTTTTGGCCGAAAAAAACGACCATGTATAGTAAGGCGTTTTAGCTGAAAAAAACGTTCATGTATAGTAAGGCGTTTGCCGAAAAAAAAAACGACCATGTATATATAGTAAGGCAATTTTTGGCCGAAAAAAACGACCATGCACAGTAAGACGTTTGACGAAAAAAAAAACCCGACCATGTACAGTTAGGCGTTTTTTGCCCCAAAAAACGACTATAGGGCTGTTCACACGGCAAGATTTGGTCCGGTGCTGCCCCAGTAGAGCGTTCACACGTGCAAATTAGCTCCGGCGTAGCCCCGGAAAAGAGCTTATACCGGACCAAATTTGACCCACCTCAGGGAGGTGGGTCAAATATTTGCTCCGAAGCAAATGCTCGTTTGCAAAGCAGCACCGGTGTAAATTTGCACGTGTGAACGCAACTGGGTTAAATTTGCTCCAGAGCAAATGCTTGTGAAGAGTACGTAGGGCGAGAATGCGTTGCTTTCGTGCTCTGTCGGACTTCCGTAAAGTGTTTGTTTCATAACGACACAAGACGTGGCTAGTAACATCTTTCCTTTTGTAGGAGACTGGACTGGACTGGACCATGTATAGTAAGGCGTTTTTTGCCGAAAAAACCCCAACCATGTATAGTAAGGTGATTTTTGGCTGAAAAAAACCGACCATGTATAGTAAGGCGTTTTTTGCCGACATAAGCGACCATGTATAGTAAGGCGTTTTTAGCCGAAAAAAAACGACCATGTATATAGTAAGGCATTTTAGCTGAAAAAAAGGTTCATGTATAGTAAGGCGTTGTTTGCCGAAAAAAAACCGACCATGTATAGTAAGGCGTTTTTTGCCAAAAAAACCACCGTCTACAGTAAGGCGTTTTTTGCCCCAAAAAACGATCATGTATAGTAAGGCGTTTTTTGCAGAAAAAAACGTCCATGTAAAGTAAGGCATTTTTTTTCCTGAAAAGAAAAACAACCATAAATAGTGAGGTGTTTTTTAGCCCCAAAAAACCAACCATGTAAAGTAGGGCGTTTTTTTCTGAAAAGAAATGACCATGTATTGTAAGGCGTTTTTAGTTGAAAAAAAAGACCATGTGTCGTAAGGCGTTTTTAGCTGAAAAAATGACCATGTATATAGTCAGATGTTTTTTTACCGAAAAAAATGACCATGACGAGTGAGGCGTTTTTAGCCCAAAAAAAGCGACCATGTTTTGTAAGGTAATTTTAGCCCCCAAAAAATGACCATATAGATTAAGGTTTTTTTTCCTTTAAAAATCCTATCGTGAGGCATTTTTTACTGAAAAAAACGACCATGTTTAGTAAGGTGTTTTTTTCCTCAACAAAAACGACCATGTATAGTCAGGTGTTTTTCTCCTAAAAAAAGGACCATGTATCGATACTCATTTTTTTACTGGAAAAAAAACAACCATGTTTAGCAAGCGTTTTTTTCCTTAAAAAAAAAAACACCATGTATAGTCAGGCATTTTTTTTCCCTGAAAAAAAACAACCGTAAGGCGTTTTTAGCCCAAAAAACGGCCGTGTATCGTAAGGCGTTTTTCGCCTTTTAGACATGATGTGAATCTGTGAAATAGAAAACTAATCTTGCTCAAGCAATCCACAACGACGTATCTTCCCATCCTGAGATGTCCATATAATCACCTGAAAGCCTTGTTCATCGTTTGATAGTCGAAGTGATCAGGAGCGAGCCCGATGACGACAGCATTCGGTTCGGATATGTCGATACCTGCAAAGTGTATCAAAACATGTTTGATATTCAAGCCGCACTATCAACTTCATGAGGAGTTTTGGAGTTTAGTTTTATATGTCCTATTTTCAGACATGTACCTGCGAAGTCTTCCAGGGCACTGTCCTCCACCAGGAGCAACGGTCTGTGTTTTGTCTTCTCTAATAGAGTCCTCGCAGCACTCAGTGATGTGAAGATCTCTTTTTCCTGTATGACAGAAACTCCATACTTCATTTTTGACATTTTTTAATACTCCATTTATTCATATGCGACATTTTTTTAAATCATGACACATATTTAGACAGAATCTCTTGATACACATTTCTTGATGTTTCTGAATGCTATGCATATGGACATAAAACATAGACAGATTTTAGGTGTAGCTAATTTGAAATACACTGGAGAGACAGGCTATTCTGAATACAACACAAAAGAATTGTTACAGCCCTCACAAGTTCTTGGCAACCAGTGTGGTTTTTGTGTTGTGGGTGTTAAGATGTGCTGGTTTTGTGCCGACCATCTCCAGCCAATGCTCCCTGATTGGTGACCCTCGTCCACCACTCAACCAACCATTCGGTGCAAGAGAAAGAGGTCTAATCAACAACTGGGCTCCAGCAGTGCCACCAGCTATATTGATTACTTTACATCACCGTTTAAATAGGATTATGTCGCCTTTAGAAGAGGCTTGCTGCAAAGTCATGAGTGTCGTTAGTCCCGCAGCATCTTGTACCCCCGGTTTTTGGGTGTTTCTTTGTTAGCTACCTTCAATTTGTTCAGATGTGATCATAGTATTGTTTGGGTGTCGCAGTAGCAGATAATTAGAATTCTTGAGATTTCACTCTATTTGAAGGTGTCATGTTCTACACAAAGAAATAATCATGTTATAATTTTTCAAGCTCCCAACCCCCCGTCTCCCCACCACCACCACCACCTTGAGGTCAAAGTTGAGCCGTTGCAGCCTTTCCAGCAAGTTCTTCTTGCTCTCTTTGGTTGTGTTGGTCACAAACTTGACGGCGACAGCTGCCTGCCGTAACCTGACAACACCCAAACACAAAAAATGTTCAATTTTGAGTGCTCTTGTGGCGTTTAGACGGAGGGAAGCACAAGCCTCCCACCTGGAGAGGGCGTCCTGCGCCCCGGGCACTGCTGTGTCTTCTATGTGCAGAGTTCCGCTTAGGTCGATGAGAACGGCCTTTAGAGCACGTCTGCTTGCCATTCTTGTCACCTGCATGAGAAAATGTGGAATCATGTAACTAATGCTGTACAGACCGATATTGCACACCGGTGGTGTGTACTACATAATAAATAAAACAACGGAACCAATAGAAAATGTAATACTCTTCATGTTTAATGGGGTCATTTCCATGTGCTTTTCTATCTGTTGGTAAAAGCTACTTTGCCTTCAGCCGGGGTAAAATTTGATAAACTGATAAAGTCCACTGTAAATGGAGGTTTAGACAGTTTTTCAAAAAGCTGCCCGAATCATTCAGAATTGGCAAAATGGATCAGATTACTGTCTTGTTCAAACCGAGATCAGGGAAAATTGAGAGGATTATTAACTGGCTGGTCCCTCAAATGTATGGTTTTCCTGCCTAGAATGCAGATTTGGGAGAGGGGATGGGGGTTATTTATTTGGAAGTAGATAGTGATGCCCTATTATTATTTAGACATGCTTGGATTTTCCTCATGTAGTTATCAGTTTGGTGGACTTACTTAAACAGGTCAGGTATCCCATTTCTGTTATTTGTATTTTGGTCCCTTTAGAAGCGGAATACAACCCAAATCCAACGTGGTCAATCAGAAAAAACGTAGTTGTCTGTGTAATTTATAGGGATTTATTCAACCAGTGTAGTGACTTTTGGGACACTCACTATTTATCAAATACTAATATAATATACAAGATTAATCAATTAAATTGTTTACAAGAGAATATATAGAGATTAAATGTCATCCCTCCTTAATACTGCTTGTTTTTTTTTTTTTTTTTTGTAATTTTGATTGTGGGTTGTATATACCGGTGCATTAGTACGAGCGTGTGATTGCTGCTGCGGAGCATTTACTTTCCATCCTTAGATTAATAAAGTATCGATCGATACAAAATAATAATACTGAGTGTCATTTACATTAGGCATTCATAAATGTTTAATATTGTGGTAGTGGTGGCAGTGGTTTGGAGCTGCACTCACAGCAGTTTGGAATCTTCCAGTGACCGTGAACGGGGCTTTATTCATTTTTCCACAATGCACATTTTATAGACCAAACAAATTTGCAATCACCGACGTATTTACCGATGCTCTTCAACATGTTTTAATAAGACCGTAATTTACGATCCTAACTCAAAATGATGCGAATTTCTGAGTGACAACAACACGCGTAGGTTAAAACAAAAATACATTAGGCATGCTAACCTTTGCAGAAAAGCGATTCTTGCTTCCGGTTCACTTCTTCATCGTTGGCCAAAGAGGAAGCGTTTTGTGTTTTACTTTTCAGTGCTGCCTCCTCAGTTAAATGCGCAACTTTAAAAACGAAGTACAGCAGTACAGTACTACTATTTCTACGACAACTACTACTAATAAGAATAAGAATAAGAATAAGAATAAAAGAGAAGCAGCTCCCTTTTGTGATTTTACTTTATTCTTTATTCCCACCATATATATGTATGGGCTGTAATCATTTAAGAGAGTTGTTGTTAACCACTTAATCACTCATTACAATAACAGAAAAAAATTCGTAGCACATTTCACTAACAAATAACAGACATCGCATTAATGGCTCGGTCGTTTAGGGTAGATTTTGGATGGTATTAGCAAAAGGCTAAACCTTATCGTGACATGATGCCAGAAAGTACTGTGACAAATCCTCTTTTCATGTTACCTCTTCATAGTGAATACATGTTTTTTTTCAGTTTTTTTTTGGACATGTATTTTTTGCATGTCACATTAGATGTGAAAAACATGTTTATAGAGGACACCATCCAAAAGTATATGATGCATTTATTTTCTTGAATCCTTTTTTGTTTTTTATCTCTAACCGTCTTGAACCCGCACATATAATCCACTTTATTAAAGACTAAACTACATTTTTTTTGTTCTGTTTTTAACTTAGTTTGCTTTGTTTTGTCTTTGATTACGAGGTGTCTCTTCAAAACACCTCCCCACTTTCTTGAACTTTGCAAAGAGGGGTGTATATATATATACAGTATATATTTTTCAAAGAATAAAATGTAATTAAATTAAGAAAAAACACATTGAGTCAGGTTCATATAGGTTGCTCAGGCAGAGTATTGTTCTTCTCGCCCAGGAACTGTCAGATAATCAGGGCATTGTGAGTCCTGCCACAACTCGCAGGATCTTTGTCAATGTGCTAGTGGATCGACTGGCCCTCAATGAAACAAAAATTCATTTGGGTTTGAAATATTTTATGTGACAGCAGTCCTGTAAGCTCTCTGGCTCACAGAACTCTATGCAACATCCTTTTCCAAAAACGGTATTAAGAAATGTATCAAAATGATCACCATTAACCCATTTGAGTTGTATTTCAAACATCAACCACTAACCCTTGAGATTTTCCTTTTTAAATTATAATGAGACACCACATTCTGATCTGTGGAACGCAAATACGCACGCAAAGATGGCCTGTGATCACTTACACATATTATTGTAAAACCAAAGCTCAATGCGGCCTAATCACAGATTAAACTGACTTTTGCTTTGAATATCCCTCTGATAAACATATGCTTTCAATTCTAGCAGAGCCGCATTTACCAACCCTTTTTTTTTAGGATCAAAACTGGTTAATAATATTTGTCGGGATCAACAGTGTAGGAAATGGTGATAATTCACAGCATATGGGGATTATTACAGAAGTAGAGCAGCAGGGGGTAGATGAGTGCAGCGAGAGAAATGTGTCAATATTTACAACATAGGGGTGGAAAGATGAAGCGAAAACATTTTTAGACTGGACTTTTTGAAACACTTATGTGATACATTTATTCAGAGAAAAACATCTCAAAATCCTGGTGACAACAACACAAATAAATGCAGGCATTGTTTTTTCCGCACATTTGGCACAATTCCTTTCGAAGCAAATCAACAGTCGGAATATGACTTGCAATAACGAGTGCCTCCACAGCGACAGCGTAAACAATGACATTTCATATCCATTTATCTATACCGCCTGTCCTCATTTGATGCATAGGTGAGATGGACTGACTGGAAAGGGGTGGTGGTACGCCCTGGACTGGTTGCCAGTCAATCGCATCGCAATGCACATATTGACAAACAATTATTCCCGTTCACATCAATAGGCAATTGTAAGTGTTGAATTAAACTAAAATGTATGTTTTGGGAATGTGGGAGGAAGCCAGAAAACACACACACACACACACACACAAGCATGGGAAAATCATGCAAACTTCACACTGGAAGGCCAGAGCTGAGATTTGAACACAGAACCTCGAAATGTGAGGCAGATATACTCACCACTGGCCTATAGTGCTGTTATATGGGACATATAGAAACATTAAATTACAAAATTTAAAATAAGATTTCACTCAATTGAAACCATCTGTTGTTTTGTTTTTCTTAAAATGTGCAACAACACTCTGCTTCCAGCCTAACGCCATATGAGAGAGAGAGAGAGAGAGAGAGAGAGAGAGAGAGAGAGAGAGAGAGAGAGAGAGAGAGAGAGAGAGAGAGAGAGAGAGAGAGAGAGAGAGAGAGAGAGAGACAGAGAGAGACAGAGAGAGAGTCTCTTGGTCCTGCAGCTTTAGTTGATACTTGATTCTGCTGACAGGTCGTCATCCAAAAAGCAACAACAGGACAATGGAGGCTGAATTCACGATTATAAGAGGCACTAGAAAAACAAATAGACATGGAAACACATATGACTTTAATAGTTTATGCAAAAAGCCACAAACTCTCAGTGTTGGCACACTGATCATTGTAGCTCCAGCAATACTTGAACACTTGATCAATATTCCACAGCACCAGACATTTTAAAACACCCAAGGACTTTCTGCAAAGCTGCACATCTAAGGTTGTCCTAAAATTACTGCTTTTGGTCACTTAAATTTTGATTATTTGCACCAACTGCACAAACCGCCATAGTATTCCATTTACTGAGATGCACTTGTACAGTATACACTACTACTACTACTGTGATTTCAGTGAACGAAAGGAACGGACCTCTCATGATAATTCGGACTGAGCGGATGAGATTGAGGACTTGGGCTTTGATTCCCGGGTCATCTCCAAAACCTGAGACCCCATGGTCAACACCTGATCCAACTGTAAGACAGAAGAAAATATACGGGATGAGATGATACAGTACATACAGTAGGAGTCAATGCTGAAATATAACATAATAATATATGGTCACAATACTGGTTACAACATGTGAGACATGTGACCTTACTCAAGAGCTGCACATTATAAGAAAAAAAAGTGACCATACAAAGATAACAATCCCTGTTTAGTGATGTAGAAATGTAGTATATGTAGTAATGTAGTATACAGTAGGTTACATTGATTGAGAACTGCACTGCATCGTATTAGTAGCCGTTTACAATATTCGAAATACAGACAAACAATTGATCTTCTCCTTCACTGGAGATGGTGGGCGCATTCATTCTAGCGAACATATTTCCCCCTACCAGAGGCATCCAAATAAAATGCGTGCATATATAATTGTACTCGAGAACGACTAAACTAAATACATACTTTTGCTGAGAAACCTTTCTTCGTGCAACACGGCGATGGCATTTGTGCACAGAATAGCGGTCTGGATGAGTGAATAGAGTGTAAACGCCATGCTGGCAACTTTTCTTTCTCCTCAACCACACCCACAGATGCACGACAGAGGCCGTAAATGAGCAGAGACTGTCGTACAAATAACGTGCATCGTAAATCGTATCCTGACGACGTAAAGTTTATATTTGAACCCCCAAAAACGACCGAAAACAAACGTATTTTTCATCAAACATGATTTATTTTTGTGTCTTTGTTCCACAACAATAAACTGTAATATTTTGGGTTCTGTCTCGTGTCATTCCGTTTACCTCTTCCAGCTTGAATTGAATGTTAATAGTAAAATTGGTGGTGATGCTCTTCATTAAATCAATTAATGTTGTACAATTAGGAAACACTTGCGTTGTTATTTATAGTCTTTTAATTTACACACAATGAATTGCAGAGAACAAAAACATAGGTTAGTTCAATACATATGCAGATTATAATTATCTTTCGTAAATGACAGCTTTATCCATTCATTTGGTTCGATGTATAAACAAGATGGATGAGGTTTCATTTCACACTGAAATACAACTGTCAGCATCATCATGTTTTCCTCTTTGTCATAAATAATCATATTTTTAAGATTAGGGTCTGAGGCCCCGATACTGAAATGAAAATAAACACATGTAAACAGACTGTGAGGATGAATAGTCTCACATTGGATATTATGTACAATTTTGCGGGGATATATCACAAGATCCATATATACAATTCATGTCCATTCAGCATCTGCAGACATGACAAGCCCATTGAAAAGACAACACACAGATGATCACTTTTGGGTGAAAGTGAAGCCTTTGAATTTATTATTTATCCATTTTAAAAAGCAAATCTAAAGTACCTCACCAGATGCTTATCTGTAGAATCTTTAAGGACAATATGACAAATGGTGTTCTTTTGAGGTAACATGTCCTGTGTGTTCCGGATGTGTGTGTTCACAGTCAATAATGGCTGATATGTCATTTACTAATATTACAGCAACAAAATCAATAACCACAGTAACTATATTAGCATGAGGACTGTCCTCATCCAGTGTGTTTATTTACAGCAGCACTTCAGTGTCCGGAACAGAAACAGTTTTAAGATGACTCTTTGTACCTTTAAAATCGCTTCAAAAAGTCTGGTAGGGGAAATTCAGTGGATTGGCCTTGAAGTCCACCAGGTAAATTCATGGAAGTCCGATTTGGGTCCTGGTTGGTGTCTTTGAGGCTGGCTGCTGATTTCCATCTGTTGCCATTTATTTGTCTCTCCTTTCGGAAATCAATCTCAAGGAACAGGACAATCAGCTATTTATTCATATGGGAGCTGATCTTTTCTTTTCTCATGATGTTTGCATACGGAATCTAGAAGACAAAAAAGTTTGAAAAACGTTCAGGGGAAAAAGCACACACAAAGCAAATTCAACACCTATCAATAGTTGCTTCGGTGAATACAATCAAGTCTTTTTAGTATTCATCATGAGCAATTTGTGCGTACACACGCAGGCTTTGTGACCATTTGCACACAAGCGTGTCCAGTTGTTCCAAGTGACAGAAAGCAAAGACAAATGGAGGCTGTCAGTCTCTCAGTCAGCTGTGATGATTGATTCAGATGCTCCATAGGAACTCCTCACCCGTAAAAGACAAACTACATGTACTGTATGTTTTATTTGGATGCACACACAAGCAACAACGGTGTCGTCAATCGCTCTAATGTTATTGTACCACCAACAAAGAGGCTTTTTAAAAAAATGTTGTGTCCATCGACTTACATAGTATGCTTGATTAATATCAAGCATATCAAGTAT
Organism: Hippocampus zosterae; assembly: GCF_025434085.1. Classification (NCBI taxonomy): domain Eukaryota; kingdom Metazoa; phylum Chordata; class Actinopteri; order Syngnathiformes; family Syngnathidae; genus Hippocampus; species Hippocampus zosterae. Next base: position 7,130,284 of record NC_067468.1, read on the forward strand.
TCGTAGTTATTTTATGTAATCTAATATCAAGTATTTTGGCATTGAGGTGTATGTAGTAGGGCTATGCATCGTTTGTTTCCATTTTAATGTCTTACCATTTGTAAATGCTGGACCATCTCTTCTCTGTAGGCGAGCTCTCTTTTCATCTGGTCTTGGAAATTATCTAAAATAATGACCACAATTCTTTTACAATCGGCACTGTGTAGTTGATCGAGAAAATGCAAGCATGCACATGAAGGAGTCTGAATGAGAATGTAGAAAAACTTTGCAAGACAACGAAACCCTGCCCATAATAGCATTGACCTTTACTTGGAACTTACGGAAGGCAGGAAATGGGGAAGTGCCCTTGAGGGTGTGAAACTCTTGCTCCAGTCTCCTCCTGAAGTCTATCTGCTCCAGCAGAACCTTCTGAAGCTCCTCTGTCGGTGACATAGACAAAAATATGTTGCAAAAGAGCTCTCATATGTAATTGTTTACAACGCTCCTGTTCAATAGAACCCCAATAGGAAGCTAATTTCTATCGTAAAGAAACGCGCGGCAATCCAATCATCTTTGTGTACCTTTCTCCATATTCTCCACGTCCTTCTTTAGCTGCACGGGAGACGCAGCCTCTTGACTTTGATCACCTGAGAACACAATGACAAGTTTTTGATTCATTTGAAACACAACACAGTCGACGAACATAATATTGATAAAGTGTTAGGATTTAACACGTCAAACAGCTTGAGCAAAAAGAGATGTAGTTCACCGTCACGCCTCTAGATGGCAGTGTCCCATTACGCCAATGACTGGAAGTCTTGACCAATTTTTTTTCCTCCATCTATCCATCCGTTTTTTTAAATTTAAAAAAACGCGGGCGTCCTGGAGCCTATTCCAGATGTCTTTGGGCAGTAAGTGGGGGAAACCCTGAACTGGTTGCCAGCCAATCACAGGGCACACATAGACGAACAACCATTCACACTCGAACATACATTTGGGGAAAATTTACAGTGTTCCATTAACCAGCCATGCATGTTTTTGTTATGTGTGAGAAAACCGTAGCACCCGGAGAAAACCCACGCAGGCACCCGGAGATTATACAATCTCCACACAGTAAGGCCAGATCCGGAATCAAACCCTACATTTCAGGCAATGTAGTGGACTTGCTAACCAGTCGCCCACCATGCCGCCCTGACCACTTTCCCTCACTGGAATTCCAATCTCCACTTTAGTTTGCCATTACGAAGCGCCTTGGAGAAGAGAGAGTTAAGGGAGACGATGCCTCTTCTATATTTGTGTAGGTCAAGTGTCACCAAACATTTTGAGAGTGAGAGCTACTTCTTGGCATTCCAGTTTGACAAATTTGGTCGAAACATCTTAATTTGTGTGGCATATTTAACAATTACTTCAATCCAGATCAATAACAATGCTGATCGTGGGAATAATTTCTCATAATAATTTTCAATATCTGTTTCATAAAATCGGGAACAAATTGATCCCTTTGATGACATTCCTAGGAAATCACACGTCTTCCATCCCCCGGTGATCCATTTTTAGAACACGTCGTCAAGGTTCTCGCCAGTGGGCACCATGTCGAGTACCCATTGAAAAAAAACAAATGGAAGGTGTTGGACATTTTGCTTCACTTTTCCTCATTCTTCTATTTAAAAAAAATCATTTGAACAATTTGTTTCTTGTTAACATTAAGCCTACTCCAGATTCAATTCACTAAATTTGATTAATACTTACAAAAGAGTCAGGATATTGGACATTTCTGAAAATCTGGCTGGTAAGCAAGCATTAAATGGTTGCTCGGGCCTATCTTGTGAGCCTCATGCTGGCAAGCGCAATCATGGAAACCTGCTAATTCAATCCTGCATGTAAACTCGTTTCTCAAATGTAGCATTTTGAAATGTGAGCAGTTTAAAAGCAGCATGCAACTTTGCATGTTTGTGCCAAGGTGATAATGAAGCGATCACCGACACTCAATGCGTACAGTCTCCTCCAGTCATTTCATCTCTTCCTACAGCCCTCCTATGCTCTTTCCTCTCATTTGGAGCAGAGAGTCCCCCCTCACCCACCCACCCCTCTCTCTCTTGCCTCTTCTTTTCCTTTCCTCTCTCTGTCTCATTTGACAAGCAAATTTGCAGACACTGCCCGAGGATAACAACCTCGTTTGACAGTCAATTAACCGTGAATAGTCAAAGCCAAAGCGGTTTGCATTACATAAATGGAAAATTAGATTATTTTTTTTCCTCCCCAGGAACAGAGGGAGAGTTTAAAGACAGTGGAGGCGGTGAAGAAAGGGGAGGGGTTGCATTCTCAAAGGAGTCAGGCCTTCTAATCACGTAGCGCTTCTCAACGCCCAGGGAGACGTTTGGCAATCAGGGGAAAGGTGGTCTCATTTAATTTGTTTCGTGTAATTTTTCGAAATACATTACACATTATGTGCTGGGATCATTACAACGCGGGTGCGTGAGTGTGTCCAGGTGTTTTTTTACGTTAGTAGGGGTACATATAAATGTTGGCACAGATATCATAAAGCTCTTTTAATGTCTTCCTGACAGATGTAAGAAGGCAATAAGCGGTGATCTTTTTCAAACAGCAAAGGTTTTTTTTTTTGTTTTTAAGCGATGAGGAAAGAAGGGCGGGGGGAGGCAATTATGTCTTGGGCGATATTGGTCTAGGATGGAGGCTGCCAGCACGGCTGCTTATTTCTGAGGTGATGTTTTCTTGTTGAACTATAACGGCCCCCCGAAGAGCAACAGCCTCGGCGACAAGTCGGCTTATGCGGCTTCACAGAGCTCTCTCTCCTCCCTCGGTGTATGTGGCCACTTCATTAGGTACACTTGCACAATCTAAGGAGATCCGATCCAAGAAATTCATCCGAAAACACGCCTTCGCACGGATAATTATGGATGTGCTCATCTGCCAGAGTCGATATTGATTTTACAATAAGAGTTGACTCACTTTGAAAATTAAGCCTGTTATATTGAGCAAGAGCACAATTTTCAGAATTTTGATGATGATTACACTCACCTGTGGTTGAATCCGAGTGAATTAGATTTTTTTTCCTAAAACAAAAATTACCTTTGATAGACTTTTATTGACAATGGACCGTTGCAACATTTATGAGAAAAAAATACATTTGACATTTTAGTACTGTGTCTCCCAATCTTTATTTGAGCCAAGGCTGAAATTAGGAAAATCTCAGAGTGCGCCGCCGAGCCAAAATCTCACCAAAAGTATGACTACTCAAACAACGATGAGCTTATCTCAATTTCCTCTCAAAGAGACGCAAAAGTGATCTACTCAATGGAACGCCAGGACTTACTGTGTTGTACATGGCAACAGGTGAAAATGCTGCTGTACCTTCTACCATCCAAGGGAAAATGGTTTCTTTGCCTGTCACTATCTGTTGCTGGCATTGAGAGATGAACATACTGTATGATTGTAATGAATAAATAATCATTTGTATACGATCATTTCCTGATGATCTCTCGCAGCACACGTATGTGTGACGGCACCCTGGTTAGATTTTAGTGAGTGTAAATCTCATTTACTGTGCATGGCCCACATTTGTGGGATTTTGGTTTCGTCGGCGACGGGACGGCTACGGGACGTTTTTCCTATATTAATGAACAGATATTTAGAGTTTTCAAACAAATCTCTTGGGGCTCAGTTGTTTTGTGATGAGCACAACATTTTTAAATGAAACTTATTGGATATCATTAGCAAGTAAAAGTGTATCTGATGTAAGTGGAATTAGATGTTTGTACGTGAATCAATTCACTCACACCGTTTTAATACCTAATTGTCCCGAATATAAGACGGTGTTTTTTGCATTGAAATAAGACTGAAAAAGTGGGGGTCGTCTCATATTCGGACTCTAGACATTATACCCATTCACGACGCTAGATGGCGCCAGATATAATTGAAGCGAATGCTGAACTTGACTGCCAGGCCAAAGTGAACCCCTGTCACGAAGAATAAAAATAAAAATAGCGGCAGCATGAAGAAGAAAAATAAAAAATAGCTCTAAGAAAGAAAAGAGAAGAAAATAATTGAAGAGATAAATGAAAAGGGAGAAACGTAGCGACAATCTGGAGAAAAGTGGGTCGAAGATCGGCCAGGTTAACCGGCAGCCGAGGAGAAGTTATGATGTAATTTTCACTTCAAAAACCAGAAGCAATTCATTTACGAATGTGATTGCACTTTAGTTTACATGTTTAAATGTTCAGATATTAAGATTTGAATGAGGAAAAATAACATGCTTTTCCCTCTCAAATATATTGTTATAATCATTTATTTCAGATGTACTGTAATTATTTTCTGTAAAAAAATTAATTTGGTGTTCAAAAAGTCTTTTTTCAAACTTGAGTCTTGAAAAAGAGGGGGTCGTCTTATAATCAGGGCTGTCTTATATTCGGGCCAATATTGTATGTCAAAATTAGGTAATTTGAAATCTGAGGCGAGGGGACAAAATGAATATTATATAATTAGTCACAATTATTGTTCTGGGGTGGAACCAACCTACCATTTTTTTAATGACAAATATGGAGGCTTTGAAAGGAAACACCTACCGGAGCTTTCCCTCCAGTAGTCTGGTGCCGGTGCTGATGTTTCATTCTCGGCTCCAAAGAAGCTGTTCACCTCTTTGTTGTCATCTTGAAGACACAATGAGATACGTTCATGGAGCTGGTTATTTCCAGTCGACTCCCCCGAAGCCCCCCCACAA